>NC_051099.1:6624642-7232857 GCF_901709675.1 Syngnathus acus | reverse complement strand
CGGACACTTGCTCTCCGAAGATTTGAAGCAGTCGCAACTGTAAAATCGTTAAATCCGGCAAGATTCAAAATGATCTTCAAGTATGAAAGATCACATTAACGTGAACATCGCCTCCCGAGTTTTGGGGAAATCTAAACACTCAGTGATAAGATTGCCGTTCGATCTTCATCCAACGCCTTAGAAAAGCAGGAGGCAATGAAGCAAATTTGAGTTTGAATAAGGCACCAACTGTGTGGCCACTCGTTGATTGGCTACTGATCATTGAGCTCTGCTCTGATTGGCTAATACGAATTCTGTAGGTAGGGCCTATGAAATATTCCTTCCCAAACAAGTCACGCGTTACAAACGTTCCAGTCATATGTTGACAACGTTCTGCGTTTTAGTTTACCATACAAGACATTACGTGTAGACGAAACGCAGTTCATAATTAAGACAAACTATAAAATAGTGTTTGTTGAGTGTGGCAAATTGGTCCACCTACAAATTATTAAAATAACCATGCTGTACTGTATTATGTGTTAGAGATAGCAGGACCTTAACTACAACGGTGTGTAGCTGTTTCATTCTAAAAATATACAACATTTTGGTAGTAAGCCTCTCACAACCCGTACATGACTCATCCCAACTTTTTTATTTTACAGATCAAGTCAATTTCTTTATTTTAACAATACAGTACGTTGCATTATTGTAAAACATTCTACAATATAAATGTTTATAGATTGAGGAAAAAAAACGATTAAATAACCCACTGTCAGTTTAGATTGATACATCTTTAGTATTTGTAATCATACTGGCCTCGATCTACTGCTCATCCGTTGTTTGTATCAAGTCAACAAACCAAGAAAATTTGTGCAGGACCATCATCCACAAAGGTGGCTCATTGAATCGTGAGTTGGTTGTGTGAATTTTGGAGCCTTTGCTTCTGCACGCTGTGCTGAACTCCATAAGCAAAGTAGATGATTAAACCTGTTTGACAGAAAAATAATCTGTTATGTTGACCATCTATTCTGATGAAGACTTAAGTCTATTGTAGTAGCACCAAACCGTCCATCCCCACACTATAACGTCTATGTGTGGTTAAAAGACATAAAAGATATTGACGAAAAATGAAAAAAATCAGTGTGGGGACAGTTTGGTGCTGCTACACTATCTTCACATACCTATGGCCATCCACACCATATAGCGTATCCATGTGTCTGATCCCAATTGAACCATTAAGTAAATATTGATCAAGGTGCTCAAGATAGGAAGCACCGGCACAAAAGGAACCTGTGTATGCAAAAGAACAGAAAACGGTGAGAGAGTAAAGCACAGTACCGTATTTTCCGGACAATAAGGCGCAACTAAAAACCTAAAATTTTCTCAAAAGCCGACAGTGTGCCTTATAGTCCGGTGCGCCTTATATATGGACCAAATTCCTAAATTTAAACTGGCCCGAAGCATTGTGTCATGAAATCAATCATACGTGGCCCGCTGAAGACTATGAATCATGAATCAAAAAGACTATGGATCTTTATTTTTATTATTATTTATAAAGTAATTTGTTGCGTCTGAAGTTGAAATAAAAAAGATAAAATGGAGAATGATTTGATTTGGATTAAAAATCTGACATGATTCATTAATGGTGCGCCTTATAGTCTGGTGCGCCTTATATAAGGACAAAGTTTTAAAATGGGCCATTCATTGAAGGTGCGCCTTATAGTTCAGTGCGTCTTATAGTCCGGAAAATACGGTAGTACCGAGAAGCTTTGCCTATCACAGAAAAGTTGGTTCACATGTTAATTTGAGCTGCAGTATCTGGAGGTCTAAAATTTATTTGGGCCTGAAAACTTCATGTTCACTGTGACTCACTAATTGAAACTATTATTGCACCGTCTTTGTGATCTTAACTTGTATTGTGAAGTATTGTGATTCATGAAGATAACGTGCCATAAAAGCAGCACGTGTTGTGCTCTGCGGTTGTCTCCAGATGATGAGAACAACGAGGCTCAGAATCGCTGTGACTGCAACAACACAGAGCACGCTCCACCACTCCGAAGACTGCAGCGAGGTCGTAGCTTGGGATACGATGAGACTCAGGGTAGTTGCTAAAAATACTGGGATGGGGAAAAATGTAAGCTTAAATAATGACAACAGAAAATAAGCATCCTAAAAACAACAGAGTAAGATAATAGAATATAACTAGAAATAAATAGAACAGAACAAATAGAGCACTCACTGATACAAACCGTCAAAACAGACACATTTTTTGATGTCCGTGCTGTGCAGTGTGAATGAGGAAAAAAGAGTCCACTGACTGTAAATGGCTCTTCTTTGTTGTCAGCAGTGATGTCCACTTGGTATCTGTACAGGTGAGGACATACTATAAGAACAAATAGGATTTAATTCAATTAATCAAACAACTGAACTATACTGATTAAAAAAGGTCATATAATTTTTTTGCAAGGGGTCCCAAAAGTCACTTCCTTTTTCCCAATGCATTCCAGGAATGATTAGGGAAGAGGTGAGGCAAAGTCAAACAAACCTGAAAACACTCAAATTACCTTAAAATGAGAATACAAATGGCAACAAGGGTGTAGGCAAACAGGGTTCCAATGGACATCATGTCAACCAGCGCCTTCAGGTCAAATAATAATGCCATGATGGCTGCAAAATCATGGGTACAAGACAGTATATTAGAATATTAGGTCACACACTTGCGATTTTAGTTATTGTTGTTGTTGTTGTTACCCGCGACGACACCCGAAGCCAGAGTCGCAATGACAGGACTTTGTCTCTCACTCATTTTGCTGAGATGGCTGAAGAGAAGGCCATCCCTTGCCATTGCAAAAAGCACTCGGGGCATAGGAAACATTGATCCCAAGAGGCTGGGGTGTAAATTAAAACCGTTTTGATCAAATAATAATAAAAAACATGATCGCCCCATAAACAGTGAGTTGAACTGGACTGTTCTGGCTGTCTTAAAAGATGTTTTCGACCCCCATCTGAACAGGCTTCTTCAGTTCATGAAGCAAGGCCCACAGGCAGACCTAGGATTTTGTTTCCCCGAAATACCCAAAAATCAATTGGCCTGGCTTGAAATATGCCCCAAGCCAGTACATCCCCCCCAGCTTTTTAGATTTGCAGGTGATTGAACCAGAACAGTCCAGCTCCAATCGATTCAATGCCCTGAGGATAAAATGACCTGGATGAATTATAATATTCACTGACAAAAGAAAACATATGAACAACCAACTGGAGCGAAATTCAGACGATCGATGTGTTCATACCTTGTTGACAGTGCACAGAGCGATCCCACTGCCACGGCATACTTCGCAGGGTCCCAGCCCACATATGTAAAAGCCGCGGGGAGTGGGCTATGAACACTGAGCAAATAGTATGGCATCATTAAAGTAAGGGCAGCGGACACGCCAAAATAAGCCAGGAAGCAAATGAGAAGGGAGGCCACAATTCCAAGTGGGATTGATTTCTGGGGATTCTGAACCTCCTCTCCTAAAGAAACAAGAGAACACATTGAATGTTAATTTCACTAATGTGAAATTTTGCACCATACTATCATTTTACCTGTTGTGGCAATGCAGTCAAAGCCAACAAATGCGTAAAAGCAAGTCGCTGCTCCTGCCAATGTTCCATCAAAGCCAAAAGGGAGAAATCCACCATTTCCAAAAGTCATGGTTTCATTTAATGATATGTTTCTGTAGCATAAAGAAAGGAAGCCATGAATGTCATGTACAGCACAATATTAAACACAGGCAAGTAAACTAATAAATATAGTATTATAACACAAGCGCAGCTACAATAGGTCCAACTATAGCGGGAAGACCTCCTCCAAGATTTCTGAGATTTGTCTCTGCTTTTATATTATGTCCAGTCATCCATGTAGTATTTTAGAGAAGCTGAAAAGCAAGATGCATACCCATGTGAACTTTGTAGATATTCTTCATCAATGTACCAGTTGTTGAGATCTCCCTTTATGAAGCCAGTGAGAATAACAAAGAGCAACACTATAATATTGACTGCTGTGAAAATTTTGTTCACGATGGCAGACTCTTTAACACCGAATGCAAGAATACCTAGATGGAAAATCGCACAGTCAAGAGAAATGTTTAAAGAGGTTTCCATCAATACTACGGTTAAAACATGCCTGCCAAGAGAATAATGAGGCCAGCTGCAAAGAAGTCTGGATAAGGAGCTAATCCTGGCATGTCCATGGCAGCTTGTTTTCCCAGTGAATTGGCAATGACATTTCCAATGAGGTCATCAAAAGTTCCACTCCATGCTCTGGCCACACTTGATGTCCCTAAATACAACAAATATTTTTCAAAATAGTTTCTTAGAAAAATAATCTCATAAACGTTAGAATGACCTTGCATTGTTAAGAATATTGTATATTTTGATTTTATCTCTGGCCAACATTGGGCTGAAAATACACTGACTTGCTATTTCTTAAACCACTTTCTTTAAACCATCAGTACCATCGAGATGAGTAAAGAAAATACAAAACTGATTCATGAAACAAATTTTGAAGCTTCATTTTCTCATTGCCAAATATATGGATGGTTGATTGAACAGTACCATTGAGATGAATAAAAAATACACAACTGGTTCATGAAACAAATTTGAAGCTTCATTTTCTCATTGCCAAGTACATGGATGGTTGATTGACTTACCGTATACTGACTGTACTTACCAATGACATAAGACAGGAGAAGGTTCCAACCAGTGATAAAGGCCCATATCTCGCCCACTGTCACATAGGTGTAGAGGTAGGCAGAACCGGTCTTGGGAACCCGAGCTCCAAATTCAGCATAGCACAGTCCTGCAAATACCGAGGCTATGGCCGCTATCAAGAAGGAGATGATGATACTGGGCCCGGCCACAGTTCTGGCCACCTCTCCGGACAGCACATACACGCCAGCCCCTAATGTGCTGCCCACTCCCAAAGCCACAAGGTCAAGGGTCGTCAGGCAGCGGCGGAAGTTGGACACCTCACCCTCAGGCTCCAGAGGTTTCCTGCGTGATAAGCTCTGGAGAAATCGCAGGATCTTTGCACCAGACATCCTCGTGAAGCACTATGATATAGGATGTATAAGATCATGAGAAACAAGTAAACAAACATTTAAAATACAGAACAAACAGTCTGACACAGCCCAGGACTGTGATGAAAAGTGTATAAATATCACATTGTTAGCACTGGCAGAGCTAAAGGGAGGGCCGCGGGGGCACTGCCACCCCCAGATAATTAACTTTTGGATGTTTTATGATTTTTGCAAAACCTTTTTCCCACATTCCTCTGCCCCTGCAGAACACATACTGAATCTTTACCAGCCTTTTTTTTTTCAAGAAATTTTGGGATTTGTTAAAAAAAAAAAAATGGTGGTCCCCTTAAGAAAAAAATCCTTGGCCCCTCTATATGGCTCCTCCTGAGAAAAAAATCCCATCTCTGCTAGTAATTATTAGACTGAATAATAAATCGTCAGCCATTTGTGACAAAATAATTAGATTTAGATGAATTTTTTAGATCAGAATTGATCAATCAACCAAATGGCCTGATCAAAAATGTACACACCCTTGAATGTTTTTCCTGACAATAAATAGTCCACACATTTTGACACACACTAGTTCAAATGTATATTAAGGGTAAAATTCCAAATGTTAAACTTGATTTATTGTGATTAGTGCATAAATAGTGGAGCTCTTGAGAGACTGCACCATTAATCCATCGTTGCACATATCAAACCATGGGCAAAACAAAATAAGGGTAGTTTAGCAATTGGGAAAAAGGACAAAAAGACATCTGAAAAATGACAATCGGCAGTGGTCAAACTCAAGGTCAAGTATACCGACAAAACTTAATAGTACAATGTTAGACGATCAAGAGCAGACAATAGTAATGGAGAGAAATAATAGCATATCTGAATATTTTTACCCCCAAAAATTTTCCCTTACCTTTGCAGGATGAGAGTGACTTTCACAGTGGTTCAGACTACACCACTTGTGGGAATATATCAAACCCTTGACTGTGAACTTTTCATTGCACATGTTTTTTTGATGCATGATGTTACATTTCAGACATATGTGTCATTTCTGAGAGCCGGGAGAAGATCAGAATTATTGGCATGTGTAAGATTCAGCCATTTCATAACATAATACGATCCAATCATATGGGATGGGTTGCCTAGTATTTGTGTTCCGAGGATTACTAGTAGAAATTGTCAAATGGAGTTTTTTTAGAGGCGTTGCCAAATTATTTCTGGCGGATACATTTATACTTTAATAATTCTATAATGACTTAAATGACTGCAAAGTATGGAAAATATTCTCATCAGATTACATCAAAATCTAACATAGGGAAACATTTTAAGCGAGTTTACTAAGAAAGCACTGTTTAGATTCTCAGTGGACACTTCATTAGGAACACTTGCATAATTTAAGGAAATCCAATAAAATAACTAAAAATGTTTTTACAAAGATGTTCAGTTTTGGCACGGTCAACGAGCTATTACATTCAACAATACATATTTTTGTGCCTTACAGACATCTTAATAGTTCACCCCAAATACTAGGAACATACGCAGGCTCCCACACTATCCAGCGGCTAATTGCGCGGCACACAGAATCATTGCAAGCCGTCGACTAAAATTGTTTTTAGCCGAGACATCTGCTCAGCAACAAAGTGGATCATCAGAGCAGAAGGAACTCTGTTTGGAGAACCTAATGGTACAATCCGCAGGTTCTAGGGATTCACACTACTATGGTGTTATGCAGATTAGAATTGAACCCAAAATAACAAAAGGGGGGAAAATATATTGTTATTTAATACTATATTATTGAAATCTTCTCAAAAGTGGCTGGAGATGATGAGATGAGGAGGAGTGGAGGGTGAGGGGGCTTTATTAGCTGGAGGAAATGGACAAACCTTCTCTCTGTTAATCATTTATCAAGACCACAAAGTAGCCTCAAAAAGTAATTGCCCACTGAATTCATTCCACACTCAGGATATTCTGGTTAAACACCTTTAAATGACTCATTGCAATTCTTTGGCTGAATTTTGTTCCAGTGATCTCAAAGAGATTTGGGTAAGTTCATTTTGGGGATATTTTCCATGTCTGGCTATTTTTATTTTTTTTGTCTTTGTTTGGTTTTATAGAATATAATGTTAGTACAGTTATTCTGTGCTCTCTATGGAATTTTGATAAAGATTTGTCAAAGTCATTTCAGACCTATAATAATATTTTCACATGTTTTTAAAAAAAGTAAATGGAAAACTTGATGGAACGTAAGAATGTAGAATGCCGGGAAGAAAACAAATTCAATATTGCACTCTATGCATTTTTATTTGTGTGTACATTATCCTTTTTGTAAACATTGTGTGTTTATGAATAATGCATCCATTCTTTCTCAATCGGAGTCTCTTGCGCACTGGTGAATTTTCATTGGGATTGTTGTGATCTCTAACATTAGTCATACAAGTCAAAAGTATGTCGATAAATGATGTATTTACATAAGTATGTTTGTGATTAGCCAAATTTGAGATGTGGCTGTTGAGTTGAAAATCTTGGATAATATCAACTACTTATTGAGCCATACATCTTAATGCAACATTAATTGCTGGTAAGAATTTAGAATTTGAATAAAAGAGCTTTCAAAGGTAAAGCAGAGTGTGCGGCAGCCGTTACTTCATTATCACATCTCTGCCCCAGCATTTTTCCAGCACTATTAGCGTGATGCAGGTGGGCCGCTTTTGGCTGCTCTCCTTGAGGACTGGGTTGACTGGCCACAGCATAAGCCTGCAGGAAGGAGGCCCATTAGAGTGTGACTCCCCTTCTCAGATCAACACTTCTTTCTTTCTACTCTCCCCAGTGTGAACATGAACGTCACACGGCAACACGACCAGCAGAGATAAAACTATCGTGTCTTGACTGAAAAAAAGCAATAATCCCTCCCAGCAGAAAATATGCCATTTGCTCCGTGTTATCTGCTGCTCCTGGGATGCACTTGTGTCATGTCCACCTACGGGCCTCATCAGCGAGCACAGATGACTGGTGATATTTTGCTCGGAGGCCTCTTTCCCATTCACTTTGGGGTGGCGTCCAAAGACCAAGACCTGGCGGCGCGGCCTGAGTCTACACAATGTGTCAGGTGACCGAAACACATTCAATACACCTGAACAAGTGGAGTGCTTTATCAGAATCCTGTCTTTACAACGATAATACAGAATTTTCAAACGTGTCAATATGTGCATGGTTGTCTGCACGGCTAACTCCGAGTTACTGTATGTTGTGTTGTGTCTTCCAGATTTAATTTCCGTGGTTTCCGTTGGCTGCAGACCATGATTTTTGCAATCGAGGAGATTAACAACAGCAGCACTCTGCTACCAAACATCACATTGGGTTACAGGATCTTTGACACGTGCAACACTGTGTCAAAAGCACTGGAAGCCACTCTAAGTTTTGTGGCCCAAAATAAGATCGACTCGTTGAATTTGGATGAATTCTGCAACTGCACCGACCACATCCCATCTACTATCGCGGTCGTAGGAGCCGCTGGATCTGCTGTTTCCACAGCGGTGGCAAACCTATTGGGACTGTTTTATATTCCACAGGTAAATCTGAATGTGTCCTGTAAAAGCCAACACATGTAAATGTTGATCTCTGTAGAACCAGAATCAAGTGGGAAATGATCAAAATCTATAAATCCATCCAAGGCGTGAACTCTTGTGTTTCAGATCAGCTATGCCTCATCCAGTCGCCTTCTAAGCAACAAGAACCAGTACAAGTCCTTCATGAGAACTATTCCTTCGGATGAGTACCAAGCTACGGCAATGGCGGAAGTAATTGAGTATTTCCAATGGAACTGGGTCATCGCCGTGGCCTCAGATGACGATTACGGGCGACCTAGCATAGAAAAGTTTGAGAAAGAAATGGAGGAGAGGGACATCTGCATTCATCTCAATGAACTCATCTCTCAGTACATGGAGGACCACGAAATCCAAGCGCTGGCCGACAGGATTGAAAATTCTAGCGCCAAAGTCATCGTGGTGTTTGCTAGTGGTCCTGACATGGAGCCTCTCATCAAAGAGATGGTGAGAAGAAACATCACCAATCGCATTTGGATTGCCAGTGAAGCTTGGGCAAGCTCCTCTCTCATTGCTAAACCTGAATATCTCGACGTAGTGGCAGGCGCGGTTGGTTTTGCCTTAAAGGCGGGACATATACCTGAGTTGAAAGAGTTCCTGCAACAAGTGCAACCAAAGAAAGATGGCCACAATGAATTTGTCAGGGAGTTTTGGGAGGAAACTTTTAACTGCTATCTGAAAGACAGGCCGAGACGCCAAGAAAGTGACAACGGTAGCACAAGTTTTAGGCCTTTGTGTACTGGTGAGGAAGACATCACCAGTGTGGAGACACCCTACCTGGACTACACCCACCTTCGTATCTCATACAATGTGTATGTGGCAGTTTACGCCATTGCACAGGCCCTGCAGAACATCTTAACCTGTACACCTGGGCATGGACTATTTGCAAACAACTCTTGTGCAGATATAAAGAAAATGGAAGCATGGCAGGTATAACGTTTTTCAACAAACAAAGATGCTAGATAAAGTACGTTTAGTTAAACGCAAATTTGTGCTGCAGGTACTCAAGCAACTCAGACATCTGAAATATACCAACAGTGCCGGAGGAAAGATGAATTTTGACGAGAAATTTGATTTGGGGGCAAACTACACAATCATCAACTGGCACAGGTCCGCTGAAGATGGTTCTGTGGTTTTTGAGGAGGTTGGATACTATAATGTTTATTCAAAAAGGGGAGGCAAGTTAGTCATTGACAAGACAAAGATTCTCTGGAATGGATTCAGTTTGGAGGTAAGCACCAATGTAGTTAAATTAAAGTTAGAACGGTTCCAGATCTGGTAGCAAAAACAGATCTTTCGGATGGGTGAATTTGTTGAGGTTTTGCAGTATTCCAGTTATGCTTCCACAACTGTTTCCAATCTACCAGGTGCCGTTCTCCAACTGTAGTGAGGAGTGCGAACCCGGCACCAGAAAGGGCATCATCGACAGTATGCCTACTTGTTGCTTTGAATGCAGTGAATGCTCAGATGGAGAGTACAGCAACCACAAAGGTACGTTGCATTTGTGAAAAGTACTAAAGTGGTTCTAATGTTCATTTTATTTTCCACGCAGATGCCAGTATTTGCATCAAGTGTCCCAATAACTCTTGGTCCAGTGGGAACCACACCTCGTGCTTTTTAAAAGAAATAGAGTTTCTGTCCTGGACTGAACCATTTGGGATAGCTTTGGCCATATGTGCAGTACTGGGTGTCGTCTTGACAGCTTTTGTAATGGGAGTGTTTGTTAAATTCCGCAACACCCCAATAGTGAAAGCCACGAACCGAGAATTGTCTTACATGTTGCTCTTCTCGCTTATTTGCTGTTTCTCCAGCTCACTCATCTTCATCGGACGGCCGCACGATTGGATGTGCCGTCTGCGTCAACCGGCTTTTGGTGTCAGTTTTGTTCTTTGCATTTCTTGCATCCTCGTTAAAACCAACAGAGTGCTTTTGGTCTTTGAGGCCAAGATCCCGACCAGTTTCCATCGTAAATGGTGGGGTTTGAACCTGCAGTTTCTTTTGGTCTTTCTCTTCACCTTTGTCCAAGTTATGATATGCGTGGTGTGGCTTTACAACGCTCCGCCTTCCAGCTACATGAACCATGACATCGATGAGATTATTTTCATCACCTGCAATGAGGGATCTGAGATGGCTCTTGCGTTTCTCATTGGCTACACGTGCCTTCTGGCGGCAATCTGTTTCTTCTTTGCATTCAAATCGCGCAAACTTCCAGAAAACTTCACCGAAGCCAAGTTCATTACTTTCAGCATGCTCATCTTTTTCATCGTTTGGATCTCCTTCATCCCCGCCTACTTTAGCACTTACGGCAAGTTTGTTTCAGCGGTGGAAGTCATCGCAATTCTGGCGTCCAGCTTCGGGATGCTGGCCTGTATTTTCTTCAATAAGGTCTACATCATCCTATTCAAATCTTCCAGGAACACCATTGAGGAAGTCAGGTGCAGCACAGCAGCCCATGCCTTCAAAGTGGCCGCCAAAGCCACACTCAAACAAGGCACGGTGTCCAGAAAAAAGTCCGGTAGTAGTGGCGGATCATCCGCCTCATCGCCATCGTCCTCCGTCAGTCTCAAGACTAACGGTGACGGTGGTGAGACGCCCTCTGGAAGGAAAAAGCCAAGAGTGAGCTTTGGCAGCGGGACCGTCATGTTGTCTTTAAGCTTTGAGGAGTCCAGAAGGGGTTCTTTAATGTGATGGCCTACCTTTTAGTTACATTTTTGGGGACTTTAAAAAGGAACTTAAAAACACATCAGCTTGCCTAATAAACGAATTTACAGTATGTTCTGTTGACTTTCAGCATTGATTTGACTCGTATATGTTTGTTTATGTTAGCTAGATTACAATTTTTATTCGATCGGATTGGTCTGTTGGATAATATTTGTTTGTCACTTACAAAGCTTTGACGTAAACTTAAAGGAACCACGCGAAAAAAAAAAATCTAAGTAACAGTAAACTTGCAGTCAAGGCTCCTAGAGAATTTCTTGGAAGAGTTTTAAATAACTTTCTGTGCTTGCTTATCACAAGTGTGTGACAAGAGCAAACAGTGCAGCTGTCATGTCTCGCATGTAAATGCTATTCACACACGGAAGAGGATTAGGGCCAGTGAAGAAAAAAAAAACGACTGAGAAAAAAAAGTCAGAATCCTGTCACCCCTCATTTTTTTTTTCTTCACTGGCCCTAATCCTCTTCCGTACCTTTGTTAAGCTTTTTTTTTTTTTTGGTCTTGGCTTTTTTACTACAGTAAAATGAATCGTCGAACTAGAGAGAGCCGCCTAATTTATACCAATGTATGCATTTAACTAGGTACCAGCAACTTTAAAGAAGGGAAATCATCACCACTATCATCACCTAATGCAGGGGTTTCCAATTGGTTTTGTCCAAGGGACCACCATTATAACCAAAAAGCAACTCAGGGACCACTGCTTTGGCAGATTATTATTTTATTTTGCACCAAAGTCGGATAGACATATGCAGGCTATTTAATATTGTCTATTTTGGGAATCTCAGCTACATTTGACATAATTTGGATGGGTAAATGATTCACAAAATTAGCTGGAAAATCAATCAAGTCTAAATAATAAATACATTTTATTTTCAAAAATGTTACAATTATTTTCCATTTACAATTTCGCGGACCATTTGCAATACTGCCACGGACCACTAGAGGACCGCAGACCACCGGTTGACGATCCATGATCTTGATCATGAGCTTTCTCTAAAAACCTAACATTTTTTAAAACAAATTGTAAGGAGGGCAAGGGGCTTTTGAGGATGACACGCTGATATTTTTAAGATCAGAGTTGACTTTAAACAGGCTGAAAAGCAGCTGGACAACCAAAGACCCACTAAACAACAAATGGATGTCCAGCCGAGACCAGCATGGTGTTCACACCTGATCTGCTGTGTGAAACAAGACTGAAAAACATTTCCGTTTGTCTCAGGCCTAGCAATTTATATAAGCAGTGTTTAACGAACGGATTAGCTAGATATGCTATGACATCTTGATATAAATGACTTCACAAACCAAACTACAAGTAGTACACTATTAGTTACTACATTATCTGAAAATGCCGCCCACGCTTCCAAATAAAAACATTAATGGTCATCCTGAAATTTCAAAGTAAAAGCCGCAAATGCTTTTGTCATGAAAGCCCCACTTCGGACGTGCAAAGATTTACGTTAACTTTACAAGTGGGAGCGACGTGTTAGAATCGTTAAAGTGGCAACAACAACTCTTGTAAATATACGTAGACACCTGGAAACTAAGCATTAAGCAATGCTTTTGATTCTCCGTGGGCTTTCCATTAAAGCCTGCGTGCATATTCAGCTGATGTTGGCAAACTAGCGAAGTAGGAAGACGCAACAGAGGAGGTAACAAACAGTTATAATGACGTTTGATTTGTGTGCAAACATGGCAGAGCATCCGGGTGGAGGAGGACGTGTCGCCTTTGTGAGAGGTGTCTAGTTGTACTTGTGTCGCTTTTTTTGTTGGCGTGATTGCAAATGCAATGCACTGTACTGTAGTGGCCAATGTGCTATGCTGGGATGCTCGTGGAGCTAGCCAATGCTAGGTGGACTTCCCAAAAAGAAGATGACTTCGAGGAAAAACAAGCATCATTGGATCATTTGAAGTAAGTAGTTGGAAGAAAACAAATTTTGCACTATGTTTATGCATGTTCACCAGATTGTTGTGATTGTTATTGTTGAGTTTCTTGTCAATGTTAATTACCATAGCAACTGAATGCCCCTTGTATTGTTGGTTCCTCGATTTAACCCATGTGCAGTGAAATACAATTGACCATGAAACGCAAATGACACTCTTTGGCGTGACATAACTAAGTCATTTATAAATATATTTTTACTTTCACTCAAATGTTCAGTGGCACGAGACCTATCCATACATATGTATTGTTTATTATTGATTGCTCGATTGAAACTTTATTGATCCCCAGGGGGTGGGGAAATTCAGGCCCCAGCAGCATTCATACCACAGACCGGGTATATAAAAGACACACAACTCAATAGGCTCCTATAAGGCTGGTTCTGACCAGGTCTCTCGCCTCGCCTTGGCTTCGCAGCCGCGACCCCTGTGAGAAGTCCGCTCCATCGCCGTGCCTGCCCCATGGTGACCATCTGCACGTGCCCAGGACGCTGCTCACACGTTTGCCTGTTTTGTGATGTTTTACCGATTCATGACCACGGTCCATTGGGCGCCGTTGAACTTGGCTGCCCTTACACCTATTTGTGGACCCCGTGGAGGCTATTTTGTGTGTTTTGGGGTGTTCTACGGTATTGAGGGGGGCTGGTTGGCCGCTGTCTTTTATATACCCGCTCTGTGGTATGAATGCTGTCGGGGCCTGAATTTCCCCACTCCCGGGGATCAATCAATCAATCAATCAATCAATCAATCAATCCTCACGACCCAAGAAGGATGCCTTCAACACAAAAAAATCCAGGAGAAGCTACTCGTGATGCAGGACAACTGGTTCAGTAACAAGGCAGATTAAATGTTTGTAATGTAAAAATAAGTATTAGGGTGATATATTGCTCTTATTAAACACGAATTAAAAACCGCTGCACGTAATTGTGAATCAATTGCTGCTCCTTGTTTGAAAGAAGTTCTACAAGGTTCTACCATATCAAGCTGTGTTTTTTTTTTTTTTTTTGCATACAAACATGCTAGTTCTGTGCTCTAACATCTGGTCTCTCTCTGTTTTTCAGTTGACATTGATTAATCCTCCCAGAAACTACATCTTCAGGCTACAACCACGGATGTTAACTCCAATATGGAACCACATGGTGGAAACTGTTAAACCAAGAGCATGCTTCATTGTCATGTGCTGACTGCTCCAGCTATGAAGGGCACCTTTTAAATTAGAAGAGCTACAACATCATCACAGCCATGGGCTTTTGTTTGGCTGCTTGTTGCAAGTTGTCGCGCAGGGTGAAGTACCTTTTTTTACTGCTTCTCCCTCTTTCTGTGCTGGCATGGATTTGCCTGTTCTCGGGTGGCAGTGTGAAATCTTTCACGGTTCTCTCGGCGGCAACACAAGCTCTCATTAAAAAAGAGAACACACAGGACCTGGCAAACTTGGGGACATCGGTGGCGGTTCGCTTAATGACACCGACGCCGAGAGCAGAATGTCCGAAGGAGTCGCCGCTTCTACGTGAGTTAACCTCCACGCTTGATTTAACGAGTGGAGAAAAGATGTATAATTCTTAGAACAGATCCCAACAGTTTTCAATCTCATCATTTTGTACAGATGTTCCTAATGAAGTGTATGAATAGAAAATATTAAAAACTAGGTTCTAAAACTTTGGCACTGTCTCTGGGTGGATGATGGCAATTCTGATTCCTTAGAAGGAGCTGTGAAGCTGAACTTTGAGCCCTCTCTGAAAGTGAAAGACGTAGAGGGTGAGAACAAGCGAGTGGTGGAAGGCCGGTATCAGCCTTTGTCGTGCACGGCCAGACAGAGCGTGGCCATCCTCATTCCCCATCGCAACCGAGAGCGACATCTCCTCTACTTGCTGCACCACCTGCACCCCTTCCTGCAAAGGCAACAACTCCACTATGCTGTTTATGTCATCCAGCAGGTACTTAACAATTACATTGTTTCGGCTCTGTATGCGCATTCTTGTATCATATTCAAATGTTGTTGTTTTTTTTTTTTTTAAAGGCCGGTGATGCCACTTTTAATCGTGCCAAACTACTGAACGTGGGTTACTTGGAAGCACTGAAAGACTACACTTGGGACTGTTTCATTTTCCATGACGTGGACTTGGTTCCTGAAAATGATCGCAATCTCTACGTCTGTGATTCACAACCCAAACACCTTGTAGTTGGCCGGAATGCCACGGGATACAAGTAAGTTCCTGAGAAAAGACTCGTTTCCTGTATGTGTGTGTAAAACGGCCCACTCATTTGTGGTGCTAGTCGATTATTGGAAATATCCTGACATAATCCTAGATGATTAAAAATTAATGTGTTCCCTCCAACAGGCTGCACTACAAAGGCTACTTTGGAGGAGTCTCGGCCATGAGCAGAGAGCAGTTCGGAAAAGTGAATGGATTTGCAAACACCTACTGGGGTTGGGGTGGAGAAGACGATGACCTACGCATTAGGTGAAAGAAAGAAAGGGATTTGGATTTTTTGTTTTTGGTAAGGGGAGAGCCACACATAAATAAAAATCTTGTGCACTCTTAGGGTGGAGCTGCAAAAAATGAAGATTGTGCGACCACCCGCTGACATCGCACGCTACACGATGGTGTTTCACAAACGAGACAGCGGTAATGAAGTCAACAAAGACAGGTTGGTCATTTGTCATGATCCCAAACCTCTCCCGAATTGATTCTTTTTTCCTCCCCCTCCAATGCAGGATGAAGCTGTTAAGACGGACGCCACTAGTTTGGAAAAAAGATGGACTGAACAGCTGCAAATATCAGATATTATCAGTGGAGAGGTTGCCGCTCTACATCAATGTGACCGTAGACCTCGGGAAGCCATAGAACACATCGCCAAATGTTGTCGAAGCAACACAGCTTTATTGGTCTGCTCCACATTTCATTTAAGCACATATTACTCACACATATCTGTGGCCAAACGTCTAGCTGAGCTTCAATTGTATGGACTCAAAAGACACGGTCTTGATATGATTGCAAGACTGAATAGAAACTCAATCATCTTCAGTAAAAGTAGCCTCAAAAGTATTGATAGTTGATTTGAAGATGAAATATAATGTATATCGTAATTAGAATACTTTCGACACAGCTTTGAGGTGTGCCCTTACTCCATTATGTGTGAATTGGATATCATTCCAATTGTTGTTATTCAAGAAACATGTTTTGTAGTACAAATGTACTCAAGAGTATGCAATAAGATGTGATGTTTTTTTTTTTTTAAATTCATTCAGCTGAATGATATGATTGTATCTATTTACACACAACTTATTTGTAATCATTTGCAATTGGAAGTTGTGAAAAAGGGTGACGTGGCCTTTTAGGATATTGGTTTTGCAATGGCTGTCCTCAGATCCTGATAATCTTGGTCATTTCTATTTTGGTTATCAAATGAATTTTCCTAGTGGTTCTGCAATGTTTGTCAGACTGAAAAGCTGGAATTTTGTATGCTAGTACTCCATTTTATTTTTTAAAAAGGGCCTTCTCTTCTTGCTTTGCAGGAAAATGCAATGGGTGTGGGGATCAATATCTAAATGTGATCAATGAAAATAGCATCTCATGATACAAGTAGTAGACTGCATGAGGGTTAGTAACGGGACTTTAACTGCACATATCAATTTTATTGTGGACTTAAAGTGATGTGCAATGGCTTGGGTGTTACAATGAGCATGTTTTGTGACCATCAAAACTTTCTTCCGTTCATAGATTGGTTGCAAAGTACTTGAATGGCACTTAATGATGATTTCGGGCACATTGGCAACCCTGAAAGACTGATTTTGTTGCTACAGATGTTTTTGAAAAAAAATGTCTAATAAACAATTATTTTCATAATGTCATATAGTTTGTGCTGTCATATTCGATGGTAAATTTAGACAAGTGAAATGTTGAAATAAAGAAAATGGCTTTTTAGCTTGAAATGATTCCACTGAATGCAGTGTATAAATCTGGCCACTGGGGGGCAGACGTAACAAAGTTGCATTCACAATATAATGATTGGCACTTGGATCCCCCTTAAAGCAGATAAGTGGAGTGGTCTCACACTGGAGAGATAAGAAATCCCTGACACATAGACAACCACAAGCATTCCTGTCCAAGCAATATTTAGAATACGCATGAAATTCTACTTGCACTTTCCGAATCTTATTTCTGTGAAGTGATGGAATGTCTTCACATAGTTTCCACTATATATCAGAAATGAATTATTACAGCGATAAAATGTGCAGTGACCTCTACCAATGAAAGCTGCTTGTTATTCCCTGCCAGTGACCTCTTGGCAATATTTATTTTTTTTAACAGGGCAAAGAGAGAGCGGGATATCTGAGGCTTTGTATGGTGGACAGAATGATGTCATGTCCTCTTCCTATGGTGCAGAAAGAGGCTTTGTCTTGCAGAGGCCAGGCATGGTCATCAAGCTCACATGTGACACACTCAAGTGCATTTTCTAAAACAGGCACTGTTGACGCCAATATGTGCTATGTGTAGAAAGCTGCATGAAGAAAGTAAAGAGAGCCATCAAAATGTCTGCCTTTTCTTTATAATAGTTATTGGGCATAATTGTTACAAATAGACGTTTTTTTGATAAATGTTAATGAGTTTAACAATGATTCTGTGTCACATCAGGTGAAGTTTGGATTCTGTTAAGGGCTGCCGTGACGGTCGTTAGCTGAACCTTAAGCACTGTGATGTCATTTTCAGTGGACAGTAAGTGGAAAAATGGCCGACGCCGGATTTCTAAATTCATATTCCGCAAAAGCAATATTAGTCAGGAAGGTGTGTTTAGACACGCAACATATTACTGTTAAAATATTTTTTTTTTACTTTGACTTTGAGGTTTGACTGTTCGTTGGGTTCAAGTGGCAACACAAATGAGTGCCGATAGAGATTTTCTGCTTCACTTCTCATCATCATTGCGATCGGTGGTCCTATCTGAGCCAATGCATCGCCATTGGTCTTAACATATGACTTTTTGGACATTTTTAAGCATCCAGTAGAGAGACTTCAAACCTCAGAATATGAAATATGGGGTTGCGGGTGTGTCATTTTCCCTGTAAAACCACTTAGTCTGGAGATACAAGGAGTCAATCACGACAACCACCACAATGCAGTGATGACATCCACTTAAGATGGCTGGAAGAGTGAAGGAAAGCGTTCAGCATTTAGTTGGAGTCCAGTTGGTCCAAGATGAAAAATGCATGTAACAAGAACCATGTGTCCATCTCCTAACCCTAACACCTCGTGCACCCCACCCCCCATTTCCCCATCTGTGCCCTTCAAGTCCTCACTTGAGTCACCTCCCACTTCCCTCCTTCCTTCAGAACCCCTCTGTTTTTGTTTTCCAGCCTGGACGCTTTGCACAGGAAATTGTATACACTGGGAGCATTCAGGAAGGCAGAGGGCAGCCGTCCCATATAAATCTGGCCAACGTGGAGGGAAAAATACAGATAAAACGAGGAAAGAAATCAAAGTTGCCTTTTGACCTTCACCTCCTTGATTGAACCTCAACATTTCTTCAAATGTGTGTCACATGGCCGCCTCAAGTTCAGACATGGAACTCAAAAATCAGGAAGCGAAATCGAATTATAAATAGAATGTTCTTGAGATGATTGGCCTCCCTTGTATTGGTCGCTGCTCGCTACAGAGGAGCCAGTGAACGAGGAGGCTGTGGAATGAAGGAAAAGAGGAGGAGATAGAAAGGAGCAGAGAGGACTGGCCAGTGGAAGGGGGGAAAAAAATCCCAACAACAGGAAACAGAGCCATTCTAATGCACTTTCTGCAAGTCCTTCACAGATAAAGCGGCCGGTTGCCACGTCCCAGCAAACCAAAACTGTCACAGTGTCATTCCTGTCAAGCAATGCTGCACTAAGAGTTGGAAAGTTTAAACAAGTGACGTCACTTCTCCTCTCAGCCTCCAGTCGTGCGAGCGCTCGCTCAAAATGTGAGCGGATGCAGCACATTTGGGACAAGATTGCCGGGGACTTCTACGCGGCTGCTTTTTGATCAGCAAGCTCACCCTTGCTCGGGGTCATATGGATTCAACGCTGCGTTTACAAGGAGCTGCTAATCATCTGGACCGTTAACTGGAACCACATGAAGAAAAAAGGGACCAAGCAGAAGTCCAAGACGAAAGGAAGTGAAAATGCGTTCGGCTGTGACCTGACGGAACATCTCCACAACTCAGGACAGGATGGTAACATTAATATTCTTCTCTTACAATAACCTGAACAATTAGGTCCAACATATTTGAAACATAGAAGTGATCAGACACATTAACTTGATGTCACCAAATGTGACAAACGTGATTTGTGTTGTACATTTACTTGCCATTCATTCACCTATTGCCCGGAGTCACTGGCCATTTGTAAAGTTTGGGTGTGGCTGTGTGGCTCATTTTTTCTGGACTCAATTGCTTCCAGTGACGGGGAGAGTCCCTGTGACTCGTCGTCTGGGCCTCGCTGCTGCCGACAGGAAACTAAGAGAAAGGCACAAAGAGCAAGAGGGTCAATAATTTAAATATAGGATCTTTGTTGTTGAGATAATATTGCCATTATCTCAAATTTGTAAGATTTGTCATCAATTAAGGTTTGAGGAAGCAACACATTATGTAAAAAATGAAGGAAAGGATATTAACCCAAAAGTGAAGTTTGAATGTAACTTGGGAGAGTGGGGGGGGTACATGTTCACAATGCGAGGCGGAGCATTCAGTCCAGGAAGTGAGGGAGGGGGTACGCCGACACCGACGTCCACCTCTGTCATAGATACACATACACTTAAAAAAAAAAGAATAGTGGGGGATAAAAAACACAATGACTCCATCTGGTTCAATAAAGAGAATGAGATTATATGAAAACGTCCCTACAGAGTTGGATGAGGTGCAGTGTTGTGTAATCCTGCTTGTAGCAGGTAATACGTAACAATGACTACAAGTATCCACAATCAAGCTCAAGACATGTTATACTGTGTCTTCTGATTTAATTTTTAAGTCTTTTGAATCTTCTCAACAATTATCTGAAGAGCACATTGGATTGCATTTTGTAAAGTTTTGGAATATATTTTGCAATAAACACCTCTTCATTAAATATGTACAATTTTTAATAACAAATAATGGGAAACAACAAATATTGTGGCAACGAACAAATCCGAAATCTAGAGCTACTCTAAAAACGTGCCAGTACAGTACTGTGCAAAAGTCTTCAACACTAGAATTATTTTAATACATAAGAGTCATATTGATATTAAAATTGTAAACAAAACACACACAGTTAGAAGAGCCGTATCTTGGCCATCAATAAAATTGCCCAAAGACTCTTTGGGGGTCTTCCATTAAAGACAAGTAAATGTTCCCATTTCAAGCAAATATAGTGGATGTCTGAGTAGCAGCTAAGAGCATCCCTGTGTTGATGTCTGGGTGGGGAAAAAGACAGAGGACAGAAATCAAGGCGGCGACACTGGTCAGCTTTTCACCGCAGGCACGCAACCGAGAGTCCAATCAAGTCAAACACATGTCAACATACTGGAAGACAAAGCATATCCAAAAATAACGTAGACTATCTTCACAGCAAGATACATGCAAGGGAGGGCGTAGTTCAAAGTCGGAATAGTCTGCCGGGCAGACGGACTACAAATTACATGGACGACAACAATGTTTCCGTTTAGAAAAGCAAAGGATCACGTCAAAAAAGGTCGTTGGACTTCAAAGTCCCAACTTAAGCGGACACGCTGAAGGTGATGCACTGTAAGCGAAGAAAGTTGTGTCGGGCCACTGGTAGCCGTTTTCTATTAGAGGAAATGTCGTAAGTAATACCCGCTACAAGGGTTGGGTGTGTCAACCTTCCTCTGAAACAAACAAACCATTTTTAACTTCCTGTCAAAGGCCACCTACAATCAGTAACCCAAGGGGAGAGAAAACAAGGCCCGTAGCATTCAAGGCAACATGTGCGCCCTTAGTTTGCCCATCACTTTGCACACCGGAACCACCATTGTCATTCACTCATTATCCATGTACCAGAAAAGAAAACTAACATAAAACAATTTGTCCACTTAAGTCCCTCAGGTGCTACAAAAATGTGCAGAGTTCATCGAGAAGCACGGGATTGTGCATGGGATCTACAGGTTATCAGGGGTCACCTCAAACATCCAACGGCTCAGGTATGTCGTCAGCTCATTTTAAATTTGACACATAAAATCAAGCTTTGGGGGGGCGGGGGGTTACGCTTCTTGTTTTTCTCACATCACTGTAACACAAACAGTTGACTTGATCATGTCAAGCCATTTATCAACTGTGTGTGTGTGTATGTGTGTGTGTGTGTGAGTGCAGACAGGAATTCAGCGCTGAGGCGTGCCCTGACCTTACAAAGGAAGTGTACCTCCAGGACATCCACTGTGTGGGTTCCTTATGCAAGCTGTACTTCAGGGAGCTCCCAAATCCTCTGCTCACATATGAGCTATACAGCAAGTTCACTGTAAGTTTGCCACTGAGCTCAGACACCAGTTTAGTTATTACCAAATGATGCCTAAAAAAAAATTCGACTCGGAATACAGTGGTCCCCAACATCAAATTTCAAAAGTGCAAGTAGAAAATGCACATGAATGACAAATTGACTTTCAAAGTAAAATATTCTCTTCGCCACATTTAACATGCATTTGTAAACAACTGTATAGGAACAGAAATATTGATGCTCACTATTGAATCCTGTAAAGTGTACATAAAATGTCTTCTAAATTTGACACACCACATAGAAGAGTTCTTTTTAACGACACTGCCAGATTATACAGGATATATGAAATGAGGCTTCAAATCATAAAAAAAAAAAAAATCAAACGATTGTCTCCACTGTCAAATGTGCGAAACGATCTAAAAAGTTTTTTGCTGACGCACCTACGTTTTTGAGCGCTGAAAATGTGCCTGCTTCATTAAACGGGGTGTTTAATTAGGCGCGACGGACAAGGTCAGAGTTGGGCTAGAGGCCTTGCAAAATCTAAAATCTTGTGTACAGTTTGGGGGGGGGGAACACCACTGGGAAAGGCCCTTTTCGCTCCACAAAGTAAAATATGCTTACATAAGCTTGATGTGGGAGAGCTCGAGAGACGTGACCTCGACCCTATCTAACCTGGGATAAACGGCAATAGCGATTGTGGGCCATTTATATTTCTCCATGTATTGTTTGTTCTTAAAATAATGAAGAAAGTATTCCCAAAATGGGGGTGCCAATTCCAAAGTTTCAGGTGTGCCAATACTTTATCACAACTTTGATGGTCTATGTTTGATTTGGCATCATGAGTGCGATTCGTCATTTGAAGAGGATTTTCGACACTAACCTTCCTGGAAGCTTTTAGGGTATATATCTGTCATCATGTGCTTTACTATGACCTTTTTTTTCTTGGAACCTTGCCAGCAAACACATATGAGACAGCGTAAAAGCAATTTATATTGGTCACACATGAAATCCAGAAAACGTGTTCAGGCTTCAGTCACATCATTTTTGGCCGCACACGCTCCGCTCCGGCAAAGGCTTGTTTACGTTCACGCGAGCGTCCAGGTCTCGCTAGGAGGGAGTTTACTTTGTTCTCACAGGCTCAGGAATTCGGTTCATATTCCAAATAAAGCAGTGAGTGGAATAAAAACATGACGCTTATTTTGCATGCAGGAAGTGGCCTCAGTATGCGGCGATCATGAAAGACTTGTACACATTCAAAAGATTGTCAAGCAACTGCCGACCCCTCACTTCAGGTGAACTATAACACTTTGTGCCTTTTATACATTTCGTGTTTTAATAGAATGATTGTTTCTCTACTGCCTTTAGGACTCTGGAGTACCTCACAAAGCATTTGGCCCGCCTCGCCACTTTGAGTGCCCAGACAAACATGCACACACGCAATCTGGCCTTGGTTTGGGCTCCTAATCTACTAAGGTGAGTTTGGCTCACAAGCAGATTCTGACCTTTTTTTTTTTTTTTTGCTAGACCCAATGTGTGCTTTATTTTCACAGATCCAAAACAATAGAAGCCACATCTGGAAATGGAGACATGGCTTTCCAGGAGGTGCGAATACAACAGTCGGTGGTGGAGTTCATTCTTAACCACACGGAACAGATCTTCAACAGCGAATGCGTGCAAATCAAACCAAAAGAAGGTATGAAATTCATTGCAAACAGACTTAGAAATATTTTGCAGAATCATGACATATGGTACTCCAACAGCCCCAAGTTTGATGTGTGGGGAGAAGTATGCCACGCTCCCAATAAGCGGCCAAAGTGTGCCAATGAAACTGATGAGCCTGGAAGAAGCCCAAGCCCGTTCCTTAAGTCCAAACCATCCCGTGCATAAAGAACGCCAACGAGAGAACAGTCTGCCTGACACCACACTCTACCACACCGTCATAGACTTGGACAGCAAGTACGTCACACAATCACCAAAGGTCAGCATATGTGGCCAATTCAAACCAATCGGGTTAAGCAACAACTTTTTATCTTTTAGGAGAAAGCTCTCTGGGAAGTCAAAGAAATGGAAATCCATCTTCAATTTGGGACGCTCCGTGGATTCCAAAGGAAAACTGAGCCGAAATGGAAGTGTGTTCATTAGAGCTCCAGGCTTAACGGGCAAGTATCATTTGACTGGAACAGCAATATGGATAGCTCGTCAAAGATTTCTCGCATCACAACGTACACTGCAGGGCACAATATCATCACCCAAAGCTGTCATTTAAAAAAAAAAAAAAAGCTCAGCAGCATAGCCCAAAACAATGCACATATTGTAAACGACATTCCAAGAAATCTTCCTAACCAAGAAAAAAAAAAAGCAGTCCCATGACAATCTGTCTCAAAACACCCACTACAAAGTTATAAAAGATTTGATTACAAATTAGTTCCACAGCTACAATTTTTGTCTTTTGAGTTTTAGACATCCACAGCGTCAAACTTAAGGGGCCTTGAGTTTATTGCGCCACCTGGTGGATGATGCCAAATCTATTGTAACTTCATTCCTTGGGGACACAAATACAACATCATACAAACATTAATTGGATCAAATTCTAATGAGCTCACTGCAGGTTGATAAAGAGCTCAGTAAGTTATTTTTTTATTTTTGATTCCTGTCATTCTCTTTGACTGTTTGCCCACAGAAAAGGGATCGCTTCGACCATCCAGAAGCATGGAGTCACTGTGCTCCTTGCCAACAGGTAAAGTCTTTGCCAAATAAGATGATTCCTTTGTGTGCTAAAAACAACATTATTTTTGGTCCACATTCTGTTGTTTCCAGATGATGAAAGAACTGGAAAGAGTCCTTCAGAGGGACAAGGCAGCATTTTTGTTCCAGACGTAAAATCAAGAACACTGGGATCTGATTCACTTTATGACTTGAGTGAACGCGAGCAAAACTGGGAGTTTAAGGGGAAAAAATCTGGCGGAGCAACAGGCGGTTGGAACGCGGGCTTGAGCCAAAAGGGCGCGTCATCAGGTGCTTCGGGAACCCCTCAAAGAACACTGCCAGAGCAGCTCAAGGTGTTCAAGGGAGACGAGCTGAGTGGCTACAAGCCCACATCGCCTAAAAACAGGAGGATGCTCTACTCGGGTTCCTCCTACAACAACACCTCTCGACCTTCCTTTCCGGGAAGCTTCTTTCCGCTGGAGTCATCGCCGAGGCATCAGCGTAGAGCCGTCAACATCTCAGAGCCGTTCGCCGTGTCGGTACCGCTGCGTGTGTCAGCCGTCATCAGTTCAAACAGCACGCCGTGCAGAGGGCTCGCCAAGGACAGAATGGCTGCGGCCACCCTCAAACCCAGCAGAGAAACCTCAGAGCAGAGCGCTGGTGGAAAAAGCAACATGTGTTCCCAAGTGGAGCCTGACAAGAAAGATGAAACAGAGAAGAAAAAATCCTTAGAACTGGTCTCAAGTGTGCCACAAGCCAGGGAAGACACAAGTATTACTCCAGTGGAAGAGCTTTCCGTTGCAAGTGAAGGCACAGCTTCAACGCACTCGTGTGGGCAACAACTGGACATTCAAAACGCCCCGCAACAGGTAAATCATCTCTTGCTAGTGTCGTCTTTCAAATGAGTATCTGACTGCAAAATATATTTTCTTTTCAATCCAGGATAAGGAGCTTCAAAATGCAGAAGAGCTTTGCTACGACGCCCGCCAAGAGCTGAAGATAACCGAAGCTGACCTGCTGGATAAGAGATCTGATTCCACGTTACCTTGCGCAAACAAAAGGTTAACCGTGGACGTAAAGTCCAAAAGAAGTCGCAGCTCTCCATCGCTGTCTGTGTTCTGTAAAGACCCGAGTTCAAACGCCTCGCTCAATCATCAGTTTCACCCGCCCGGGGCTGAATCGACAAAGAAGCAGCCGTCAGAGTCAGACATCCTCTTTTCGCTCTATAAAAATGATGTTTGGGCCAGTGAAAACAAAAAACCTGCCAGCGCCGTTTTGGATGAAACAAACAAGAAGATGTCCCCAAAAAGTCCACCTGCGAACAAAGACGTCCAACAGTGCCAGCTTACTTTAGAGGAAAGTGAAGTCAAAGCTCTTCCAATTGACTCTCCAGGTGACGGCCAAAAACAATGTGAGGAACACCAAAGTCCTAGAGGAGACCAAAAGGTCTCGTGTGATGTGGAGAAAATTCCCGAACTTATTTCAAGGTTTTCTATATGCTTGGAAGAAAGACCCAATTCTTTGGATCTTCCAATCCAGGAGGATGATGAAGCATGTGCAGGAAACTCTGAGGATCTGGACCTAGCGGAATCATGGGAGGACCTCAGTTCCAACAAGCAGTGGGTCACCAGTCCACTACACTCACCTGATGTGGAGGAATTGTTCAAACAGCAATTGTCGCTCAGCTCACAAGCGGTGACTTTGAACTCAGATGAGGAACAGACCTTATTTTCTTCATGCAGCGGCGACCAATCGAAAAGACCATCTCTGGCTGCCGCCTTGCCGGGAACCATTCCCCAAACGTCCGGCAGCAAATGTGAAACTAAAATAACCTATGTGCCTTCGACCCAGGCCAGCAATGGAACGCAAGCTCCAACCGGAAAGTGCGGACCAAAAAAACAGAAATCATCGCAACACTTTTACAGACAGATGTCTTATGATTCAGCAGGATCGGAGAAAAGAGACGAACACATTTCCAAACACAGACCATACTCTCTGAATTTAGATTTCGGACCTCGGTGCATTCGAGACATTTCTAATCAGCAAAGCCGTCCTCCACACGAGTTCGCCTCCTGTTCGAGGAGTTTGTCTGGGAGTGTAAACAACGGGATGCTGTCCGAGTTGGACTTGTTCCTGAATGATCGGCAGGCACCTCTGCGACGAAATTCCGCCCCCGTCAGTGTGTCATCAGTACGCACTGCCTTTATGATAAAGACGTGCCAGGCCAAAGCCGTCCCCGTTGTGCCTCCAAAGGTGCAGTATAGTCAGATCCCTCCCTCCAGGAGAGACAGTGACATCGAGGAACAAGACAAGGCATCTCCTAAAACCAGTACAGAGAAAAGCCAGGCTGCACCTCTCCCGGTGATGACGGATCTGAAGGAGGAGCTGGAGAATAAAGAGCCCGTGCCTAAGCACCAGTCACACCCAAAGGTCGAGAAACAAGCGGAGAACCCGAGGACGAACACGGCAGAAGTACCCGTCATCGCCAGGCGACAAGCTCCGAGTCTTGAAGTGTTTGTTGACTGTCCGAGACCCAACAGAACCAACCTTCTACAAAGGCCGTCTTTTCGGAACCGCCAGAGACCGCAGAGTCTGATCCTGTTCAGCCCCCCTTTCCCCATCATGGATTACCCTTCATCTGGCGACGACGGCAAGCTTCTGTCATCCATCAAGAGCCTGAATGAGGAGGCAGCGGTGAAAGAGACATCAGGAGAGGGGATTGCTCTTCAAAGTAAAATGACCATTCCAAAAAGTGGTCAGAGACTAGAAACCTCAACCAGCTGCTTCTACCAGCCACAGAGGAGATCCATGATATTTGATAGCAGGAACCACAGACAGATTGAGTAATTGTGCAGACTGGATGAATGTAAATAACTGACTGAAATAGATATAAAGCACAGTTTTTTTTGGGGGGGGGGGAATGTTTTGATTAAATTAAGATTTCTCACAACAGTCATGAAGTATTTAAGAGAAATAAGAGTCACTGACTGAGGCCTTGTGAGGCAACATCCGCCATTCAGATGAACTTAGTCTTTTTGAGCCCATGTGCGGTGCTTCCGTCACTTTATCACAAATGCTTTAAAGAACAGATGACTGACAATCAAGCTTTTGATCATCAATCGGTTAATTGCAGAATGATTTTATACTTGAAAACCAATGAAGGTTTGACTGGAGAAAGTTTATGGCGCAGAGTTACTGGAAAAAAAAGTCTTGCAGGTTTTCAGTTTGGTGTAAGTCATGGCAAAAATTTTACTTTTCCACTTGGTGGAAACTTGGCTTCGTATTGTAATGTAGCGACAACAATAACAGTAATACAATGCTGCAACAGTTTCGTGTAAAGTCGCATCAGGTAAGAAAAAAAAAAATCTTGAGCATTAAGGCTTCTGGATCAAAAGACGTGTGTAAAAACTGATAACGACGCTGTTGAACAGTTTACCTGCGCTAGCATTGCAGGAACTATACTGCTGAAGATGTATCGTGACATAAGGTCAACTTTAAACATAAGGAAATAAAGTATACACTATTAAGCTTTTGACTGTGATTAATATGATATTTAAAAGGAAATACATTTTCTTGGATCATTTTTTAATCGACAGAAAAACCTTTTTTGTATATCTTTATATTTCTTTTTTTTTTTGGGACAAAGATGCTTTGTAAGGCGTATCAACCTGCGTGATGCTTTGGAGCAAAATCCACTGAAAGCATCGAGGAACAGTTTTGTTTGTTCTAACTGGGTTCTGTGTTTTATGTTGGTGTCCACACATCTTGGAAACATTATTCGACACAATGTGATAACCATTGTGATTTTTATGTCTTTTTTTTCCATTGTTGCATTGAGACCCCTCAGTAGGAAACTTTTGCTACAACAAGGATTATGACAATAAATACTTCAAATGAAATTGTTTGCTTTTTTGATTTCTTTGATTGTATTACAGATTCTAATTAGAGGAGAAATTTGAACTGCAACAAAGCAGGACAGCAAAGAAGGGGCAGTTTTTGAGTATTTCTAACTAATATTAACATTGTTTATCTCTGGGGTGGCTGTTCCTTAGGGGTATTGTGCATGGAGAGCAGCCAGATAATAGGCTGTGCTTATAGAAATAGTATTTGAGGGGCCCCTGAATCACATGGGCCCCTTTGAGAGAGTGGCTTGTTTGTACCCTAGAAAAACCCTCCTGCCTTGTACGTACAGTATTTCCAACCCCAAAAATAACCCATTTGCTCATTAAGTGTTGTGTTGGCTGCTCTTGCTTTGACGAGACATTAATCTATAGTGACATGTTGCCTTTTCTTTTTAAATGCCAGACCTGCAAGCTTCAATGTGGAAATGAACCAAAGTTGTTTTTTTCTTTACCAGCAGGTGACGCTCACGCGCCAAAGTGCAGGCGACCAAAGCAAGCCACTGCAAAAAGCAGTCCAGCTGGACGCACACCGACGCTGAGTCTGTGTGTGCTGCAGGTGCACAAAGTGTAGTTCGACATATGAGGATCTCTTAAAATAGGCGGCAAGTCGAATGCATTCACTGATTATCTTTAAAAAACACACGCGCACACACAATTAAACAACAGCGTTTTCGTGCGTAAAAATCTTTTGAAATGGATTTCCAATACGGGTTGTCTCCAACATCACAGCCTTGCATGTAGATTTGCACCTGCGATATATTTTTCATCTTTAAGAGAGAAAATCCAAATTATTTATTGAACTATCAGGATAGAGTCAAATAAATAAAGTCAATCAGCACCATATGGTTCCAGTATTTGCGCTAAATGATTTACTGCAGGGGGAAAAAAGTGTTTACAAAGGACATGCATCAGGCAAGTCTATAATATGGCGCTTGCAGAGGTCACTTCCATGTCCACGTCAGTTCATTATTAGTCGACCTCTGACACCGCTTCTATAAGCGAAGGCCGAATTAAAAAGGCGCATTCTGAGAACCCTGAAAAAGGCAAAGCAAAGCACGGTTGCGCGCGTTGAATATTCAATTAAGAAGGGGGGGGGGGCGTGAAGCGGCGTGCCAGGCCAGTCCTTCATCTTACATTACTGATTAGCTGTTAAACAGATTATATGCAGCTGAATGGGTTCAAATGTTGCAGCAAGAATGCAATGAGAAGTTCAAGGCGACAGTTTCCTTTTTTGACATGTTGGCAGGAGCTGCACCGTGGAAAAAAAAAAAAGACAACCGGCGAGGAAAGATGCACGCTTCGTGAAAAACATGCAAAACGGCAACAAGAGCAGCAAATAGTCCAGTGTTAAAAAAGACAAATCTTTGAGTGTAATTTTCTTAAATAAACATTTTACACACAATATAGCGACTGTATTTGTTTATCCCTGCTCTATTGTTATTAATAATAATAAGAACAATAACAATAATAAAAGGCATACGTGAAAAAGTATTCTTTAATCATAAACAAAAATGTTATCATACTATACAACGATTATAACAATTACTCTTGCTGTGAAATAAAAAAAAAAAAAAATGGGTTGAGAGCCCGGAGCAGCTGCTACTATTTATCTTTAAAATGAGGCCAACAAACAAGTTAAAACATTTTTTTAAAGGGGACGCTAACGTTGTTTAGTTGGCACACTGGGTGCTCTATAGATTATTTACTTGGCTACAGAAGTTTTAAAGTAGTCGAGTGTGCAGCGCCTGCACAAGCAAGCCACGCTCTCATTGAGAAGCCACGTGTCCGTTTGCAAAGCCTCTCCAACTTAACCACCTCCTTTGTACCACTAACCCACATCGGCAGCGTCCCTTCACATAAAGGGATTTGCAATTTCAAGATATTTCAGCTTAAATGTTTTTGACAGTTCCCTCGCTTTTACCTCGGCTTGGTTATTTTAACTGTGCCAAATGGGTCACCTTGGGTTGCTGTCTGCGCGCAAAGGGCTTTTGCGCGCATTCAGCCTGAATTTTTTCCAACTTTCCTTGACGGGGAAACCAGCTGCTGGTCGTGAAAAGACGGCTTATTAATTGTCCTTTGTCATGCAGAATTGCTTGATTTCTAAAGAAACGTACAAAGGCTCTTTTTCAGGATTCAAGTATTTTGTTTCGTGCGTATTTTCAAACCATCGAATCAGCTGCAGCGCTGCGCCCGTCTACCAGACTCTCAGGTACTGACTGCCTGCTCCTTTTGTCCCCTTTTAATGCTGTTGTAAACCGGGCAGACTGATTTGTTACAAGCCGTTCTTTTAATCTGATAGATAAGAGACATGTCAAAGAAAAGCCGTAAATAAAAAATTAGCCGGGATAAAGACTGGGGCGAGTCTGCTAGATGGGCGCCTGTTGACTCAAGCGGCTCTCCAGCGTCAGGGGAGCCCTCTCGTCAGCCCCGTCGAGGTTACGTCCACAATCCCCTTTTATTCCCTTTTAAAAGACACCGTGGTCCTTTTTGCTTCAATGAATTGATCGGCACAAAATTAAGAATAAATAAATTAAGCATTTGGAGCACCGGGCGTATAAGCTCCCCCAGGGCGCATACCCTCGGGCTATTGAATGCAGAAAGGCAGCTTTACAGAGCACTTTTGGAGCAAAATGGGGGCTATATAGTGCAATTAACAAAATAGTCTAATCCCATATCTTAACAAATGCAAATATTGCTGTTTTGTTAAAATGCTTAAGTGAACCATTAAAGGGAAGTTTAAAAGCGAAACGTAACACCCAAAAGGGGACATTGATGCAAAATAGCAGGCTGTGTGCATGTGCACTTTGGAGACTTTTATTTTGTGCTCTTTAGAAATGTATACTATATGTTTACAATGAGGCAGATATAATTTAAAGTGTATTCAGTGTAATAAGATCAGTTTAAGGTCCAAACAGTAAAGCACAAAGCGGTTGGAACGGTGCGTAAAACACGCTATTAACACCACGCGCACAGACTGTGAGAAGGGATGGTTTTATTATCATTATTAAAATACATATTCATAAAATATTTTTAAACAACTTTATTTGAAACCTGATATTAACGTTTGAGAACGCACCATTTTACTATAAACGGGACATTTTATCCCTATCTTTTTTTTACGTTTTTTATTTTACGTAGTTAAAAACAGATGACGTCAATAAATAGCGATGTTTTATTCAAGATAACACTAAGTTGATGCTTTGCTGTGTTTATTCTCTTGAGCCTTAAAGCCACCTGCATACTCACAAAAGCGCACTAAACTTGACCACACTATGGTTGGAGTGCGTTAACAACACAACAATGCGGATCATGGACACCAAGCCGTGCCTCCTCATCTCATTTCATGCTAGATCGATATCTTAAACATATGCACACTAAACGATGTGGGTTGATTCACTCACGGTGACTATTAACTCAAGCAGTCACACGAGACTTATCGTTTCATCCGAAGACCACGAATGAATGAGAGGCAGTGAAATCTGCTTTAAAGGTCCCCTCTCACGGGAGAAAACGCCAAAGAGATACATTTATTACCTCAGCAATAAAGACGACACAATATTTCATTTGTAGTTATGCATAAACATGTCAATGCCATTCACGTTGTATGTTGTACGATTTACGCACAATGCGAGATGGAATACGTCTTTGCACACCGCGCTTTGTTGTAATATAGTATTAATTTCTTAATATGTGATGCAAGTTTTGTGAGACTAGTACTATTTGTGCAGTGCAAATCCAGTTGACTCACTCGGCCCAGATTTACGCGCGCACGCAGAGGCGCGCAAAAAGACCAAGACAACGCAACGCGTACGGCTCAGAAATATCATTTTATTTTTTAAATAAATAAATAAATTTCAAATGACATTGAATAATACATTTGAGACCGAGCTCATCTTCCATCCTGCAATACATCCCAAACCAGTATTCAAATACTGAAGGGAAAATGCTATGGGCTATTAATGTTATGTTATTTTCCCTTCATTTCCCGTTTACAAATGTGCCTATATTCAGCAACAACAAATTGACTGCTTTCAGAAAAAACTACATACAAAACGTACAACATGAATTATACAATTATTCAGGACAATTCCCTGGTTAAATATTCTCTTATATACATAAGTATACAGGTTTTTTTTTTTTTTTTTTGGCTCATGTGTTTTTTTCTTTTAATCGTCCAAATAGGAGCTCAGGGGGAGACGGACAAGTCCACATCATCCTTTTCGGAGAATGATGAAGGCGACACCGGCATGTCTTCCTCTTCTTCCTCCGAGCACCTGGCTGCCGACGAGCATTTGCAGCCGTTGGTGGCAGTCCGCGGTCCTCCGGATCCGCTCTTGCCCTCTTTTTTGTGCTTCACCCTGCGGTTCTGGAACCAGATCTTGACCTGCTTCTCGGACAGGTTGAGGTAGGTGGCGATCTCAATGCGCCTCAACCTGGACAGGTACATATTGGAGGTGAACTCCCGCTCCAGCTCCAAAAGTTGCGTGCTGGTGAAAGCCGTGCGCATGCGTTTGCTGCTCTGAAGTTTGCTGTTGCTGTTTTCTGTCAAATGTCAAACGAGATCGTCAGTACATAATGTCAATAAAGGAGAGGAAAACTTTAATAAATAAATACATGTTAAATAAGTGTGGACTCACCGATGGAAATGCAGTGGTACTGTCGCGGATCAGGGACCGTGTAGGCGGCCTGGTACATGGCGGCTCCGTGGCCGAGGTTGATGTTGGATGTGTGCTGCCTGGACAGGGCCGTGTGGCAGTACTGCGAACCGAAAGCCGGGAAGGAGGCTTTGAGGAGCGGCAGCGCGGGCGGAGAAGGGTGTAGCTGCGAGGCGGCCATGCACAACGGGCAGAAGCACAGCAGCCCGGCCTTCCTGGAGTGGCAGGAGCCCGGCAGTCCGTGCGGGTGGTGGCCGGGCGAGTGCACCGCGTAAGGGAAGAGAGGCGAGCTGTTCTCGCTCCCCTTGTCGTTGGCCTCTCTTAAAATCAACGAATCCACTAAAAAAGACCTCGGCATGGTTGCGGCCGTGCAGATGAGTCGTGGGTGAGTTTTGCAGCCAGCGGCGTAGGACGTGGGAGCGTGCTCTCGCGCGGAAGGGTGGACAGCGAAGTGGTGCTGAAGGCGCGCCGGGAGCTCCTTAAATAGGCGCCGCGAAGCCGCTTCGGCCATGTGACGGTTACGCTGCAAGCGGCCGAGAGCTCTCAATAGGGTTTTGTGCTTTTCTCTCGGCATTCCCACTGCACGCTTCCCCATTATTTCACTTGTTAACTAAATGAACTGCATAATGTAGTCTATTCTTGTCAGCCCCACCCACGCCGCGAGAGGCGGCACTGCCCCATTCCGCCTTTTATCATCGCGCTTATTTTATCATAAAACACAGCTTGAATTGTCACATTTAGAAAAGCAGCAGTTGGATTCAATTTGTAAGTCTTGTAGGAATAGAAAGCAAAAAAAATAAAAAATAGAGTGCAAAAATTACGCACGCTCCTCTGCCAAAAACAATCACGCACGCATTTGCCTTACTTTCACTTTTACTTTGTATACACACCTAACAGCTGCATATTAGGTTTATGCAAACCAATCTAGGGTTAATGTGTCATTTCTAGGCACAAAAAGGGACAAGTCATTGCCTGAAGGCAGTGCTGTTAAAGAGCAGTGATTAATTCCTTTGCTCGGGCCCCTGCCGAGTCGGGGGCGGGAGGGGTGGTGGTTTGGAAGAATATGTAAAAATAACCAGGTTTTCACTCGGCGGCCCTTATTGAATGTCATTGTGGAGGGTTTCAATGAGGGAGAAAGAGAGTCGAATTAAAGTGTGTGACAGCGGCGGATAGACGCAACAAAGGCGACTCTGTCATGGAGCAGCGCGGCCTCGCCTTGCGCTCTCATTCAATTAGCTAATAGGAAAACATTTTCTTTCACTTTAAGGCGCTCCGAACACGACTTTCAAAGACGTGCAAGTTCCCCCGGCACTAAAAAAGTTGGACAGTTTTAAAATCATTAACGTCACAAACACGGAGCATGCAGGAAGAGCCCCCCTACACGTGCATGGTTTCAAATAATTGTTTGGGTTTATAGGGTTACTTTTGGGCCATCCACTTTGAAACACATCGGGGAAAATGGTGTCTGTATGACCATTAAAAAAGAACCTATATATAATGTGTTCAGTATCACATAATGTGCAATAAACCTTAGACCCGTAATTAGGGATCACTGTTACAGTGAATTAGGAGCAGTTGAACCCGGAGAGAAAATCTGATATCACAGAATACAAAAAAAAAAAAGTCTTTTGGGGATTTTGCTCACTGATGAGACTGTCGATCTCGTTTTAGCTTTGATATTTAAAATAAAACGGTACGAAATATTGTGGTCAATTATATTTTAAGATTACGATGGAAAGATAAAATGTGTCATTGATGCATTGTTATTAGACGCACTAATTCCCAAATGATGTACAGCAGTGGCCCCGTGGATATAAGAAAAGAGGTTCTGCGGGTCGTCACGGAGGGAGACTCATCCCAATTTGCAATCCCAACTGGAGACTGACAAATAGTTCTGACCTCCCTCTGGAGGCGGCAGGCCAGAAGTGCAAAGACTCTCATTCTAACAGTCTCAATAATCACTTGTTACTGACGGAAATAATCGTGCAAAAAGCCTGCTCGCAGTAATGTGTTTAAAAATATAAACCAATCAAATAATAACTGTCACGAGGCATGCAAGTCCACTTCAAGAATCCCACAAAGTTTAAATCAGCTGTTTAGAGAATCTTCACATTGGTGAAAAGAGTGAGAAATAAGCACTCAATCGAGTAAATTATTTATAAGATATTAAGTTGGAACAATTGCCATCACTCAAATTCCTCACTGATGCTAAGGCTGACCAGTGCCTGCTGTGCTGCAGGAGGAGATCATTTTCAAGGGCTTTTATGCAATTATACCCAAAGATCTCGTGCCCGCTGACATAAAGAGCGCAGTCTGTTTATGGAGATGTAGTCAATATCTCCTTTTCTTTTGGTATGAATAATTCATAGTTTAAGACACTGTCCCCCCTCACTTAATATGTACGCGCACTTAAACACCCACACATCTCTAATACAAATGATGGTTTTAGCTGACAGTGTAACAGGATTTAAGGTCCCAGTGGGGTTTGGGCCCGGCTGACGATGGGCGCTGTGACTGTCGACGTGACACAGAGGGCCGGCTGCCCCTCCTAATCTCCCCCTGAGGCAACATCGCAGAGTGCGGATCCGGCTGCACCTCTCTGGACGCACAAAGGCCCTGATTATCATTCATACGCTCAACAGAAACACCAGTCCAATAGATAACAGATGACACACAAGTACCGGCTGAATGGCGCAATATGTTTGGGTTGCCCGAGTCTATAGGGACCAATGAATCTTTAAACGAGAGGGCTTGTGTTGCGAGGCGGGCCGGGGGGGCGAGGCTGGGGCGGGGGCTCTACAGGTGAATGTGCTATGCTGGGAACTTGGTGGTTGGAACCCCAAAAAGGTTTGATAAATAGGAGGAATCAAAACGATCACATTATTTCAATCTGATTTGAAATGAGAATTTGATCTAGTAATATCAGGTGAGGCTGCTGCACTCAAAATGAGCAAATTCAGGAATTGTGACGATGGAATTGTGGGTTTTTTGGATTTGAAAATAAAATAAAATAGGAACTTCTTTTTTTTTTTTTTTAAATATACTGCCCTAGGTTTTGGGGAGGGTTGATTGAAAATTGGCAGCACAGATCATTTATTTTACCACAGTGCCTATTTCAATAAAGTTTGCTTGTTTGAATTCTTTGAAATAAATTCCTCAGCACAGAGTTGTCATGGAGTCTGTATGACAATAATAAATGGGAGATAAATGCAAACTTGAACGTCTCGCCATCCTAATGAGCCAATTTACATCTAAATGTGACGACGTTATGGGAACTAAGAGGCTCAAGTTTTCCGTGACACGTTTAGACAGCTCGCCAACTAATATGACTAACTTTTCATAACGTTTGTGCTTCATTTGATTTTCCAACACTTTGAGTGGTGAGCCATGAATGAAAAATAAGAAACTGATAAATGAATTTCAGTCTAGTGGGGGGGTCGTCGGCAGAGCCATGAGAGGTGTAAATATCTTTGGATTATTTCAAATTCCCTTTTGATGTCAATCCATTTGTTCTGCCATAGATATGTCTCAAACGTTCCCTTTGACCCCATTCATATAAAAGCCTTGAAAAAGTCTTCAAAGGGGTTTGTTACCCCGCGAAGGTCACGAGGCGATTACGTATGGCTGCCTCACATTTTTCCAAATCAGCAGACTTTTGGCCTCAAAATAACAGGTCAAACCAATGAATTTAATGAACTCTCCCAGACACAATGAAGGTTTCTTGCCATTTGAACCCCGGCAAAGGGATATGGGCAGTTCAGCAAGGCCTTTCAAAGACTCTGTACACAAATGTGAGGCGCTTGAGTGTCCACGTTGACAAGTTGTTCAAAGTGCTGGCGTTGTCAGTGATAGCGCCTTCATCCACACTGCCCCCTTTTGTCCCACGTTTTGTGTCCTTTGCTGCACCATCAACCGTCCCCGGAGTACAAAAGCCCGAGGCGGCAAAGCGCCTTTTGCGATGTTCTGTTTGCCTTATTTCTCTCCGCCGAATGTCATGCGGCAGGCCGACACGCCGGAGACGTTATTGTGGGCAAAACAAAGAGGGATGATGGCGCCGAACAACTTTTGATGGCGACTCGCCGCTCCTCCCTCCTTTTCACTTGACTTTCCTGATCCTCCCCTCCATCCCTCCCCTCATTCACTTTCCTACTTTCCTTCATTGTCGCGTTTCTCGCTCTTTCCAATTTGGACTCTCTGACGCTTCCACGGAACACTCTTTCAAATGACAAAAGATCACAGGAACACAGGATGGGAGGACATTTCATCTAGGGCCCAAATTCCCACTACCGTGAGCTCGCTGGATGCAGCTGCGAGGCCGTTTTGTGAGAACAAACATCTTTAAGCATATGGTAGTTGTGTGTTCACTTAATTGAGTCAATTGGAGGCTCATGGGAAACCACAGAGGGGGGTAAGAGTCCGGGAGGAGAGAGGTCAGAGAGCAGGAAGAGCAATGCCGGAAAAGTACAAGGAAGAACGCATGAAAACACAATTTAGACATTTTCAGCTCTGTCTATGATTGAGATTTACTTTGGCGGAGTTTAAAACAACAAAACACACATAAGCGATTCAAGTTTATAAGCTGTGAGCCTTCAGGGAAACAAACAAACTGTCTGCCTTGAAGAAAGTTTATGGTTTTCTCATTAATGACCTCCTGCGGTTTGCACTATTTCCTCCCCATTCATCTCACATTAGTTTCTTTTCAGGGGTCGCCTTTGTTTTGGAGCGGTCTTCATTTTTTGTCAGGGTGAAGCTGCTTGACTGCCAAGCCAAACTTTGACTTCTGAAATGCGGACAAAAGGTTTTCAAAACATTCCGTCAGAAAGTTTAAAAGGCATTCCGAGGCCGCTACTAAATGCGTTGACTGTTTGGGATGTGTCGCTTCAACCAAACATAATAAAATAATAATAATAAAAAAAACGACCTTCATGGGCTACCATTTTTATTTTGAATTAACTGCAATGAATAATAAATTCAGACATGAGCAAACCAGTCTTAGTATGATTTTTCAGATACTTAATCCATTGTGATTTGGAATCTGCTTTTGTAAGATTTTTTTCTCTCCCCCACTGTGTTGTTGTATTCCCCTTTATGACCCCTGTGACAGTTTTTTTTTTTTAACTCTGTTCACTCTCCGCTTTTGACAGAACTGGGAATATATGGCTCCCACTCTCTCTCTCTCTCTCTCTCTCTCTCAAGAGTTATGACACAAGCGGTGTGAAAAAGAGATTTAGGCTAATTCAGCGTCTATAACCGAGCACATGCGTGAGAGTCGGTGTGATGACGGGTCACTGCCCATCTTGCCGGGTCCCTCCTGTTTTCTGCAGATGCGTTCTATTGGGGAGGCGACACGCGGCGGGGCGCTGCTGGGAGGTAGTTACTTTTTCATCATTACCATAGAAACCGACACACTGGCTCTCAGCTGGTCAAGGCCAGGGGTCCGCCGACTTTCACACTACTCTAACGCTACGGCAGAATCCAAAATGGATCTCAGCACTCTGAATAATCAGCATTTATGCTTGGTTCAAGGGCAAAATGAGCTGCCAGACAAAAAAAAACAAAAAACAGAGGACTCCTATTTATGATGAAAAAAAGACAATTCAGTCATGTGATGCGGGCCGCACAATGTGTTGTTTACATTAAGAATGGGCATAATTAATTGACCGTTAAAAATTTAGAGGATGATTAATCATATCTTAAATAATGAGGCAAAGTGGATGCAATTGGCTGCAACCAGCACAGTTGATTCACACTCGATTTGGCTATCAAAAATTCAGGATAGAGACTTTTCCTTCCCTTCATTGTCATCCCTTGACTGTGTGTAAAATACAGAAGAGTTTTACAACTAACTCAGACAGTATGCTGTAGTTACATAGGGTACAAAATATATGCCTGTGAGTATTTTTTAAATTGTCTGTCTACATATGTTGCTTCTCTATTTGTGTCCAAATACCCATTGCTTATTAAGGCTATTACTCAGTGGAAATCTGAATTGTGTGTCGGCATTAAGCTCGCGGATATTCAAAGTGATGACGTAACGTTAAATACAAAAAATGTCAATCTCGCTGTGATGCAGACGGCCCAGAATGGTACAGTTGTGGTGCATCCTCAACAACTTATGTAAACATTAGGTACATGTTATGAGTGATAACTGAGCATTGTGAAAGGTCAGAGTTCACCATTGATCCTCTCACCCCTGGCAGGTGCAGCTCACAGGAGTGAGGGGAAGCGGCCCCCTCGTCTCTCCCACCTCTTCACGCTGCTCAGCGAGAGAAAGGGAGGAGTGTAAATGAGTGCACTCCAGAAAGCCATCACCTGCTCCCTCCACCCTCAAATCCCCACCGACTCGACCAGACACAGATATGCTAGCACCCCAGTTCCAAATTTCTGAGTTGGACCAAGTGGAGAAAAAGAGACGGACAGGAAGAGGGAGGGCAAGGGACGGAGCGAGGGAAGGCCAGTTGAAATGTTGGTTAACTATTCGCATCCACGCCGTGATTTTGTTTTGTCTGTTTTGTTGTTTTGAGTATCAACACATTCACGGGCGGCAAAATGTACATTTGTCATGGCCATAGAGGGAAGTGAATTGGGCTGGAAGGCGCATTGAGTTTGTGCGCACAGAGAGCCCAAGGGTGAGGTTGTGTATTGATGGGCGCCCCTCCCAGCTTCTCCCAGATTCCTCCTCTATTGTGATTTTGAGTGAATGTATCCTCTTGCTAAGGGCACTGGAATGTGTCTCCTCAACTCATGTGATGGATGGGGCCTTGTTTTGCACTCCTCCGCCCCTCCCTCCGAATCCCTCACTCTCCCCCAGCCTTTGACTCTTTCATCGCATCCTTTTATTCGCCGCCAATAAAAGTCAGCGATTCTTCATCGGCCGTTGTGCAGATCTGAGGGCGGCTGTTATTTTTCATCGGGAGTGTGTCACACATCACCATTCAGGACCTCAGTCACACAAATTCAAACACTGGCAAAGAGGCTGAAGCAGGTGGAGATACACCATCAATGAATTATTCAAATGAGACACTCTTCTATGTAGTGCTTTAAATTTCATTTAAATATTGGCTTGATAAGCGTCAGAGACGTTTATGGTGATTTTTGCATGATGATGGTGGATAACTGGTTTTTTTTTTTATTTAAAGGAATATAAAAGTAAAGGAGCCCTCCCAAAAAAAAAACTTTACTTCCACAACATTAAGTCATTATTACATAGCATCTTGAATGTTTGTAAAATATGTGTCACGACTCCTCCCCCGTGATTTTCAAGGAAAACAACCGGATCAAGGTGTAAAGTAGGGAAACGATTTAAAATGTATTATTCATCACGTTATATAAGAAGCGCCAAACAGGAGTCAAATGAATCACCAGTTTCTGTGTTAAGCAACAATAACCCGAACCTCTCCAAACACAAAACTGTACAAGATAAACGTGTACATGTTTTAACCACTCTTGCTGAAATATCCTGAAGCCCAGGACAATGGCAAAGGCATTACAGCGGACGAGAAAAAGGGCAGTAATAAATTTCAAGGAAAATGGTCATTAATGGTATTAAGATTACTCATGTTCCATGAAACAAATTATTGGAACTTTGACAAGCACACCAAATTATCTTCTGGTGCTGACCAGGAGTGTGCTTAAGTCCTCTCTACCTGCTGAGGAAAGACCATTTCTGCTCATTTCACTATTTTTAACAATAGAACCAAGCCATTAAGACAAATTAATGTCATTATCAAGTCTCTATGAATATGACAAATACCGGCGTTTCGAGCAGCTTTAGAGGCTATTGACAATAATGAAATTCGCTGTAGAGGTACTGAAAAGAAACACTCCAAGTAATTATTTTCTAGTAGCTTGTTTGTCTGCAATCCGTTCATTTGCTTTCATCTCAATTATCGGACTCTGTGAGCATGTGGAGGCGCATAGTGCTCTGCGGCCCACGAAGCGAGGGCCCTAATTGGCCAATTACCGGTCTGTTTCTGGGCTTTTAGCACCGCTGGAGAGTGGAGGGAGACCGCGGTGCGTAAAACCATGAGGACCTTGCATGCACAAAACCACACAAAACAAAACCACCGCCGCCCGAGATGGTGGCGCTTGGGAGCAGCGTGTGCGAGGCACTAAAAACGTGGCAGCAGCCACAGGACAAAACAAACTCGCTGCGTCAAATGCGCGACAATGAATTAGGTGTGTTGATGCAAACATGCCATTACACCACTGCCTATTCATATCACTGTGCATTCCAACAGCTTGAAACAACAAATCGAGCTACTGGCACCTATAAATGGCCACTGCTGATAATCATTGTTCACTTTTACATGTTTAAGTGGTTTGAAGTTTTAGTAGAAACCTGCATGATTCAACATTCATTTTTTTAAGCAGCCAACAACCAAACAGACTGAGAGAAGAGCAGCCAAGAATAGAGGGAAACAAAATGTAAAAACAACAATGGCTCTTAGAATAGCATGGGCCAAGTCACAACCTTTTCACTCCAGTCCTGTAGGTGGCAGTAAAGTGCATTACAAAGTCGAAGACTATTCCCATGTTCTTTTTTTCACTGCCCCATCACCTGATGAGTCAAAAATTAAACATATTTTTTTTTATTTCAATGCAATTACATCCAGTGCACTAAATAGCAAGACTGATATACAATTGTATTTTGCTGGGCCATATAAAACATTTTTATAATTGTTTTGTTCACCACTGTTTTCAAAAACAGAAGCAGCATATGCATATAAAAGTTGGCACCCACTTTTCAACCACACCCCTCCCCCTCAGCAATTTTCATATTATCCCTGTGCCGTATGCTCTCCCCCTCACTTTAACATTCTGTCACGCGCTCCCTGGATCATGTAGCGGTTGTTAATTAAACCCTCTTTGGGATCATTTCCTTGCACAAGTGGCCTCAGTGCAGCACCCATTAGGCAGAAAGCTCTGTTATCTGAATTTCCAAATGTAGCTCAACATTTATTAAAGTGAAATTCATCCAGTAATTGCCCGCCTCGGCATGCCCCATGTCTCCCTCTTACCTCCAGGGCCACCTGCTCGCCGGCACCAACTATTTACCGGCACCACGCAGGGTAATTAGACCTCTGACCCAGTCCAATAAGAGCCAGGTAATTGCGCTAATAAAAAAAATTAACAGCAGCAACATGACGGTCATTATGTAAAAATCCCTGTAATGAAGCATTAGCCCTGATTCTATGCAGATTAAAAACAGCTAGCTACAGGTATTTAAGGTTCCAAAGTGAGATTGTTTATTGTAGCTCAGTGAAAACGTGACTTATGGATAAGCAACAAAAGAGTTTGTGAAATATTAAAATAAATAAATAAATAAACTTTACAAAGATAATTTTGTTTTTATTGTGACTTTTATTGACACTCCTCAAAGGTCACTTAGTATTAGACAGTGGGAGGCCAGTGAAAGAAATGGTAATAATTCATCATCGTGTTGTTTTTGTTTTTTTGTGCTTGCAAAACAAAATCAGCCCTCTAGTAGGAAATTAAATAGTAAAGAAAAACATTTTTTTCATTACTTACCTTCATGATAAATGATACATGTTGCATGAACGCCATTCATTGGTCACAGCTAGCTAAAGAGACCACTGAATTTAATGTTGTTGCAACTTTGCTTTCAACAATCTTTGTCATCAAAGTAGTAGATGAGGTACGAATTTGTCTTTCTACTGACACCCTCTGGCCAAAAATGCAACTGCAGCACTACTCCGAAGTCAGATTAGTCTGTTTTGGACTACAAAAGGGAGTAAAACACGAAGTAGACGTGGGGTGTGCAGTCTAAAATTATTTAGCATTTATTTAGCTTTTTTTTAAATTTTTTAAACAAGGCTTACAAGCTTGCTTGCATGACCAACTGTTTTCTGAGACCTTCACCTGAGCTATGCAGTCACATATCAATAGTTTTCCCAAATTATTTTCCAATATGGAATATCTACAACTTTGTTCTCTAATCCATATACATGTCAAGCTGTGTCATTGGTAATTATACATAAAGAATGCTACTCACGGTTCATTTAGCATCCGTCCTGCCGAGCACCGCAGGGGCCCTGTCATTTATCAGTTCATTTGAAACTCATCACTCCATCACACAAGATCCTGCAAGCCCAGAACAGCATTGACTTAATGGCACAATCTTTTAATCATCAGTATTCTCCTCCTTGCAATGTCACGGAGGAACCGAGATTGAATAGGAAATTATTGCTAATGTCACTAATTGATCAACATGAGCTGATTCAAGTGTGGCCATTCCGTTCCCAAATTGAACTACTTTTTATGTGCTATTAATGGTACAATAAACATCTAATATAAGAGAAGACGATCAAGATTTTAACTTAATTTCTCGAAGCCTTTTAATTATTCTAAATCCCTTTGAAAAAAAGATTAAATGAAAACAAATAGGCGAAGAATGTACAGTTTCGTCTTTAGGAGTATAATTGCGAGGCGACAACACAGTTTCGTTTGTTTGGTTCAAAAGGCTGAATAGCAAGCTGGACTGTGGCCTCCCTTATTCCAGACAAGCTGAGTCGGTATTTACAGCATCACAGAGGAGCTGACCTTCACACCTCAAACCTCAATTTATTCAATGTTACTAAATCAAGCCGGCCCTACCAGACAAAGAACTGTTTGCTGTGAAAAGACACAAGTTTGTGTGGTTTGACTCAACTTTTTGGGGGGGGTGTTGTGACAAGGAAGCAACGTCCAATTAGTAGATGAGAAACATCGCCTCTATTGAATGCCCATTTGGAGATGATCAGTCAAGCGTGCAGTCATCCACCTGCTACTACTGAATTAAATTCTTTTTTTTTTTTCTTAGATGTCTCCTAAAAACTTTTAATAGGCTTTCAATAATGCAGAATGGTGAAAAGCACCGACAACATTTTGGACTTCTGGACTATTTGCGTTCCAACATTATGAGTTCCCCGTCCTATACCAGAAAAAAATAATAATATCCAAAATCTAACAACATAGGTAATTGAAACTGAAAAATCGTAACATTTGACTTTAATTGATTAAAAGGCAGGCAAAGCAAACGATTGATTTGAGAATGAGTGACCTCTGCGAAGAGCAGGTGATGCGCTGCTTAAAAATGTCACACTTAAGTCTGCAGAAGAAAGTAAAGATTAGACCTTCTCAGTGTTGCATGGCATTAACCATATTTATCTTTTGCTGATCATCTGACTGTGAAATCTTTGGAAACGCTTATTCTAAAGACCACTAAGTAGACCTTTTCCGTTGGCATTTGTTTTTAAACTGCCTTAAGGAAAAGGCTTTTTATAGCTTATAATATTGGCTTTAAAAAAGCGCACAAAACAAGGAACACAAAAAAAAACATTATTTTAAAACATCTAAAATGAGGTAACAATAGCCTCATCCTCCAAGCCTCCAAAGGAGCTTTGCCTTTGATGGCAGCCTGAGCCAAACAATTCCATCAGACCCCCGTTCTCCTCGGTGAAGGCCGACAAAGGGCCATTGGTGAAAAGATCTGCAGTTGTGGCAAATAATAGAAAAGCAAATGTTGAGAAATGAGAGCTTAGAAGACTAACACATTTGATAGACTGTGTACGGATAGTATTAAGTGCCGTTCCCAGGAGAGCGCAGGAAAACAAAAGGGCAAGCGGAGAAGGCGATGGCGTGAGGTCAAATTGTGTCAGGCTGAGTTACGTGCAGATGACTGCACTGTGCTTGACCTGTGGAGCGAGTGTAGGTCCACGCGGGCGTTTTGAAAAAGCCCGATGGCATTCGAGTTCCTTGATGTCATTCTATCTCCAGTGGGCCATGTGCCGATAGTTGACAGCCTCCTGCTTTGACGACATTATTTTTCCTCAAAGCTGCCTATCAGTGAAAGCGTCCATAAAATGTCCACGTCTGTGAAAGGGCACATGTGCGATCCGGTGACAAATTAGGCTATTCATAAATTTGGAACAATGACGAGAATTTCTGCAGTTTGTGTCACGCTGGTGAGTGAGCTTAAGGTGATTTTTTTTTTTTTCTTCCCAAACCCAAAAGCAACAATTTATTCTAAGGGCAAAGTAAAAGTCCCAATGTGCATTTTACAATGTAGTTTATCCCCAATACATTGCATGCTTGTCCTTTCAACACACTAGCAAATAAATCTAATGTTTTATTAATTGAATAGCTGTGCCTCGAGCTCAAGCGGTTGCATAGAAACATTTTAATAGCATGATATCCCCCTTGTGGAGAAAGTTGTGTACTACTACTGATCCAATTTACTGATGTTCATGGTGAATTGCTTCAAAACTGAATTAAGCAACAGGAAAGTTAGATTTAGGAAAGTGTTAATGTAGGAATCAATTATTTTAGTCCCCTGCAATGTTAAGAAAACAGTATGACGCTTTAATAGTTCAACCAAGACAAACATATTACGCTCAGTCACAAATATGAAGTTTGACCAATATGCATTTTAACAGCATATTAATTTAATGAGTATGAAGTCTAATGGAAAATCGAAACTTTTTTTATGCTAAAATGCGCAAGTTTGAATGGTCTCAGTAATAGATTCAAGTTAGCTGACCAAAGGTCAACTGAAGTTGCAAACAAATTTTTGCTCCTTCATATTTCTATTCGAAGTGGAATAATTGCACTCGCGTGCCTCATGAGAGTCACATTGATGGCGGTACGGCTGTTTGTTTTTAGGAGGGGGGGGGGTGCACCTCTTTTGCAAAAAGACATTGTCCTTTTTTTTTTTCTAAGCAACCAACGCACACGATGAGATTTCTGGGCACACACAGTCACACAGCTTTTAGACACTCATTAGCTCTTGCTAATACAATAAGTGTCACCTTCCATTACATGGTGTTGGCAAAGATATCAGGATTGGAAAGCCACCAAATCTCCACACAAGGGGAGCGGCAATCTCATGCTCAGTATTGTCTTTCGGCCACAATGTTGAATTGTTCTTGCTTGCGCCTTTACTAATGCTTCAAATATAAATCCATATATAAAACTAAAGGTGTCAAAAAATGCTCATAGAGGGAAAACGCTATCACAGAAGCAAGAGCACTGTCTAATGATGTGACACATTCCTTCATAGTGGGGATCTTGATGTTAACTTTGCGGCTTGTTTGGGAGCGGGCAGCTGTTTAAGGAGCCGCCACACCCCGCCCCACCCTATTCAAGCCCGCCGTCTCGCATATGAACAGCGCACGCAGCGTTGTTAAAAATCTTAATTAAGACTCCTAATTCTCCATGCTGTCGCCTGAGCCGAGCTGTGTGCTCACGTGAAAAGCTGTCTTTGGCATTCTGGTGTTGACATTTTTTAGGATGTTTACAAAAAACTTGTATGTCTGACAAAATCAAGTAGGAGTATTTTATTATTTATAAGAAGTTAATTGCTCGCACTTTGTAGAGAGGTTTAAAAGTTACCTGTTTCCCGCCAAGACATATTTCATTGAACAATATTTATATTACCATATTTCACAGATTAGATGGAATTACACCTCACTCCATAAAAAAAGTAACATTAAGTGACATGACAAGTGTTTCTCAATGTCAAGATGATTTCTGGATGTAGTCTTAGGGCGACGAAAGAGCTCCCTGTGAGCGGTGGCAAAGGGCATGTGGTCCTCCGCAAACAACAGTGCCCTTAAAACGACGAAAATGAGCGTGACGCGTGTTAAACAGGCGAAGCCCCCGCGACACTGACGTTTGACAAGATGATGCCCGTCGGCAATCATAATCAAATGAGTGAGCGGTGAGGTATTTGTTTAAAATGATCAGTGTTAGAAGAGAGAAAGAATTCCTCGTCCATGTGACTTAGCACTACGTTGACCTCGGTCCTTCCTTCCTGACAAAAGGTGCCAGTGACTGCAAGTCGGGCATCATGGTAAACATGCCAAGGAGGTGCCCCCCTCCCCAACCCTGCTGCCCCCCGCTCCAGAACCATTTGGACCACAGGGAATGGGTTAATCACATTAGAGGCCCAGAAGAGAGATGGGAAGTAGACAGTACCGTGACAGCCGGGGTAGCACTGGCACGACTAATCCCGTTAGAGCGAGGAAAAAGGGGGACGCCATCGCGCCTACAAGGCTGAGAAAGAGAAAAACATTTTCCCAGGAATGAGTTCACCTGTATGGTAACTGGGAGAAGTTGGCCTGTTGATGCCTATTAGCTGAAACAATTGCACTTGGCACATCCAAATGTTTTTTTTCTCCCTTCATGCTGGGCACCACTTTATTGTCCGTGCTTGGAGGGAAAACAAAAAACAAAACAATCGGCGGCAGACAGTGGCATGAGATCCTCTTTCATGGCACGGCAAAAGCAGCCCCTTTCAAGTCTGTGCCACCGGCACCCCGAACAGTGAGAAGATGGGGAGGGGGGGTGCTGTAAGAAGGACAGGGCTTACTTCATCCGCCATTGTAAGTGCACCCGAGTTCAACCTTAATGTAAACCTTTGCAGGCAGGATATGAATAGGATGCTCTCTATAAAAATATATCCTGCTGAGTAATCCGGCAGATGGCCACAGCGGTGGACACGACAAGCGCGGATGGCCACTGCAGGGGTGAACGGGGAATGTCCGATCAGCCGCCACTCTTCAGCTCGGGAGATACGGAATCAAGATTCCTAACTCCCTTTTGGCAAGGCTGGGAACCCGAGCCGTCACTTTGGATCCATCAAGTTTCTTCTTAATCTCACTCGCCATTTTTTTTTCTCTTTCTCCCCATTTTTCGCATCGGCCCCTTTTGTTATGGGGATTAAACAGAGTGGTAAAACAGTGATTTAATGATCTTTCCATGGCTATGCGCACCACTTAAACCATGAGACAAACAAGCCAAGGCATTCTTAGAGTCACCCCCACTTAAGGCGGCTCAGGAACTGTGAAGGCTTTTCATGCAGTATTAAGCTGCGCCTGATTATTTTTCCCGCTGTCGTGTGATGTGCGGTGCGCCACTCTGGGAAAAATTCAACGTTTTGTCTTTTGTTGAGGCCCATTGTAAATAAGACAAGAAGACAACTGGAGCTTAATTACATTAGGAAAGCACCATAAGGAGTACAGTTTTGTATTTGAAATAAAACATTTTGAAATAAGCCTTGAGGCTTTTTTTAAAAGGTCTTTTAGAATGATTACCTCTATGGCAGGGCAAGCAAAACTGAACATTATTATCTTGATAAAATCATAACTATTGTCAAAGTGTTCATAATGGTTTGACTGGTCATTATATAATGTTTATTTCCAGTACTTTTATGAAACTTGCAATTTCCTACCAAATATAAAAGCCTATCCAAAGAAATATTTCAGTGTATATTAATCTACAAATATATATATCATACTTCAAAACATGGTAACTAAATTGCCCATAAAACACAATTCATATGAGAAGTATTTGGCTTTTTTTTTTTCTTAGATACATGCAGGAAAACGCTTAACAGCTCATTTACATGTCATACTAACAATAGCCAGCAGGTAGCACTATTGGAAAGGAAAATTGAATTGCCAAAGATGATAACGGGGTGTACGCATTGTATTGGGGTTAAAACCACTGAGCTGGAGATTATTGCACCATCGAAAACACAGATGACCCATAAGTGACATGCGACCTTCTCATATCATGACAACATCATGAAAATAATTCCTAAGAAAAAAAAATTGTGGATATGCTGCTGTTATGAGATACAGTGAGACTTCAAACACAGAAACTCCTTTCTGGGACGCTGTGTAAAACAAATGGAAATAATATGCAGTAATAAGTTACACTTATCATACAAGTGTAAACATAACTTAACAGAATTATAATAAGGTGAAAATAAAATACAAATACAGTCCTTATACTTGGATTTCTCATCATCACTAATTTAGCAGTGTAAATTCCGTTAACGCATGTTGACCTTTAGGCAGAGCATGCGAAGTGAGGCTACATTTTTTTACGTGAAGATGTTATTGAGGCATGTGAGGCTTAACACTTTCATTTAGGGAAACAATTCCTCGATGTTCGTATTCAAATCACTTTAACACAATGACGCTTTTGTAAATTAAAGGATTATCGAGGACACTTCTAATATTCCATTGATGGTTATGCAAGATTTCCTGCCTAATTTCATTATTAAACAACAGAGGAGTTCTGCAAATATCAACATACACAGAAATTAAAAACAAGACAAAATCAGAACAACATCTTTAATGTTGGATTAAATGATGTATTGATGGAATAAGCAGATTCCTCTTTGGAGGTTTAAGAGTCTGACGGTGTGCTACTTATAAAGATTTAAGCCTCCATATCTAGGTTACACTGCTCCCTCCCACAATCCAGATGATGCCATCTGTGATAAAGGAGCGATGCACGTGTTTGTGTGTGCATCTGTGTTTGTGTGTAATGCTTTCAAATCAAATAGCGAGTGTCTCCTTTCACTGTTAATCCAGGGGAGCTATTAACTGAATTGTAAACTTCTGTTTATTTTGAACATTGGGTATAAGATATAAGAGACCAACTTGAGGGACTGGAGCATTGTGATACTAGCAACAGGTGAATTCCACCTCTTGAAAAGATGCGAGATCTAATCTTTTTTTTTGGGGGGGGGGGGGGGCTTAACTGTGAAGATGCTTTGTGCAATATTGACATGGCCTTGAACCTAGGCATCAATTTGCTGGTGCATGACAAGTACAAATGAATGCGTAGTTTGAGAGGCAGAGTTAAATGCTCACCTGAACATGAAGATCTTGTTGATTCAACGTTATGACTTCCCTCATACTTGGTCCAAGGTGAGGTCTTGGGCCTGGGGGAAAGAAGGAAAAAAAAGCACACAGGATGTCAGAGGTCTACTAAGGGATTGGTCGATCCAGTAAATCTGCTGACTAAATCCTCTCATGTTGTGATTTAGACTGGGAGGTCATGTTGTCACACTGCATTCCGCTGTGCACGAATTTCTCCAACAGAGCTGGCACACGACTGCATTGAGGAATCTAAAATAAGTATATATAGATTTTTTTTTAAACTTTATTTGAATGAAAACAATTGGTGTCCACTGCTCCGCCTGACGCGTAAAAAACGAATATACTCAATTGTGACAACAGCACAGGTACGTTTTTATTTATTTATTTTGCACATTTAAAGAAATGTGTTTTGCGCTCCCGCTGTTACATTGTCGCACATGAATGTTTTGTAAAGAGTATTGGAAATGGTTACCTGTGGTATTTGGTAGCTGCACGTTCATTTTCGAATCGTTTTTGCGCACCTGAACGCAAATTGATTGATATGCCAGCACAGCACAGCGCGCAATGAATTATGGGTTACGCTAAAAATAAAAATTGCAAGTGGGAATAAAATAAGGGGAAAAAGAAAGAAACGTATTTGCTAGGTCACGTACATTTCTGAATTGCGTATGCAGTAGTTATTTTATTATTATTATTATTATTATTATTTAGTCCTTTAAAAAATGTTGCCAAGCATGGCCCAAACGCATCCAAATTAAATTCTTACCCTGAATAGACATGCAACAATATGGACATTAAATAAATTCAAGCAGTGAATATACTGTAAATATGGATTCAAAATTGGCATGCAATTATGACTTAACCTGCATCATAGAGCTAATCCATTTGAAGAAGCACACAATATTCAAGAACAATAATATGCAAGGTCAGATGAAGTAGTTTTATCTGTGAAAGGTAAGTTTTTGTGTTGTATGGTGCTCAATTAACACCAATTTGGTCTTGTCTTCCAGCAGGTGCCGTGGGCGAGGTGTGAGGAAGAGCGATGCCTTTGGTCAGGAGAACCATTGAGCCTCGGCACCTATGCCAAGGTGCAGTGCCCGACAGGATTGATAGCGAGCTGGAATGTGTCAACAACAACACCTTGTCTGCCATCATCCGTCAGCTCAGTAGTCTGAGTAAGATACTCTGATGTTCATGAACTGAATTATGCATACTACACTTGACAATGTCATACTCAAAGACAAATGCTGCAATGTGACATGCAAAGAGAAACATGAACAGGCTATTTTTGGAAACAAATTTACTCTCGGACATCTGGCTTGTTGTCGCTGACACACACCATCCGCATGCTCAATGTGTGTGTGATGCGATTTAGTCACATTATGAAGGGTTAGAGAGCTTACCGGCGAGCTAAGATGAAGAATAGATGGGAACACAAAGCCAGTCTAATTATAATACTCTGCCATTCTTAACATTTGCTTGAGAACGTATCACGTGGCACACCCGTAATCCAGACAAATTAATTGGATTTAGAAAAGCACACTAACAGTCGCTGAAGTGCCCAGTGAGTGGAGATTATAAAATTGATGGATACTGTATGATCTAAAATTAATGCTAGTATCCTAGCCATATTATCATCAACTAACAGATATTCTGAAAAATTTTGCTTGCAGGTACACATGCAGAAAATGTATTTGGTGATCTTTTCAATGAAGCCAACACATTTTATGTACGTGCAAACTCACTCCAAGATCGCATTGACCGCTTGGCTATCAAGGTCACTCAGCTAGACTCCAGTGTGGAAGAAGGTCAGTTGTACCAACGACAAATACGTTTAAAAAAAAAAAGGTTTTCCAATATGTTCACCACCTTCACAGCCCTTCATAATATCTTAAACATGCATCCTCCTGTTTTGCAGTTTCTCTGCAGGCCATAAACCTGAGGAAGGCTTTTAAAAGCTCGACCAATCAGGACCAGCAGGTGTTGTCCAAAGGCAGCACACCGAGCTCGGTGACCGATATGTACGACAAAAGCGACCAGCCACCTCCTCTTCGAGACCTCACTGCTTTTAGGTATACGTCATCAAAGTTGGTTGGGAAACACTGATCTAGTTAACTTGTTTACAATCAAGATGAACACAAACTTTTTTTTTTTTTATTAGAGAGGACGGCACTGATGCCATGAAGTTCTACTCCGACCCGTCCTACTTTTTTGACTTGTGGAAGGAGAAAATGCTGCAAGACACAGAGGACAAGAGGAAAGAAAGGAGGAGGCAAAGGGTGAGAGGATGCACACATCATTTAATTGGCATATATTCTTTATCCTCAGCGACAACTAATATTGCCACAACTTACTGAGCAGTTGTCAATGCCCATGTTTTACATGCATGCTCATGACTTTACCTTCCATTCAGGAGCAGAAGCGATGCGTGGAGAGTAGCACCATCCAGCGCCAGGTGAAGAAGGTGAGGAAGGCTCGAAACCGCAGACAAGAATGGAACATGATGGCTTTCGACAAAGAGCTCCGACCGGATCACCGCCACCCCCAAACTCTGCGGCGTGGGGCATCTTCCGAAGGCTCACTCTCCCCAGAGGGCAGGTTTGTGCCATGAAAATGTGATCAAGGACCTTCAAATCCTCATTTAGTCTCTCGAAATTAACATCGCAACACAATTCACTTTCTGTCACCAGCACTTATTCGAACCGGAAATCATGTCTTTCATTTTGTTCTTCTAAGGCCCGACGTTCCTGACTATCCTAGCCCACCTGTGCCATCACACGGCGCTTCTAACTTCATCAAGTCGCATGGGAACGTGCAGCCCTCCCCACCGCCAGAGCACGAATACCACAGCATTGACGTCAACTATAAGAAAACAACATTAGAAACTCAAGCCGCAGAGAAGATGAACACTTCAATACGCCTGCCGGCAGATTATAAGTATGATTGGAAGATAACCACTTATGTAATTAAAGCTAGAATTTAATGTTGTTGTTGTTTTAATGATACATAATCAATTTTGCTTTTCATTGTCAATCAGCTGCGCCCACCCTCCACTTACCCAAGGCCCACCCATCCCATCAGCCCAGACAGCCTTTGGTTTCAGCCCCCCAGCAGTTCACAATGGAGCCACTACGCATGGTGGTCCAGGTTACCCACTTCCACCTGTACCTCCTCCAGGACCTCCCCCAGGTCCCCCGCCACCACCTCTCCTTCCCCCAGCTGCCTCATCACACCTCAGTGGAAGCATCAGAACTGAAATAAAACCACTGAGAGATGTGAGGAGTGATCTGTTATCTGCAATCCGCATGGGTGGGTACTGATCTGTCTCCATGGTCAGGAAATGTATGTTTGGTTATGTGATTGTAACATTTGCTTCTGGTCAATAGGCATCCAGTTGAAAAAAGTGCAAGAACAGCAAGAGCTGCAAAACAAGCATGACCCAGTCGGGAACGACGTGGCCACCATCCTGTCACGACGTATTGCGGTGGAGTACACCGATTCTGACGAGGATTCAGAGCTGGATGACAATGAATGGTCGGACTGACTTCAGTGTGGTTTCATTTTGACCTTCTGTATGACTAAAGACGTGATGAGGAGGATGTGTGTTTGTATTTGCCATGACTTTCCTCACTTTTGTTGTTTCATGACATGAAGAAGATCATGAAATTCCATGAGTACACCTGTGGTAGATTGGATCGAGCACTCAGTGCTCGACTGTGTTGGTCTTGTCTGTATTGGAGGTCTGTCTGTAGTCGTGACGGAGCACCCAGTAAAGATCGGCTCGTACTGCATCCTTCTTCTTCTTTCGTGTAACGTCAGATGTCCAACTCGGTGTCGCGTAGCCATGCCCGCATCTCCGGTCCTAGGTCGAAGAGGCTGGCTTCCGTGGGTGGTCCATATAAGGGGCAGATGTTGATTATATGCATCCTTGTCTCCGTGTGTTATTGTTAGAGCAATCAATAAGCAACCCACTATAAGTGAAAACACTACAATAGTTTATCAGAGCATAAAGCCACAACAGTCGCCTTCTTTCTATAGTGTTTTTCCTCATTCTGGTCGCATCTCACAGCTGACTTTAGTGCATGCTCAGCCGTGGAACTTTACCACGGAAGCCAGATGACGTCGTTAATGATTTGTCCTACATAGCTTCAAACAGCAGGCAAATAAAATACGCACTGTGGGAAGTCACGTGAGCGCCAGCCTGCTTGCTTCCGGTATGGTAAAACCGCCCACCAGAGGCGTCCAAAAAAAACATCGTCGCACTCTTCACCGTCGTGCCTCCATCGTGCCTCCATCGTGCGTCTTTGGCCCGCTCGGACTCCGAAAAAGAAACAGGTGAGGAACCTCAGAGGTTACAAATGACGATATTTCAACTTTGTTCGGCCTGCTTGTTCACCCTCGACGCGCTAAAATATTAACATGGTAACGGAGGGAAATTGATGCGAAAGTGTAATTTAGCTGAAGTTTGACTAGCAAAAAGTCAACTTTATGTACAGTTTGTGTTTGATTTTAGCCTGGATGGGGTTGGCCAATGTTGTCGCTGACGTCATGGTATGACTCGGACTTTTCCAGTCGGTCTAATTGATCTATCTGTCAACCGGATTCTAAATCGACTTTTTATATAAGTGATACTTCCGCTTCCTGGGTTCTGTCTGTGAAATCAGAATAATTCAAATGAATCGAATCCTTTCGTGAAGTTGCCAACCCGGAAGATGGCACAAACACGCTGGTCAGGTTTGTGCGTGGGTGAGTGCGCGCGTGAACGGGTGTGAAAGCTTTAGTGTCATGTTGGAAAAGTTTAAGTGAATTCAGACGTGAATATTTGTAAGGTCACTATTAATCGGAGTGGTTTGCAGCAGGAGGAATGTTTTTGTCATTACGTGACAGACAGTGCGAACGTTGCCACATTAGCTGCACTGAATAGTCAGATAGGCTCCGCCCCTTTACTGCTTCATAGACGTTATTGATTAATTGATTTGATCGGTTTGATTTGTGTTTGTCTGTCGTCTGAACTTGGAGTGGTCTTCACATTTGATATATTTGGAATCAACTTTAGTCTTCTGATTTCCTTTACCTGTACATTACTGTTTTTTTATCTGGCGTGTCTGTTGAAAGTTCAAGTGCCAAAGTCATTGGGCCACTCCTTCATCTTCACCAGAGTTGTCCTGTGTGTCTGTGTGCACCAACCTCGCCACATTCCTGTTTACGCCCAAGACATACACCAAAGGCATTTGTAATGAATACAGAGCCAGCCTGGTCAATGTCTTGACTGAAAACTTTCTGAAACCACGTGCATGGCCTCAGGACTAATGACATCACGACTGATTGCGTAACAGAATTGCCTAGCAACTTTCCAGGGTCCTCATGACCGATGGCATACTCATGCCTTTTGTTCAGGTTCTGAGTGCGGGCTATTGTTGCCAAGATGTCCAAGAAGACCGCAAATCGCCCATGCGAGCCGGACGTCCAGGTGGACGCGTCCATCATCCGGATCCCGCCTCACCACTACATTCACGTGCTGGACCAGAACACCAACATCGCCCGTGTCGAGATTGGCCCGCAAACATACTACCGCCAGGACAATGAAAGGTGAGAGGGCACGCCCGTGTGCTGACATCCCTCAGTTTTGCTCACGCCATGTGACTCTTGTAGGGTTCTGTTCGCGCCCGTGCGCATGATCATGGTGCCTCCGCGCCACTACTGCGTGGTGCTCAACCCGGTGGCGTGCGACGACAACGGCCGCGTTCTGTTCGATGCCTCCGGCCAGGCTAAGCTCAGGCACGCTGACCTGGACATCCGGCTCACCAGGGATCCCTTCCCGCTTCACCCTGGCGAGGAGATCCAGCAGGTGGGTTGGATGTCCAATTGGTCAAATGCGTCTATGTGAAATTGTCGAATCCAAAGCTACCTGATTTGTTTGCTTTTTTTTTTTTTCCTTCTTCAGGACGTGACCCCCCTGCAGGTGGTTTACCCCAACACGGCGCTCCGTCTGCAGGCGCTGCTCGACTTCCTGGACGGCGGAGAAAAGTGCGTGGCGGGAGACGAGTGGCTCTTTGAGGGACCCGGTGAGTGCTTTTGGGAAACCCCCCACAGACTCAAGACTGAGGAGACATAGAAACGCAGACATAGTTGTTGAAGTTCAAATCGGGGTTGGGTTTGGGAAAAAAATTGTTTTCTTTGTCTTCCTCGTCAGGCACGTACATCCCGAGGAAGGAGGTGGTTGTCCTGGAGACCATCAAGGCCACGGTGATCGGCGAGAACCAGGCCATAAGACTGCGAGCGCGCAAAGAGGGCGTTGACCGCGGGGGAGTGCTCCGGGTTACGGGTGGGACACGCCTCCTTTCTTTTATCTCACTTCCTGTTTGTTTGTGGTGGCTGGAAACTTCCAAGCCTGACCTGGCGCCCGTCTTACGTTCAGGTGAGGAGTGGCTGGTGAGCAAGGTGGGCGCGTACCTGCCGGGCGCCCACGAGGAGGTCATCGACATCGTCAACGCCTTCATCCTGACGGACAAGGTGCGCTTTTCCTGCGCTTGTCGAGTTCAAACTTGAAGCTGACGGTGTGGTGGGTGACCTGCGCCCCCTCAGAAAGCGCTACACGTGCGCGCACTTCGACCTTTCCGCGACGCGGGAGGTCACGAGCGACGCACGGGAGAAGAGTGGCTGGTGACCCTGGAGGACCGCGAAGCTCATGTGCCGTCGGTGGCGGAGGAAGTGGTGGGCGTGGTCGACGTCACTACGCTCAGCTCGCGCCAGTATTGCGTCATTTTGGACCCAGTCGGAGCCGACGGGAAACCTCAGCTGGGCCAGAAGAGGGTGGTCAAGGTGAGTCTCATTTTTGCATATTCTGAGAGAACTGAAAATCCAAAAGACATTTTTCTTTTTAATTCTACTTTATACGTCTGTTGTGTGAGCTACAGACGTATTTCATTTGTGCAATTTGAGAATTTTGAAAGCACTTGCTTTTCCATGTTGTCCACCAGGGGGAGCGCTCCTTCTTCCTGCAGCCAGGCGAGCATCTGGAGCAAGGAATTCAGGACGTGTTCGTCTTGTCTGAAGAGGAGGGCCTCGTCCTGCGCGCCATTGAGGCCTTCACCGACACCCAGGAGGTGAGCCCCTGTTGCTCCGGGGCCGCTTGCCACCTTGTCCGATGCTCAAAGTGGCCATGTTGTGTTTGTAGGACCCCATCTCGATTGTTTTGCCTCAAAGGCAAAAGCGTAAACATTCTGCTGAGGTATTTTGTGGGAAAACAAAAAAATTAACTAAGAGCAACATATGGGTGGTTTCCTGTCTGAGGTGTCCCTCCCCATCACACCCCCTTGTCCCCCCCCCCTCCCGCATGTCACATGATTCTCCTCACCATTTTCCATCCCGCTTCTCCAGCGCTCCCCCTTTTCCTCCTCGCCCCGTCCCCCTTCCCCACGCACGAGCTCGCTAACCCTGGTCTCCGCCCTCCTGCCCCGTTCTCTCTGCCAGCGCGAGGAGGCGGACTCCGACGAAGAAGAAGAAGTCGAGCGAAGCAAGCGTCGCCGTCACGGCGGCGTGAACCGTCGCCCCGGCGACCGCTGGATGCTGCGAGGCCCCGTCGAGTACGTGCCCCCCTCCCAGGTGGAGGTGGTACTTAGGCGCCAGGCCATCCCGCTGGATGAGCACGAGGGAATCTACGTCAGGGACATCAAGACCGGAAAGGTAACAACCCAAATTATGCACCAACGAATTCATTCATCAATTTATCAAATGAATTGATCACGATTGTGATAATCAGTGATTAGTTGAGAGATTTTATATCAGTCTGGCAATAGTCGCTCGGGGTGCGCAAAATCATTTGGAATAAATGATGTCAAGATTTTAAAAAGGTGCATAGCACATAGTTTGGCTCATGCCTCATTGCGTGTCAGGTGCGCGCCGTGATCGGCCAGACTTACATGCTGACCCAGGATGAGGAGCTATGGCCTAAGGAGCTCCCTGCCAACGTGGAGGACTTACTGGCGTCCCCCCGAGACCCTCTGGCCGACCGCTCCAACAGGAGGAACCTGACTGAGGATCTGGGGGGCAAAAACCGCGACAAGACCCTGGTGGTCTCCTTCCGGGTCCCACACAACGCCGCCGTCCAGGTTTACGACTACCGGGCCAAGAAGGCCCGCGTGGTCTTCGGGCCCGAGCGAGTCATGCTGGGGCCTGACGAGCAGTTCACCGTCCTGTCGCTGTCCGGCGACAGGCCCAAACGCGGCAACGTCATTAAGGCCATCTGCCTCCTGCTCGGACCCGACTTCTTCACCGACATCATCACCATCGAGACCGCCGACCACGCCAGGCTGCAGCTGCAGCTCTCCTACAACTGGTGTGTGTGCCGCAAGAAGGGTGTGCGTGAGCGTGTGTAACGTCCCGCCGTCGTCCCCTCAGGAACTTTGACGTGAAGCCGCCCGTGGACGCCGCGGAGGCCGCCACTCTCTTCTCGGTGCCGGACTTTGTGGGTGACGCCTGCAAGGCCATCGCGTCACGGGTTCGAGGCGCCGTCGCCTCCGTGCAGTTTGACGACTTCCACAAGGTTTGCTGACTCCTTTCTGTCTCTAACACCAATGCAACATTTTTAGACGTCTTATTCCCTCGGCAGAACTCCAACCGCATCATCTACTCGGCCGTGTTCGGCTTCGACGAGAAGCTGGCCGTGCGGCCCAGTCTCCGCTTCCACCAGAACCGACTGGTCATCAGTAGCGTCGACATCCAATCGGTGGAACCCGTCGACCAGCGCACGCGTGACGCCCTGCAGAAAAGCGTCCAACTAGCCATCGAGATCACCACCAACTCGCAGGAGGCCGCCGCCAGGTGACCAAAATCGCCCGGCGTAAGAATGTCAACCTGTTCAGTGGACCTTCTGCCATCTTGACAACTTAATTCTTGTCGGCAACGCCCGCAGGCATGAAGCCGAGCGTCTTGAGCAGGAGGCTCGCGGGAAGCTGGAGCGGCAGAGGATTACTGACCAGGCGGAGGCCGAGCGAGCCAGGAAGGAGCTCCTGGAGCTTGAGGCCCTCAGGTGACTTACTCTCAGCCTTCACGGCCGCCCGTCTGCGTCCTCATATTCATCTATCTGCATCGTGGCTCAGCGCCGCCGTGGAGAGCACCGGCGCCGCCAAGGCCGAAGCCCAGTCCCGAGCCGAGGCGGCCCGCATCCAGGGCGAGGCAGCCGTCCACGAGGCTAAGCTGAAGGCCGAGGCTCAGCGCATCGAGGCTGTACGTCGCCGCCAACATGTCACGGGCTCAGAACGTGAGCTTCTCGCTCAGAAGCGCTTGTGCTTTGCAGGAGGCGGAGCTTGAGCGGCTGGCCAAGGCTCGCCAGCAGGAGCTGGGCTACAAGAAGCAGATGGACCTGCTGGAAGTGGAGAAGCAGGAAAAGCTGACTAACATCCAGAGCGAGCACTTCCGCCAGCTCGTCACCAGCCTGGGCAGCGACACCATCGCCGAGCTGGCGCGCGCCGGACCCGAGCTACAGGTACGGCCGATGAGGCTTTGCCAAATCATGAATGGTTGTCTTGCTCAGCCATCGGTCATATGACCTCACTGCTCGTCTCTTGTCTAGGTGAAAATGCTGCAGGCGCTTGGCCTCAAGTCCACGTTGATCACAGACGGCTCCTCCCCCATCAACCTCTTCACCACCGCCAACGGCCTGCTGGGGGCGCTGCCGTCAGCTGCGCAATGATGCTACAGTGGCCAGAGAAGTGGAAACGCACCAGAGCAAAATCATATCATCGCTAAACAAAAATTGCGCAAATATACCCAAGATGAAGGAGAAGGCCATATGCACGTATATAGTCACTGGTTGTACCTGTCTGTCTCTAAAGGAAATAAATCCTATGCAAAATAAATCCTCCTGCGTTTCATTTGATTTTGTAAAATATATTTCTAAAGTTTTTTTCTCCCTTCCTCAGGATTATCATGCTTGCTGATGATCTGATCATTTGAGTCAGGTGTGTTGGAAGGGTTGCAGAGTTAGCATACTCGCCTCACAGTTCAGAGGTCATGAGTTTGTGCTTTCTATTCAAATCAGCAGGAGGGGGAGGAGCCAAAGAGGTCCATTACATCAAGTATTTTCCTCTCGGTGTTCCACCCGGACATTCCTCCTCCTCCATCTTGTTTTTTTTGTTTTTTCCAAATTGTTTCATTTCGTCCTGTCGACTCATCTCAGCCATTTTGTTAGTGTCTCTTTCTCCCTACTGCCCCCACTTAGACAACCCCCCCCCCCCCCCCCCCCCACACACACACACACACACACACACAGACTCGACGGCACACACACACACTCTTTGAATAATTTATTGGAGTGATGTGGAACTACCGAGTGGATGTCGTGTCTGCATCTTGCTCGCCTCTCTGTCCCAGAATGACGCTTTGGCGCTTGCGACTCCCTGACGTTAATCTCATAATCATCAATAATAATGAGATTTGATCAGCAGTCACATGTAAAGAGAGCTTTATTTTAAAATCTTATAAATCTGTGCATGCATTGATAGACATCCCATACTTGTGACGCAGCGGAGTGGGCGGTACAAAAGAGAATAGAAATAGAAAAATACAAAGGTCACATGTTAGAAAATAAAAGTAGTGCAAACGGTGTTGCCGTGGATGCGTTTGAACATTCAGAAGATTCTCCAGATAAAGATGTGAGCAAATCAAAATGAAGCATTTTCTTCCTTTGATCAAAGCAAGACCAAGTCTTGCGAAAAACAGTTTTGGTCATCGAAAACGGCCGTGTTAGTTTCAAGTCGGAGCTTGTGTCAACAATCTTGTGGCAGATGGAAACAAAATCAAAATTTCATTTTTGAAAATAGGGAGTTCATTAAAAATAAAATCTCAAGATCAGAATGTAAACAAATCAACGTAAGAAGCCACAAGAAGTTTGTTTAATCCAAACATTTTTGGTCACTAATACTGAAAATGGTCACGTAAACAATCGTGCGGCAGGCGAACTTATTGATCGGAATACGATTTTCATGCGCACGCAAGATCAAACTGCGCCCGGGTTAGCTCGGTGGCGCGAGTGAGTGGTTAGCATAGTGTTTATTAGTAAACCAGCATGCTAATTAGGAGTATAACAATTACCGTAATTTTCGGACTATAAGTCGCACCGGAGTATAAGTCGCACCAGCCATAAAATGCCCAAAAAAGTGAAAAAAAAACATATATATGTATATAAGTCGCTCCTGAGTATAAGTCGCCCCCCCACCCAAACTATGAAAAAAACCGCGACTTATAGTCCGAAAATTACGGTAATTGATTCATCAATTAACAAATTATTCAACAACTATTTTGATAATCGATTAACCATTTAGACCTTGTTTTTTCCAAAGTGGAAAAGTGGCAGTTTCCTTGTAAATGTTCGCTTATTTTGTGAGTCCTCTGTGAAAGCAGACTGATTGTGTTCTTTCAAAATAATCTGCTTTTACGTTGGAAAACAATGATTACGATTTTTGCCACAATATTCTAACGGATGTTACAGTACAAACCAGGAACTGAATCGGAATCAATTTATGTTTGTGCTTTCTCTGCACCTTTGAAATGATGTTTTTGAAGAAAAGAATGGTAAACAAACGCATTTATCGGATTTATCGATTAATCGAAAATAAATAATCGAAGGATTAATCGATGATCAAAATTATTGTTAATTGCTACGCTTATTTACACAGTGCTACTGAAAAGAGGCCATGTGGCAAAGGTCGGAAGGATGCAGCGTTATAAGAGTCCTCCGTGACCCAAGCGTGTCCGCCAACATGCGACGAGCGGTCGCCATGGTGACGGACGGCACAAATAGGCGGAAGGTAGGTTTGTAAACATTCAAGTGCGAAAAATGCAGGTAAGAAGCAGGTAATAACTGTGGGCCGTAAATGCGGAAACAAGCATGAGCCTCATCAATACCCAGCTTACGGCGCTGTGTGTCATAAATGTGGAAAAAATAACCACTTTTCAAATGTGTGTAGGGGAGGCTCTGAGAAAAATAGCCATTGTAAAACGAAGACTGTAAACAATATAGAAAAAGAAATGGACTGTTTATACATAGGCATGATTGGAAATGAAGCCAAGAAATCAGCACACCAAACAAAAGACACTGTATGGCACGAAACAGCCACAATCAGAGGTGTTGCAATTGACTTCAAGCTGGACACTGGTGCTGATGCTAATGTGCTGCCCAGGCAGCTATACCAGCAGCTACCAGGTCCCATTCAGCTGAAGTGAGTGATCATGTCCCATTCGCCAGCTATGAGATGCAGTCATTTGCAGCTTCATGGGAGTTCAAGCTCACACACTCCAGCCCAGGTTTTCCCTCTTCAAATGGAATGAACCACGCTCCTACACTGTACAGACACCGGCAGGGCGGACACACAGGAGGAACAGGTGACATCTGAGAAAGATACACCCAAGCCTGTTCAGAGACTCTCACCCTGATGAACATTTGGACTCTGAGTTTCAACATACTCAGACTACTGCAACAGTGGACTCACCACCACTGGAACCGGTACCACGCAACCCTTGTCCTGTGTCTGTGGACAGCACGCCCACATGCTATACCAGGAGTGGCAGAGCAGTTAGGCGCCCTGCCAGGTACACTGATTGACAAAGTGATGTTGTTACTCAGTGTTAAAAAAAAAAAAAAAAAGGTCATTGCTGCTCAATTTGGACTTCGACAGCTACCATCCGCAGTAGCATACGCCTGGATGTAGTACATGTACAGTCAAAACAATCAATAAAAAAAATACAGTATCGTGTCTCTAGCAACTTTTTACGTCAATAAAGAATGAATTGTTATTGTATTACTGCTTAGTTAAGATGAAGCTATCAATTATGTCCAATAGATGTCAGTAGCGTGCTTGCAGAATTGCATCGACCTGTGACTCGGAAACTGTGTCGCTCCGGCCGCCATGTTGGCTCCGAGACACGACTCACTCTTTGGAACCGAGGCTACTGCCGGAGCCACAATGGCGACGGTTTCTTCCGGTTTCTTCCTTATCTAGTGCAAGGCAGGTGATTAGCAGAGCTAAGCTTCTCTCTTCAGCCAATACGTGAGAGATAAAGCTGGATAACTGTACATACCTGCGAGGTAGGACATTACTACTTTTGTTAATGACGATTTATATGTCTGTGTTTATGATGAGGTTGATGACGTTAGCATGTCGTTGCAAGGCAGTCAGCTGACTTGAACGTGTACACGAATCAGCTTTACTTCGACAAACGATTTAACCCAGAAACACTTGATTCAGTTGTAACCAAAAGCACAACACACAAAATAGTAACGACGATCGTAATAGATGCTAATAAATGTTCTGCAGCCTCATCTGTGTTTGCGGCTGACCCTGTGCTGTCATTCATACTGCAGCATCGGGTCATGTGAGCTGGCCTGTTATTGACATTGGAGATGATGAAGTCTTTGCGCTTGTTTAAGTGGCCTAACAGCGTGTGTGTAACACGTATGTCTCAATGGGTCTCTCAGAAGGTGAATTGTCAAGATGGATACCTCAAAACTTCCAAAGATCCAGGATGCCGAGCGAGAAAGCCAGTTCGGATACGTCCATGGAGTTTCTGGACCAGGTATTGTTTAGTCACCTTTTGGAAATAGATTCAAAATGCACAATGCTAATTCATCATTTTGCTTTTAAATATACAGTTTGGTTTTCAAAATCTAAGCTGGCCCTAGCTAAACCCAAATCATAAACTAACCCTGTGTGCCTCATATTACATAATAAATACCTAACTATACCATTGTATTTGTTCATATTTGTTCTTTTCTTTTGCAGTGGTGACAGCTACAGCGATGGCGGGAGCCGCCATGTACGAGCTGGTCCGCGTAGGCCACAGCGAGCTGGTGGGGGAGATCATCCGTTTAGAAGGAGACATGGCCACCATCCAGGTCTATGAAGAGACTTGTATCCTGTTTTTTCACTCGGGTTGCTCCTCTGGAGTCAAAGGAGGCCATGCTCATTGAATATTACTAAACTGTCATTAGGTACTCACTGTCTTTGGTGTTGCTTTCCTTGACTAAGCCCCATAGCTGGCGTGTCCGTGGGTGACCCAGTTCTTCGCACAGGTAAACCCCTCTCTGTGGAGTTGGGGCCAGGAGTCATGGGCTCCATCTTTGACGGGATCCAACGACCACTGAAAGACATCAATGACCTCACACAAAGCATCTACATTCCCAGAGGAGTGAATATCGGCGCCTTGAACAGAGACATTAAATGGGAGTTTACTCCGTGCCAAAGTCTTCGGGTATGCTGTTAAATGGATGTTCATGCTCAGTGGATCGGAAAACATCAACGTGTTCATAGTAATACTTCATAAAGTGAAAATGTAACAAAAAATATCTTATAGGTTGGCAGTCACGTTACAGGTGGCGACATCTACGGCATGGTGTTTGAGAACTCCCTAATAAAGCACAAACTGATGCTTCCGCCTCGCAGCAGAGGCACAGTCACTTACGTGGCGCCGACCGGAAACTACGACATCTCTGTGAGTCTTGGTCCCCAAACGTTTTGTTGTTGTTTGTGTTTCAATAGAAATTAATGCTTTCTGTCATCGATGTGTTCAGGATGTGGTTCTTGAACTGGATTTTGAAGGCATCAAGGAGAAGTTTACCATGGTGCAGGTGTGGCCGGTGCGACAAGTCCGCCCAGTCACAGAAAAACTGCCTGCCAATCATCCTCTACTCACTGGTCAGAGAGTCCTGGATGCACTTTTTCCGTGAGGCTGTCCGAATATAACGTAACCATTTAGCTTTTGTGTTTTAAACAAAACTGATGGAGTTCGATGCACTTTACAGATGCGTGCAAGGCGGCACCACAGCTATACCAGGTGCTTTTGGCTGCGGAAAGACTGTAATCTCCCAGTCCTTGTCCAAATATTCCAACAGTGATGTCATCGTTTATGTTGGATGTGGAGAGCGTGGGAATGAAATGTCGGAAGTGCTGCGAGATTTCCCAGAGGTCAGTGAAAGAACTTTACTTGACTTAATTAAAAGGTTGAATTGTAATCTTCAAGTGATCACAATATTCAAACTGAAACCGCCCAACAGCTCACAATGGAAGTTGGTGGAAAAGTTGAGAGCATCATGAAGAGAACGGCGCTTGTTGCCAACACTTCCAACATGCCCGTGGCTGCCAGAGAAGCTTCAATCTATACAGGTACCAAAAAAAAAAAAAAAATCCACTACTGTCCTTGATGAAGTGCGTCACTTAATTCATCTCATTCCAAACAGGGATCACACTATCTGAATACTTCCGAGATATGGGTTACAACGTGAGCATGATGGCCGACTCAACGTCACGATGGGCCGAAGCGCTGAGAGAAATCTCTGGCCGGTTAGCTGAAATGCCTGCCGGTGAGTTCACAATGCATGCGACAAGCTCAGACGAGAGAGAGAAGATGCCATTTTGTGAACCGCGGCTTGGTGTCATCGTGTGTAGACAGCGGCTACCCGGCCTACCTGGGCGCTAGGCTCGCCTCCTTCTACGAGCGAGCGGGACGCGTAAAGTGTCTGGGGAATCCCGAGCGGGAAGGCAGTGTCAGCATCGTAGGAGCGTAAGAAGACTTTTATTTTAACAAGATGGGTAATAAAATGACATATGTGACACATTGTTGGGTTAATTTTCTCTAGTGTGTCGCCCCCTGGTGGAGACTTCTCAGACCCTGTCACATCAGCTACATTGGGCATTGTGCAGGTAAGTGGAGACTGCTATGCACTTATTCACGAGATAACCTTATCAACTATGACACTATCCCCCTACATTTGTGTCCTTCCAGGTGTTCTGGGGGCTGGACAAAAAGTTAGCTCAGAGAAAACACTTCCCATCTGTCAACTGGTTGATCAGCTACAGCAAGTACACAAGGGCGCTGGATGAATACTACGATAAACACTTCCCTGAATTTGTGCCACTTCGTACAAAAGCCAAGGAGATTCTCCAGGAGGAGGAAGACCTGGCTGAGATTGTACAGCTTGTAGGAAAGGTAAGGAAAAAGATGATTTTGAAAGCTCAAGCGGGGCACAATAAATTATCATGGCACCTTGGCTTGTATTTTGTTTTCAGGCTTCTCTAGCCGAGACTGACAAGATCACGCTGGAAGTGGCCAAGCTCATTAAAGACGACTTTCTGCAGCAGAACGGTTACACCCCATACGACAGGTGATTGATGACAAAAGCATGTCATCAAAATATCATCTCACCCAACGTCTCCGCCAATAGGTTCTGCCCCTTCTACAAAACGGTCGGCATCCTCTCAAACATGATCGCCTTTTACGACATGGCGCGGCACGCCGTAGAGTCCACGGCTCAGAGCGACAACAAAATCACCTGGGCCATGATCAGGGAACACCTAGGCGAGACCTTGTACAAGATCAGCTCGATGAAGTTTAAGGTACGACTGATTGTGTCGACACACGGGGTGGAACCAATGCACTAACCAACCAAATTATTTTTTCACCTTTTTGTGCTATCACCAATGGATACACCAGGATCCAGTTAAGGATGGTGAAGCTAAGATAAAAGCAGACTACGCACAACTGCTGGAGGACATGCAGAATGCGTTCCGGACCTTAGAAGAATGAGTTAAGCACCTCCTCCCCAATTTCTCAAGCCCATGTTTGGTGGCGCAGTCTAGTGCAGATTAAACGGTCCTATTTCTGAATGTCACGTGAACTCCTTTGTGTTTACTCTCCCATGTAAACATTCCATCATGTGCACAGGTTATACATTTCATCCTCTACTGTAAAAAATTGAACAGTCAGTACGTATTTATTTATCGATCATAATGTTGCAGGTAAAATAATTTACTGGAAATATGCACATGACTAAAGGGACATTGTGTTGTCTGAAGGGAAGGCGAACTCATCGTGCACCTTTTATCCTCCAAAGTCTGATAATCATGTGATTGTGTGGACTATATACTTGATATTGTGTGTAAAATGTGAATGAATGGAGTCTATTAGAATTGTGTTGTAACAAAGCCGATGTCTATGTAAAGTCAAGTGTGTCTCATGAAATAAAATAATGATAGCAATATATTAGAGTGTGTTTTATTTGTTGACTTTACACCTGCAAAAGCAGGAGATGCAAGAAGAGTAGAGAGTGGACATTTCATTTGTATGACACTTTGCCCTTTTACGCTTCTAAATGTGGAAGTGGGGAAGAATCTGCTCAAGTGCTCAAGTAGATGGCACACAAACTGTCAGGCAATTGAACACCAACATAGTTGGTGACTGCAGTGGTACATAGAAATTGAAATATTCCAATTTGTAAATTTGTTACATTCCTTTTTAGCCCCCACAAATAGCAGAACTTCATGACCCAAAATGAAGACCCAATTCGAACCTAGTGAAGACAAAGGAATTATCAAAAAAAAATGATGAGGTCATAGTTTTCCCGTGCACCCCCTCCCACACACAAACACATACTCATGACATCTTGTGGTGCGCCTGTGCACTCGTCACACACTGGCTCGTTCAAATTGCGGCAGTAATTCCTCCAAAATAGATTAGAGGCGGCATGTGTATCTCCAGTTCCGGCTTCCATCAAGACTAATGGAGGCACAAAGCCACAGGAGCAAGAGCAGCAGCTTTTGCACTACATTGATTGAGTTCATCCAGACTCACACTCATACACATTAAAAAGGTTTAAGTGACCTCATAAGGCACGGGCCTTTAGCTCGTAATGCACGTGGCCCTTTTAGATGATCTGATATTCAGTGATAAATTGATAGAAAAATGAGGGCGGGTTCACAGCTGCTGTCCTGACATCACCTAAGGGCAACTTACAGTCCATAGCAGAGTGCTCATAAAAATAAAAGCACCATTGCAAGTCTGGTCTTCTCATTTTCTTGAGTCGCAAATGATTATAGTCGATTGGCATCTTCTATAGGGTCAAAGGTGAGTGGAAGCCTATTGACCCCTGACCTCAGAACTGTGACAAGGCTGTGCAGATGTGGTTGCACAAGTGTGCACACCCTATTTAGACTGGGACGTGGCTGTATTCGGAAGTAATCACATTCAGACTCAACTTGAATGGGCGTTGTGGTCCAGTGAAAATAATCACAAAGTGTTTTATATCATAACGTGAGTGATGAGGGTCACACTACAATATTCTAATGAAGACGTTTTTTTTTTTCTATGGCCATTACAACACTTGCAGATAATCTTACAGCAAGTGGAATGCAAAGACACAAATATCCAAACAACAAGTGGACCGGTCACAAAGTCTTCCAGAGTTTTCTGTGAGCAAGCGGCAAGGTCAGGTTGCTTGTGTTGGGGAGGAAATGTGATCCCAGAGGGTGGAGCTGCCCTGTGGATCATCACATCACTCCACTCCACTTCACTCCACTCCACGTCCATCTACTACACTGCCTGTCGTGTGGCTAATATTATATTATGCAGCCTTGTCCTGCAGCCAGGCCAGTGTGGAGCCACTGGGGCTGCTGACCATCTCAGAAACAAAGCTCCCTCAGCATATCAAAGTTTTTCCTACCGGTAAAGGTATCTGCAGAAAAATTAGCTTACATTTACTGAAGAAGAACTTTTTGTTGCCGATGTGAAGAAGCAAGGGTAGGACTTGATGAGATGCTCGCACCGTGGGAATGCTAAAGAGGGCGACCATCGCACGGAGGCACCACAGTTGAGACGTGACAACTTTACTTTTTCTTTAACACATTTTTTTTTCTTCATTCACTCACACAAGAGCCGGAGCAATAGCCGAGAGACGTTTTCACTGATTCTTGCTCAGAAGGGTTTGGGAATAAAAGGTAAGTTAAAAATTTGAAAATATCTGTATGTCTTTGTAAAGTTGGAAATTTTTTTATAAGTCTGTAAAGATACTACTAGATATACTGCTCGCTGGATCTACCTTACATGTCCTATGGTGTTGAGGTATGGGGCAATACCTACAAAACCACCCTAAAGACGGTATGCACAATGCAGAAAAAGGCAATTAGAATTATCAACAATGTTGGCTATTGTGAACATACAAATAATTTATTTATTAAATTACAAACATTCAAATTTATGGATTTGGTAGATTTCAAGACCGCACAAATTATTTATAAAGCTAAAAAAAAATTACTCCCTAATAATATACAAATATGGTTCATAGAAAGAGAAAGTGTTTACAGTCTAAGAAGGGGAGGGAATCTTTTACAACCTAAGGTGCGCACCACCCTGAAAAGCATGTGCATATCTGTCAAGGGGGTAAAGCTATGGAATAAGTTACCTGTAACGATCAAAGAGAGTAAACACATTGCCCAATTCAAAGAACACTTTAAAAATGTTACACTAGAAAATTATAGTAATTGAAATCTTCTGCCTGTCTGTTTTCAGCTATATAGTCCATATCTTATTTATTTATTTTTCTTTCCAGAATATTATTGTATAAACTGCTTTTCATTTCTAAAATTACCTTCCTCCGATAAATCAGGTTTCTGTACTTCGAAAAAAACTAATTAGCAACCATGTTGAGAAGGTTGATGTATAAAAGGGGTAGGAAAAAACAAGCAATAGCTTCTTCCTTCTCCTTTTTTGAAAATGTTGATTTATGTGCCTTATTGGCATAACATGAAATTATGTGAAAATGTGAAAAAAATGATTTTGTGTTTGGTCGATCTTATGTTCAAAACTAAATTCCACTTCACTTCACTTCACTACTACAACTAATAATATTAATAATAATTATAGTTTGATTTGCTAAGGAATACATTCAGTGTCCAGCACCTGCACACTCTGGATATAAAAAAAAAGTATCAAAAATTCTGCCAATACTAACGTAAGAATGCTAATTTTGATTAACACTTTGAAGCTGATAATATTCATCGTTCATGTTGAAATATGCAATACTAACGTACAATAGTTGGACCTCAGTGGCAATAAAGTGCAATATTGAGGACTTGATTGGCCCAGATAGTTTGTGTCTCTATGGACATAATGGCCTTGTTTCAACAAATTACATTGAAAGCACCAAAGGCTGATTATAGAAATTAATAATTTTTTAGACATCCCACAGGATCGAGATAATTAGCTTCTAATAACTACGTATTACTGTAAATATAATTTTACTTGCAAGACTTAGGTAACTTTTTTTTTTCTCCTCAAGTGAGGGTTGTTTTGTGTCTAGGTCAAAGTAAGCCACCATGAAATGGGATAAGTTGAAACCACCAGAACCTGATGATCCAATGTGTTGCTGCGAATGTGACGTATTCCAGTACGGATGTTGCTGTGACTGTGAAGATCTGGACGAGGCCTTCAACAGGTATGGATGGAGATACATTTGTGTACCTAAACATCACAATGAAATGAACATCTATTGCTTTGTCTGTCCCTTCACTGATTTTGAAGATGGCTGAGAGCCAAGGCACCAAAAAGTGGTAGTGGTTGTCATTCATTTCTACTGGAGGCCTTGATTGACAACTTGGAGATCTCCCTGGTTCCTGCACTGGTTCTGCTGCCTCTCCTGATGCGTGTGGCGGCACTGCACTACCTTCTTGGTATCATCATCTTAAGCGCTCTGCCCGGCCTGGTGTTGTGGCTCTACTACGCCACCCACAAGAGGAAGAGACGCACGCTCTTCTTCCTCACCCTGGCGCTCTATTCTCTGGCCTACGCGTACTACCTCTTCATCACTGAGATTATACCTCGCGGAGACGTGAGTCAGACGCAGCTGTGTACCGTGACCTCCGGGATGATTTTGACTCTTGTCTCTCTGGTTCGGACCAAGAGAAGCCCGGGATTTGTTAGTGCTACACCACACGAAGAGGACGATAAGGGATCAGCACATCTCACTGGGGCTGTCCTGACAGAAGCATCGTCCTCTTTCTCAAAACCAAGTGAAAAGTGGAGCAGGTGTCTCGTGTGCAAGATAACACGACCTCCTCGGGCGGGACATTGTAGAACATGTGGAGTTTGTGTTCAACGTCTGGACCACCATTGTGTCTGGTGTGTGACTTGATAGTTTATTTACAACGGAAAACTGACTTCTTTTTGTAGAATATGATGAATCCAAGATGTTTACTTTGTTGTAGGATAAACAGTTGTGTGGGTCAGGGTAACCACCGCAGCTTCCTGTTGACCCTGTGTGTGTTCCTGCTTACATCTTTGTATGGGATCAGTTTGGTGCTGCACAGCCTGTGTCCTCAACAATATCTAGTCAGCGCGCTCTTCTACTGCCCGGGTGTCTACTCTCAGGCCAGGTATGAACCGCGAGATTTTTTTTTTCCTAGTATTTTATAGAATAATTGGTAAATTAAATATAAATGAATCTGATTTTTTTTAAAAGGAATTCATGTCATTTCTGAGCTCTAAAATGAACAGGCACGTTCAAACTGAATCTAAGTGGTGCTAAAGTATCTGATGAGGGCCATTTTAGTGCAGCTTTAAAAAAAATCCCCTCTCTAACATCAGTTCAACCCAAGGTGTGTTGATATTTGAGGGGCATATAGTTGCACCTTAATTTATTGACGGTTAATCAAAGGCACTTTAAATGCTGTGCTGAGTTTGAATGTGATTGCTTAATTCTGAACACAGCCTCACGCCTATTTATAAGAGGGTGTGTGCACTTGTGCAACTATGTTATGTCGGGTTTTAAAAAAAAAAAAAAAAAAATTAAAGTCCCTTCTTTGTTTTTGTTGTGCAGGTTTTAGGTTAATTGATTGTGGGGTATAAAAATGTATTGATTTATACTGGTCTATTTTTTTCTCATTTTTAACTGCTGCACATTTTTATGTCCCTCTTTGTCGGTGTGTGTAGCTCGGCGCTCTGCTTCACCTGTACCTGGTACAGCGTGATAGTCACAGGTGGGCTGCTGTACCTACTGGTGGCACAGGTCGTGAATATCAGCTTCAATGTGACCGAGCGGGAGGCCCAGCTGGCCCTGAGGAACAAAACGGGCCAAAGTCGTCTTTGGGGGCTTGCCGTCGCTACGGGAACGTATTCACGAGGCTTCTACCAGAACTGGGTTGATTTTCTCATTATGGCCGACGCCTCCACGTGTCCTCGATCCGGCCCCCCTGACTTGGTCTAGTTTCACAACTCAACATTAACGTAGTGAAGCTTGTGTTTTTCAAACAGGAAACGGTGCTTTTGTTTAGTTGTTTATGAATATTGAACATCTATATGGAAACAAAACATGGATATTACATGCATCATGAGTGGAAAATTCAACTTACGTGTGCAAAATAAAAAGCTCACTTGTGACTGTTTGTGCAGTTTTGTGGTAAATACATACTTTTAATTATTAATATGGTAATGAAGGCCTGTCCATTGTGGGTATGATATTTTATGTGTTCTTTCTCCTTTTCATAATGCATATGGTGGGTGGAGCAAGTTGTTTAAATCAATACAGTCTTCATGTAATGTTCAAGTCGATGGACTCAGCGTTTTTCTGGTTTCCCCATCAATGCATCCCCTTTTATCACCATGTGAATAAATGTGGGCTTCTTGAGTTAAATTATTGCAATGGCTGCATAAGAAATTCCAAGTTGGTTTCCTGAACTCATTCAAAATAAAACTGAGGCATTCTTGTTAAATAATCTGGCAAAAAGTGACATTACATTGATTACATTCTTCCTCGGGGCTGCTGATTTACCTGTTTAAACTGGCAAGGTATGTGAGGAAAGATCTCCCTGGGATGGGGAAAGCGCATTTTTGCCTTATGTTGCTTTTTAATTGGACGATATATCACTATCAACGCTCATTTTTACAATCCTACTCAATAAATCCTGACAGAGCAGGACAAGTGAATACAGTAGATGATCCGATCCACCACATTGGCATTTGGTTTCTCATGTGTCAAGTTGTTTGTGTTGTAACTGCTGACATCTGAATTTCATTCTGTGCCCTCTGCCGTGGAATACACCAGAGAGAACCCACTCTTTTGTTCTCCATTTTGAGTCCAACTAAGGGGATTATGAAATATGCAATGTGACACTCTCAAGGACATTTTGCTGAATCCTAAGCGTGATAGGGTCTAAAGTGTGGCTGCGGGAACATGTTTGGACTCATCCCAGCTCTCATTTTTGGTAGGAGTGAGTGTGCTTGCAGGGGAGAGAAAGAGAGTCCTCCGCTATATAAAGAGATGTCAGGCAGGCAGAGCTTTTACCGTTGGACGTTCTCCTCTTTGTCGTCCGTTGCTTTCCGGCTGCTATGGTCTTATTGGTGACCGTCTTGGCGGTCGTGCTGACCTCCATCAGGGCTGAAGTCATACCCCCAGCTGACTTCAACGTCCAAGGGGTAAGACGTATCGACCGGGTGGAAAGATGATTTTGTCATTTTTGCAGCGTTTAGGATATTTTGCATGTCTCGGCAGATGGCAGGTAAGTGGTACCTGATCGGTTTCGCCACTAACGGCCAGTGGTTCGTCCAACACCGCGCCAGCATGAAAATGGGCACGGCCATGCTCAACCCAACTGCAGACGGTGACCTGGATATTTCATATGCCAGTCTAAAGTGAGAAAGACAGACTAATGTGGATTTTTGAAGTGCGAAAGGGTGACGCAGCTTACCATGTATCAGTTGCTCTTGTGCAGACCTGATGGAACATGTTGGAGAATGAACAACCTAGCCAAGAAGACCGACATGCCTGGAAAGTTCACATACACGAGTGAGTGTACACTATATTGACAAAATTGACTGTTCAAGTATTTACTTTTTACGCAGTAATCCTCAAAATTTGAAGGACAAATTTACTTGTGTGAATCCACGTTACTCTGCCAGTTTTATCTTTTCCATCCAAGCAGTTCTGCCTTCTTGAGATTTGTCCACTTGTGTATTATCAGGTTGGGGCAATGAGAATGACATGCGCGTGGTGGATATCAAGTATGACCAGTACGCCCTGACTCAAACTGTTAAAGCAGCTGGAGATCATCCCACCGTTGTAAACAAGCTGTATGGTAATAATCTTGATTTTACACTTGGTCGGATTTAAAATATTCCGTTGGTCAAGAGTGGGAGACTAACCTGGTGGATCCACAGGCCGCGGAGTGAACCTAAGCCAAGATCTGCAAGACAGGTTCAGGCAGTTCTCCCTAGAAAGTGGAATCCTAGCTGAAAACATTGCAATCCTCCCCCAAAATGGTACGGTAAAGACAAACATTTCATTTCGTTTCAACATTCTGAAGGACATAAATGCTTTGTCCCGTTTAGGTGAGTGCACTGCTGCCTAGCTTCCTGCCAGCCACATCTTAACCCATCAAGACATTTTATGCTAATAAAAGTCAAAGAGCTAAAATACTTTGTTTTGTTTTATTACCTTTTTTTAACAAATACGACACATCCAGAATGACACAGCCCACTTTCATCAAGTGTTTTAACATCTACACACTTTATACAGATTTGTATACAAAACAATAATTTACGTCCCATAGAAGTCTAGTTACACATAACTATACAACAACTTGTAAATGAAATAAATATAAAAAACAAACCACAAGGGTGAGGGGGTAAATGTAAAAAGTACACCACAAGAACCTGTCTTCTGAAGTTGCTTCTACAAACATTTACATTTTTTTCCCTTCTGGTAAGAGCATTGTGTGTTGTTGAAAAAAAAATAGACAGTTCATTTACAGCTTGCAGCACCTCATAGTCGCCCCTCCACTACAGATACGAGTCACTATTTAGGCATTTTTTGTATTGGCTAAATATTGTCTGATTCTAATCACTCACTGATCCACAATTTGTCGAATTTTCACTGATCGTGCGACTTTGTATACCAATCTCCGAATGATTGTTTCTCATTTATGAGCCAAGGAGCGTTGGCTATTGGTCACAAAATGCAAGTCACCGTTCCAGCATCGGGAAACACAAATGCTTTAAGTCAGTCATACATAATTGGCACATACTTTTTGAGAAAAGCCTTTACCCAAGTGTCAAGCGCTACAGCAAATATGCTCCTAATCCAGACTGCTCTAAGTACACTGGGACTCAGAGACGCACCTTACACACAGGTTTGGGGAAATGAAATGAGGACAGTTACAATTGCAGTCTGCAAAATGAAAAAGGGTATCAAAAAGAGACATCTGCATTATCCGCCATGCAACCTCCCCCCCCCCCCCCCCACCCCAATCATGCAGTAAAAAGTGCAAGTCTACAGAGTTCTGCTGCTCACCGACATCATCGGTGTTATGTACATGTGTATACAAGCCAAGAGACAGGAGGTTGACAGTGTAAAAGATTACTACAGTGAACCCCCGCGACACGATAAGACAATTTTAAAGCCATCCTTTGTGACTTTTATACCAAAGCCAAATATTATTTTATGTGTTGCTTTGTGTGCATAAGCACCGGTTGTTTGCAATTGCTGTAACATCTATGCTAACACCTGTTTGGCTTATGCTAGGAACAAGCTAGTGGAAATCCAGATGTGATTGACTGCTTTGGTGTTTAAATTAAAAATATATATTTTTTTAATTGTCTGTGTTTTGCAGTAAACTTCTAATGTGATGCACCAAATACATCTTGAAACACACATGCTTTGCCTTATTTGGAGAACCACGCAAGCAAGTAGTTTCTGATTTCATGACAGTAATGTTTTGGTTAAAACAGGACCTTAAAAATATATATAAGGAAGGGGTAAAAGTTTCACCTCTTGGAACATATCCATGATAAACGGGGGTTCACTGTAAACAAGAGGACAGTCTAAGTGCAGCAAACACTCCACATAGTTTCACGTGAGTGGTGCAGTGCTGAGGGTGTGATGGGCCGTCCTATTACTCTGCCTGGACCACATCTTTGTGGTGGCGCAAGATGTGCTGGTTCTTCTCCGACGGTCGTCGGAAGCCTTTCGAACAAATCTCGCAGCGGTGCGGGTAGTCCTTGGTGTGGATGGAAATCACGTGCCGCTTGAATCCCGACGCGTCGCCCGTGCTGTAGTCGCAGTACTGGCACTGGTAAATTCGGCGCTCTTTCTGTCCTTTGCCGATAACCACGGTCACGCTGCTCGCTAGGCTCGCTGCGCTCACTCTAGCGGGCGGGCCGGAAGCGGCTGCGGAGGCGCTAGGGGCAGACCTTTTAGGGGACGCAGCGGGAGAGTCTGTCTCTGTCCTCTTGGCCTCGCTCTTTTCAGGGGAGGCCTGTTGCTGTTCCTTGGTGTGGACAGACAAGATGTGGCGACTGAGGACAAAAGGGTCGGCGTTTTTGAAGTTGCAGTGTCGGCACTGGTGGACTTTCTTAGTGCGGTGGGCCACCGAGTGCTTCTTGAGTTCGGACGGCCGGTGGAAGCCTTTGCCGCAAACGGCGCATTTATGCGGGTAGTCCTTGGTGTGCACGGATATGATGTGCCGTTTCAGGTCGCTGGAATTGGAACTTTTGTGGTCACAGTGGGCACAATGGTGGGTCTTATTTTCCTCATGCGTAAGTCCGTGCTGGTTTAACTCCTCCTCCTCGGCAAACGTCTGGAAACAGCGCTCGCACTTGTACGGCATCTCCTTGCTATGCTTCGTCTTGATGTGAGTCTTGAGGTTGGACGAGTCAGCTGACTTGTAATCGCAATATATGCAGGAGTAAGGCTTCTCGCCTGTATGCGTGCGCATGTGTTTCTTCAACTCGGAGGGGTGACGGAAACCTTTCCCACATTCCACGCAAATGTGCGGGAAGCTTTTACTGTGAACGGCCAACAAGTGTCGGTTGAGCAGTCCTTGCTCAGCTGTTTCATACTCACAGAACTTGCATTTGTGCGTCTTGGCGGCTGGCGGCGGAGGCGGCGGCTGCTGCTGCTGACTCTTGGCTTCCCGATGGTGGTGCTGCAGTCTGTGGGAAAACAGCGCCGCCTGCTGGTGGAACTCCTTGCCGCACGCTTCGCACTCAAAAGGAGCCTTGGTGCTCAGGGCATGCACCTCCATGTGGTTATGCAAGCTGGCTTTCTTGTTGGTGGTGAAGTCACAGTCTGTGCACTGGTATTTTTTTCGGGTCAGAACCTCCTGGTGGTGATTCTTTGTGTGCCGCTTTAGGAAGCCACGCGATTTGAACTTTTTGCCACAAAGCATGCAGGGATACACCGTCAGAGGTTGACCATAGGGACCGATGATGATGGCTGGGAAGGAGAAAATAAGAGCAACATAATCCATTGGTAGTTTTCTCCAGTGACAACAACAAAAAATAATTGAAAGAAATATTACCAAGGCTAGCAGTCTAGGTTAATCTACTAAGTGTCCCATTATCTAGAGTAGACCACATGTGTGAAAAATACCTTGATCGCTATGGAATACATATGAATGGGCCTCGACACGAAACGAATGTATACAATAAAGTGAAAGAAAAATCTACCCACACAGAAGTTTTAAAAATCGATTTTCAGTCTGTGACCATTTGTACCTGTTTGGACTTGTCGTGGTTCGGATCGCCGCTTGGTCTTGTTGCGCTGTCGGCCTATTTCATCAACCCCGTCCGATTCGTCGATGTGCAGGAGTGCGCTTGCGGCTCCGTTGCGGTTTTCACAGCTCTCGCTATCCTCCACAACTGTGAGGACAAAGGAATTACTTCAATAAGATGAAATCTGACTTCCAGTATGATTCAACCAATTATAAAACCTGAGAAACCCCAAAATGTCACCCATCTAAATGTCACAAATTTCTTTCACAAAAGCATAAAAGCAAGTTCATCACCTCAAACAACTTCAGTCACACACACAAAAAAATATTGACAAAAATAGTATTCAATTGCTCAGGCCTGCAAAGTTTGCTTTAACTCACTCACCATGGTTTTCTTGGTGATGAGAATCGTCGACAGACATGTAAACCATTTTCTCTCGAAGTGTTTGGCCCGAATCTGTCAGTGCCACATTATCCATGTCCCCATCGCTGATGTCCACTGATTCTCCTGAAGAACAATTTTTGAGACAAAAAAAAGCATGTAAAGCCTCTTGTTTGTTTCTGATATTTTGAGAACACCATGGGTGAATGCTTCAGTTGAAAATGCTTCTTACCCATGTCATCCTCCCCAGAGTCAGCTTTGAAGATGTAGACCTTTATTACCTCCTGTCCATCTTCATCCTTCTCCACTTCTTGGTCCTCCACTGCTCCCTGAACCGTTACCTCTGTCCCATCCTCTGACACCATTTTGCCAGCTTCATCCACTAGTGAAGGGTGACAAAAAAGACTTATCTTCACAATCAATCACAGGAGGTGGTGACATTTACTCTTGGTGCTCCAACACCGTCGAAATTTTGGAAGAAAAAAAAAATGGCAGGACAGTCAAGTGGTGATCATCAGTACAGCACAAATAAGGTAACTTACATGATATCATCAGATAATCGCCACAACTATCTTGGTCATCATCCTGCTGCTCGGGGTCGAGGCCATCTTCGGGGATGTCACCCATAGCGACGCCTTCCTCCTCACCATCCAAGGCCATCACGCAGGTTTCTACAGCGACATCTTCATCTTCATCGCAGTGCACATACTCAGATACCACATCCTCAACAGCATCCTGGATGACTAGCTCGTCTGGGGCAAACCTGTGCACCGCCATGCCTTCACCCTCGCCCTCTGACACCAACAAAGTCTCTTGAAGCTCCACAACAAACTCCTGCCCGCCGGCACCACCCTCATCTGGAAGAGGCAGGATTACCCAGTTAGCCAGATAAGCATGCAGACCATTTGCTTATTCAAAATAAAGATCCATAGGATTGAATGGCTCACTGTCATGCATGCGTCATCATCTTGGGTCAAACTTATCTGGCTAAACTAAGAATCCTGCTTCTTCAAATAACCCCAATAGTGTCTTCTTCTTACTAGCTTAAACTTTTTGTACGATATAGACATGAATGGCTCATTACCCGATCCGTGTAATATTATTTTAGGCTCTTCAGAAGATATTGAAAGTCTGGTGACCTCCTCGTCCATTGTCCTTGCACTGCATTTGTTACTGGAGAGCTGAAAACAAATAAAAAACACTTAGGTCTTCCACACTATGAGTAACAGCATTTTTTCTTTCAGATTTTAATAAGCTAGCAATAAAAAAATGTAATACGCATTATTCTTTGATGTCCCTTTTTTAAAGTTGGGAGCTAAAACAGCATGACTTAACATACACACAATTTCAGGGTTCTTTTAGCCCATCGAAACTCTTTACAAGCGAACGAGCACCACCTTCCTGTGTTACATTGTACATATTTATCCCCCCCCCCCCCCTCCACAGAAAGGGATGCTGAAGGATGCTGGGGTACCAGCCGCCGAAATTCAGGGAAAGACACAAATATGGCGTTAAAGTTGATGTGCAACAGAGGAGCCGTTAATTATCGTGTAAACATACACCAGCAAACCGAATCAACCAAAGAGACGAGACACGATACGATCAGCAAAGTAAAAATTAATAACTGCAGTGTTGCACTAGCCACCGACGAAGAACACATTTTCACACGTGAGACAGACTCTAAATGGATTTATGCAAAACAGTTACACAATAAAAGAGTAGGTTATGTAACAAAGAAGAAGCTCGGTCTATATGTCGTGAGCCGAACACACCTCTGCCACAGTTTGATCACACCAGTAGCATCCGCCATTTTGTTAGCTTCGTGTACAAACGAATGCTAATTTTACTCCCGTATGTAGAATAATAGCAGCAAAGAAAATAATTTTAACTGGGCTGCTGTTGAGAATTGTCGCGCGTTGAAAGAGTTGACACAATACACGCGTGGCGGAAGTGATAATAATGCAAAATAAATCCGTTCCTTTTTTGAGCTAGCTAGTTAGCACGCTAGCTAAAACGATAGGCCTAAATTCCCGTTACAAATTGTGGCCTTTCTTTGGGCCTGGGCCTAAGAAGAAAAGGCCACACCGCTTCTTTTTGCGGCCTCTCGGTTGAAATTAATGAATAAATTAAAATGTCTCATGCATGCAGAAGAAGAATAAGCCTAATAAAAAATACACAACACACACGAGCAAGTGCACATTTAGCATTGCAAGTGGCCGCCTTACGAGCAACAAGGAGCCCCGTACCAGATGCAGCAGGGATGGCCTCCGTCCGCTCCTCGGCTTACAAGGGCCGCTTGGTCACCCCCCCACTACCCCAGACTCGGGCTCGATTCAATCGGGTATTTGGCGTTATTTGGGCGGGCCGCAGAGGAGTCGAGAAGGAGGGGTCGGGGGATGTATCTGGAGCTCCACTCAAAGCAAGGCAGAGCGTCTGGAGCCTGATCTTGTCATGCTAGTAGCCCCCCGCTCCTCCAAGCTCCGAGGCCGCCGTCAGCGCGACACGTCACAGCCCGAGAGCTTCAGGAAAATGCGGAAGGGTTTGTGGTGGAAAGCACGCGGATAAGTAGCAAACGAAAACAGGCCATAAACCCGAGACGACCCCTCATTTGTTTCTGGTATATTAATTTGCAAAGACCACTGGGGAGAGTGACACTTGGGCCTTTTTGTTGTACACTTAGCCGTAGAATTAGGGGCTGCAGGCGAGTAGTTTTTACAAAATAGTCACACTACAGTCCCACTTTGGGCATTAAAGCGAAAACAACAAAAATAAACAAACACAAGCTGGACTAGTTTCCATCAAAACACTAACATCTATGTACTAGTTTTCACACACATTTTGATTTGGAACATTGGTTTTCAAACCTTTTGCACCAAGTAACACTTTAAAAAAACATTAGTACTAAGTACTAATGACCACCATTAAAATACAGTAGTGTAGCAGATAGTGTTGGCTCGCGAGTGAACGATTCGTTCAAATGAACGACTCTTTTTAGTGAACGTATCACTTCCTGAAGTTCTTTTTTCAGTTCATTTGACTTCAACAAACATGCAATAACATGCAATCCCGCTCACGACCGAGTGAGTGACTGAGTGTGTGTTTGGGGGGGCGAACGATTTGGTGAACGATTCTTTTGAGTGAATCTTTTGAGTGAACTGATTCCAAAGATCCAGTTCAATTAAAAGAACTGGAATGCACGTCACTACTCACTGCTTCCTGTTAAGTAAGTGAAGTGTTACTATTAGAGCGCCACCACCGACATTACGCGTAAGAAAAACATTTTGTGCACGTTTTCAAAATATAAACAATAAAAAGACTCAAATAGATGTTACTAGCATACTAGCGTGCGTTTGTCGTGCGTGTTGTTTAACGCTAGAGGGACATATTACGCACACTCGTGAAACTAAGTCATCCAGCAAATGTTCATCGGATAATTGTTTTTCCATTGAGAGGACCTGTGAAACAACGCCGTTGCGTCCTGCCCAACCACGGTTTCCTCAAGCAGCTCAGAGCTCTGGACATCACATTGCAAAAACAGAAACTGAGACAACAAATGACAGAAGATTAATAGTCTTAATTAGTATCCTAATTTAATTTAATGAGTACGGTGAAGTAAACAACTTTTTAATGAAATGTCTTAATGCATCTCAAGTACATTGTTAGTAGCAAGGCAATGGAAAAAAAAACACTGTTCAAGAAAAAGTGGGGGATATCCAACACGTTTTTTTTTCTTCATTTTATTGATCCACATGAACATGAAAAGCTGAACAAAACAAAACCCTAAACACTAATAAAAACTAAGCAACTTTCCCTGAATATGAATTAAAACTAATTGCACATAACTAAAACCAAAATAAACATCAGGTACGTATAAGGAATTGTACAGAACCACCAGCTCAGTAGCCTAGTGGTAGAGTGTCCGCCCTGAGACTGGAAGGGTGTCGGTTCAAACCCCGGCCGGGTCACACCAAAGATTATAAAAATGGGACCCGTTGCCTCCCTGCTTGGCACTCATCATTAAGGGTTGGAATTGGGAGGTTAGATCACCAAATGATTCCCGAGCGTGACGCCGCTGCTGCTCACTGCTCCCCTCTCCCCCAGGGGATGGATTAAAACACACAGGGATGGGTTAAATGCAGAGAAATGTGTGACGATCATTGGAACTTTAAGAACTATTATCATGCTGACACCGGTTCACTAATTCTAATTCATTACTAAAACTAAAATGTGACCTTCTGACTGTAGTAAAGGAAAGGAGTACAGCATTTCAATCAAAAGGTACATACTAGAATAGAATTATCATTGATGCATAAACTCATAATCTGCTCAAATGGCAGGTGAGAACTTCATGGATCATTGCTCATCTCCTCAATTCACTTGGAATGCTCAATAGAGACTCTTTGGCAAGTGACTGAGCAGGCAACAGGGTTCTCGCCAGTGTGGATTCTTGTATGAGTTTTTAAGGTTCTCTTTAATGAAAATCTTTGGCCACAAACTGAGCATGAAAAGGTTTCTCACCAGTGTGGATTCTTGTGTGCGTATTTATATACTCCCTCCGAGAAAAAGTTTGGCCACAAACTGAGCATGAAAAAGGTTTCTCGCCAGTGTGGATTCTTGTATGACGTTTAAATGTTACCGGCTCAGAGAATTTCTGGCCACAAACTGAGCATGAATACGGTTTCTCACCAGTGTGGATTCTTGTGTGCCTTTTTAAATGTGCCCCCTCAGAGAACTTTCGGCCACAAACTGAGCATGAAAAAAAGGTTTCTCGCCAGTGTGGATTCTTGTATGACGTTTTAAGGTTACCTGCTCAGAGAATTTCTGGCCACAAATTGAGCATGAAAAAGGTTTCTCACCAGTGTGGATTCTTGTGTGCGATTTTAAATACTCCCTCCCCTCCACTTGCAACGATCGGACGGACATAGAGGAGTATACTGACTCTGTTTCCTCTTACATCGCGAAGTGCATTGATGACGTGACCCACTCGAAATACATTGTCACTCGGGCTAACTGGAAGCCATGGCTGACAGGGGCTGTCCTCAGGCTGCTGAGGGCCAGGGACAAAGCCTTCAGAGCGGGGGATGAGGCTGGCTTGAGGACAGCGAGGGCCGACCTGTCCCGGGGCATCAAGGAGGCGAAAAGGGCGTTCTCTTGCAAGATTACCGCCCACTTCAAGGATAGCAAGGACGCACGGAGCCTTTGGCAGGGCATTCAGACCATCACGGACTACAAGCCCGCGCCGCAGAGCTGTGAGGGCGACATCCGTCTGCTCAACGATCTCAACCGCTTCTTTGCTCGCTTCGACGCTCAGAACAGCACTTGCCCGCTGAAGACCCCTCCTACATTGTCCTAAAGGTTAGACATGTTTCCTTAATTTCAAAGTTTTATTTGGACTTTTAACTGTTTTTTTAATTTGGAGAAAAATCCGCGATGTATTGAAGCCAGGATAAACGAAACGCGAAGTAGCGAGGGATCACTGTATTATCATCGATGCAAAAACTCATGAAGTCTGCTCAAATATAAGGTGAAAACGTCCCAGGTCATTGCTCATCTCCCCAAGACACTCTGAATTCTCAATCGAGACTCTTTGGCAAGTGACTGAGCAGGCAACAGGGTTCTCGCCAGTGTGGATTCTTGTATGACTTTTTAAGGTTCCCTTTAATGAAAATCTTTGGCCACAAACTGAGCATGAAAAAGGTTTCTCGCCAGTGTGGATTCTTGTGTGCTTTTTTAAGTGGTCCTCCCGGGAGAATTTTCGGCCACAAACTGAGCATGAAAAAGGTTTCTCGCCAGTGTGGATTTTTGTGTGCCTTTTTAAGTTTCCCTTCTCAGAGAAGTTTTGGGCACAAACTGAGCATGAAAGGGGTTTCTCGACAGTGTGGATTCTTGAGTGCTTTTTTAAGTTTCCCTTGTCAGAGAATGCTTGGCCACAAACTGAGCATGAAAAAGGTTTCTCACCAGTGTGGATTCTTGTATGTCTAATTAAGGTTCCCTTGTCAGAGAATTTATGGCCACAAACTAAGCATGAAAAAGGTTTCTCACCAGTGTGGATTCTTGTGTGCGTTTTTAAATTTTCCCTCAAAGAGAATTTTTTGCCACAAACTGAGCATGAAAACGGTTTCTCGCCAGTGTGGATTCTTGTGTGCATTGTTAAACTTCCCTTCTGAGAGAATTTTTGGCCACAAACTGAGCATGAAAACGGTTTCTCGCCAGTGTGGATTCTTGCGTGCATTGTTAAACTTCCCTTCTGAGAGAATTTTTGGCCACAGACTGAGCATGAAAAAGGTTTTTCGCCAGTGTGGATTCTCGTGTGCTTTTTTAAAGTTGTCCTGTGAGAGAATTTTTGGCCACAATCTGAGCATGAAAAAGGTTTCTCACCAGTGTGGATTCTTGTGTGCCTTTTAAAATGTTCCCTCCAAGAGAATTTTTGGCCACGATCTAAGCAGGAAAAGTTTTTCTTTCTTGTGTGCATTCTCCTGTTGGTTTGAGACTCATCATCAGCATCAGCAGGAACATGTGATGACATGCCATCACTATCTGATGGTGGAGCTGCTTGTGATCCTCCACAGTGGTCTCCATCACATTGACTTGAGCTGCAGCTTGGAGGCCCTGCCCCTTTGCTCACCTCATGTTGACCCTCATCTAAACTCTTCACATGAACACCAGTCCATGGCATCTTGCAGGTATCCTCCTCCTTTTTAATGTCTTCTCCCTCCTCTTTATTCCAAGGCCGCTCCGGCTCTTCCTCCTCTTTTATGGTGCAAAGAAACTTCTGCTCCATTTTTTCATTGAAGTGATGGACCTCTTTGCCCACATCTTCCTCTTTAATGTGAGTGCGATCTGGCTCCTGCTGCTTAGCTTCATTGATGTCTGCAAAAAAAGACAAACACACATTGAGAATGGAATTTACAGTTGAAGAGAAACTGGCAAAACTTACACAAGGACTTCCTCAATCTGCCTATCACACATGATTTTGATAGAATTTTACTAAAAACAGACACTGGAAGAGGATTCATAATAGAAAATAAACGTGTCCTAACCTGCTCTGCGCAAGACAACATACGGCTGCAGCCGAAGATCTTCCAGTTGTCGACGACTACAGTCCTTTTCCTCCACGTACTTTGCTGTGGTCCTTGCAGACATTTTCACACTGCAGCCACTGTCAGGTCTAAGTAGGAACAGACATTAATTCACACAATGACATAAAGAGGAGAAGACAACCAGTATTTGTTTTTCTCGCGAGTAAAATGGTTGAATATCAATTTCAACTCGTGTTGTTTACAACGTGAACTTCAAGCGACCCAATACCCTAAACGACATTTCATGTCGATCGGTCCCGTTTTTGCAAACGTGGTTACGCGTTATCATAGAGTGCATGTAGGCATTGAGATTTAAAATCGGCGGCATGCCTGCAACCATCACTGCTAATCAGTATTACGCATGGTCCAGACAAGAACCAGCATGTAATGATGGCTCATTTGAGATCCAACATTCGTCGAGGACGCTGCTCAGAGAAGCCTTTCCAGCTCCTCGACAATAGACGGTTGTAAGTACTTCTGTACTGTGACCAGGCAATACTACAAATAAAGGTGCTAACATGATAACTTAGGTCAATCGCGGTAACTTACCTCTTTCGTCGTTGCAGTTGTAGTGTCGCGAATGTTACTGATTCACCACGTAAGTGGCGTGTTTATCCGATGCAACCGAATGGAAGGCGATACGCTTCTGTTTGAGTGCTTGGACCTAGCGCGGCTTTGTTGTTGTCGCTTTACTTCCTGGTACGTAATGATGACGTAATTTGAGTGAGGTCTCGGGCGCTCTCTAGCGGAACACCGTGGGACGTTTTTATGTTGTTGTCCAGCAAACAAACTAACATTGCGTGCAAAAAAAAACCCCATCTTGTGCACGTTCTCAAAAAAAAAAAAAAAAAAAAAAAATTCGAATAGATTTTAATAGCATACTAGCGTGTGTTTGTCGTGCGTGTTGTCTAACACTCGTGTTCACTCGCCAGAAAGCTTTCAGCAGCTTGTGCGTCATTGATGCCAGATGAAGCCTTGAAGCTTTCCAGCCACGTGCTTCACAAAAACGTTAAGCTTATGAGGTTTCATACGCACACTGGTGGCCTTCATTGTCAAAATTAGGTATGGTATTTGATCTGTTTCATTATTTTGAGGTTAATGCCGTGGTATCAAATAAAGTAATGATATGCTGTTTATGATAATTACCTTTGTCGGACTTTTGGTCCACAATTTGGGAAGCGCGCTATCCGCGCCTCACGGCAAAAGCCATAGCCAATCACCTGTTATCCAATTTACTCACCGCGTGCTCATTTTATTTCTTCAGTTTTAGGAAAAGGCTAAGACACCGAAACATAATTTAGACTTACACAGGTTGGTTGAGTTCAATCACAATTCTTGTTAAGAAATCTCTGTTTTCAGGAAAGTACAATACAGCGCTGGGCCTTTCGTGCGACCATGCTCAAGTGCAGAAAGTCTCCATTCACAAAGGCAATGTTCAAGGTTCTTTGATCAGCTTATATTCAGTTGCACATGCACATCGGCGTGGGCCGAGTTTGATGAGTGATGAGTCAGGGGGTGTGGCAAGTTTGCAGGAGAGATCCCCTTTGGTCGGGGTGTTAGGCTACCGATTTTAGTTATTGATCTTACTCCAAATTGCGATCAACACTTAACACAAGAGTTATGTCCTAATTCACACACTGGCGCACCTAACAATTTTGCGAGTTCGTCTTTTCAAAGTAGATCAATCAGACCGAATTTACCAATTGTTTATTCCTGACAAAGCAAACTAATACAGGCGGATTCGTGTGTTCTTGTGACCATCAAGAAACAACACATTCTTCCGGGTTGCCCAGTTTTAAAGAAACACAATATCAATATTCAAGCATTGTGTGATGATTGGTCGATGGCCAACTCCTCCTCGTCTGGGTGTTTTTCGCTGCTAAGTGCAGGTGTCCGGCCTCAGCTGTCTGGCGGTTGGGTCTGGACCACCAGGACGAGTTGTTATCCTCGTTCCTCACCGGCCGAGATGTTCAAATAAGGTGTTCTTTCTGTTCTGTTCTTTCGGACCGATGAGTCCTCCTCCCGTCCTCCCTGCCTGGGACATCATGTTCCACAACACTTTGTCGAAAATAAGTTCATGGAGTTGCCTTCACATTCCTTAGCGCCAATCATGCAACTACACGAGCACACCACTACTGAAGATTATATTGATATGATTATATATGTCTAGCGCAGCTTTAATAAAATAAGTTTGCAAACTGGCAAAAGCATTTATTGATATGATTATAAGTCTAGTGCCGCCTTAATAAAGTATGTTTGCAAACTGCCGAAAGCACATTTCCCTTTAGGGTTCTTGGTTGTTTTCTCCAAGTGTCCTTCCTGTAAACCATTCTTGCACACACATCCACTGCGCCCACTGTCGCACACCACCCATTCATCATTCTTTCAATTTGGTCATTTTGTACGGAATTATGTGAGCTTTTGGCTGTGACATCATCCATTTATTAATGTTCCCTGACTATTCAAAGTTTGTACTCACCACTTACCATGTTTTTGTTTGTTTGTTCTTTTGATACTCCATGTACTTGCTTACGTCATCCTATTCTTAGTTTAATCATGCTTCCAACCATATCTTTTCTTTGTTAGGCAAAATATTTCCCTCTGTCCAGAACGTTCAGTACTAGTAGTAATCGAAAACTGGCGTCTAGCATTAGTCAAAACAGAAGATATAATCAAGTACTGATGACTTTGGCAGTGTCTGTGATTTAGAAAAATCATCAGGCATGCATTAAACAGTTCCTTAAGGGTCAATAAGCTATTCAGGCAATATCAGAGAACATTTGTTATTTCAAAGTGCTCAGAAATACATATCAGATTATAAGGTTATAAAAACCTTTGTCATTACTACCTATCAAAAATGTCTAGTTATGTCTCCTTTATTGATTTGGTGTGTAGGTATAATTATATGCTTAAAATGTTTCTTTTATTGATTTAATATGTGAATACACTTGTCTGCTTATGTATTTTATTAAATGAGGTTTGAGCATATCTGTTTTTGTAGCTGGGCAGGACTTTTTGTATTTCGACCCCATTCCTTCAGTATCTTAAACAGCGTATCACGGCATTAAACTCAAAGTAATCAAACAGATCAAAACACAAAAAACGGACCTAATTTTGACAATGAAGGCTTTGGCCGGCAGTGCGTATGAAACCTCACAAGCTTTTTATTTTTATTTTTTTGCACGCAATGTTGGTTTGTTTGCTGGGCAACCAAAACGTTAAACGTCCCACGGTCCTTCGCTAGGGGGCGTCCGGGACCTGTCTCAAATGACATCAACATTACGCGCAGGGACAAAAAAACAGAAGCTTTTTAAAGTTGAAGTTAAAGTCCCAATGATCGTCACACACACATCTGGGTGTGGTGAAATGTGTGCTCTGCATTTAACCCATCCCCGTGTGATTTTGATCCATCCCCTGGAGAAGAGGGGAGCAGTGAGCAGCATCGGCGCCGCGCTCGGGAATCATTTGGTGATTTTTGCCTTCTATTTGCCTGCATCGGATAAACACGCAACTTATGTGGTGAATCAGTAACATTAGCTACACTACAATTGCAACAACGAAATAGGTAAGTTACGCCTGTGGACCTAAGTTATCGTGTTGGTACCGTTATTCCTAGTACTGCTTGGTTGCAGTACAGAAGTGTGGCCCGCTTTCATTAGCATGGTAGCTACCACAGTGCTAACTTTATGATATTTAGCTTGATTATTGGCATTATCGTTGAATTACAACTGTCTGAGCAGCGTCCTCGGCGAATGTTGGATCTCAAATGAGCCATCATTCCATGCTGGTTCTTGTCTGTACCTAGTTCTTGCCTGTACCGGGAGTAATACTGGACTGTTGAAATACTGCAGAAACAGAAAGAGCTCAGAAGTGATGTAACTGAAAACGCTCTCTGTTAGTTCTCCTCGCGAGTAAAACAAATACTGGTTGTCTTCTCCTCTTTATGTCATTGTGTGAATTAATGTCTGTTCCTACTTAGACCTGACAGTGGCTGCAGTGTGAAAATGTCTGCAAGGACCACAGCAAAGTACGTGGAGGAAAAGGACTGTAGTCGTCGACAACTGGAAGATCTTCGGCTGCAGCCGTATGTTGTGTTTCGCAGAGCAGGTTAGGACACGTCTATTTTCTATTATGAATCCTCTGCCAGTGTTTCTTTTTAGTAAAATTCTATCAAAATCAACACTTTTGCTAGAAAGGGACACTTCATTTCAGACATCGGCTGAGTAAAATCTTTTCCCAATCAGCCGTGTGTCACCGAAGTTTCCTTCCCCGAGCCAACCACCTTTCCACCACCAGCTTTTGAAGACCGTGTGACCACTGAAGAAAATCCACCACAATAGGCAGATTGAAAAAGATCTTGTATAGGTTTTGCCAGTTTCTCTTCAACTGTAACGTTCATTCTCAATATGTGTTTGTCTTGTTTTGCAGACATCAATGAAGCTATTCGTCCTAAGCAGCAGGAGCCAGAGCGCACTCACATTAAAGAGGAAGATGTGGGCAAAGAGGTCCATCACTTCAATGAAAAAATGGAGCAGAAGTTTCTTTGCACCATAAAAGAGGAGGAAGAGCCGGAGCGGCCTTGGAATAAAGAGGAGGGAGAAGACTCCTGCGACATTAAAAAGGAGGAGGAGGAGGATACCTGCAAGATGCCATGGACTGGTGTTCCTGTGAAGAGTTTAGATGAGGGTCAACATGAGGTGAGCAAAGGGGCAGAGCCTCCAAGCTGCAGCTCAAATCAAGGTGATGGAGACCACTGTGGAGGATCACAAGCAGCTCCACCATCAGATAGTGATGGCATGTCATCACATGTTCCTGCTGATGATGAGTCTCAAACCAACAGGAGAATGCACACAAGAAAGAAAAACTTTTCCTGCTTAGATTGTGGCCAAAAATTCTCTTGGAGGGAACATTTAAAAAAGCACACAAGAATCCACACTGGCGAGAAACCTTTTTCATGCTCAGTTTGTGGCCAGAAATTCTCTGGCAAGGGAAACTTAAAAAGTCATTCAAGAATCCACACTGGCGAGAAACCTTTTCCATGCTCAGATTGTGGCCAAACATTCTCTCAGAGGGCAAATTTAAAAAAGCACACAAGAATCCACACTGGTGAAAAACCGTTTTCATGCTCAGTTTGTGGCCAAACATTCTCTGACAAGGGAAACTTAAAAAGGCACACAAAAATCCACACTGGCGAGAAACCTTTTTCATGCTCCGTTTGCTGCCAGAAATTCTCTGACAAGGAAAACTTAAAAATTCATACAAGAATCCACACTGGCGAGAAACCTTTTTCATGCTCATATTGTGGCCAAAAATTCTCTCATAGGGCAAGTTTCAAAAATCACACAAGAATCCACACTGGTGAAAAACCTTTTTCGTGCTCAGTCTGTGGCCAAAAATTCTCTCACAAGGGAGGTTTAACAATGCACACAAGAATCCACACTGGCGAGAAACCTTTTTCATGCTCCGTTTGTGGCCTAATTTTCTCTCAGAGGGGAAGTTTAACAATCCACACAAGAATCCACACTGGCGAGAAACCTTTTTCATGCTCCGTTTGTGGCAAAAAATTCTCTCTCAGGGGAAATTTAAAAAAGCACACAAGAATCCACACTGGTGAGAAACCTTTTTCATGCTCATTTTGTGGCCAGAAATTCTCTGGCAAGGGAAACTTAAAAAAGCACTCAAGAATCCACACTGACGAGAAACCTTTTTCATGCTCAGTTTGTGGCCAGAAATTCTCTGGCAAGGGAAACTTAAAAAAGCACTCAAGAATCCACACTGACGAGAAACTCCTTTCATGCTCAGTTTGTGCCCAAAAATTCTCTGAGAATGGAGCCTTAATAGGTCATACAAGAACCCACACTGGTGAGAAACCTTTTTCATGCTCAATTTGTGGCGAAAAATTCTCTGACAAGGGAAACTTAAAAAGGCACACAAGAATCCACATTGGCGAGAAACCTTTTTCATGCTCAGTTTGTGGCCAGAAATTCTCTGGCAAGGGAAACTTAAAAAGTCATACAAGAATCCACACTGGCGAGAAACCTTTTCCATGCTCAGATTGTGGCCAAAAATTCTCTCAGAGGGCAAATTTAAAAAAGCACACAAGAATCCACACTGGTGAAAAACCGTTTTCATGCTCAGTTTGTGGCCAAACATTCTCTGACAAGGGAAACTTAAAAAGGCACACAAAAATCCACACTGGCGAGAAACCTTTTTCATGCTCCGTTTGTGGCCAGAAATTCTCTGACAAGGAAAACTTAAAAATTCATACAAGAATCCACACTGGCGAGAAACCTTTTTCATGCTCAGATTGTGGCCAAAAATTCTCTCAGAGGGCAAGTTTAAAAAAGCACACAAGAATCCACACTGGTGAAAAACCTTTTTCGTGCTCAGTCTGTGGCCAAAAATTCTCTCACAAGGGAGGTTTAACAATGCACACAAGAATCCACACTGGCGAGAAACCTTTTTCATGCTCCGTTTGTGGCCAAATTTTCTCTCAGAGGGGAAGTTTAACAATGCACACAAGAATCCACACTGGCGAGAAACCTTTTTCATGCTCCGTTTGTGGCAAAAAATTCTCTCTCAGGGGAAATTTAAAAAAGCACACAAGAATCCACACTGGTGAGAAACCTTTTTCATGCTCATTTTGTGGCCAGCAATTCTCTGGCAAGGGAAACTTAAAAAAGCACTCAAGAATCCACACTGACGAGAAACCCCTTTCATGCTCAGTTTGTGCCCAAAAATTCTCTGAGAATGGAGCCTTAATAGGTCATACAAGAACCCACACTGGTGAGAAACCTTTTTCATGCTCAATTTGTGGCGAAAAATTCTCTGACAAGGGAAACTTAAAAAGGCACACAAGAATCCACATTGGCGAGAAACCTTTTTCATGCTCAGTTTGTGGCCAGAAATTCTCTGGCAAGGGAAACTTAAAAAAGCACTCAAGAATCCACACTGACGAGAAACCCCTTTCATGCTCAGTTTGTGCCCAAAAATTCTCTGAGAATGGAGCCTTAATAGGTCATACAAGAACCCACACTGGTGAGAAACCTTTTTCATGCTCAATTTGTGGCGTAAAAATTCTCTGACAAGGGAAACTTAAAAAGGCACACAAGAATCCACACTGGCGAGAAACCTTTTTCATGCCCAGTTTGTGGCCAAAGATTTTCATTAAAGAGAACCTTAAAAAGTCATACAAGAATCCACACTGGCGAGAACCCTGTTGCCTGCTCAGTCACTTGCCAAAGAGTCTCGATTGAGAATTCCGAGTGTGTTGGGGAGATGAGCAACGACCCGGGATGTTTTCACCTTCTATTTGAGCAGACTTCATGAGTTTTTGCATCGATGATAACAGTGATCCCTCGCTACTCCGCGTTTCGTTTATCGTGGCTTCAATACATCGCAGATTTTTTTCCAAATTAAAAAAACTGTCAAAAGTCCAAATAAAACTTCGGAATTAAGGAAACATGTCTAACCTTTAGGACAATGTAGTGTTGCTCCAAATGTTTGTTTACATTCCTTTAGAAGTCTTTTTTCGTGTGTTAGCATGATCGCAAGTTAGTATCTTTCTGCTAACATGTTAGCCTGTCCAGTACTTCTTGTTGGTGACCGTAGTTCGTGGATTTCACTTATCGCAGGTGTTTTTTTAACCAATTATCCGTGATAAACGAGGGATTACTGTATAGTCAACTGGCCTTGGGATGATAATAGTTTTGTAGTTTTTATTGTAGTTTATGTTTATTTTGTTTTTAGTTGTGGATTTTAGCTGTAATTAGTTTTAATTCATATTCAGGGAAATTTGCTTAGTTTCTATTAATGTTCAAGGTTTAGTTTTGTTCAGCTTTTGATGTTTATGTTAAGGTTTTTGCCCCCCATATTTGTCAAATCAGAGGTCAAAAGAAACTTTTTCCCCCCTTGCGCTTGTGTTGCGATTCAGCCCTGCTTTCTGCAACGGAAAAAACTAACCAATCATCCACACCATATCCGAAGCGAGTTGAGACAACTACAGGGAGGAATAGAAAGTTGAGCTGCACAATATTTAAACTCTCCTCCAAAAGTGTGGCCAATTCTTTTCATTTTGCAGAGAAAATAGATGAAGCAATTTGTGTAGAAAAGCTGAATGAGAAAATATGACAGCATGTGGAATGCTTTGTAATCATGAAATAAAATGAGAGTGAATTGTACAGAATGACATTGAACAATGTAAAATCATGTGAAATATTGAATCATATGGAATTGTGTAGATATTAAAAATTGACGAATGATGACATGCGTCATGTGATACACTTTAAGAAATGGAAGTCCATGAGATGTGAGTAATTCCCAACATTTTACGACACAAGTAAGGTAATTATCATAAACAGCATATCATTACTTTATTTGATACCACGGCATTAACCTCAAAATAATGAAACAGATCAAATACCAGACCTAATTTTGACAATGAAGGCTTTGGCCACCAGTGTGCGTATGAAATCTCATAAGATTAACTTTTTTGTGAAGCACGTGGATGGAAAGCTTCAAGGCTTCATCAGGCATCAATGACGCATAAGCTGCTGAAAGCTTTCTGGCTAGTGAACACGAGTGTTAGACAACACGCACGACAAACACACGCTAGTATCCTATTAAAATGTATTCGATTTGTTTTTTTTGAAAACGTGCACAAGATGGTTTTTTTTTTGCACGTAATGTTAGTTTGTTTGCTGGACAACATAAAACGTTCCACGGTGTTCCGCTAGAGGGCGCCCGAGTGTTAGTTTGTTTGCTGGACAACAACATAAAACGTTCCACGGTGTTCCGCTAGAGAGCGCCCGAGACCTCACTCAAATTACGTCATCATTACGTACCAGGAAATAAAGCGACAACAACAACGCCGCGCTAGGTCCAAGCACTCAAACAGAAGCGTATCGCCTTCCATTCGGTTGCATCGGATAAACACGCAACTTACGTGGGGAAATTAGTAACATTCGCTACACTACAACTGCAACGACGAAAGAGGTAAGTTACCGCGATTGACCTAAGTTATCATGTTAGCACCTTTATCTGTAGTACTGCCTGGTCACAGTACAGAAGTACGTCCCGCTGCTTTTAGCATGGTAGCTACCACAGTGCTACCTTTATGATATTTAGCTGGATTTTTGTTAATTTACAACTGTCTATTGTCGAGGAGCTGGAAAGGCTACTCTGAGCAGCGTCCTCGACGAATGTTGGATCTCAAATGAGCCATCATTACATGCTGGTTCTTGTCTGGACCATGCCTGATACTGATTAGCAGTGATGGTTGCAGGCAAGCAGGCATGCCGCCGATTTTAAATCTCAATGCCTTCATGCACTCTATCAAATGATAACGCGTAACCACGTTTGCAAAAACGGGACCGATCGACATGAAATGTCGTTTAGGGTATTGGGTCGCATGAAGTTCACGTTGTAAACAACACGAGTTGAACTTGATATTCAACCATTTTACTCGCGAGTAAAACAATACTGGTTGTCTTCTCCTCTTTATGTCGTTGTGTGACTTAATGTCTGTTCCTACTTAGACCTGACAGTGGCTGCAGTGTGAAAATGTCTGCAAGGACCACAGCAAAGTACGTGGAGGAAAAGGACTGTAGTCGTCGACAACTGGAAGATCTTCGGCTGCAGCCGTATGTTGTTTTGCACAGAGCAGCTTAGGACACGTTTATTTTCTATTATGAATCCTCTTCCAGTGTCTCTTTTTAGTAAAATTCTATCAAAATCATGTGATGGGCAGATTGAGGAAGTCCTTGTGTACGTTTTGCCAGTTTGTAAATTCCATTCTCAATGTGTGTTTGTCTTTTTTTGAAGCTATCCATCCTAAGCAGCAGGAGCCAGATCGCACTCACATTAAAGAGGAAGATGTGGGCAAAGAGGTCCATCACTTCAGTGAAAAAATGGAGCAGAAGTTTCTTTGCACCATAAAAGAGGAGGAAGAGCCGGAGCGGCCTTGGAATAAAGAGGAGGGAGAAGACATTAAAAAGGAGGAGGATACCTGCAAGATGCCATGGACTGGTGTTCTTGTGAAGAGGTTAGATGAGGGTCAACATGAGGTGAGCAAAGGGGCAGGGCCTCCAAGCTGCAGCTCAAGTCAATGTGATGGAGACCACTGTGGAGGATCACAAGCAGCTCCACCATCAGATAGTGATGGCATGTTATCACATGTTACTGCTGATGCTGATGATGAGTTTCAAACCAACAGGAGAATGCACACAAGAAAGAAAAACTTTTCCTGCTTAGATTGTGGCCAAAAATTCTCTTGGAGGGAACATTTAAAAAGGCACACAAGAATCCACACTGGCGAGAAACCTTTTTCATGCTCAGTTTGTGGCCAAAAATTCTCTGACAAGGGAAACTTAAAATGTCATACAAGAATCCACACTGGCGAGAAACCTTTTTCATGCTCAGTTTGTGGCCAAAAATTCTCTCAGAGGGGAAATTTAACAATGCACACAAGAATCCACACTGGTGAGAAACCGTTTTCATGCTCAGTTTGTGGCCAAAAATTCTCTCAGAGGGGAAATTTAACAATGCACACAAGAATCCACACTGGTGAGAAACCGTTTTCATGCTCAGTTTGTGGCCAAAAATTCTCTCAGAAGGGAAGTTTAACAATGCACACAAGAATCCACACTGGCGAGAAACCGTTTTCATGCTCAGTTTGTGGCCAGAAATTCTCTGAGCCGGTAACATTTAAACATCATACAAGAATCCACACTGGCGAGAAACCTTTTTCATGCTCAGTTTGTGGCCGAAAATTCTCTCACAAGAACAATTTAAAAAGGCACACAAGAATCCACACTGGCGAGACACCTTTTTCATGCTCAGTTTGTGGCCAAAAATTCTCTCAGAAGGGAAGTTTAACAATGCACACAAGAATCCACACTGGCGAGAAACCTTATTCATGCTCAGTTTGTGGCCAGAAATTCTCTCAGAAGGGAAGTTTAAAAAGTCATACAAGAATCCACACTGGCGAGAAACCTTTTTCATGCTCGGTTTGTGGCCAAAAATTCTCTCTGAGGGGATATTTAACAATGCACACAAGAATCCACACTGGTGAGAAACCGTTTTCATGCTCAGTTTGTGGCCAAAAATTCTCTCATAAGGGAAGTTTAACAATGCACACAAGAACCCACACTGGTGAGAAACCTTTTTCATGCTCAGTTTGTGGCCAAAAATTCTCTGACAAGGGAAACTTAAAAAGGCACACAAAAATCCACACTGGCGAGAAACCTTTTTCATGCTCAATTTGTGGCCAAAAATTCTCTGACAAGGGAAACTTAAAAAGGCACTCAAGAATCCACACTGACGAGAAACCCCTTTCATGCTCAGTTTGTACCCAAAAATTCTCTGACAAGGGAAACTTAAAAAGGCACTCAAGAATCCACACTGACGAGAAACCCCTTTCATGCTCAGTTTGTACCCAAAAATTCTCTGACAAGGGAAACTTAAAAAGGCACACAAGAATCCACACTGGCGAGAAACCTTTTTCATGCTCAGTTTGTGGCCAAAGATTTTCATTAAAGGGAACCTTAACAAGTCATACAAGAATCCACACTAGCGAGAACCCTGTTGCCTGCTCAGTCACTTGCCAAAGAGTCTCTATTGAGAATTCCGAGTGAATTGAGGAAATGAGTTTTCATGAGTTTTTGCATCGATGATAATACAGTGATCCCTCGCTACTTCGCTTTTCGTTTATCGGGGCTTCACTACATCGCAGATTTTTTTTTCAACTTAAAAAAACATTTAAAAGTCAAAATAAAACTTCGAAATTAAGGAAACACTGTTGTTTTCTTGTCTCACGTCCTGGTCAGTCAGTCTAGTTATTGTTGTGTTAATGTCATGATGTCTTTTTGTTTCACGTCTTTTTCGGTCAGTCTTGTTGTTAGGTTTTGTTAGTGAGTTATGTCAGTTTGCCGAGTCTTTTTGAGTTTGTTTCAATAAACCCTGGTCCAAGCTGCACTTGGTCGCCCTGCTCCATTTGGCCTAGTGGTAGAGTGTCCACCCTGAGACTGGAAGGTTGTGGGTTCAAACCCCGGCCGGGTCATACCAAAGACTATAAAAATGGGACCCATTCCCTCCCTGCTTGGCACTCAGCATTAAGGGTTGGAATTGGGGGGTTAGATCGCCAAATGATTCCCGAGCGCGGCACCGCTGCTGCTCACTGCTCCCCTCTCCCCCAGGGGATGGATCAAAATCACACGGGGATGGGTTAAATGCAGAGGGCAAATTTCACCACACCCAGATGTGTGTGTGACGATCATTGGGACTTTAATCTTTAATTTAATCTTTTTAATTTCCACACTCCGAAGGCTGACAGGTAATTATCATAAACAGCATATCATTACTTTATTTGATACCACGGCGTTAACCTCAAAATAATGAAACAGATCAAATACCAGACCTAATTTTGACAATGAAGGCCACCAGTGTGCGTATGAAACCTCATAAGCTAAACTTTTTTGTGAAGCACGTGGATGGAAAGTTTCAAGGCTTCATCTGGCATCAATGACGCACAAGCTGCTGAAAGCTTTCTGGCGAGTGAACACGAGTGTTAGACAACACGCACGACAAACACACGCTAGTATGCTATTAAGATCTATTCGAATTGTTGTTGTTTTTTTGAGAACGTGCACAAGATGGGTTTTTTTTGCACGCAATGTTAGTTTGTTTGCTGGACAACAACATAAAAACGTCCCACGGCATTCCAAGCACTCAAACAGAAGCGTATCGCCTTCCATTCGGTTGCATCGGATAAACACGCAACTTACGTGGTGAATCAGTAACATTCGCTACATTACAACTGCAACGACGAAAGAGGTAAGTTACTGCGATTGACCTAAGTTATCATGTTAGCACCTTTATTTGTAGTACTGCCCGGTCACAGTACAGAAGTACGTCCCGCTGCTTTTAGCATGGTAGCTACCACAGTGCTACCTTTATGATATTTAGCTGGATTTTTGTTAATTTACAACTGTCTATTGTCGAGGAGCTGGAAAGGCTACTCTGAGCAGCGTCCTCGACGAATGTTGGATCTCAAATGAGCCATCATTACATGCTGGTTCTTGTCTGGACCATGCGTAATACTGATTAGCAGTGATGGTTGCAGGCAAGCAGGCATGCCGCCGATTTTAAATCTCAATGCCTTCATGCACTCTATCACAGTGTTTCCCAACCTTTTTTCATTCACGGCACACCTTTTCATTGGAAAAAATCTCGAGGCACACCACCAACAAAAATCTGTTAAGTGTTACACCAGCTTCTATATTAAAATCAGTTATATTACAACAAAAGACGTAAAGTTCTATTCCTATATATGTATGGAGAGTCGACTAATTGAAGAAAAATAAATACTAAATATTCTTTAAATTGTATTTCTTTTGTAAATAAAAGTGACAGTTTTCGAAAAAAGGTTTTAGACAGCATAAGGAATAAATTATTACAACAAAAGACGTAAAGTTCTATTCCTATATATGTATGGAGAGTCGACTAATTGAAGAAAAATAAATACTAAATATTCTTTAAATTGTATTTCTTTTGTAAATAAAAGTGACAGTTTTTGAAAAAAGGTTTTAGACAGCATAAGGAATAAATTATTGAAAGTGATTGTGATCAAAATCCAAAAGAATCAATATGACTTTGTTTACTGTTTTAGACTAGCTCTATAAATATTGCGACATTAAGAACAAAGTCACTTTTAAAGACGCTCTGCTGTTCTGACAGCGGCTGAGTGGCTATCACAGTCGAGGTGTCTCGACTTGACTGTGTATTTTATGTTGGTGAAAAATGAACAATCCAGGTTCTCCCATTGAACTACCTGCTTTGATTTCCATCGGACCAAAAACGCACCACAGCCGTCATAGTGTCACTGTTAGTAAAAGCACACAGCAACACACACATAAACTGAGTATGTGCCGATGCCACAACATGAAACCTCAAGATTCTCCGATTTGCCCCGCATGCACAATTAGCAAGTGGCTGACCAGGCCTTGTGCTAACTGACCAGTGGTTTGGCCAACCTGTTTACAATGCGCTCCGTAATTAATGTTGGACAATTTCCCACGGCACAGCTGAACATCTCTCACGGCACACCAGTGTGCCACGGCACACTGGTTGGGAAACACTGCTCTATCAAATGGTAACGCGTAACCACGTTTGCAAAAACGAGACCGATCGACATGAAATGTCGTTTAGGGTATTGGGTCGCTTGAAGTTCACGTTGTAAACCACACGAGTTGAAATTGATATTCAACCATTTTACTCGCGAGTAAAACAAATACTGGTTGTCTTCTTTATGTCGTTGTGTGACTTCATGTCTGTTCCTACTTAGACCTGACAGTGGCTGCAGTGTGAAAATGTCTGCAAGGACCACAGCAAAGTACATGGAGGAAAAGGACTGTAGTCGTCGACAACTGGAAGATCTTCGGCTGCAGCCGTATGTTTTGAGCAGAGCAGGTTAGGACACGTTTATTTTCTATTATGAATCCTCTTCCAGTGTCTCTTTTTAGTAAAATTCTGTCAAAATCATGTGTGATAGGCAGATTGAGGAAGTACTCGTGTAAGTTTTGCCAGTTTCTCTTCAACTGTAAATTCCATTCTCAATGTGTGTTTGTCTTTTTTTGCAGACATCAATGAAGCTATTCGTCCTAAGCAGCAGGAGCCAGATCGCACTCACATTAAAGAGGAAGATGTGGGCAAAGAGGTCCATCACTTCAATGAAAAAACGGAGCAGAAGTTTCTTTACACCATAAAAGAGGAGGAAGAGCCGGAGCGGCCTTGGAATAAAGAGGGAGAAGACTCCTGCGACATTAAAAAGGAGGAGGATACCTGCAAGATGCCATGGACTGGTGTTCCTGTGAAGAGTTTAGATGAGGGTCAACATGAGGTGAGCAAAGGGGCAGGGCCTCCAAGCTGCAGCTCAAGTCAATGTGATGGAGACCACTGTGGAGGATCACAAGCAGCTCCACCATCAGATAGTGATGGCATGTCATCACATGTTACTGCTGATGCTGATGATGAGTTTCAAACCAACAGGAGAATGCACACAAGAAAGAAAACCTTTTCCTGCTTAGATTGTGGCCAAACATTCTCTTGTAGGAAACATTTAAAAAGGCACACAAGAATCCACACTGGTGAGAAACCTTTTTCATGCTCAGTTTGTGGCCAAACATTCTCTCAGAGGGGAAATTTAACAATGCACACAAGAATCCACACTGGCGAGAAACCTTTTTCATGCTCAGTTTGTGGCCAAAAATTCTCTCTGAGGGGGAATTTAACAATGCACACAAGAATCCACACTGGTGAGAAACCGTTTTCATGCTCAGTTTGTACCCAAAAATTCTCTGACCAGGGAAACTTAAAACGTCATACAAGAACCCACACTGGCGAGAAACCTTTTTCATGCTCAGTTTGTGGCCAGAAATTCTCTGAGCTGGTAAGATTTAAACGTCATACAAGAATCCACACTGGCGAGAAACCTTTTTCATGCTCAGTTTGTGGCCGAAAATTCTCTCAGAAGAACGATTTAAAAAGGCACATAAGAATCCACACTGGCGAGAAACCTTTTTCATGCTCAGTTTGTGGCCAAGAATTCTCTGACAAGGGAACCTTAAAAAGTCATACAAGAACCCACACTGGTGAGAAACCTTTTTCATGCTTAGTTTGTGGCAAAAAATTCTCTCACAAGGGACGTTTAACAATGCACACAAGAATCCACACTGGCGAGAAACCTTTTTCATGCTCAATTTGTGGCCAAAAATTCTCTGAGCAGGTAAAGAAACATTTTAAGCATATAATTATACCTACACACCAAATCAATAAAGAAGACATAACTAGACATTTTTGATAGGGGGTAATGACAAAGGTTTTTATAACTTTATGATCTGATATGTATTTCTGAGCAGTTTGAAATAACAAATGTTTTCTGATATATTGCCTGAATAGCTTATTGACCCTTAAGGAACTGTTTAATGCATGCCTGATGATTTTTCTAAATCACAGACACTGCCAAAGTCGTCTAAAAATGTACAGTACTTGATTATACCTTATGTTTTGACTAATGCTAGACGCCAGTTTTTGATTACTACTGAACGTTCTGGACAGAGGGAAATATTTTGCCTAACAAAGAAAAGATATGGTTGGAAGCATGATTAAACTAAGAATAGGATGACGTAAGCAAGTACATGGAGTATCAAAAGAACAAACAAACAAAAACATGGTAAGTGGTGAGTACAAACTTTGAATAGTCAGGGAACATTAATAAATGGATGATGTCACAGCCAAAAGCTCACATAATTCCGTACAAAATGACCAAATTGAAAGAATGATGAATGGGTGGTGTGCGACAGTGGGCAAAGTGGATGTGTGTGCAAGAATGGTTTACAGGAAGGACACTTGGAGAAAACAACCAAGAACCCGACCAAAGGTGATCGCCAAGGCCAAAAGACGGGATGGAAAACAACAGCCCCCCCACACACCGAATCGTCCATAATCAGCCCCCACGGAACCAGCTCTGATGAACCAGCACCCACTCCCACGGAATCAAACTCTCCTGCGAACTTGCCACACCCCCTGACTCATCAAACTCGGCCCACACCGATGTGCATGTGCAACTGAATATAAGCTGAGCAAAGAACCTTGAACGTTGCCTTTTCTGAATGGAGACTTTCTGCACTTGAGCATGGTCGCACGAAAGGCCCAGCGCTGTATTGTACTTTCCTGAAAACAGAGCTTTCTTAACAAGAATTGTGATTGAACTCAACCAACCTGTGTAAGTCTAAATTTTGTTTCGGTGTCTTAGCCTTTTCCTAAAACTCGAGAAATAAAATGAGCACGCGGTGAGTAAATTGGATAATGGCTTTTGCCGTGAGGCGCGGATAGCGCGCTTCCCAAATTGTGGACCAAAAATCCGACAAAGGTAATTGTCATGTCTCGTCCCCAGTTTGGCTATGTGTCTAGGTTGCCATGGTTTCTGTTCGCGTCGCCCCTCCTTTCCTGTGTCACCTCAATCAATGTAACCGCGGTCACCTGCCTCGTGTTTCGTGTTTTGTATTTAAGTCCTGTCTGCCCCTCGATTACCGTCGGATCATTGTTGTTGTCGTCAGGTCCTGTTGTTTTCTTGTCTCACGTCCTGGTCAGTCAGTCTAGTAATTGTTGTGTTAATGTCATGATGTCTTTTTGTTTCACGTCTTTTTCGGTCAGTCTTGTTGTTAGGTTTTGTTAGTGAGTTATGTCAGTTTGCCGAGTCTTTTTGAGTTTGTTTCAATAAACCCTGGTCCAAGCTGCACTTGGTCGCCATGCTCCATTTCCACACTCCGAAGGCTGACAGGTAATTATCATAAACAGCATATCATTACTTTATTTGATACCACGGCATTAACCTCAAAATAATGAAACAGATCAAATACCAGACCTAGTTTTGACAATGAAGGCTTTGGCCACCAGTGTGCGTATGAAACCTCATAAGCTTAACTTTTTTGTGAAGCACGTGGATGGAAAGCTTCAAGGCTTCATCTGGCATCAATGACGCACAAGCTGCTGAAAGCTTTCTGGCGAGTGAACACGAGTGTTAGACAACACACACGACCAACCCACGCTAGTATGCTATTAAAATATATTCGAATTGTTTTTTTGAGAACGTGCATAAGATGGGTTTTTTTGTTTTGCACGCAATGTTAGTTTGTTTGCCGAACAACATAAAAACGTCCCACGGTATTCCGCTAGAGAGCGCCGAGACCTCACTCAAATTACGTCATCAAGACGTACATCGGATAAACACGCAACTTACGTGGTGAATCAGTAACATTCGCTACACTACAACTGCATCGACGAAAGAGGTAAGTTACCGCGATTGACCTAAGTTATCATGTTAGCACCTTTTATTTGTAGTACTGCCTGGTCACAGTACAGAAGTACGTCCCGCTGCTTTTAGCATGGTAGCTACCACAGTGCTAACTTTATGATATTTAGCTGGAATATTGGCATTATTGTTGACTTACAACCGTCTATTGTCGAGGAGCTGGAAAGGCTACTCTGAGCAGCGTCCTCGACGAATGTTGGATCTCAAATGAGCCATCATTACATGCTGGTTCTTGTCTGGACCATGCGTAATACTGATTAGCAGTGATGGTTGCAGGCAAGCAGGCATGCCGCCGATTTTAAATCTCAATGCCTTCATGCACTCTATCAAATGATAACGCGTAACCACGTTTGCAAAAACGGGACCGATCGACATGAAATGTCGTTTAGGGTATTGGGTCGCATGAAGTTCACGTTGTAAACAACACGAGTTGAAATTGATATTCAACCATTTTACTCGCGAGTAAAACAATACTGGTTGTCTTCTCCTCTTTATGTCGTTGTGACTTAATGTCTGTTCCTACTTAGACCTGACAGTGGCTGCAGTGTGAAAATGTCTGCAAGGACCACAGCAAAGTACGTGGAGGAAAAGGACTGTAGTCGTCGACAACTGGAAGATCTTCGGCTGCAGCCGTATGTTGTTTTGCGCAGAGCAGGTTAGGACACGTTTATTTTCTATTATGAATCCTCTTCCAGTGTCTCTTTTTAGTAAAATTCTATCAAAATCATGTGTGATAGGCAGATTGAGGAAGTCCTTGTGTAAGTTTTGCCAGTTTCTCTTCAACTGTAAATTCCATTCTCAATGTGTGTTTGTCTTTTTTTGCAGACATCAATGAAGCTATTCGTCCTAAGCAGCAGGAGCCAGATCGCACTCACATTAAAGAGGAAGATGTGGGCAAAGAGGTCCATCACTTCAATGAAAAAATGGAGCAGAAGTTTCTTTGCACCATAAAAGAGGAGGAAGAGCCGGAGCGGCCTTGGAATAAAGAGGAGGGAGAAGACTCCTGCGACATTAAAAAGGAGGAGGATACCTGCAAGATGCCATGGACTGGCGTTCCTGTGACGAGTCTAGATGAGGGTCAACATGAGGTGAGCAAAGGGGCAGGGCCTCCAAGCTGCAGCTCAAGTCAATGTGATGGAGACCACTGTGGAGGATCACAAGCAGCTCCACCATCAGATAGTGATGGCATGTCATCACATGTTCCTGCTGATGCTGATGATGAGTCTCAAACCAACAGGAGAATGCACACAAGAAAGAAAAACCTTTCCTGCTTAGATTGTGGCCAAAAATTCTCTTGGAGGGAACAATTAAAAAGGCACACAAGAATCCACACTGGTGAGAAACCTTTTTCATGCTCAGTTTGTGGCCAAATATTCTCTGACAAGGGAAACTTAAGTCATACAAGAATCCACACTGGCGAGAAACCTTTTTCATGCTCAGTTTGTGGCCAGAAATTCTCTGACAAGAGAAACTTAAAAAGTCATACAAGAATCCACACTGGCGAGAAACCGTTTTCATGCTCAGTTTGTGGCCAAAAATTCTCTCAGAAGCGAAGGTTAACAATGCACACAAGAATCCACACTGGTGAGAAACCGTATTCATGCTCAGTTTGTGGCCAGAAATTCTCTGAGCCGGTAACATTTAAACGTCATACAAGAATCCACACTGGCGAGAAACCTTTTTCATGCTCAGTTTGTGGCCGAAAATTCTCTGACAAGAGAAACTTAAAAAGTCATACAAGAATCCACACTGGCGAGAAACCGTTTTCATGCTCAGTTTGTGGCCAAAAATTCTCTCAGAAGCGAAGGTTAACAATGCACACAAGAATCCACACTGGTGAGAAACCGTATACATGCTCAGTTTGTGGCCAGAAATTCTCTGAGCCGGTAACATTTAAACGTCATACAAGAATCCACACTGGCGAGAAACCTTTTTCATGCTCAGTTTGTGGCCGAAAATTCTCTCAGAAGAACCATTTAAAAAGGCACACAAGAATCCACACTGGCGAGACACCTTTTTCATGCTCAGTTTGTGGCCAAAAATTCTCTCAGAAGCGAAGGTTAACAATGCACACAAGAATCCACACTGGTGAGAAACCGTATTCATGCTCAGTTTGTGGCCAGAAATTCTCTGAGCCGGTAACATTTAAACGTCATACAAGAATCCACACTGGCGAGAAACCTTTTTCATGCTCAGTTTGTGGCCAGAAATTCTCTCAGAAGAACCATTTAAAAACGCACACAAGAATCCACACTGGCGAGACACCTTTTTCATGCTCAGTTTGTGGCCAAAAATTCTCTGATGGGGGACACTTAAAAAAGCACACAAGAATCCACACTGGCGAGAAACCTTTTTCATGCTCAGTTTGTGGCCGAAAATTCTCTCAGAAGAACAATTTGACAATACACACAAGAATCCACACTGGCGAGAAACCTTTTTCATGCTCAGTTTGTGGCCAAAACTTCTCTCACAAGGGAACCTTAAAAAGTCATACAAGAACCCACACTGGTGAGAAACCTTTTTCATGCTCAGTTTGTGGCCAAAAATTCTCTGTCAAGGGAAACTTAAAAAGGCACACAAAACTCCACACTGGCGAGAAACCTTTTTCATGCTCAGTTTGTGGCCTAAGATTTTCAGCGAAGGGAAACTTAAAAAAGCACTCAAGAATCCACACTAGCGAGAACCCTGTTGCCTGCTCAGTCACTTGCCAAAGAGTCTCCATTGAGAATTCCGAGTGAATTGAGGTGATCCCTCGCTACTTCGCTTTTTGTTTATCGGGGCTTCACTACATCGCAGATTTTTTTTCCAACTTAAAAAACATTTAATAGTCAAAATAAAACTTCAAAATTAAGGAAACACGTCTAACCTTTAGGACAATGTAGTATTGCTCCAAATGTTCGTTTACATTCCTTTAGAAGTCTTTTTTCGTGTGTTAGAATGATCGTGAGTTAGTATCTTTCTGCTAACTTGTTAGCCTGCCCAGTACTTCTGGTTGGTGACCGTACTTCGCGGATTTCACTTATCGCAGGTGTTTTTTTTAACCAATTATCTGCGATAAACGAGGGATTACTGTATAGTCAACTGGCCTTGGGATGATAATAGTTTTGTAGTTTTCATTATAGTTTGTTTATTTTGGTTTTAGTTGTGGATTTTAGCTGTAATTAGTTTTAATTCATATTCAGGGAAATTTGCTTTGTTTCTATTAATGTTCAAGGTTTAGTTTTGTTCAGCTTTTGATGTTTATGTTAATTTTTTTGCCCCCCATATTTGTCAAATCAGAGGTCAAAAGAAACACCCCCCCCCTTGCGCTTGTGTTGCGATTCAGCCCTGCTCTCTGCAACGGAAAAAACTAACCAATCACCACACCATATCTGAAGCGAATTGAGACAACTACAGGGAGGAATAGAAAGTTGAGCTGCACAATATTTAAACTCTCCTCCAAAAGTGAGGTCAATTCTTTTCATTTTGCAGAGAAAATAGATGAAGCAATTTGTGTAGAAAAGCTGAATGAGAAAATATGAAAGCGTGTGGAATGCCTTGTAATCATGAAATAAAATGAGTGAATTGTACAGAATGACATTGAACAATGTGAAATCATGTGAAATATCGAATCATATGGAATTGTGTAGATATTAAACGTTGACGAATGATGACACGCGTCATGTGATACACTTTAAGAAATGGAAGTCCATGAGATGTTAGTAATTCCCAACATTTTACGACACAAGTAAGGTGAAGGAATGGGGTGGAAATACAAAAAGTCCTGCCTAGCTACAAAAACAGATATGCTCAAACCTCATTGAATAAAATACATAAGCAGACAAGTGTATTCACATATTAAATCAATAAAAGAAACATTTTAAGCATATAATTATACCTACACACCAAATCAATAAAGAAGACATAACTAACATAACATTTTTGATAGGTGGTAATGACAAAGGTTTTTATAACCTTATGATCTGATATATATTTCTGAGCACTTTGAAATAACAAATGTTTTTTGATATATTGCCTGAATAGCTTAATGACCCTTAAGGAACTGTTTAATGCATGCCTGATGATTTTTCAAAATCACAGACACTGCCAAAGTCGTCTAAAAATGTTCAGTACTTGATTATATCTTATGTTTTGACTAATGCTAGACGCCAGTTTTCGATTACTACTGAACGTTCTTGACAGAGGGAAATATTTTGCCTAACAAAGATATGGTTGGAAGCATGATTAAACTAAGAATAGGATGACGTAAGCAAGTACATGGATTATGAAAAGAACAAACAAACGAAAACATGGTAAGTGGTGAGTACAAACTTTGGATAGTCAGGGAACATTAATAAAGGGATGATGTCACAACCAAAAGCTCACATAATTCTGTACAAAATGACCAAATTGAAAGAATGATGAATGGGTGGTGTGCGACTGGATGTGTGTGCAAGAATGGTTTACAGGAAGGACACTTGGAGAAAACAACCAAGAACCTGACCAAAGGTGATCGCCAAGGCCAAAAGACGGGATGGATAACAACAGCCCCCCCACACACCGAATCGTCCATAATCAGCACTCACCCCCACGGAACCAGCTCTCACCGAACCAGCACCCAACCTTGAACGTTGCCTTTTCTGAATGGAGACTTTCTGCACTTGAGCATGGTCGTACGAAAGGCCGAGTGCTGTATTGTACTTTCCTGAAAACAGAGCTTTCTTAACAAGAATTGTGATTGAACTCAACCAACCTGTGTAGGTCTAAATTTTGTTTCGGTGTCTTAGCCTTTTCCTAATTCTGAATAAAACGAGCACACAAGAACCCACACTGGCGAGAAACCTTTTTCATGCTCAGTTTGTGGCCATACCAATACGATACCTAATGGTCAGGCGAGTCTGCTACTAGCAGACCCAAGTGTTCCCCTTCGAAACAAGGCTGTTATTCTCTCACGTACCCCTGGAGGGCGCCCACACTAATCGTAAACAAACTGCAAACAACAGAAATTACTACTGTCTTCGAAAGAATCTCAAATATGATATAAAGTCTTAATCTTGTCTAAATTGAAGCACACATTTACTTAAACCATAACAAATTTATTGCATGAATGGCAGCAGGTGGACATTGTACCTCTGTTCTCAACAATTGTTGCCTTTCTTACAACACGAACATTTATAATGACACAACTAAATGGTGATTCCTTTCAGACAATATTATAAAATCATGCATTTTGGGTCCACCTCACTTTGGGATAAATATTAGAATTAGTATAGTGGATGTTTTACATAAAACAAACACACATGAATTGAAATTCTTGTCAAATATTTTATTTTAATAGTATATAATTTATTTTTTTTTTTTTAATTACTCCAGTGTAATAGTGCAGTCTATCAGAAATGTGCCTCGAAATCGAATCTAGGAATGCGTTTGAATAAAACCCTCAATGCGTCACAAGATTTACATTATATTTGTTGAATTACTGTTTTATAATACAGTTTAATGTAAACTTTCAATTAAATGCAATGGATTCACTTTCCTCTGTTTGTTTTATTTGTATTTGTTTTGTCATTTACTTTGATGTTCCAAAAAAATAAACGTAATAGCAGGCCTAACACGGTACATGTAGTTATCAAGTCTGCTCATAGAAAATTGAGGTGGATTAAGTGTTTTATTTTGTGTTCATTTTCAACAGCTCCTCCTTGTCAATGGCAAACAGGCGCCAGCCTTCCTCGGATGAAAGGTCAGCCGCCCCCCTTCTCTTGTAGAATTCAATAGATTTGGTGTTGTTTTCTGCTACAATGAAGTGCATGCTGCTGCATCGAGTCCTCACTGCCGTCTGTGACGAGAACATATGACATGAAGACAAAAAGAGGCCACGCAAGATATTGAAGACATTTGTTGACAGTAGCTTTGACTTTACCTCACTCAAGACCTTCAGAATCTGTGAGCCGATGCCAAACCCTGGCCAAAGATTGAAATGATGACATGTCATAAACAGACAGTGAGGATTTACACATTATGCAATCTATCCTGTACATGATTAACACCCTTAATTTACAATGTTTACCCTGAAACTCTGGCATAACATAAAAGTCCTCCAGGTACAGCAGCTTTCCAATCCAAGGGTCGTAGGTGAAGTAGTACATGGCGAAGGCGATTACAGTGTACCCTAGTGGATGATCGAAAATATATTATTTCAGTCCATCTCGTTAAATCAGTTTATTGCTCATACCTTCCGCTGTTTTCGTTTCTGTTGGCACCTCAGCCACCAAGCAGTGGTAGAAGGGATGATCTCCAAAACCATCTTCAAGTAGCTCTACAAGACGAATGCTGACTTTATTGTGTCATTTGTATAAATTAAATATAATTACTGATATTAACACATTCAGATAATGACCTTTCTCGGTTAGGATGACCTGTTCCTCCATCTCCTCAAATTTTGCAAGTTCCTACAGGACAAATAGAATAAATGCTAATGTTTAAACTGCCACCACTCTCAAGTGCTATAATGAGCTTACCTTTATGAGTCGCAAGATATCACATACATCCTTTGGTTGGGCCGTCCTTAATATGAAATTGGCCATTTTCTTTTTTTCCCCTTTTTGCCTTTGCTCACTATCCCTCTGAATGTGAATATAAGCAAAATTTGTTTCTTCATCCGCTCCTCAGGAGTTGACCCCCCCGATGAATTAGACCAAGCTGCATAGACTGAATGGCTTTTGGCTGCGTTTGCTTCACATACTTCACTGGCTCTATATGTAGGCTCTGGAAAAGGAAAAAAACAACAGTCCATATATGGACAAGGTGCTCGTGACATCCTGTTGTGGATGAGCTTTATCTTTGGAGTGATGACTATATCACACCATAACGTCCCTGAAGGTAAACATTAATCAGACCTGGAAAATTTCCAAGCGATTTGACAGTTTTTGACAGTTGACAGTCAACAGATTCTACCATATATATTCCATAAAAGTTAAAGATTTTATGTTATGTTTCATATTTCGTTTGTTATGTAACTGTTAAGAGAAAAGTATCAGCAGACAAATCACAAGTGAGACCGAATATTAATTCTTTTCTCGCGAGGAGTGCAGAACAGATAGCTTACAACAATCTCACTACACTAAATATCTGTATGCACTCCTGCTCTTTTTATTTGGATTTGCCCTACCCACAGTGTGAGACAAAAGCCCCTAAAGGGAAGAGGGAAAGCATGTGGGCTTTGCCTCGTAAGCAAAAAAGGCGCACTTATATGGCAATATAGGAAGAAGAATTTAAGCGATCAGCAACCACTCTTTGTCTCTTCAATAAAAACAGGAAACGTGATGTTTGCTTGTCGTTCCATCGAGAGTGTGAGGCAACGGTGAGGCGTGTTGTTTCTCGGAATTGTCTGTTTCTAGGAATTGTTTCGGTAGATGTCTTCTTCTTGCTGAGTTGTCAGCTGAGTCATGCCTGACCCAGCCGTAACCTTTCTCTTCTGTGGTACAACATAGAAACAAGTTTCTAGGAATTGTTTCGGTAGATGTCTTCTTCTTGCTGAGTTGTCAGCTGAGTCATGCCTGACCCAGCCGTAACCTTTCTCTTCTGTGGTACAACATAGAAACAACAAGGCCAAGCAGCAAGCATGTATTGCAGTAATATTGCGGTAAAGCATTGATTAGAGAACGCATGATAACATATATATACATTTTTCTAACAATGGCTATTGTAAATATCGTTAACAACCCAAAATCTGTTGTATTTCATTTTTTTTATTGATTGCTAAATGAACAACACTCCTTACTATACTAGAGTGGATATTCAAATGAGTTCAAATGGCAGGTTGTTGTGATTAAAGATGGACTAAAACATTCAAAAACGTTTCTTCCGCTATTAACAAGACTGTACAAATTGCTGGGAAAAACAACAACTGTGTTCATGTGTATTAGATATGTGTGAATTACCTCATAACTTGGGCGTGGTTATGTTCAGGATTAACCCATCACATTCAGTCATGTTTAATGGGAGTCAGCACACACTTGACTCCATTTACACTGCCTGTCATTAATACTAAACAATATTTTTCAAATGCTCTTGTTGGCTTTTTGTGATTTCTTTTTTTGCTCAGACTTATATTGGCCAGATTTTTTTTTTATTAGCATAGGATTTGAACAGATGTGTGTGGACTTTTATATCGATGATTTATACTGCAGTCATTTGCAGTAAATATTTTAATTTCAGCCTTTAGAGTTTTGTCATTAGTTGATATGTCCATGGTGTGGCCAAGGTGAGCATTTCCGCCACAGTCAAGAGGTTCCAGGTTAGAATCTTTCCTCAGGCTCTGCTCCTGTGTGAAGTTTGCATGGTTTTTTTTTGCAAATGTGTGTTTCGTCCAGGTACTCTGATATTTACAAACAACGTTTTCTTCAAGTTTCGGGTGAAACTGTTGACAACTGGGTGGTACAGTCATGCATGCCTGTGCATTCGTCACTCAACTGTTAGTGGGCGCCATCTAGTGTTTAAAAGTGGTAACACGAGTAGATTTGTAGTTTTACAAAGAGTTTACCAAACAGCAGTCTTACCAAAACACATTTTATTTGAAATGTCAAATGCATTCCATCAGTTCAGTTTATCAAAATACTTCAGCTTGCCTGAAGGGTCGGGAATGATCTGCAGAGAGGAGCAAGTCAAATTAGGGTACAGTAAATTATTTGGGTTTAAGATATTGAAATATTTTAAGCATGTCAGGTGGGTATGTTATATGAAAAAAAATCTATAAAATGGTGGTGTGGGGCATCAGCCGAGAAAGTTTAAACTTGGGCACAGCCCCAAGCGTGCATGCTCATCATACTCACTGTGTCACTGCCTGGTTTCCATCCTACTGGACAAACTGAAAAAGTAATTTCATTCCAGTTAGGGCTTGGATGATAAAATCTGCAAGAATCTCCTGATCAGCTAAAATTTCAATGTCTGCATGTTCATTACTAAAGCTCCACGTGTTGTCTTTCCATTCGTAGGTTCAGTGAAATCCTAAGTACCTTCTCCGTGTTTGTCGGTGTACTGGAACGCTTGAACCAGCCGAAGCGTCTCATCCACGGATCGTCCAACTGGAAGGTCATTCATGGTGATCTGCCTCAGGACGCCTTTGTCGTCAATGATAAAGAGCCCCCTTTGAACACATCATCTTTCAAATGAGATATGACAGCAGAGTAGCGTGATTGGTAGAAACATGGAGACTGGTTTTACGATCGTACCTCAGCGTATGGCCCTGATCCTCCAGGTAGACTCCGTAGTCTTTGGCAATCTGGTGTGTGAGGTCAGACAAAAGAGGGATTTTCATTGGTCCAAGTCCTCCCTGCTTTCTGGCAGTATTGATCCTGGCAAAGGGAGCACAATTATTCTCTATACTTTAACAGTAGCACCAAACAAACAGTGTATTTCATTCTCCCTCAAGACAAAACAACTTCACAGCATGAGCTATGGCTTATGAATGCAAGACCATACTGCTATCATTCTATTCCAGTAATCTATTGTGGGTATAATGATTTTATGTCAGTTTACCAAGCAAGGTGGGTGAACTGGGAGTCCACCGAGCAGGCAACCACCTCTGTGTTGATGGCCTGAAATTCATGCACGCGATCACTGAAGGCAATGATCTCGGTTGGGCAGACAAATGTGCTGGTGGGGAGGGGAAAAAGACAAATGTAGAGCTATGTCGCTTTCCAGCTATAGCCGTGAAATAATTAAAACGTGACGTTTGTTTGCGGTCACTCACAAGTCCAGGGGATAGAAGAAAAAGACGAGGTATTTGCCTCTGTAGTCTGACAGCTTCAGCTCCTTGAATTCACCATTGATGACTGCTGTTCCTTCCCAGTGTGGTGCAGGCTTTGAAACTGAAAGATCATAGTAATAACCTTTTTGTTAAAGACACTTTAATGAGTCAAGATTAGACAGGTAGTCTTTACTTTAATTACGTGTGGGAAAAGTAATTATAAAAAATTATACCAGCATGTTATGTTATTTGTTTACTGAAAAAACTTTTTTTGTTTTGGAATCAGTATTGCCCAGCCCCACCGCGAAGACATAACCTGTATGTTGGGTTTAAAAAAGGACACGTTTCAGATGCGCGAGTTTAGTCCAACCCCTTTGTGTTCCTTTGCCAGGCTCCGTCGTGCGGGGGGCGGGGACGCTTGAGGAACATAACGTTTAAGAATGACGTGTCCTAAAAAAGCACATAGCATTTCATAGCCGGCATTAATGTCTACGTGCAATTTACCACCATACTAATCTTAAAAAACCTGAATGATAGTAAAGGAGGATGCAGCATGTTAGCATTTCTGTTGTCCTGACAACAGCAAGGTGGCATTGCGATGAAGCGTTGCAAATGCACGATTTGAGAAAAGGCAAACAGCTCGCACGCATCTTAATCGACTCACTTTTGGCCTGGCTGAGGTGCAGGGAATGATCTGAAACGGGCACACGGGAAGCCTCCCCAGGATAGACGTGTCCTCCCGCGTAGTTGTGACACTGAGCGTTCTTCTCTTGCGAGTTTTCTTGCGCGGACGAGAATGTGAAGAAGAAAAGCAAAGCGACACAAAACAGTTCCTTTGGCATGTTGACGTGAACTAAGGTCTCCATCACGTAGTTCCGATGAGTGCACGTAGACAATGGCGCACGGATGCGATCGTGTTGTGATTGTGAAGGCTTTTGCCTTAGTTGCAGAGGCTCTTCGTCTGTACGTATTAGGGCAGTTTAGTGTTCATGCTACCTCGTTACTGCCCCCTTCTGGGGATGAATGATGCTAAACCTCGCAACAAAGCAAGTTGAATGACCATTATGTCCAAATAAAATGTGTATATAATCAATAAGACGCGAAAATGCTGCAAAAGTATGATACACAATTCTGTTTTCCTGAGTTTGTATCTTTTTTAGTATTCAACCAATCCTCTTAATGTATTCAGGCAGATTATACAATATAATATACAGTATTCAATGTATTGCTACTGACGTGCAGTTATCCAACCAGTTCTCTTTTAACTGACTTAACATCACATAATTATGGTCTCAATTTAACACAGCAGCAGTAATAAAAGAAAAACACAGGATTTCAGATTTTGTTTTTTTCCCAGATCAGTTTATTACATGATGCTCTCATCCTCCTCTCAATGTAACAGTTTTAATTGGCAGAGCAAGTTGCATCCAAACAGGTTTAGACATACCCAATGTTTTTGGTTGGCAAAATAGGCTAACTCCCACTTTATAGAGAAAAGTCAAACAAAAGCTCGACATATACTTTGCCTGGTATGGAGTGTGACACTTAGAGAAAATAATTTTTGAAAAAACAGGCAATGGATGCTGATGATTTATGTAGAAGTCATCATGCCACATGACCCAAATAATCCTCTTGAAAGGAGATTTATTGCTTGTTTTTGACTGTCTACTGATAGTTCTAAACAAGATTGCCAAATAAATAGTGATGAATGTAGTACATTTATTTTAAGTAAGACCCCCATCTGTAAAATACACACTGTTGACATTGAGCAAGTTGCTGAGACTTCAGGCTGTGGATCTAAGGTGTGACTTTCACTGCTAACATATTTGCTGCGGGGCACCGGGGGGGGGGGGGGGGGGGGGGGGGGTTGTTGTTTTACATTGAAGTGAAGTGGGTGGAAAAAGAAATTCTTTAACTGACAGATTTCAGCTTGGTCCATGGGTTGGTGCCGCGCACCTCCAGCGGCGCATCGTTGTGAAAGATGTGGTTGCACAGTTCTTCCAGTGGCGGCTCGGGATCCGTTGTGGCAAACTGGGCGGCGTCTTCGATTTCTTTCCTCACCTCGACGTCAATTTCCTACACACACACACAACGTGTGAGTTTACTCAATCGTTAAAGCTCAAAAGTTGACGTGAAAATCTTTTTTTGCTGAGTGGTGGTAGTTGCTACCTTGAGCTCTTCCACGCTGGCCATGTTGTTGCTGAGCATTCGGTCCTTCAGCAAGGAGATGGGGTCACTCTTACTGCGCACTTCCTGGATCTCCTCGCGTGTGCGGTAGCTATGAGGGCAAAGATTGGTGCAGGGTTGTTGTGAAGATACACTACAACAGTCGTTTACAAAGTTTTTTTTTTTAATCAGTTCAGCCCTCTGATGACCCGTGATACCAAGACTCTTTATTACCTGACACCAGGATCACTCATACTGTGACCATGATAGCGGTATGTTTGAAGTTCCATAAGAACAGGACCCTGGGAAAAAAAAAAAAAAGGGTGACTAAGTTGTGAGAACAACAACAAAAAAAGAAACATCTGTATCATATTAAATACATTTAACCTACTTTCCCAGCTCGGCACATATCGGCAGCAAATCGAGTTGCCTCTCGAACGCAGAGGATATCCATCCCATCGACCTGTAATTAAAAACAATGCTGATTTAATGAATGCATTTAAGGTTGCTGGGGAAAAAAACGTGTCCATGACCACAACGCTGTTAAAGGAACACTGCTACCTGCTGGGCAAAAAAGGAATAGGGCAATCTCCAACTGACAGTCTAAGGACGTTTGCAGTTGTTCAATCACTTTCTGAGATCTATAATGTGAATAGACTTGTGGTGGAAGAGTTGTACCCTGAGACCCGGGATGTAGTCTCCTCTCTTGTAGTAGTCGGTGCTGGCTGCAGCTCGCTCTACGGACGTGCCCATGCCATACCTGTTATTCTCACAAATAAAGATGACTGGCAGCTTCCAAAGTGCGGCCATGTTGTACGTCTCAAAGATTTGACCCTGTGGAGCACACAATTTCCTTGAGGAAAAAATCCATGTCCTGTAGTGTGTGTATAATAATAATGATAGTAATAATAATAATAACAATAATAATAATAATGATAAAGAAAATACGACTCACCTGATTGGCAGCGCCGTCACCATAGAGACAGACACATAACTGTTGATTGCCAAGATAGTTGCAGGCCAGAGCTATGCCAGCTCCCAATGGAACCTGACAAGTCAGTTCAAACCTTAATAAATATATTTTTTGACCACGGAGTACCCATTTGGCACACATACCTGTGCTCCAACAATCCCATTTCCACCATAGAAATGTTTACAGTACATATGCATGGAACCTCCCTTGCCCTTTGCGATGCCGCTTCTTCGCCCTGCGCAGAAAAATAACCCAAATACAGAATCATCAACATTTCAATGTTGAAAATATTTTGTGACGTGGGACTCACCAGTGAGCTCTGCCATGATTTCCTTCACAGTGCCTCCCCTTGTTAAAGTGTAGCCGTGAGCGCGGTAAGCTGTGATCAGGTGGTCCGATAAATTAATCGCTCCCTCAATACCGACGGCACAGGCTTCCTGTAAAACAAAATACAAAGCTGAAGTCAAACTGGAGGTGGTAAATAAAAAAAAATAAAAAAAACTCAAGACGGAAAAGTTTAGGTTCCCGATTACCTGGCCATCATACAAGTGACAGAAGCCTCTGATGATCTTCTGCTTGTACAACTGATCAGCCTTCAGCTCCATCCGTCTCATTGTCTGCATGGTGCGGTAGTACTGCAGACCCTCATCGCGAGTCATCACTACCTGAGTGGCCGGGCCTTCGTCCAGTTTATGGAGGTCGCATTTCTACGGAGAAACAACAACGGGTCAATTATAATCTCAAAATGTTGTTGGCTTTGACCAGTTCTGTTGTTTGAAAGCCAACCTTTATTTCAAAGGTAGCCTGAGTTGTGAAGTCGGCGTACGTCCTTGCTGACACAACCACTGCAGCACCCTGAGAACAGACAATGTTCAACACGCGTTTTTAAGTAAATCTGTTCAAAGCAAACATACACTAATTCCAATCTGCATCATTTTAAATGAGATTTTCCGAGGTTGCCCTCTTTTATGTTAAAATCAAACATGGATTCAGCTATAATGCATCAAAGCAGGGTTTAAGGCAAGTTTTGGGGTTCGATTTAAGTTTTCATGGTTACAATACGGAGCCAGGATTAGGGTTTTAAGATTTCAAATCAGGGTTTCCAGAGGGGGTGGATTTGTTTGTGTTGGCAATGAACCACTCCCTCTCTCAAGTTATATTTAAAAAGGGTCTGTTTACTTTTGACCCACCTTGAATGCATCAGTCGTCACTACCATTAAGTGCCAATGTGAGATTACATTTGTCCATGGCAGCGAATATGAATCAGAACAGAGTATCGTGGAGTCATTATTCACTTAGATGCACATTTGATCTTAAACTATCGTAGCAGTGTGTAAGTGTAAATCACGTAATCATAATCAAAATGACCAATGTATGCAGGTTTACACAGGAAGCCTGTCATGTGGAAAGCATTGGTCAACGAAAAGAATTTAGCCAGCTGTGAGCTACTATTCGGCCTAACAAGGTCAACAGATCGCTGACAGTTTCATTTTGGGTATGCATATCCAGGATGTAGGATGGAGGTGGTTGCAAAATGTTATTGCATGTAAGCCTCCGCGATACAAAAACAGTGCACTTACATTTCTTTGAGCACAAGTCCTAACCACATTGGAGAAAACAGACAGCATCTTTCCTGGGTTAGCTTGCTACCACCCCACAATGCTACGTCCTTCGTGTAGCCGGTGTACTTCCGCTTAATTTCTTCTTCTACGCGTAAACTGTTGCCATGGAAGCGTTGCTGCCACCGCCGTTCTAGCGGTGCGTATGAGACAAGACAAGACAAGAGGATAAACAAACCCAAATGCAAAGTTTTTTTATGAACTGTTTGCAGATGTCTTAACGCTGTATTTCACCCTTGATGGAGGTCTACACTAACTTAAAGTGGCATTCTGGTTTTTAGTAACATTGCCGTCTAAAACACCAAATGTAATAGTGTCCCAAGACATAACTGTATGTAGTAAATATTGTCACATTCATGCACAGTTTCACTTTCTAAATTTAATTATTGGGATAAATCCCCGTCTCTACAATACTCTATATTACTGAGATGTATCTGCATACGGACAGGATATATTTTTATGTCTTGTGAGGATAAAGTGATGAATAGATGGATGGTATTATACTCATTACCATTCCTCAAGGGAAATTTCAACACAAGACAGTGGTTTACCAGTACTGTACTTTAATACAGGTTTGCAAAACATAACAGAGCTACTATATTTAATTTATATAGCCATCTATTTTATTTTTAATGTTTTTCTTTCATTTTTAGATGTATGTCGAATGTAAATACAAAAATCGTTCTGTTAACGCTTTCCAAGAGACACTCCCCCCATTGGCTGTGTAGTGCGTCATGCAGTCAGTGCATGGTTCCGCTGTGTTCACTGGATAGCAAATGTTACCTCAGCATCATCCGCGCCAGACTCCTCATTCCGAGCCCCCGCCATGACCTTCATCAGCACTGTTTAGCTTCATGCTGAGGTTGTTTTATTCTCTGGAGGTTTGCTGCTGAAAGCGGACACCTGAGCTGCATAGCGGCGTCACTGCGGCTCTTATTTTGTATATGCGACCATGGCCAGCATACTAGCACCGTCCGACACAGTGCCAGCGGGTAAATATTTACATCATTATTTATTCTTTAATATGATGTTTTCATTAGGCTTCATAGTAGGCTCGTTAATAACCTCATGTTTTAACTGCGCGCTGTGCTCGATGCAAACAATAGCCAAATGTGTGCATGATGATGCAGCCTAGCCATGCTTCATATTCTTGGAAAGATATCAACATTTACATTCATTTAAACTGACGTCATCGTTGTTCCTGTTATTTAATTGTGCATGTGGATAGGGTAGGCTTGTTGGATATTTAAAGGCGCGACGTCTATTTTACGTTGTTATTATAATGACGTCACTGTCGTCGAAGAGCTTTAAATGGTCTTGAGTGCATTGACATGGCCCCCTAGAGATTAGACTATTATTTTACAAGCATCCTCCCCACGCTAGTGATGAAGATGATGATGATGATGGTAAAAGTCATTTTTAGGCCCTCCACATCCTGAAAGAAGAGAAACATCATCAGGTCAGTATAATCATATTTCCTGTAATGATGTCAATGACTACCCCTGTGCTCCATGTCACACTGAGTGAGGTTCACGGCACATTGCAGACAAATTGGCTGAAATCGAAGCTCTTAGTCGTGTTGTCTCGATAGCAAAATTGGGATTTAGGTATGATACTTGTAAAGTATGCAGATACTTAAACAATATTATGGCAAAATAAAGAACATATTTCTTTGTATTTTTGTTTATTCAAAATACTAAATATTCTAAAAAAAAAAATATTCTGATAAAATAAAGAAGGGAAAAGATACAAAAATTCAGCTATTATATCTGCTAACATTGTAGCCTTGTTTGAAATTCAAAAATTGGTTCACAGAAGACACATTTTTGTCACAAAACAGACAATCAGCACAGAGTTTTCTTTTGTTCTCTCCAAATTATTGATTGGACAGTTTATTATAGCTTAGTGGGAAAAAAAAAAGTAAAAACTGCTCACTCAGTGTAGCACAGAGCTGTATTGAGTCATTTGTGGGAAGACCTTTATGGATGCATTGTAATAGTGAGCAGGTTAATAGCCATGCCAGACTTAAAGGTAAAATAGTTTATTTTCAAGCCAATTTTATTATTATGGGTCACAGTGGTGTGAAATTGTACTAAACCATAACAAATTATCTTTTGGTTGCATTATTACAACCTCAATATGATGCAGCGTAGTTTGACACCATGACAAACTACAACCGCAACAACTGTGTTAAATTAAATTGTGCAGTAAAAGCAAAAATGTGCATTCATGTCTTGTGTGACTTTGCCTCAACATATTATTTGGTTTCTGCACTACAGTCGAAAAGATGGCATCTCCAACTGTCCCGCTACTTCCCGACAAGAGAAATGGAACAAACATTCACAGCTCCCCGGGCAGAACTAAAAAAACAAGTGAGTTATCCAAATCAAGACTGGAAATGTTGAGACAAAACCAAATGTCCCATCTCTCCTTCCACGTTGGTGATCACACAAAGCTGCAACTAACACAGACAAGAAGCCTCTTTTGAATGGCCATGCATCACCTTCACATTTGGTTGCAATCATCAGCACCAACCCTGCCAACAAACCAAGTGAGTTTCACTCTAGTGTCACATTCTTTCGTCTTTAGTTAGCCTGTATTGATTTCCTTCAACATCTACCCTTCAGTTGTGGAGGGTTTTTTGAAGACAGACGACAGGATGCGTTTAGCCAAAGAGAGACGGGAGGAGAGGGACAGAAGCCTTGGTAAGGGAGCTCTTGTTTTCAAGCACAAAAGTCACACCGTTGGACCTTTTCTGTATTTTTCTGTCTCTCTGAAATGGCTTTAGGTTTCCTATTCTGATGTTTTCCACCCCACTGCCTAATTGCTTTGCCAGTAGAACATTCACTCTGAGCTCGCTGACTTGATGAGCTGTGTCAGAGCAGAGAATGTTGACCTGCGCATATAGAGTAGCCTGCAAAAATGGGTCTCCTTACAGATAGCGCTGCAGTTCGAGCCTCATGACGACAGTCGATTCGCTCAGTAATCGTGTGCGAATGATGACCTGATATGACTAAGACGTTAATTAAGAACTATAACGTTTGCGTTTCATCTCTTTCAGCGGCACGGGAGCAGCTGATTAGGGAGAAGGAGCGTCGAGCTCAGCTGCAGTACGAGCGCACGGTTGAGGAGCGCTGGAAGCGGATGGAGGAGCAGAGGAACAAGGAGGAGCTGCGCAGAGCTGCGGTGGAGGAGAAGCGAAGACTGCAACTAGAGGAGGAGAGGGTCAGCTGAATCCAGATCACCCTACATGAATACATGTAAATTGACATAGCAAATTGACCCATGATGCGTTTAGGAGCGGTTGGAGGCCGTAATGAAACGCTCTCTGGAGCGCAGCCTGACCCTGGAGAACAGACACAAACGTTGGAGCAGAGCAGGTGAGAGAACGTCCAGGTTGTGGGAGTAACATTAAGCTTAAACAGGAGAACATATTGTCATTTGAAACAGCCGCCGACTAGAGCTTATATGCATTTATTTTCTGCATGCCACACACACAATCTAATCCGAGCCAATACAAGAGCACAAATATGTAAATATAGAAATCAATTGATTTATAGACTGCCAGCTCCAGAGAGAGTCAGGGGATCAAAGCACATCCAAAAGTTGTTTTGGGAAAAAAAAAAAAAAAAAAAGCTCATTATTTGTAAAGGCATAATTTTTCATACAACTCTTGTATTGGATCTAATGCTTTTTAGTGAGCGCTTTCCTCTTGGCCCAATGAGTGCTGACAGCTTGGCTTGTCAACAGAAAAATGCATGAGTAGAAGACAGCATGGTGTGACATATCTGCACAGGCTTTTCTGTGAGGCGCCAACATTTTGTTCATACAAAACTGTGCCACTGAGTTTGAGTGCACACAACCCAAGATGGCTACAAATTAAAGTGTGTTATGTACTAAAAATGTCCTTACAGGTATCTAAACTTACATCTTGGTCTCTAAGGCCTGATGAGCCTCAAAGAAAATGGTCGTAATGCTCTGCTCTGCTCCACCCGTTGACTTTAGGTGACAGTGAGAATGCACCGCTCTCTTTCTCTGCTGCCTCCGCCCTTTCCCATGGCCTTGCCTCCCCTCTTCCTGCTGTCAGCGAATCTGGTAATGTTTACCTCTCCCCAGCAGCCACCTCCACTCCCATTTGTATATCCCCTATAATTTTATACCTGCATTTGTTTGCCTTTTGGTGGGACATGAATGCACCACGAACAAAGACAAACCACTGTTATGCCTGCATGTTGTGTGTGTTTTTTTTAGTTTGGAAGCAAACTAATTTTTAATGTTGAAAGACTAATCATTCCGGATTTAAAACAAATACTTTCAGATCCATACACTCAGAGCTGTAATGCAAATGTGTTTTGTTTAATACGTTTCTTGTATTGGGTTTGTTTAGAACTGTAATGTTGAGACAAATGTTTTTTTCCTGTGCTGTATGTTTCTGAGATTAGATGAGAAAGTAGGTCAAAAATCCATCCATCCATCCATTTCTGAACCGCTTAGTCCCCCACGGGGGTCGCGGGAGTGCTGGAGCCTATCCCAGCCGTCATCGGGCAGTAGGCGGGGGACAACCCTGAACCGGTTGCCAGTCAAAAATCATTGCATCAAAATATTTCTTATTTGCTCTTCTAATATTGGTTAAAATTTAGAATGCTGGATTTCACTAAATAATCCCTCTTTTGAATAGTGACTACTGAAATATTAGCATCTTTACAAACAGCACAGCAGACCACATGAAAATGGTTGTGACCGCCATTTCTAGTGTGCTACATTTTCCTAAAACCGTCTAAATGACCTTTGATGAGCAGATTTTTTTGCAGATTAATTTCATGTGGTCTACTACATAAATGTACTTATCAAAATAGACATGACTTCACTTTTTAGAGATTACACTCCACAGATGGTGACAGATGGAACCGGAGGACATGTGGATAGCAAGAAAACAGTTTGTAGCCTTGTGTGTGATGAATGTTATGGCGTGTCAGTGACTGTACAATGTTGCATTCATGTGCTTCATTGGCACTTTCCACTCCCGCTGTTTAACAACAGGATGGACCTGCCAGACTTGTAAAATCAGTGAAATTTAACATGGATGCTAATTAATTAGCACAGTGATGGCTTAGCTTCTGCAAGTGGCTGTAAACAAGACTCCGTAAGCTTCACGCACTTTTGCGGACAAGTCGACACCCTCCCGTTGCTGCTACGCTGATAGCCATCTGCTGTCGTTTGATTTCATAAGCATCCTATTTGTTGTCACGCAGCGCCCTGCAGCCCTCGCAGATCACCTTTGTACAGCTCACGGAGCCCTGCTGATTCCCACAGAAGTGGACTACTGGAAGGTTCTCAGTCCACTCCCAACACCCCCAAGGTTAGACCTGCTGACCTCCACTCGTAACCTCTGTTAGAACAACAAAGTGAAACGCTCGCTCTCTGTTGCTCTCAGAAAGAGCGTCTGCGAAAGGAGAGGAGAACTGGATCCCCAGGTGGTCCATATTCAAAGAGAAGATCCGAGTCGCCTGTTAATATCGCCAGACAGATGACATCTCCGACTACTTCCAGGTGAGATCCTTTACCTCGTGTTCAAATGTGAGCCATAAAAAGCCAAATGTGTTTTTATTTTGCAAAATTAAATTTTATATAAATAATTTTTTCCAACGTATGACCACAGGCTTGCTTCTAAGACACACATGCAGTCTCCCAGCAATGTTCCGGAGTACCACCACTCTCCCAACAAACCTCGACATTTGAATAATAATAAAGCACAAAAGGGTGGAAGGGGCGGGGAAAAGTAACCCCCAAGTCAAATCATCTGAAGTCGTCAAAGGTGATGGCACCTGAGAAAAAAGAGGGACCTTTTTTGAGATGAAATCTGAGCATGTTGTTCAAAATAGAGAAAAGAAAAGAGGTAGGTGTCTGATAATATTGTTAACAAACATATATATATGTAATAACCATGCACGGCTGCAGGGAAGCCAACAAACGGGATAACCAATGCGGAGGAGGCTAGCAAGCTGCTAGCGGAGCGTCGACGTCAGGCTCGGGCACAAAAAGAACTGGACGACAAAAAAGGAGAACAAGCGTGTGACGAAAGGTGGGGGACAATTGTTTCATGAAAAGCAAAATGGATTGAATTTATAAGCGCAAATGATGTGCCCTGCTGTCAGGCTCTATGAAAAGCAGCAGATCAAACAAGATGCACAAGAACAATGGCAGCACATGGCCAAGGAGTCGGGGGAAAATGTCACAGTTTCTTATAAGGCAACACAACAAGAGAAACAGGAGAAAGAGCCAATCAGCACAGAGGTAAGAAATTGCTTTCCATCATGTTGGATGGCTCCTGTTTTCAAAATACATTTATATATACGTATGTAAGTGTATGTGCATTATAGCTCACATCTATGCATTGTTGCTATTTAAGGTGAAAATATTTATTTTTTTGCCATATTATGGTGTAGTCTAAAGACAAAAGTCTTATTAATGCATGAATTAAACAGCAAAATGACATCACAGTTGGTCAGGGCTCAGTCATTTCAGTCCACAGCAAGTGTCAAAATGGCCGCCGCCTGTATTGGACAAAAACAAGTGGATTTTCCTCTTATTTCACAAACGCAACATTAATCAGAATGCCATGTTTAATACTAGTGCAGCCAAAAATGAAATACAGTATTTCAAGAAAAATCTGTTTGTAGGCCCATTGTGACTAGTTTGCTCTGTCTTCAATGTTTTGCTCAATACCGTCAGAGAGAAAAGGCTAAAGTTCAAGCAGAAGAAGTGCAGCGTCAGCGTCAAGACCGAGAACAACAGTCGCAACAGGACGAGGAGGAGAGGCAGCTAAGAAAGAAGGTTCTATCAAACAGACAAATGTTTTTGTTCACCGCACTTAACTTGAATTTACACGTTGACACCTTTTTGCAGAGAATCGAGCAGATCATGAGGAGAACGAGGAAAGGAGAAGCTGACGTGAAGGTACTGAACGAGACTTCCTCTCATACAGTCCCCCTGCTGCCTTCAAACACCTGCTGATGTCACAATTTTTTCTATTTTAATTTATTTTTGTTTTCTCTTGATTGTGTATTTATTAAATTCTATGATGGTACTTTGGTTTTGCGTCCTATTTGTCGCAAATGTTGATTTCATGGTCATTTTTCTGCATTAAATCTTAAGGACGAACAGGTTGAGAGCAGATCACCACCAGGTTAGTATTGATTTAGTTACCATGCCAATACTTTTCCTGCTTCTTCTGCTTATGTCTCCTGTTTTGTACGCCTTGCAGATGCGTGCATGGCAGATTCGAGCTGTTTTAAAACGCAATTTACTTTTTCCAAATGAGGTTTTTGTTTTTTGCTTGTTAATTAGCAGGAACATGCAACTGATGGGGTGATGCATGGTCTTTTAAAAAAAAGGTATTAAAACAACTGCAATGTTTTTACATTTTCATTTATAAGTGAATGATGCATGTTGAATCTTGACCCCAAAAATAGTTTGGACTCCAATGAATGCCATTCTGCATTTGCAATCTTTCTCTGTCCCTGTCAAGTGCTTTGGCTAAGATTGACTGGCTGAATCTCGTGTACGTCATGACCTGTGTCATTTTGCTAATGTTAGCTCCCACACGTTTAAATTAATTTGCAGGGAGGGGCAATTGACCTATATATCCTGAAATGTCATTTAATGGAGTGGAGCACCATGGGAGCTGGCTTAAAATGAATACGCCCTTGACATTATCGGCCAAGTTCTGACACAGCTCTTTAAAGACACATCAGTTATACTGCTGAGTATTCAATCCGTTTTCAGTTTCTATAGTAAGTCCAACTTTTTAAAATCACACCTCCCAGCGTCAGTTCATCTATGAAACAAATGTAGGCTAGACAAGGGTCTCGTGTTCTCGAATTTGGTCTGATGTGCTGCCATTTATACAACCTCCGGAAACATTAAGCGAATCAATGTAGCGTACTCAACCATATCCACGTGACCTGTATCTGGACGGTTCAAATGAAGTGAAGCCCACTGTGATGTTTGTTATTCTCCACAGGGGAGGTAGAGCCAATTCAAAGTAAAGCTCAGGAAGACTTTATAGGGTCTAAAGAGCAGGTCGCAAGCAACAGGGAGGGGGAAAAAGCAGCAGCAGGAAAGATGGACCATCAGAAGCATGTTGAAAACAACGCTCAAGTTCTGCCAGCTCACAGTGTTCCCGACAAGAGAATGGACAGCAGAAAAATGATCGTTGCAGATGAATTAAACAAGGAAGGTGTGGACGTTCTCCAACAAGTGCAAGGGAATGCAAACAAGCAGCCGGGAATTAATTTTAAAGACCCATTTGCAAAAGAACCAACCAATGAGGCAGTTAAACAAAATGAGATGAATGGAGCAGTCAAGTGGAGAGAAAGTGTTCCCATGAGAGGTCAAGTAAAAGCTGAGGTAAGCAAACAGAAAGCGGCATCCTCGGCATCGGGACATGAAGGACGAGGACCTCAACCACCACCTGCCATTCATCTGAAGCCACTGGAGGTGAAACAGTCTCGTGACGAGGTGCAGTCAATGGACGTCAGGTGAGCCACACCGGCCTTCTAAATGAGATCATTGAATCAACCCGACGCTCTGAGATTCAAACCTGATCATTTTTTTGATTATTTTCCAGCCCATCTTCAAAGGAGGAATTGATTTCCATCCCAGAATTCTCGCCAGTGAATGAAACCCAGCAATGTGGCTTAAGTAACACCCGGGCCCTTCAGGACCTGATGGACCTGACCGGCAGCGTCACATGCCCCAAAAAAACCTCTGAAGACAATGTGGGCGGCGACTACAACAAAAATCTCATCCAGGGGGTCGTCACCCCCACGTCGGACTCTAAGATCGTTGGGATGTCGCTTCCCTCCTCAACTCAACTTAATATCAATTAGCGCAAACATCGTTTCCTCCCTTACGCACACTAGACCTGTCATTTAGAAAATAAACTTCTATTTATGGAAAAGAGCCATAGAAACTGACAGTGACTAAAATTACATCTTGCATTATTGTAATCTACTAATCAAAACACACAGCAGATATAGATGATAGTGAGGGACTAAAAGTGGAAATGTTATTAATTGGCAACCAGTCAAATCCCTCATTTACAAGCTAGCGTCAATATTGAACACAACGCTGTTTGTTTTTGTGAATGTTTGTCAAAATAATGTCACTTCCATTTGTCATGTTGTACAAACTAAATCAACTGCTTCCAGTAACAAAGTAGTAGTAGGGCAAGTCATTTTGCTTCAGTTTTTTTTTCAAGTAAAAATAATTAACAATTAATTCCAAGTGCAATTTCCACCCATGTGTTAATGTTAAATTAGTCAATTTTCATCCCAATGAGTCAAGTATGTCAACGTTTATGGACTTTTATGAACTGTCTCGAATGCCATAGTATCAAGACAATATCACATGTTTGCTTGCACAACCACTTAGAGGTTTATGTACAAATAGAAATAGAAGAGCTTTGATACCGCAATTCTGTGCTGCTACTGTTTGACTTGTATTTCCATCTATGCTGTGATCATTATGTGTGTGACCTATAACATCATGTCCAAGTAACACAGCGTAACAGCAACTCTCTTGCATATGTATGTTTCCATCAACTTTCCACTATCCCCAGCAAGGGCTTTTAAAATGGTCATATACTGTAGCTCATCAAGTAATTTGATTTGACAAACAGAGCAATTGGAATTATTTGAATTGAAAGAAAAATATTTGAATTGCACACACAATTTAGCTGAAATAGAATTATATCATCTTATATTTCAAAATAAGTGAATTTAAAATTGTCACTGTTGAGTTGTGCATGTTATCATGGTAAAGATGATTAGAAACAATAAAATTCTAAGTGATTGTTAGGCTACGGATTTTAGTTATTGATCTGACTCCAAATTGCGATCAACACTTAACACATGAGTCGTTATGTCCTAATCCACACACTGGCGCACCTAACAATTTTGCGAGTTCGTTCTGTCAAAGAGAAGACCAGTAGATCAATCAGACCGAATTTACCAATTAATTATTCCTGACAAAGCAAGCTAATACAGGCGCCTGGGTCCCGGGTCCCTCACACTAAAACACGTGTGTTCTTGTGACCATCAAGAGACAACACATTATTCCGGGTTGCCCAGTTATAAAGAAACACAATATGAATATTCAAACATGCAAAACATTGTGTGATGATTGATCGATGGCCATCTCCTCCCCGTCTGGGTGTTATTGCTGAGTGCAGGTGTCCGGCCTCAGCTGTCTGGCGGTTGGGTCCGACCACCAGGACGGGGTGTTATTCTCGTTCCTCACCGACCTCGAGGTGTTCTTGTCGGGTGTCCTCCCTGTCTGGGCCGATGATACATCCTTGAGGTGTTCTTGTCAGGTGTCCTCCCTGTCTGGGACATCCTGTTCCACAACACTTCGAAGAAAACAACTTCATGCAATTGCCTGCACATTCCTTACCACCCATCATGCGACTACACGAGCACACCACTACTGAAAATTATATTGATATGATTATATATAAGTCTAACGCAGCCTCAATAAAATATGTTTGCAAACTGCCGAAAGCACATTTCCCTTTAGTGATCAACATTGTTTTTATGGCACTGTGGCGTCTAAGGCATATGCATTGGAGGCTTGGAACAAAGATGGAATATTTGGAGGAGTTTGCATGTTCTTGACTGCATCTTCCTCCTCCACTCCCAACACATGCATGTTAGGTTAACTGAAGTATAAATTGTCCATAGGTGTGAATATGGGTGTGAATGGTTGTTGTCTATATCTGCTCTGCAATTAGTCGGTGACCAATCCAGGGTGTACCGCGGCCAGTCGCTCAAAGGCTAAATAGATAAATTTCTAGATTGATTGGGTACCTGTTTATTCAGAACACTAAATGTATAATAGTTAATGTTGGGGTAACGCCTTATTGTTCTTTCTACGTCATTGCTGCAAAACCCAGACAGGTAGAACAGGTTAAGGTTTTTGATCTCTCTTTTTCAAACCACCAACAATGTACGAGTTGAGTAATTTTTTTTATTAGCAAATAGTGTGCAGCATGTTGTGATTCATGCACCCCTTGTTAAAAGAATTCATCCTAAAAGATGTTAGTACTTCAACGAACGTCATAGGCTCAGAGAAAATCACGTGACTCGCGGAGTAACTCGACGGGTCGCGTCAGAACTACGTCATAGCCAAAGCAGCGATCCTCTTTTAGTAATTACATGGCTGACGACGAAAGGGAGCAGCTGAGTTCCTAGCAATCTGATAAGCTTAGTGTTCGACGATTGCAGTTTGGTAAGCAGGCCGACGTTCCTCGCGATATTCTTGCGTGATCATAATTTAATAGAACAAAAGCAAGATAGCCGTGCAGTTCTGTAAGCGTCCATAGTCTAGCACAGTGGATGCCATTTTGTGGCAACTGCGCGTGGTTTTTGCTTAGCTTAGCATCGAGGTAAGGGGCCTTTCTGTATTTTTCAGCTAAAACCAGACTAACGACATTAAATATTCAATTAGTATTTAACGAACTCCTTTTGTGATAGACGTATTTTTTAGCACGAACTGTGATTTGACGTTTAATTGTTGCAGGCCAATGACTGAAATGGGCCACCATTGCACATACCGAGTTCATGATTTCGCTTGGTAATACTACTACTACTACTACTAATAATAATAATATCTTGAAAAAAAAGTTTCTGTACGCGTGTCTGAGGATTGTTTTTTGGACCATCAAGGCTATCGTTATTAAACCGAATGTTGAGTTTGTAGCGTTGTTTCAATCTCTAAAATGTCCAATTAAAGATAGTTATTACACTTCTTTCAACGATTTCAACCATTATCTCTGTTCCCTTACACTAAAACATTGCAATTGAAGCTTTGCTTGATTAATTGCTTTAATTTGATTAAATCTAGCCATACATATTGCCTAATGTCTGGGATAGTGATTTAAATTAAGTTTTGGTGGTAATGCTTTACTCACAGTAGGCAAGGGTTGAGTTTTTTCACTTTTATTTTGCGGGCATAGTTTGGCTGTACAGTATTGGATCAGCAAAAGCTTGAAATTTGACTTTTTTTGATTCCTCTCTAGCATTCAGATTGATTACAGAAGATGGTCCGACCACATTTTGGACCTCCACGCATAAAGCCCAGGTATCATACATTGATTAAGTCAGACCCAGTCATCAAGTGTTCAAGTCTTTTGCTATTTATCTCAGTTGCATAAATTGAAACGATTTACTCTTCTGCTTGTTTACATTCAGCAGATCCTATGATGGTCATGGCAGTGGGCACAGAGAAGGTAATTATTCCCCAAACTCAAAAACAAGAAGAGACCCCCACGGCCACCCAGGAAAGCCCCATGCAAACTGGAGCGAGTCGAGGGGTAGAGGTCGACCCCCACCCGACAGAAGAGCTCCACTGATGGAAGACCGAGAGCCACGTTTCAATAACTGGAGGTCGCACAATCAGGATTCCTATCAATCATATCCTCCTAAAATGGAACCACATCACAGCCAGAGGAGACCGCCTTCATCCAGACCAAACCGTTCCCCGCATGCCCCGCATCAATCATCAGCCCGCAGTCCTCCACGAGGGCCCCCAGGTCATAGGGGTCCTCCTCCCCATGGCCACTCCTCATCTCACAGATCACCCTCCCCGAGACGTGTTCGAGGCCATCCCGGCGACAAGAGGCCTGGCCCCCCACCAGCCTTTCAGGGCTCCTTCAGAGACCCCAAAAGAGAGCCTGGTTTCCCCCAACAGGAGCCGAGGCATCGAGGCCCCCGTGGGGATGTCAGTCCAAGAGAGAGGCCCTTTGCGGACTCTGGTCACGGCAAGAAGCGATGGAACGACGCCGGAGCATTCTCTCATCCGCATAATGGCCAACACGGGCCTCCGGTGCCTCAGCGGAGCCCAAGAGAGATGCATGGGAGAGGCTCGTGTCCAGAGAGGTACAGGATGGAAGCAGCTCTTCCAGCTGGTTAAAACGGTTAAAAAGAAGGCTGACCCTGATGCAGACCTCAGTTACATGGCTCATAATGCCGCATACCCAGCCCCCTTTAAATAATTAACGGGTGTTGATAAGATCTGACGTAAATGTGCTATCACCTGCCTTTGAGAAGAATTTCTGTAATTGGTCTGTAATTTATCTTTGATGCCACCTTCCGCCAGTTTCGTTTTGGGGCTGCTTAATATAGAAAGCTCCACCACCCGCTTAACATGGCAGGAGGATCTGTTATTGTAATGATGTCTTCTGTCTGATGGATATGCAGGTGGTCATCTGAGCAAGACTCCAGAAGGCAACGTGGTCCCATGGAGAGGCAGGGTGGCAGACCCCACAGCATGGAGAGTGCAAAAGATCTCCCTCGGCTCCCCCTTTTCAGACCCCCACCTTGGAAAGGAGGCCCGCCGCCATCTTCGTCCTTCCACAGGAGCCCCCCGGACAGGCAACTGATGGGTCCCCCCCGCAAGAGGAGACTATCAGAAGTCAGCATGTCCTCATCCATCCCGCCACAGGATCACAGTGGCCCTAAATACCCCAGAAGAGAGAGAATTCCACTCCTCAGTATTCCCAGACCATTTGGTGGTAGACCTTTATCACTTAGGGATAGAAGTTTCATATTTAAAGGCAGACAAATGCGATTTGAGCCCCCCATGAGACTAAGAATTCCTCCACCTTTCAGACCCAGGCCGCATCTGGGTGATATGCCCCCTCGGGGACCTCCCAGCTCTGTTCTTGCTATCAGAAAGAAGCGCTTCCAGTCTGATCCTGTTCCCTTGAAAAGGCTGCAACCAAGAGCTCAACAGTCCCCCGACAGAGATGAAGACCAAGCCGGCAGGTCCCTGCGTGAGACTAATACCAGAAAAGAACAGGTGGAGTCTCGTCGCTCCTTGAATACGCACAGGTACGGTATTTTCCTTTTTGCACTCTTCGCAGGGGCTTGATGATGATGATGATTGGGAGGTCAAGAAAGAATGTTTTGATCATGAAAAACGGAGAAGATGATTCACAAAATGCTACGACTCAGACTCCGCCCCCCCCCCCATGCCCTCGCTATCTACGTTCTGCATAATCCATAAAGAGATGTTTATTCTCCCGCGCCGTGAAAGCAAACAGCCCTCAAAGTCTGCCACAAAATGTTTCAGTGATCCAGAAGCCCCGCCCAGTTCTGTCGGTTGTCTTGAGCTTGAAAGGATTTGCCCTCATATTGTAAAAAAGTTCTTTGGCCTCTTGAATCACGCAGACTGTTGAAAGAGAGACCTCGAACACAAGGCATGCTTAAGAATTATCCACAAATACTTGCTAGCGTGAGCATCGGTGCTTTGTTTTACACTGAGATGGAAGACTCAACTGGGGAATGCTTTCCAGTGAAGAGGAGTTGGTAACTAAAGGATGGATTTGCTGCTTCATTCTTTACTCATGGTGGCAAAAGAATATTTACATTTCTCTGCATCAATTGAAATGTATTCGTAGCCAAATTGAAGTCACACTTGGCTACATAGCAAGTGGAAGAGGAAAACTGCATTCTGTCGACAGAATGAGTCCATATTTGACGGGACACCTAATCTGGAGAAGAAATGGAAGACGGAATAAAGTTAGATCACCCTGAAGCACTGAAGAGGTCTGCTTTTCTTCTTGGAAGAGCATTTTGTACATCACGCCTCCCCCCCCAGATCAACAATGACGATAATACTTGAAGTTCAAGCTGCTGTCACCATGATGAGTCAAATGTTAATTGACAGCAGTACTAAAAGGATTCATTCCGCCTCGCCTCACCAAACCAACCCTGCATAGCTGAAGACTGACGTGTCGCCAACTGTTTGCAACTGTTGGCAGTCATGATGCCACCTACAATATCTGGGTCTGTGAATTCTCACTCCAATGCTTACAACCATAAATATATCCCAACTTGTCCGTGCTTCTATGCATAAACACGCCCAAGAAGGCGAGCTGCAAAGATGTCAACCATTTCCCTTGCACTTGTCTAAAGGAAGAGGAGTCTGCTTGCCCTTTTCACCGCCTCGAACCCCCAAGTCCCGTTTCTATGATGACCTGAGGTTTCTCGCAATCGTGGGATCACCTCTTTAAACCCCCAGCACGGCTGGAATTTGGATCCCTGCCTCGAAACGTAAAGAAACCTTCACGACTTGTCAGCGTTTCCATTCAGCTGATAAAATAGCCCCCGCCGCATCAGTAAATCATCTTTGTGGACCAAATAAAACGCGCATAGGAGGCGGATTGAAGAGTTGTTGATGCAATATTTTACAATACCCACCCGACCGGCCGCTTTTACTGGGTAACTGAAGAGAGCTCAGGTTGATTGCGAATATAGGAGTAAAGCAGCATGGCCGATCCATGGTTTTGTAAGTACCACCGTGTGACATCTGGCTTTACATGCTTATTTTCTTCCTGCAAAGCTGTGCTGTTCATTACTGATTTGTCACGATTTGACAGGTCATTCTTTCTTTGTGCGTTACTCAACCATTCGTCTCTCTTCAGATCTTCCCCCGTCGAGAAACGAGACCTTGTCGTCGTCTCTCACTGGGCGGCCGGCCCAAGCACATCCAAGGAAGACTCTCCTTCGAAAGACCGAAGCCCAAAGTCCAAAACTGGTAACTTCCAGTCATTTCCTGTTTTGTCACCTGGGACGTGCTTTTTGTCAACCAATTCATTCTTCTTTTGTCAATCCTCTTCTCAGACACGTCTCTGAGCAACCCACCAACAAAAGCTGACTCAAGATCACAATCGCCAGAAAGAAAACGAGGATATCTGGAGAGAAGAACCTTCAGGTACTTATTCGGATAATTTTACAAAACAAACATGGCATGATTGGCATCCCGATATTGAGAATTATTTTTCCCCCAGGCCAGTTAATATAATAGCTGACAGGCCCTTCAGACGACCTGGACCCATGCAAGTGAGTGAAGGCATCCATTGAAATTACCTGTTCAAAACCTTTCGCTGTTTTTATCTGCTCATTGTTGTCTTTTACTTGTGAAAAGATAACGGATTGATTTTCTCGTGACGTTTGACAGAGACCAAAGTTTCTCGGACCGAGAAAGCCTGGCCCCGAGCCGTCTGAGAATTTTCGACGACCACTCATGGTATGTGGAATAATCAGACCAGATCAAATCATTCTTTTTTTTTTTTTGCCTTGCTAACAAGTATTAACCTTCATTTGCCAAGGAGAACTTGGTGCCACGCCCCTTCCCAAACCAAAAGCCAGTGTTCCGAAAAAGTTACAGTATCATGTCCAAGTACCGCAACATGAGAGTGATGCGACAGCGTGCGCCGTTCAACCGAGGACCCCCCCAACAACGCTGGTGACCACCTCAGTCAGGCACAAGCAGTGACTTTGAGGTAATCAGCCGAAGATTGCAGTGAATGAAAGACTTGAAGCAAGTGCCGATACTGGAGACACTAGTTAAAAAAAAAAAGTCACCAATCAAGTTGTATCGGCGATACACTACTTATTTAACAAAGCCTTGTACAATTAGTTGTTCTTTCCTCGTTAACATTTTAAGTCATCACAAAACTGTTAATATACACACACAAAAATCTGCTGTCAGATGTTCAGGACTGTATTATGCTTTTTTATTTGTTTTGTATTTCGTAAGACCAAGTACCGTTTAAGAACTTTTGAGTGCGTTTCCCAAGGAACTACGGCTTTTCAAGTGACTTGGCATCCTTGTGTAGATATAGTGTTTATCATAAATGAAGTCTATTTGTCTTGAATATTTTCTGTGGCAGCCCGTATTCTGTATGATTAGTGTATTTTGCAAAAGAGCCACAGTTCTCTCCTTACATTCAGCTTTTTTGAGATTTTGAAATAAAATCTGGCCATGCACAAAATCAGATATTTTTGTCAGATGTTTTATTCTTTTTGGACAATTATCCATACTTTGAGGGTTCTAACAAGAATGATGATCTTCTGCAGCGGACTACCGGTTCAAAATGTTGACCAACACCATAAATCTTGTTGATCTATCACCTTTTACTTTTGTGTAAGCCCTTCCTAAAACCACTTGCTTGCCCTTCACTTGGAGACACCCTTCATACCGTGTCCTCGTGATATTCGTGTGCTGGGTGGCGCCCCCTGTGCTAAACTTAGCCCTCAATGCTGCACCCCTCATCAAAACACTGAGCAGGCCACAATGGCTGGTGTTGAGTTACCACAGATGCTGCTGTATCTCACTGGGGAGGATTGCTAAACACGGTAAGTGTGTGTGTACTCGACTCTGTACGCTAAACTCCGATACTAAGCATCGCTGTGCATATTGATATTTGGAAAGGTTTGAAAGACTTTTTATTGAAGTGTATGTGCTGATAAGGAATGCATGTGCGTGGCCTTGGGTAACAACCCACAAATGGCAAATAACTACAGTACCTACCATGTCTCTTTAAACATTACTTAAAAGTCATAAGACAAAACATTGTCCTTACTAATGTTTTAAATACAATATGGTATCTGATCTTATTCCACTAATAAATTTATGTGCAGTATTTGATATTTAATTTCAATGCAGTATAGGTCAAGTGTTTATTTCAAAATCCTGCATTGCCATCAGGTGTAAACTTGATGGAAAATAAAAGGAATTTACGTGTGACTTCTCCAATGCCACAACAAAACTCCCATGAAGCAAACCAGAATGGAGCTTCCCGTCCTGTAAGTATTAGAGGGCGAAAAAAAATCGGATGAAATTGTTTTACTTTGGGTCTTCTATTCTTCACAGGCAGATAAACCCAGACATGTTCGTACGCGGTCATCTGCATCACTCTCGCCGCTGCTTCCCAAAGCTCTCTCCGCCGTCCTCCACGCCAGGCAAGTCCACGTCCTCCCCCGCCTGAACCTCGACTCCGAGCCTGGACCCATCAGAGGGCCGGCAGAACACTCGTCACCCAAACTGGAGCAGCTGCAGTCGGAGCTGGGAGAATTGAGGGAGCAGTTTGAACAGATGAAAACTCAACACAAGTAGGCATTTGCACTCATTGACACAATTTTCCTGCACGCTTGTTTTACCGAGCTCATTATCTTGTGTTCCAGCAAAGAAATTAAACTTCTGATGAGTGAGCTGGATGAAGAGAAGAGAATTCGTTTGACCTTACAGGTAAGAAACAAAAGCAGCAATGCACTTACTACTTTGATTATCCATGCAATGCCATCCATGGTTTTATCTTTTCCATTTTTTTAGATGGAGCTACAACATATGAAGAAGCACATGTCAAAATGACAATAGTTCTAAAATAGTTATTTACTTGTAGTTTGTTGTAGTGTGTAACTAAACTGCACCATGCGGAAAGCTGTTGAGCATTCATGTATAAATAGCTATAAATAACTAAAATACCAAGAACAGCTGTCAGCATGGTTTATTACAGTACAACAATACTGCAAACTACTTAAAAAAAAAAAAATATATATATACCTTCATGATAATGCTGATCAATTACTATGGAGGCAACATTTTGATTATAATTTTGTATTGGATGGTGAAGATGTACCTAATATCTGTACGTTTGTGAAATTACATTTAGTAGAAAACATTTGACATATATTTTAAAATATATAAAATATCATTAGTAATAGTTTCCAAGGATACGTAAATGAGCCAATGTCACTTTATTTTATGTTGAGTGTTTTTATCCTGTTTTTGTTTTCCAAGAAATGTATTATCCACATGAAATGTCTTATTGTGTACTGATTTGAAACAAGAAGAGCCAGTAGTAAATATGCTTAGATAAGTCATTTAAAAAATATATACTATTGTGTATATATATATATATATTATACTGCTCTTGAGTGTATGATACTGTATATATTTTGTTTCAAATATGAGCAAACAATGCTGTGAAATGAGTTGATTGTTGGTTGGCATCCATTAAAGACAACTTATTGTAAAATGAAATAGTTTTTATTATTATTCTAGTACAATCTCATCCACACAAATAAATAATATCTATATACATATATATTTTATATATATTTAGCTGGTCAGTTAAAAATACATGTCTTGTGAAACAGCACTAAAATGTCAAAATGTTGCAGATGAGGCAGTGATTATGTTTACGTTCACGTTACAAAAACAATACTGTTATGTGAGATAATATCTGTAGGGGATTTTATCTGATTGAGAACTAAACTTTTCAGTGGCATCAGATCATCAAACCAAATCTCTGGAAAAAGACAGACAGACAGTACATTTGATGCGGCACATTGTGTGTGTGGCCTCAGAAATTGGACTCCTGGCAGGGAAGTGGGGTGAAGGAGACCTCTTTGCTCTCCTCCAGAACCAGGTCGTAGCGACACAGAGGCCTGAGGTGCACAGGTGAACAAACAAGTGTCAACTAATCCACTGTAACAACAGCGAGGTTGCAAACGGATCAATATCCCACAAATATACCTGTCGTGTCGTTCCAGATGTGTGAGACGTATCCAAAGAATGCGCAGTTTATATTTGGGTTTGAAAATATTCCCAGTGGAGAACATGAGAGACATCTTGGTCACTGACGGTAGGTCGCTGTCAAACTGTGCGAACAACTTTGTCTCTGTGAACTTCTTGAACTGGGCTGCTCTGTTGAAAACATACAGGAATGTTGTGCCAATAATTCATAATCATTTAAGCCACAGGTGTCAAACTCAAAGCCCGGGGGCCAGATACGGCCCGCCACATCATTTTATGTGGCCCGAGAAGACAAATTGTGCATCAAATTCGTGTGTCATTACTAGAATTGCAAATTGTCTTCACTTTTAATAATATCTTTTTTTTTTTTAAATATTTGACCAGTTTTTACTCGTCTGATTTGAAAACGAGTTATTTGTTAGTTTGTTTTGTAGCTTTAACTATATATAATATGAGGTGCTCATACATTTATTTGGGTTGACAGTCATAATGGCCCTCCGAAAGAAGCTATTACTACAATGCGGCCTGCGAAGGTTTGACACCCCTGATTTTAGGAGTATTCATTTATAGACTTACCGGTCAATGTATGCCACGGCGTCTGTACCGTTGCCGTGAAGTTTAGCAGTGATATAACCCCAGTGTTCCGCCTCATTCCATACCACCACATCCAGTCTGTAATTGGCCACTGACAGACAACATTCCATCAAATGACACTTCCGCAAAAACAAACACTCCGTTTCATATTACTATGTATTATGACCCTTGTGGAAATGTAAACATGTCGCCGTGTTTATGTCAAAACATCCCATCCCGTTACCTTTTCTTATTCATTGTCATCATACTTACTGCAGAATGGAGCCTTGTCATTTGTGGTGAAGTAAGTTTTGGTTTGGCCCAGTTTCAACAAAATGTGTCTCCACTTGTTGATGTTGTAACCTGGATTGGAGAGAAAAACATCAATGCAATACAATCTAAGGATATAAAAGACAACACAAAATCTACTTTTGACTTTTCTATTTTCCCTATTTCCATAAACCAGTACAGTATTACAAATGGATCTCATGAAGTTGATTAGGTGTAACTAATAGGCACAATAACGTATTTACCAAAAACAGGGCATCCAGCATCCCCAAATCGCGTACAGCTCGTACACTTGCCGTCCTTGAAATCCTTGAACGAAGCGCACGGGAAGGCTCTGCTGCTGCAACTTTGATTCAAAGACTCAAGGTAGAGGTACACTGATCTCTGATGGTCACATTTAAAGTAGGCTGTTCCTACATAAAAAAAAAAAGTAGAGCGTGGAGTGTTAACACATTTTCAAGGAATTTGAAATAACTGAATTGAGATTACCTGAGAAGATGGTTTTAGGGCAGCCAGGTTGATCTGTTCCTTCATTGGCGTAAAAATCAATGTGACCAATAGGTTCTCTGTAACCCAAGGCTGAAATAACACAAGCATGTTAAAACATGACACGATATCTTCTCCAAATTAATTCTTTTTGTTTTACCATCGATGTCTGTGTGCAGAGCATCGACAAACTGGGCGTCTGTGGGATCCAGACGGTCCTCTAGGGAAGTTCCGGTGAACAAGGGCCCTGCAGGATCCAGAGCTGTCCAAATGCAGTTAAGTTAACCATGACTCGTATGATTCAGCAAAGTAGCCCCAATATGCCCAGACCATTGGATGGAGTGAAAATGCTTCACCTGTAATCCTTCCAATTGTGCCGTTCAAGTTAGCGCCCACAAAACCAGATATGTGAGCGCCAAGACTTATTCCGATCATATGGATATCACTCGGAGAGGCACCGTGCTCCTGTAAAATGACGCATCAAAAAATCTTTGTTTGCCTTCACAAGTCAGACTACACTTTGTATGATGATGAGTGTCGTGTGAAAAGAAATCCACATGGTACCTTCATCAGTTTAAGAAAGGCAGTGAGGTTTTCTCCAGCCTTGTGTGTCTTCTCCACCACTTTGAAATAATTCAAGTTAGCAGCTCCGTTATTCCAGTCCACCACTATGACGTTGATGTCATTTCTGGCCAGAAGCAGTTCTGTCATTTTGTGAGCCCACACGGGGGGCGAGCCCGTGGGCCGAAACCCGTGGATGACAAAGGTCGTGGGTCGAGAAAGGTTGAAGTTAGGCTCGGCCGAGAAGTTGGTGTGAGACAGAAGCGAGCCGCAGTGTATTGTGTCCCTGGTGAAAAGCAGCAATCTTATCTTGAGGCTGGTCCCGATGATCGCGTGAGCCAGCTCTAAATCTGTTAAGTCGGCACATCCTTTAGCTGGAGGAGAAACAAAGACATCAGCCATTGCAAAGTAATTCAAGAGAACAGATTTAATTCCCTTTTCAACATGCATAGTTGTCTATTTGGTCAATGCACTATTGAACACTTTAAAAAAAAAAAAACAGTGTGGGATCACGGGAATTTGTTTTTGTAGTGGTCAACACAAGCAACCACGAATGAATCAGATGAGAATCATCATGAGGACAAGTGACTGTATGGCGCATAATGTCAAGTTCGTCTATTTGTTCAATGCACTATTGACCAATTTAAAAAACAAAACACACAGTGTAGGATCACGGGAATTTGTATACGTAGTGGTCAACACAACCAACCACCGATGAATCAGGTGAGAATCATCATGAGGACAAGTGACTGTATGGCGCATAATGTCAAGTTGATAGTAACCACAAATTTGGAACAACAATACACAGACTCATGGAAGACACATGTTTTCAAATCAAAGATGAAAGCATTAAACTTAGTGTTGATATTTTTTTCCATATCTTAACAGTTGTCTATCATAAGAACCATACATCTTTTATTTTGAGTGACGTTTTCGAAAGAAATGACGGAGCACACCGAGATAGCATTAAATATTACGGTAACTGGTCACTACTTATAAAAGAATTGAACACAATACATAGCATTTCCGGAATTAAAGCACAAATGGGTATTTCAACATGTACGATCGGCTACGCTTTTGAAATGTATTGTACAGCTGCTCTGGAATTCCTTTGCACAGTTGCGTGTTCATTCCACCAATACTTGGTGCATTAGTTTGATGCCATTGTTTGGAATGGACTGACGTGAGGAAAACGAAACCTATTGAGTAATTCAAATGAATTGTAACTTTCTGGATACAAAGCAGGTTTTGATTCCCATCCTTTTTTTTCTTTTTCAAAACATGTTGAAACTTTGTTTTGTATTGATTGCGCAGTTGAAGCTGAACCCGACTCACGCTCTGAAAAGTTATTGTATTACAACTTGTGTTCAAGACCAAGATGAGGCCTTCAGGGGCCAGATGAGTTACAAAAGAGACCATTGTCCCTTTTAGAAACTGTAAAGTGGAGGCATGATTATACGTCATTGTTTGCCATTCCCTAAGGGAAAATTGCAGTTGTGACTGAAGTCTGATGAAAAACAATACAATAGAGATAATATAGACCCATCCTGTTTATTAAGTAATGATGCCCTTGCCGATACAAGGAATCGATACTTGATAGTGCCATTACATTTTTAAATTCCAGGATAGCCTGCCCAAGTGGAGACATCCATGATGGTTAAGTGGTATCGTGTCTTAGTATTGGAGCATTTTTTTAAAGTATGAATACAGATCTATAGTGTGAAATAAAAATAAATAAAAAACATTGACCTCATGTTATGCAGCTATATGTCTAATGAAAATAATAGAAAGTCAGTAAATATAATCATCAGTCATGGCAAAAAAAAAAAGTTAGATAAAAAAAAGCTACTATAATATGAAAACATGACAGAATTGGGGTCGTTAGGTTTCTATGTACAGTATTTGTGCTGCAGAGAGTTAAAATGGTGATATTTCTAAAAATACCAGTGTGACTCAGCGGCACACAATACTCGCATAACTATCCGTTGTGTTGACAATGTTATCGAAAATTTGAAGTGAGTTACAATTGTTTTCCCGCTAACCATCTTTAAGTGTCTCAGTGAAACTTTCACTTCCTCGTATCTTCTCTGAACCCCTTTCCCAATTGCAGTACAGTCATACTTCCCCTGTCAAACGTGCAGTCACAGATATAATAACAATATTTAAGAAAGCACTCACCGAGCCTTACCTTTGCATATATCTGCAGTTATTGCCAAGAGAAGTGTCAGGAATGGCCACGGGAACATGATTGAGGTCAGCCACGTGTAAATTAATCTGGATTTTAAAATACAGAGATTTGGAGTCTCTCATTGCACATAACATCACAAATAAAGTACATGCTTAACACATCCTGTAGCCTCACTCCACAGAGTATCAGAACTCGGAGGTTGGTTTTTTCCCCTATCTGCTATTTTTTTTTTCTTTTTCTGTCCCATAAGAGAGCAGTTTCAAAGTTGTAAACATTTCTTCTCCGGCAGCAGGCAAGACCAGCTTAGTTACTCATCTACTGACCCTCCTATGTTGGCACACAGGATATGCATGACCAACTTTTGTCAGCGTCACAGAGCCGGCCGGTCATTCTTTTGAAGCAGTGATCTCGTGTGACATTAATTAAATGGAGATGAGCAGAAATCAATCTCTGACTTGCTTCTTTACATATGTACACTGTTAGGCATTCCTAGTTACAATCAAAGACTGGAATTGAGTGTCAAGCCCTCAGAATCAACTTCATTAGTCTTACCTTAGTTGTAGGGAAGAAGTCCAAGGTTTCAAATCTAGAAGGCTATCCTGTGTTTATATCCCTACATGTTGAGGCACTGTTCACTTCAGGAAGTTACTGGAGTGAGAGATACGAGTCCCGCCCGTCAGCTCTCACCAGGAGGGCCACACCCCTTGCTCCAGGTCATTGTGCTCGCAGGTGAAGCATTCTTGTCAACCTAGTCCTGGTATGTGCACTATTTCTGTACATTCATTTACATGCTAAGTTTCACTTAGACCATATTATTCTAATAATATGGTCTCTCATTGCAAATTCATTCTCATGACACAATATAATCTATATGATGGACGAGTTTAACCCTATGAACTGATTTGCGAAAATCCTTTTTTTTTTTAAATGCACCTGCATACACTGCATCTAAAAAGTCACACTTTTAATTCAGAAAAAAAAATCTCAGATGGGTTTGGGAGAGTTTGATATGATGAGATGAACGTTTTGGCCAAAATTCCAAGAGGTGCTATATGTGTGCACTGCTCAATAAGTTAAAAAAACACACACACACACACACAAACATGTATTGTTTGACCCATAAATAGTTTAGTAAACTTTACTTCTTTTTTTGTCAAGGATTGACAACGCATAACAACGTGACAAGTTTTACAGTCAAACATTTACAAGCAATAAAATCAAAACTACCCTTTAAAAACTATAAACCATTCCAACGATATCCAACTCTACTGTATTCCAAAGAGTAATTACATAAGAATGCATGACGTGTGTTTGGTTCCAAAGACTGTGCAGCCGCTCACAGTTTGCATTTTTCTTGCTCTGTCACACATCAAAATGCGAAATACATTCTGATGAATTGCTCACAAGAATGATACTTTTTATTTGTAATTCTTTATTACAGTCTTGCGCTGTCTACATGGAGATATGGGGAGTCGACCGGACGTCAGTAATGACAAGAACACCGGCTTGAACTTTGCTCACTACATTGTATCGTCATCAGGGTCCGGCTGGGGCCAGGGAACGGTACGCATACTTGGAGCCAGATAGAGGTTTCCACATATCTGCTGTGCTATAGAAAAGCTACTACATAGGTGCAGGGTTGTCACAAGACTCTTTGACAGAATGGCAGGAAGGAGACGTAACAGAGGCGGCAACAACCAGCAACAGGCCCCGCAGAGACGAAGAGGAGCCTCAGGCCGGGTAAAAGGCATCTTCCCGTGGCTCTTGATTTCAATGCATCTTTTGTTCATTTGCTATGAGGAAAAAAAAAAAACTGGTGATGAAAATATAACCAAAAGTCGTCTTATTTGTTTAACAGAACACAAGCAGTAGCGTGAAATTAGAGTTAAAAAAACAAACAAGCGACATAGCAGATAAAATTGTGTGGGATTACATGTAGACAAAACAAAGTCCATGTACTGAGTCTCAATGATTGCTTGCATTATTCATAGTGGTCTAAAAAATATAAACCTGTGTTTTTCCCAGTGACACACGTTTTTGTTTACTAAGTGAGTCAGACATTTACGTTGAATGCATCTTGGCAACCTTTTAAAAGCTCGACCGGTTTCTCTCGGGATGCCCGACTGCTTGTCCACACACGTCAACACTCTGCCCCACGGGCGGATCTTTAAAGCAGCGTTTCCCAACCTTAAAAAATTTTACAACTTCAAGAAGTATAAAAATATGAAATAATGGTCAGGAAGCTCTGGCTAATTCCGAAGATATATTTGTAATAAATATTTTTTTTTGTGAAAGAAGTAAAATTGCATAATTTGCTGTGGCAGTACTATGATCTCACTGTTTTTATTGACTTTCCAGGCTTTACGGGAGCCGGCTGCGTTTGCCAAGTCGACTGGTTGTGACTCAGACGTCCCCCATGAAAAGTTGACCATCGCTCAGGCGAAGAGGGGCACACCAGGTTGCCATTGATATCTATTTTACAAATTACTCTCTGTAGAGTTTGGTTTGATCACAAATTTTTATTTACAGCAGCTATTACACAAAGTTCAAACTCAAAAATTCCATTTTAATGGATCATTCAAAATTGCACATTAAAATAAAGAACTGAAAACACACATCTGCCCATCCATTTTCAACTTTGTATTCATACTAACATTCCCACTGTCACTACACCATCAGTGACTCACACCCACCTACACACAAACAGTTCAGTTGAAAAACAAACAATCCTTACATAATGGAGAATTTAGCTGGAAGGATGTCAGAAGTTTCAATTAAATTTTTCAAAATGAATTGTACATTGCATATGCAGTATGATTTTATTTCTATATTGTTTGAGTTACTTTTCCTGTTGACTTACTATACAAGTTGACTTAGTGAACTATTTATTATCATATTTATCATTTTACAGCAAGCTGTGAATTTCTAGATAGCCTGTATTGTTATATGGCACCATCAGGTATTATTACCAAAAATGTAATTCTTCCTTTCACATTTCTTGTCTTGTAGCTAATAGGCCCGTACGGGTGTACGCTGATGGTATATTTGATCTTTTCCATTCTGGACACGCCCGTGCGCTGATGCAGGCCAAAAATGTGTTTCCCAACACACACCTGATTGTGGGAGGTAAGCTTGCTTCTTTTCTAAATCCTTCAGCTAATCAACAGAGAACAGAATTACATTGAATGTGTTTGCTTGTATGAAGTGTGCAGTGATGAGCTGACACACAAATTTAAGGGCTACACGGTGATGACCGAGGACGAGCGTTACGACGCATTAAGGCACTGTCGCTACGTCGACGAAGTGGTGCGAGATGCTCCCTGGACCCTCAGCACGGAGTTCCTGACGAAACACAAGGTCAAAGGTCGTGCAGTTGGAAAACAAGCCGCTTCTCGCTGGGCGTTTTTCAGATTATTGTGTGACACTTACAGATCGATTTTGTGGCCCATGATGACATCCCTTACACCTCTGCTGGATCAGAGGATGTTTATAAGCACATCAAGGCTGCAGGTGAGGATTCAAAATATCGCGCAGTGTTATTCATTTTGCTCATGTTATGTATGGTTGAGCAGCACGAACAGGTTTCAGCTCACCGGCGACTATACTGTTAAAAATGGGGGTTGGATGGCTCGTGTGTCATTGTGGCAGGAATGTTTGTGGCCACCCAGAGGACAGAGGGCATCTCAACATCCGACCTGATCACTCGCATCGTGCGTGACTACGACATCTACGTACGACGTAACCTGCAGAGAGGCTACACGGCCCGAGAGCTCAACGTTGGATTCATTAACGTAAGGCCGAAATACGTGACTGATTATTTGACTTTATTGCCACCTGAACAGAAATCAATCAACTTTGTGTCCATGACAGGAGAAGAAATATCGCCTTCAGAACCAGGTGGATAAGATGAAAGAGACCGTCCGTACAGTTGAGGAGAAGTCCAAACATTTTGTGTACCGAGTGGAGGAGAAGAGCCACGACCTCATCCATAAGTGGGAAGAGAAGTCACGGGAATTCATTGGCAACTTTCTGGAGCTTTTTGGACCAGATGGCGCTTGGGTATGTTTACGTTGACATTTAATTCGCATAAGATAAATCTACTGTTGAAGCATTATGACAATCTCCATCTTTTTGTTTGTGTCCTTGTGCAGCATGCTATTCAGGAGCACAGTGGACGAATGCTCCAGGCCTTGTCGCCTTACTCGTCCCCTCGTGGCTCCCCCAGCAGCAGTCCTACCAGAATGCGTTCACGCTCTCCTGACTCCTCCCCATCCTCGTCTAGAACTTCTCCCGCCTCCACATCACCTACTGCCTCTCCATCCACTCGCCGCCGTACCTGAAATGGGAACACTTCTTAGTCAAGGCTACCTCCACATATTTGGAAAATAATTTCCCGACGTTGGGTCTTTCTTTAAATATGATTCTAAATATGGTTGAGGTGTTCAAATTGACTTAATTCAATCTTGTCATCAAAATAATGTATTGTTGGTTTATTTAAATACAAGTGCAAGACATTCATAGTTTTGTTGTTTTCTTCATAAAGCAAAAGTGATAATTTTATTTTGAAATACAGTTTGTTGAAAAACATCAAGTTATTAAAAGTGAAATTAATTTGCAATTTTGGTTATGAATTGAAAGAAACTCAAATTATGAAATGAAATGATATTTAAACATTACTATTCAATGCAGTTTACGTTCACATCTACTGTATTGTACAGTAATTTCCCTGTATGGATACCAACAATTTATGTTTTTAATTGTAGGCACATAATGCAGTCAATATGTTTTTTTAACGTATTGGTGAAAAAAAATAAAGAAAACTAGAAATATTTAGTTACAGGAACGCGAGAAGCGTTGTGGTGTCTGGGATTTGTAGTTTTTCAGTGGTCGCCTCGCATGGCCGTGACGTCACGACTCCACTCGCTGCTACAGACGGACCAATACAGATTAAAGATGGCGCCCTCTCATACGGTGAGGTGCTGCAAACGGGCTCTTAACTGGATACCTGTCCTGTTTATTAACCTGGTCGTTGGCTGGTCTTACTACGCATATGTTGTGGAGCTTTGTGTTTGTAAGTATACTTTGTCATTTATTTAGTTTGTATTTATTTTTTAAATTTGCGTGCACATTTATTTGTCGTGGGGGTGAATGTGCGCTTGTGTTGACAATTTCCCGGTTGCCAACTTATCAGCTGTCATTTGAAGAAGTATGTTTACAGTCATTTTAAATCAAGTCATGCTTACTTTATTATTTTATTCTTCCGTTGTTCTTTCACTTACTAAAAATATGAATGCAAAGGCTCTTGTAATTAGACAAATGTTGTTTTTGTAAGAAGTCTATGCCTCCTTCACGTCAATATTATCTTCCTACCTATAGAACGTAAAATAAGTTGTGTGGTACACGTTCAGATCAATTTTGAAAGCGTGCATTTTATTCTAATGTTCTTTTCCTTCCAACAAATCAGTTTGACTGAAATATACTCCAGTACACTGTAGTGAGTTTTTAAAAATGCATCTTTCATTGGTTTTCCATCGACTTAAATATGATGAAGTGAATTTAAATATATGCCCGTGTCCTTGTGTTATACTTGACTTTTTTTTTTTTTTTTTAGAGGTTTTTTCTTTTCTCTGTTTTATTGCAGCCATAAAACAGTCATTAAGGTAACTGATTAATAAGTAAGATAGATTAGATTTGTTTTTCAAACAAGCAGGGTGATTTCATTTACAAGGAGACAGGACTAAAAAACATTCAGTGTCCATTGCAGATGGCTTCTTTCTAACTGCCAGCTTAGAACTGATGATACCATTATCTGCTCTCGATGAATTTTAGTCAGGCGAGGGGCGTCTCTGCTTTCTCAACAAAGGTCCTTCTCATTGTCTTATTGTAAGGGGGGGGTCACTGCAAGCGGTGCCAGGCCCTTGCCACATGGTGCCAGTACGGGGTGTCGTGTCATGGCAGATGTTAATTTATGCATTCTTGATGAGCATTCACTAATACTTTGTCTCCTTCCTTTGTGCATGTGTTGTAGATACAATCACAAACAATGCAGAGCGAAGTAAGTGACCATACATGTTCCTTTTTAACTTATTAGCAAATATTACATTAGTGTTGCTTCATCTTTGCTTCCTCTTAACAGTCAGCTACCTGGTCATCTTCCACATTTTCTTCTTCATGTTTATATGGTCGTACTGGAAGACCATCTGCACCAGACCTGCCCAACCATCAAAAGTGGTAAAAGTTGTTTTTAATCGTCACACCTCACTAGAAGTGGTTAGTATGTCTGCCTCACATTTCTGAGGTACAGTTTGCGAAATCCGGCCCTTGTCTTGTATTGTCAGTTCACCTTGCCGAGAGCAGAGAAAGAAATGTTTGAAAGAGAAGAACAAGCGGAGATGCAACAGGAAATTCTGAAGAAAGTGGCGAGGAATTTACCCGTCTACACACGTACAGCAGGAGGAGGTGAGGCTTTTAACTGCACTTGGAAATACTGACTGCATTATGGGCTGTTTAACAATAGACCACCAGGGAGTGTGCAACAACGGAAGCACGCACGCACACACATATACACACCATTTGTCATTAGTCATCTCATCCTTCACTAACATCTTTACACACTTGCTGCAATCACAAAAGGAAGTTGGCAAAAAAATGATAAGCAAATTACATTTTAACAAGAATCCAGTGACAAATTTATTTCCTTCAAAAATATCTAGAGCGCTTGTGTTTTCCTGCTCAGGTGCAGGAAGTTCATGTGTAGCCAGAGTAACATTTAACAGACGGGCTAACTGGACTCACGTGAGCTTGTTTGTCTCTTTGGGCACACGTGGGCTGTTCCATTCAACAACAACATGTAGAATTCTGTCTTATTTTTAGACAATATAGTAGGGAGTAATTAATGGTGGAAGTAACTCATTTTTTAGAAACTAGGATTTGAAATTTGCGGGTCCTGCTGTGGTTTGGAAAATATAGTCCTTTGTGTTAACGATCAATTAAATATTTGTAATATCTAAAAAAAAAAAAAACAGTCATGTTAATCTTCTCAATTCCCTACAGCGATCCGATACTGCGGCCTCTGCCAGGTAATCAAACCTGACCGCTGCCACCATTGCTCTACCTGTGAGATGTGAGTACTTCATTTAAGAGTAGTTGAGTGAACCAAAGTACTGTTAAAATTATATTTTCATATGACGCTTTGCTTAATTATGCATCTCCTGTGCTTTCTATTGGATAAGGTGTGTGCTTAAAATGGACCATCACTGTCCCTGGTACAGTAATTCCATTTAATTACGTAAATCAATCAATCAGTCATTGTCAGGTTTTAAGCTAAAGTGTGATTTTCCACTCCCAATTTCTTTTCAGGGTGAATAATTGTGTTGGCTTCTCAAACTACAAGTTCTTTGTCTTGTTTTTGGCATATGCCTCGCTTTACTGCGGAGTCATATGCGCTACCGTCGTCCAGTACTTCATCAAATTCTGGACTGTAAGTACAGACACTTCTTTTTTCCAAATAAATTGATGATTGTGTGTCTCACAAATTTGTATCATTTAATTTGAGGGTCAGTAATTGTCCTTGTGTTCTTCTCCATAGAAACATCTTCCCAACACGCACGCCAAATTCCACATATTATTCCTTTTCTTTGTGGCAGCGCTGTTTTTCATCAGCATCCTATCACTCTTCAGCTACCATCTCTGGCTTGTAGGCAGGAACAGGACCACCATAGGTACATTTGGAGCTTTTGCATTATTGAGTGGGACAGTCACTGCTGATGTCACGCTTACACACGATAACGTTCCCCCCCAACAGAGGCTTTTAGGGCCCCGGTGTTTGTGAAAGGTCCGGACAAAAATGGATTTTCTCTCGGCTTCAAGCGAAATGTTGCCGAGGTGTTTGGGGATGAAGCCAAGCACTTTATATTCCCTGTTTTTACCAGGTAAAATGTCAGTTCTAAATTTAAAGAGCACATACTATCAATACAAGATGTTTAATAGCTCTCTATTTTGTCAGTCTGGGCGACGGGCATTCATTTGTAACCAGACTGGTGCACATAGATCCTGAACAGGCAAACAGCGTCTTGCAACAAAATGGCAAAAGGTTATTTGAATTACTTTTTTTCCAGCATTTTGTTGTCTGTTTTTTTTTTTCCCCCCCGCCTTGCCTTTAATCATCAATGTGGCTTCAATTGCAGTCTTTCTAATGAGGAACTAAGCCCTAATGGACTGGCCCACGATACACAACACAAAGTGAATGGCAACAAGGAGGAGAATGGTACACTATAGAAAAAAACAAGTTTCATGTCATTCTAAAAAGGCAGCATCTGTATTTTGGATTCTGTGTTTCTCTTTTAGGTGGAATCCAAATAGTGTCGGTGGCCATGGAAAGTGAGCCATAGAAGGTAAATCAAATTGGAGAATTATTGTTGTTTTTTTTTGTCTTTTCTCCTGTTTTTTTTTAATACATTGTTTTATTTGCTCATTCAGCTGACCTCACTCGCTGCCTTGACCATCAGCAACGTCCACAGGAGCCATCCTCTGTCCTCAGCTAGACTTCGACACTCCCAATAATTTTTTTTGCTACTTGGTACTCCAAGGGCTTTTTTTAGACTGCAGCAGTCTGATCCAGAGGTTTGCATTAGTTGTGGTCCAAAAACATTAACAACAAACTGGTAGGGCTTTACCCTCCGAGCCAGTGTGCATATTTCACTTCACTAACAAATTTCCATACTATTCAGTATTATACTAGCATCATTGAATAGCGCTCATGTTTGTGAAGCTTCAGTACACACTGAATGGGTCAGGAGAGATGAATGCTGCCAACCATATGTGCAATATGTCCAAGAAGATTCAGCACAATGAATCACTTTTTTTTTTTAACTGGGTTCAGTTAATGTGAAAGGATTTCATTTTGTTTACAGCATTTAACTTTGTATTTTGTCACATTTATTAAGTAATATTTATCATTTCAGCTTTAGGCGTGAGAACTAAATCAAGTTTAACTTGATACCTTAAGTGTCATTTCAGAGACTTTTAACATGTATGTACTAGCAACTTGAACGGCACTATCAATATTTGTAAATGACTTCCTTGTACCGTTTGTAAGTTTATAACCTTTACCTCTTTATTTGTATAGCGCTTTTACAACAGCTGTCGCTGTAACAGAACAAATCTTAAATATTATAAAGCACAGTGATGATTTAATTTCCGCATTTGATACGTTTTTCTTCCACCTCACACATTGTACAAAATAGTTGAGGTATTTGGTTTGATTGAAATTTTCTAAAATGTTAATTAAATTCTAGTTAATGTTTCGCATTATGACTATCAAACCATAACTTAGAGGCAATGTATACCCCCACTCTTCAAATTTGATTTTCTTATTTTCTAAATAATATAGATGTCATAAAATACATCGCAAGCAGTCTGCCTTCCAAACGGCCTTCATGTGTTTTACACTTTTTTTATATTCACCCACTACGCCCAGCCAAAGTTCACGTGTGACGATACATTCATTTACTGTCATCTTAATGACTGCAACTGCCTGTGAATGAATGAGCGACCGTTACTTCTGTAGGGATTCTCATAAAACTGTGATTTCTTAACGTGTCATCAAGCCATAGCTCCTTAAAAGTAGCAGAAGGTTAAAGTACACTTAACTTGAACCCATTGTCCACACGGCCATGTGAGGGAGAAAGACTACTTTTTTACCCCCTGTCACTTTCTCTGTAGAAACTGGGTTTGATCAGAGCTTATGAAATTCGAATAAGAGGATTTATAGGGGGGAATTCTCGGCAAGAAGAACATCAGGAGCTATGGAGGACATCAACAACAGCAGCATTGATCCCGCCTGTTTGCAGGAACCCCCTCTGGCTATGGATGTGATAAAGCGTAAGTCTTTCCTTATCCATCAGGTCAAGCGAATGACAAAGCATCTGAAGTCTTCAGATTCTGCATCTCGTACACGTCAAAATAGCTTTAAGCCAAAAATAACAGTAAGGATAATAAAAGCCGATTCAATGTTGTGCCAAATACTCAGAATCTCTTCTAATTCTAAAAACAGAAATTACTTTTATGTAATCAGAGGATGCTCTAGCCATGTTCATATTTCATATGTCACCAACTCTTTGTTGCACGACTATAATTTTCCTTTTTGTGTGTTCCAATCAGAGCTAGATACGTTCGGAATGGGTCTGTACGCCATCCTCACCTTCATGTCCTGCACATCCCTGCTTCTCTATTTGGAGCAATGTGTTTATATTTATAAAAAACTGCCCTACCCAAAGAAGACAACCATCATCTGGGTCAATGGAGCCGCACCTGTAAGCTTCCCGTTGCCCTCCTAAATATGTCTGCCATTTTATGAATGGACTCACCATTTACGTATTTCAGGTCATCGCCACCATGTCGTGTTTTGGCATGTGGATCCCCAGGGCTGTTATGGTCACAGATATGACGTCAAATTGGTGCGTGATTTCAGGTTTCGGGTTATAAAAATAAATTTTAATTTGCCTTATGTTTTTTTGCTTTAGACAAAATGTAAAAATTAATTCCAACTACTCTCATTGGAAATATGCCCTTGAGCATGTTTTTCTGCTTTAGACAAAATGTAAAAATTAATTACAACCACTCTCGTTGGAAATATGCCCTTGAGCAAGTTACTCAACTGTCACGTCATCACGCGTCATTAACTCGGAGTGAAACCTTGCGTGTAAAGTCTGAGTGTGGTTTAAACCGCTCGATGAATCATTACACGGGAAAAGATCATAGGTCACACTAGTTTGCATGTTTCATATTCATTCAATTTGCCCACAAATACTTGAATTGTTTTTGAAAGGCGGTTCCATTTCTGCAGTTATTTTGCAGTGGTGGTGTACAAAGTGTTGGTTCTGCTCATTGAGGAGTTGGGTGGCAGCGATGAATTTCTGAAGCGCTTTTCTGGGAAACCCTTCAAGATCACCACGGGGCCGTGTTGCTGCTGCTGCCTCTGTTTACCTCATGTGCCCATGTCGCGGTACGAATTTTTTATTTTTTCATCCTACATCAGTGGAATTAAAAGCAAATCCTTTTTAGGGGCATGTTGTTCCTTCTGAAGTTGGGTGCACTGCAGTACGCCATCCTCAAAACGGTGCTGAGCATCCTCTCCATAATACTGTGGACAAACGGCAACTTTGACCTCTCAGATGTAAGTTTCCTTTCTTGCTGCATCCCCCGAACTGCAAACAATTGCAAACGAACCGTTCTTTTCCAGCTCGAGATCACTGGCACCGCAATTTGGATCAACCCGTTCATTGGCGTTCTCACCATCGCCTCCCTGTGGCCCGTGGCCATCGTGTTCATGAACACCAACCACCTTTTACGCCAACTCAATATCGTACCAAAGTACGCCATGTACCAAGTGAGTTGACACGAGCCGTTTGCTGTAAAACAAAACGTGTTATATAATGCATCACATTAACTAAGTGCTTGTTTTTAATCCTTAGCTAATACTCGTACTAAGTCAACTGCAGACGTCCATCATCAACATTCTGGCTCTGGATGGAACCATCGCCTGCGCCCCTCCCTTTTCTTCGCAGGCCCGTGGCTCCAGTGAGAATCATTTCCATGTCCTGATATTTATCCTCTCATTTTGGCATGACCTGAACTTCTCTTTTCTGTCTGTTTCCCACAGTGCTAAGTCAGCAGATGATGATCATGGAGATGTTCATCATCACCCTGGTTACTCGCTTCTTTTATCGTCGCACATATGAAACGCTTAGCTCACCCGCGTGTGACCAGCACAAGGACGGAGCCTCCCTGCAGGCCGCCCACATGGAGCACGACGTCTGAACGAGGGGAGCTGAAAGATGCGCTTTATCTGAGGTACCATTGCTCAAATGGTCAATTTTCATGTTGAAAACATTATATGACAAAGTATTTCTGCAGGACTGTATTTACTAATTTGACTAAATTCTTTTAGGTTAGTTCCTAGTTCACACAAATTAACCTTTGAATAAATAATATCATAATCCCACTTAAAAGGAGCCATATCATTTTGTTTTGGCTATTTCCGGCCTACTTTTTTTTTCTTAATATGTACTCATCTTTACGTATTAACTTATTGTTCTATTAGTAACACTATTATCTTTTTAAAGACTGAATTTTTAATAGTGATTTTATAAATGCCTTTGATTATAGCTATAATCCCTGACACAATATTATTTTTCTCATTGTTTAATGTATGCGCAATTAAGGAGTGTTTACATGAAGATTGTCATAATTGAAAGTTATTTCATTGCTCAATGGAATCATGTATTTAAGGGTTTTTATGTGTGATGTGTATCTGCATTATCTACGTAGCGCTCCCACCAAAGCTTTTGTTGTCTGTGAACAAAACAAAAGAAGTTTATTTAAAGACTGCTGACCCACTTAGTACAAAGCGGAAAATACTTGGATGAAGTGGCAGCTTTATCTGCTGTTCCTCTAATGGCCAAAAGAGGGCGTGTTCCACTTGGAATCCTCAAGGAACCTCCGCCTCATTTATAAAAAGCAGCAAAGTTGACATATTGCATCAAAATACTGTACTATGTACTTTTATTATGCATGCAAACAAAAAAGATAAAGATGCTCTCATTTCTGAGTATGATGTTGCATTCTTAATGATATGCTACTAAAATTATACCAAAGGTTTCTATTGACTTGAACTTCAAAAACAAATACTTTGTTGTTTTCACGTAACTACTCCTCTGCAGTTATGCAATCGTTCTCATGACTTTATTGTGTTCAGTTCTGATTCAAAGGCTTGGTCTTCTTCTGCTTTAAATTTGATTCATAGGTTTTAAAAATTACAATGACAACATTAACACCCACGCAAACATATCAGTTGATATTCTACCATACCTCATATATTGTACATCATATAATTTACATGTATATTATATCGTATATATTTATAAAGATGTAATATTACTATATTATAAAGAGATGTATATTATATTGTATATATTTACAATGATGTAATATTACTAGATTATAAAGAGAAGAATTAGACAAGAATTATGTTTTAATGGTCAAAGGTCCCAATGGTGGAAAGGTTTTAAAATTATTTACCTTGGTTTCATTTTTATAGGACTTAAACGTGGCATTTGAACGGGTGAATAGACTTTAATGTCTATCTTATATGGTCACAATCAATAATAAGACAAGGGACATTTTATTTGCAGTTAAGCTTTATTTAAATGATGATGATCATGCATGTAGGGATGCAGTGAACAAAATGAATTGAGATATTTAAACATGTCGTGATTATTGGCACTTCAGAATTTTTATTACTAGTCTAATTGTCTCTGCCGTTTATATAAACAGTCATCAGGCGTATGGATAAAGAAAGAACATGTTGATGACAGCCCTTGGCTCTGCATTGCTGACGAAAGCAGCTTACTCCCTCAGTTGCCATGGTAACTGGAGAGAGGAGCCAGGCAAAAGCAAGGAAAAGGGGAGGGGCTTTTGAGGGCGAACGAGAGGAGAAAGCATTGGAGGGACAGAGGGAGGGGACCGCAGACAGACGATAACATAGTAAACGCGGGGAGAGCAACGCAGGTGAAGACGTTCATCCGAGGGAGACAAAGATAAACTCCAATGTAAATGCTCCATCCAGCGAGTCGCGAATAATAACCGCATCAAAAGAGGGGAGGAGACGTGGACTGACGCAGAGAAAAGATGGATGTCCAGACGGAGAACGTGGACCCCCCACCTTGTGAATCCCAACCAAGTGGAAAAATACGAAAAGGATTCAAGCTGTTTGGCAAACGCAAGCCCGGTAACATCTTTTCTCTTAAAAACAACAAGTCACCTGTCAGCAGGAGCCAAACCCTCGATGGACTACCCGAAGGCGCCGCGCTTGATGCCGAGCTGGAGGCGGATAAGGAGAAGGCGCGGGAGGTGAGTCAAGGAGACGGCGAGCACACGGAGGAAGAGCCGACGGGCGAAGATGGCGTCCTGGCCGCCGCTCGCAACTCCATCTCTTCAATCGGATCGACCAAGTCCATCAGTTTTTTCTCACGGCTGAGGGGAACCCGGAGAGGAGGGGGGGAACGCAGAGTCCACACCGTCTGCCAGCCAACGACAAGACAACGGCAAGGGTTGAAGGGCCTCTTTGGCAGCATGAAGTTACGCCTGAAAGACAAGGAGGACAAGGTGGACGCTCCCCCGAGCCCACTCCTCATGTCCTCCCGCTCCAACAGTGTGGAAATTATCAAAGAGGACATTGGCCTCACCCCCAAATCTTGTCCTCGCTCTCCGGAGAGCCATGAGAAAGTGACCCGTGAGAGCTCCCCGATACCAGCGAGCGACGCGAGCGGAACTGAGAAGGATGCGGCACCTGTGCCTGCTACAGAAGCTCCAGTGGTGCCATCTGAGAGCAGCCTGGGCTCCTTGCTGGAAGACATCTCCTCACTCCTCACCTTTGAGTCCATCTCAGGAGGCAATATCATGGCTGACGTGAAAGCTGATTGGGGAAAAAGCAGACGCGCCTCCAGCCCGGAATCACCTAAGGTCTCAGCATCGGCCACTTCTCCTTCCACCAGACCTGCCAGCACTTCTCCTCTGACCTCCACTTCTGTGACCACCTCTTCCTCACCTGTAGCTGTCGGCGGTCCTTCTATTACTTGTGTGACAACCCCAACCTCGTCTTCTGTAGCTACGCCAGTCGTGACCAGTTTGACCAAACCCTTGACTCTGACGAACGAGTCAGTCAAACCAAGTTTGGACTCTTCTCCAGCCTCGGGACAACCTTCTGTTGGGATTACAATAAAATCAGCTTCGACAACCACAAACGTGAAATTTTCATCAAGCCCTCCCATAATGTCCACCCCTTCGATAACACTGAAAACCATACCGAGCACTACTGCCACTAACCAGTCTTCTCTGGACAAGACTCAAGTTACCACTTGTAACTCCACTTTTGGAAAATTAGCTTCACCAGACACAGTGGCTCCTTCTCTCGCTTCTCCAACCATCGCCTCAGTAAGTAAACCTCCTCCTGTAGCTACGACAATTCTTGCATCCCATAAACCTGCAACCCATAGTCTTTCGTCCCCTGCTACTTTCACTCAACCCGATAGCAATTCTGAAATTTCCGCATCTCCCAAACCTCAAAATGTAGCTGCAAAGGTGGAAACCGCTCCGAGTCCAGTCGAAACCCGGCCTTCTTCAATTTCCCACGCCACAATAACCACAACAATGCCAACCATTTCCAAACCTGTACAAATGTCCAACCAATGGGTCGCGCCACATTTTCCCCAACCCGAGTCTAACCTCACAAGTTTCTCTACAGCTAAAAAATCTCCCATATCTTTAGATAGCACTATTCTTACAGTTTCTAAAGAACTTCCATCAACCCCTGCAACAAGTAAGAGTCCAGTCTCCCCTCCGCCCACTGCGACTCTCTTTAAAGACCGTCCTGTTCCCGCATCTTTAGTGTCTGTGACTAAAGATCCTCCTGTTTCTGTGCCAACATCTCCTGAGCCTCCCGCCTCGGCCCATATATCAGTTTCTGTACTGAAAAGCCCTCCTGCTCCAATACAGATCCCCGTCACTCAACCAAAATCCCCTGCTCCCCCTGCCACTACCCCCGTGCCTTTGCCAAGTCCAACTGCAGCATTTGACAAGACAAGCGCCAACGAGCCGTCAACAAACGGACAGTTGTCTCGGCCGAGTAGCACAGATGAACAGAAACTGGAGGAACAGCATAATGGGTCACGCGCCGACGTCCCCAAAGAAAGGAGGACACAAGTAAAGACAATTAGCAAAATACCCGTGGTTGGAGGAGCCCGAGCTGGCAAGCTACCAGTGCGGGACAGCCAACATACTGATGACGATTCAAGCAGAGACCCGCCCACCCCCATCCAAGAGGACAAGCGTTTTTTGGACAACACTGGGAGCAGAGACAAACGTGGCAGTGTGGAGGTTCATGTGGCCACCTTCAAACACAGCCAGGAGGAGAGTCAGCAGATTCAGCAGTCCAAAACCCCCGCCGGTGTTCCGCGTGACTCCAAGATCCCCGTCAAGCACGGAGCACAGTCTCCAACCGCATCGCAAATACCACAAGCTAAAGAAACCCCTCGTACCAAGATACCCGTCTCCAGAGTCCCGGTCCGCAGGGTGGGTAATAAGCCCGCAACTGTTGGTGCCGTGAGAAAATAATAAGGTACTATGACACGCCATGCTGTTTCTCCAAAGTTATGACTGCAACCAGATTCCCCCTTTAACTTTGATGCTCATTGTCACCCGCTGATGTCACAAGATCACAAACAGGAACTGAACTGAAGCACAAACATGTCCACGCAAATTCACACAAGGTTCAGGGTCAAATGTCAACACAGCAACAATCCCTCTTCGGCAAGATAAAAAGTTCTCTTGGAATGTCTCACACATCTTGGACTGGTGCCTTTTTTTAAAGGTTGCTTTTCCTACAGATTTCAAGTCAATCTTTTCTACAGTATTTTAAACTTTTGTTACGCCGACGTTTTGTAGAGGTCGTCCAAACCTTTTCGTCTTTCTTTCCGGGACCACTCTGTTACTGGTTTCGATCCAGAAATTGCAGCTCCTAATATACATTCCACACCTAGCTCGGGATCTACTGTACCTATGTAGCAGCAAATGTGCCGTTTATATATTTGCACTCGTCCAATGTACATTCCCTTTTGTGTTTGCCTGCTCCTATACAACATGGGTTGATCACATGGTGAACAAAGGGAGAGACCGGGACTTTGAAACAGGGATGGAAATGACTCGGCAGCCGCTACGGCTGACTCCGTGGACGTTTGAGAGGATGCAGAGATGTGTTTTGCAGTGTGTATATTGACACATATCCTCATCCTGCTTATGCTCAATCTGTGTGCATAGTCATGTAGTTTACTATTTAATCAATAAAATTATATGAGTGTACTCTGCAAGTGGATTTGTTCTATTTAAGCGGCGGGTCAGTGTGATATTTTTAAAGCAGCTCATAAAAAATGATTTATGAAGTGCAGCGGATTATCTTTTATGCTAATTTAATATGGAAGGAAATGACATAACCGTGTCGTCATTCCGAAAAAGATAAGAGCCTATAAAGATTTTTAGCTTGGTTACACTGTGACCTCCTCCCAGAACGCGATTGTGACAGCATCCGCACTGCGAGTTCACTGACCTGAATAGAAAGCACATTAATGTCAACTTCAACCTGGCCAATCCGCTGCAAGGGAACTCACGCTGCTATTCATGCCGTGTGATCTTTGGGCATCCCTTTTAAACAAATGCAAATATTCTGCGTAAAATGAGAATAAATGGGAAGCGTACAACAGAGTAAATAAAAGTGAGAACAACAAAAGATATTGGAGGAGACGAATTTCCTACACAGCACAGAGCAACAAGTGATCATGGCGATTAAATATTTACACTTTAAGATCAAGTGGAAGTAATATCTCTCCGAGTCGATATTCTAATCACATTATGCACTTGGGAAACGGATGGTATGATTCTCGCTGCGGTTTGCATTAGGAAGCTCCTTCAGGAGAACTTAATGAATGTCCCTTTGTCAATAACCATTCACATGATGTCTCTTTCACACTCCTAGATAAAGACTAGAGCAGTATTTATGCTAGTTGAGCTACGGAACACACTGGCCTTGACTTTTTGAGACTCATTGCATAAGCTTTTAGAGACAATCAAGTGTTTGTGTGCACCCCCAATGTGGTACACCAATTCCATCGCCCATAATGCAGTGGAGCGGCCACCCTGGTGCATCTCGTGTTTGAGTCTACATCTGCCTCCGGAGAGAGATGTGCCCCTTACGAGCCTAATTTAGCATGCTTCATTCTGTGTTTCCATGCCAACTCCACTAGGTCAACCAATAGAAGGCCGCAGGCTTTAATGGGAGGAGTTTGAAAACATGAGTGCTTTGCTTACTCACTAAAAAGAAAACTCATTCATTTGCATTATTGGAATGCAGGAATTGAATAAAAACTCAGCTGTGGATTCGACCTGATTGTTTGTGTGTGTCAAGGTTTAATTAATGCTAATCATTATTCATTTGCCTGGAGCAAGTAACGTCACATCATGCTGGTAAATTAAGTAACTCATGCGTATATTAATTTAGCTTTAATGCCTGAGATGATGACTATTTAGGGCATCTTGTTTGCCTTCTCATGCAATGGGATGTTTCATACTGGTCTGACATTAACAATATAAAGGCTTACAGAGAAGAGACATACATATAACATTCATAAAATTTTTGTTTTGTTTTGTTCAAACCTATTATTGCAACAAGAAAACGTGTTGTCTAACAAAACCATTCATATTGAAAATATAAAAATGTATATTGAAATATATAAATGTGACATACAAGTCATACAAGAGCACGTTGATCAAATTCTAACTGCTATCAAGCAGAACAATAAAAGCATTACGTCATGCTTTTAGAAAATATCTCGCACTGAGGGCCTCTGCTGGATGTTTCATACTGGTCTGACATTAACAATATAAAGGCTTACAGAGAAGAGACATACATATAACATTCATAAAAAAATTCATTTTTATTCATTTTTTGTTCAAACCTATTATTGCAACAAGAAAACGTGTTGTCTAACAAAACCATTCATATTGAAAATATAAAAATGTATATTGAAATATAAAAATATATAAATGTGATATACAAGTCATACAAGAGCACGTTGATCAAATTTTAACTGCTATCAAGCAGAACAATAAAAGCATTACGTCATGCTTTTGCAAAATATCTCGCACTGAGGGCCTCTGCTGGTGGAAAAAGAATACTGAAATATTAAGCTCAAAGTATAAATGACCTTATCAAAAATTGTCATCAGCTTCTATTGCCGCTAGAGGACGCCACAAATTATTTATTTCAAAAATGACTTGCTGGCATCACAAATACTGGAGGTAATATAACACTGAAAATTAGCAACACAAATCCATATAATATGAACTTGCACAACCTTCAAAACAGACATGTAGCTCAATTAAAGTAGATTACTATATGCATTCATTTGTTTGTGCAAAAAGGATTTGGAACAATTTGGTGCACTGTGTTTCTGCGCTCTACTGTTGGGCATTCTAGTTCTGTCACAGATGAATGTTGCTCAAGTACATAATCAACTAAATAGCTTAATTACAAGACTGGTATAGAATCTTTATATTTGATTACAAGATAGCGAATGAGTTGTCTCTAAGACATCACATATATAATACAGTGCACATTCAAACACGCTGAATTGGAATCGTGCAAATACCCCCCCCCCTAAAAAAAGACCTTTAAGGGTCTGCTACACCATGAAGTGCATGTGTCCCTCTGCTCCTGTCACAATAACATCCATCCAGATACGCATGGCCTCGGGAGACGGGGCCACCATGTAGTAGACCCGGTCATGAGTCTTCACACTAAAGGTCAACGAGGGGTTGGGACTCTTGGGTGCACAATTGAAAGGAGAGAGAGAGTTAAGATCACAACTGTGAGCAAAAAATAAAAACAAAAATATAGAATAGAATAGCATAGAATCAATCATCTTACTTTGTGTGCATTCTTCAAATGATCATAGTACACCTCCTCTATTGCTTGGAAATAAATGACTCCTTTCATCTTGGTCTCATGCTTGTCTGTGGTGAGAAGGGAAAAAGTAGCCTTCAAGTTATCCCGGAATATTTTAAAGATGACATCACTGCTCTCCTGTCATGTGTCAAATTGAAAGAAGAGTTCCTCACCCGCATAGTAAGTGAGCGTCCTACGATTTTGGTCAAAAACAAACCAGCGCTTCTTCCAGGTTTTTATTTTCCCTCCCATTTTTACAAGGAAGCCTCTGCATGTTTTGTCCGTGATGCCCAGGTGGAAGCAGGCGTCTGGATTGTGGCCCGCCGCCTCAATATGGCAATGAAGATCAAAATCGTCTTTCCTCATGGGTAAGTAGCGCGACAGAAGTCGGGACTGTGGACCGAATGGATGACGTCGTCATTTTGTGCGTCTCATCTTATTGGAGGTGTGTGATGTTAACGTACCTGCGATCTCTGTTTCTCCCTGAGCTTCACTTCCCGCTCCACAAGTTTCTGTCTCCGGTTGGTCTCCTCCTGCAGGCGTTTCTCCAGTTCCTCCCTCCGTCTTCGCTCTTCCTCCAAAGCTTGCCGGCGTATCTCCATCTCACGTTCCTAAGCGTGCCACATCGGACACAAACAGACACAAACAAAAGGTATGCTCACTTTGTTTTTGTTTTTTAAAAAGGGGGGGGGAGTTTTAATACTGTTAGTTTAGATTTTATTATAGAGTGAGTTACCCTGTGCTCAAGCAGCCTTAGCTTTTCCACCTGGGCCTCTCGGAGTAAACGCTCCATCTCCTCGAGCTTGGCCATGTTGGTCATACTGGCACTGGCAGGAAAGAGAGAAGACATTATTTTGGGCCACATCATCACCATCAACATGACTGATGATGTTCAACCTGGAGATGTTATCTGGAGAGCATGCGGAGAAGCTGGTCTCCATGCTGTCAGAACTGTCCACACTGACGGTGTCGGAGGCCTGGCTGTTATCCGGGTAGGACAAAGAGTCCAGGTAAACGTTGGCCTCAGAGAGCATCCGACTACCAAAATCACTTTTTCTTTGTCGGCTGTGTACGCCGTCATTCATATGTGTGTGGCCTGCTGACAGAACGGAATGAAATGATATCAAATTATGAAAGAACTGACACTATTCCAGCAGTTGTTGTTTATTGGACGATGACTCACTTTTTGGCTGGCGGCGAGCATTCAGGTCTCGGGGGGCAAAGCTGAGCCCTTGCGGGATGACGCTGCCACAGCTGGAGCTTTGTGACAGAGGCAGATGGGCCTGTAGAAGGGGGAGGGAAAAAAGAAAAACGCAGATTGCTGGTCACGGCAAGGCACCGCGGCATTCGCACAAGTGCAAGTCTGTCTAGCGGTGGATTGCTATTTGGCACAATTTTTTTTTTAAATCCCACCCTCCTCTGTAGCTTAATTATTATGAATAACAAATGGAATCTAAAAGTCTGCATTTTATGGGGCAATTTCCTGGAAGATTGTATTGATGAATAAATAATGACCTTGGGCGGAAGGGTGCGTCCCAGAGATCGTCCGTAGGGAGTGACGATCTGCTGGCTCCTCTTCGGCGTCGTGTTGTCGCTCAGATGGGCCGAGTTTTCCTTGCCGCTTCTTCTTCTTTCCTTTGCTGAGTGCAAATGCTACAGCAGAAAGGCAGCTTGAAAGCTTCTCAATCGTGGGCGGAAACAATTCGCCAACTTCTTTCAGAACTTTTGTCCACAAATTGTATTATTCTGTCGCCCACCTCTTTGACGGCCCCGTTGCTATAGGCCAAGTCCTGCTTCTCAGACAGCTCTGCATACTTTCCTTCCAAAGACGCCAGCTTGTCTCTCTCCTGCGGTCGTCATGATGACATCTTCAGTGATGGCAACGCATTTGTCGAACTCGGCCAGTTTTTTGCTGAATGGCTTACCTTCTGCAGCATGATGAGCAGATTGCTTTTTTCCCTCTGGAAGTCTTCTCTCTCCTGCTGGGACTGTAAAGTAATCTGCGAGGACTGTTTCTTCAGAGTCGCAAGTCTCTCCTGCGAGAAGGAAGAAAAAAAAAAAGTAAATCGGCAGCACATTTTTTTAATGTGGGAGTTAAAACAGTTTTCATATTGGAAACTTTACATTTAATTTCCATATATGTATCTCCACCCATAACCTGTTCAGAAAGCCTGGAGAAGATCCAGAGTCACTTTCAAGCAACTTCACAGTCACCGTAATGTGGAGGAACTATCATTAAAAAAAAAAGCTACATCTCAAATGGATGTGACACCACCGTTACATCAGGGTTGTTGCCCCCTTGGTCGTTATGGTAACCAAAGCCAGACTCCCGATTGGCTCAGCAGTTTCAGCTCTGTATGTTCTGTATATTGAACCGTACATACGATATGTACCTTGCGCGTGATAGCGAGACGCTGACAGTCAGCAATTTCTCTCAGTAACTGACTCTGATTTTCCTTTTCCTCATCTTGCTGAATCTCTCTCTCCAATTTTTGAAACTCCAATTCCTCCAAGCTTTTTGCTTGCTCCTCTGCTTCCTACGACAGACAGGACATATATATTCATTCATGCACCATTTAAATGAATCTATGAGGAGGCAAATTTGATGGTCCAGATCAGATGGGTTTGTCAACACTTCCTTTTCTGAGCTACTCAAATGTGTCACCGTAATTGACGTGCCATTCTCTTATTGGTCATTATAAGGGCACAATAATACAAACTGTTTTTTTTTTTTTACCTGTGCTTTCTCAGTGTGGCTAATCTTTTCAGTACTATGAATATTTTCCTTAAGCTGGTCCAAAAGCTCCTTTTCTTTTTGCATCTGAGCCATCTCTGATTCTTGCTCCCCTTCCAGCAAAGCGCACTCTACCTCCATCTGCAGGAAATATTTAAAAAGGAAGGAATGAAAGAACTTGTTGATGAACTCAGAAAAGAAAAAAAACACACTTTAGATTTTAATATTATTTCATTGCTCATCAGCTGTGTTGGAGGAGTAATGACTCAACAGTTTTTGAAAGCAAAACATTGTGTGGGCATGCGTTACCTCTCTGACTGACTCTTCCATCTGGTTGTCCAGGTCTTTAATCTTCTGCTCCAGCTCCTCAATGTTGTTGACAACTTGGATCCTCTCCTCTTCAATATGTGTTACTTCCTGCTTCAGCTGCACACTCTCCAACACCTGGATGCCATATAAGGGAGGTTGGTTTAGATCTTCTCTCTCTGTCACTCACACACAGCATACGTCTTATATGGACATTTATAATCCAAGCCAAACATAAATATCTCCATCCTAACCTTTCATGGCATTTTTACGACAAATGAAAATGAAACTAGCTTCTTGCATTAGGTGTGATGTTAAACACGTAGACGAGCAGCAGATATCCCAGCGCCTTTGAGAGTAACAGCGGCAGATGTTTTAACTTGGTAACTGTTGGATGAATGACAACAACAACAGGATTCTTTTTGGACTTAGCCTAATGGAAATTGGAGCATTTTGTTGCTAGTCTTGCCAAAGTATCCAAAACCTCCCATTAAGATACACTTATAAATTGATCATTATTGGTCATTATTCTAGTGAAGTACTGTAAGAGATCATAACATATCTACATAATTATATGACAAGCAAATCCCAGGCATGTTTTACAGAACAATATTTTTTTAAAGGTTGTGGTTATGTGTAATCAATAGTCTCGTTTTTCTTTTCGATTCAAAGTTCCTAACATCTGGAAAAACGGCTTTGCCATGTGTATACACTAGAATTCTTCCATTCAAACACGCACACATAATAATTCTCAGTGGGATAGAGTCATTTCCTGTTGCCCCCCTCTCTCCCTTTCTTTTGGAGTTGAATGTTGAAGCACAACTTAGGTCTTCTTCATTAAAACCAGACACAGTGCCGGTTTGTAACTGTTTTAGCGTGGAAAAAGGCTTCACTTTTACAAAGACGGGACCACTGAGACTACGGAGGAGAAGTTGACCTGGCAGCTGAAATGACACAATTTGATACGTTTACTTAGAGATCAGCAATGACCACAAATATGATGATTGCAATATCAAAGTTGTGATGGAGTCCCATAACATGTAACATGTCACTTAAAACAAACCCCTTAAACAGCAACTGATAAAGGAGCTTTCTATACAAAATGAGGGGAGCATATGCGAGAGATCGGCACTGCACGTTTCCACTTTACTTCAACTCAAATCTAGTTGGAACTAAATGTTTACTGTAAAATGTCCATTAAAAAGTCTTCAGCCTGAATGGTTGTGCCTGAGAAGGTGATCTGCACACAGCGATGTGGAAAAAGGGAGAACACGAGAATGCTAATCATCTGCAGTGAGTCCACAAAAGGTAAACAAAAAAAGATAAACAAGCTCTCGGCAGTCTGATAAAGTGCATTCCGTTTACTGTAAGGGCTTTTCGTGCTCCTTTTCACAAGTGGCGAAAAAGAAAATGCTGAAGAGCAAGGGTGTGTCATGCACAAAACAGAGACAGATTTCAGAAGGAGTCAGAACCGCAAACTGCCGTTGCTTTTAATTCCTTCATGTGAATGCGTGAGCCAACCATGGTAACTCAATATCAATGCCTAAAACAAACACGAGTGTCGTGAGTTGGGGTGGGAAACTTTTGCCAGGCAGCTCAAATAAATTATGAGTCAGGGGTCTACGATTTGATTACCAATTAAATATCGTAAAAAATCCAGAACTGATGCACATTGTTGTGTTAGTCGGCCTTAATGGAGACTTTAAACTTCTTCTTCAATGAGGGTCAAAGGTTAAAACGCTTAAGAGCGCAATAAGAGTCTGCTGAGATGCGGTGACATCATCACCTCACATTTTGATCAACACTGTTAGCAAGGCAATTATGTAAGTCAATGGAGATAGCCAAGAAGCAAATATTGGTAAGCAAAAGGGACATCGCCAAACTAGGATGAGATTGTTAAGGTGCGCTAACAACACTGGCTGAATCATTGATGCTGCATTGGAAAGCAAATACAGCCGAGTAGCAAAAAATAAAATGGATTTTAAAATGACCTTAGCTCTGTGGTTGCTGGATGGTGAGGGTGCACCGCCGCCAAGGCTAAGCGCCGGCGAGCCAACTTCTCTGTAACCGTTTTGCTGACGACTGCTGACCTGCTGCTCGTCACTGAGAAGCAAATCCCGTACTCTGGTGCCAAAACCGCCTTCCGGCGCCGTGCCGCCGGGAGAGTCGGAGAAAACGGACTCGTCGTCCGACACCTGCAGCTTCTCCAACTCCTTATTGATCTTCTGCAGGTCGGAAACTGCTGAACCTGCAGGCTCCACCTGTGCAAACTCCGTACACAGGGTCATGATGGTCTCCAGCCGCTGACTTTCCTGTAGACCAACATATACACTCTCACTCATTTGTATTCTGCAAGTGACAAAGTCCATAAGACTCAATGCTAAACTCACCAACTTGTGCACTTTCTGCTCCCTGAGTCTCTCGTCTCTCTGGTGCTGGTGGTAGTCTCTCAACTCCTCTTTGCCGTTCAAAGAAGTGATGCTACCCACTCTTTGACCTGAACTCAGCCCGCCTTTCCCAAAAGATAACCTCCGCTCTCCAAAGCCCGCATCCAAGTTCGGCCCATCTATCTCAACACCTAGAGAGCTCAGGGAGGCCATGCTGGCCCTCCTGGGTGTATTGGGCATACTGGCTGGTACCGTCACATCAGGTGGTTGTTCAAGGGAGGAGAGACTGCGCCGAGCCACGGCCGAGCGCCCTGCTCGATGTAGATGAGGCGGCAGAGATAAAATGGGAGGATCGGCTGGATTGTGAAGGCGGGGTAGCGAGCGGCTGTGCATGCCCAGACTGTTGAGGGAACCTGTGGAGTATTTCCTCTGCCTGGAGTCACTTACGGCTTTGCCGTGTGAGTAAAGTCTGCGGCCCAGTCGAGGGCTTGAGGGCACGCTAGCTGTGCCGCTCTTAACCCTAGGAGAGCGAGGTATGGGTTCTCCATAAGAGGAGATGAAAGAACTTCCATCCGTAGGGTGGAAGAGGCTGTCTTGCGATTGGTGGCGAGCGTTTGGGTGACGGAGCAAGCCGTTGGGGCTAAACTGGCGCTCACCCTGGCGAGGGGAAGGGGGCATGCTGCTGCTGCTCACATAGGAGAAGTTTCTCGAGGAAGACTGCTGATGCTCGCTGGTTCCGAGGATGGAGAGTGGTCGTTTGGACTGGGGTCCGCCGGGGGAAGGCGTATTGAAATACTTGCGGCTGCACTCAGCCGCCCTCAGACTGGCCTCCAGGGCACTCTTCCTGCGCTGCAGCGTCTCCATCAAATCCTGCAGCTCCGCCTTAGAGCGGGAGCCCCTGAGGAAGGTTCCGCCAACCGGGCTGCTGCCGCTCGGCTCCATCTTCACACAGTCTGGAAATGGGAGCAAATTAACAGAGCATGTAATCCGGACACTTTTTGGGGTCATGTCATAAAGCGAGGCCCATTTAAGAAGCTGACGTGCTGAGTAAGAGGGGGAAAACCAGCAAAGAATGTGCGCTCTTATGCTTCCAAGCCCAACACAAACACTGGCCCTCTCGGTTGCCAAGTGTCTTCTAAAAATGGAAGAAGCCAGCATGCGTCACGGGTTCATCTGTGAGGACACCTATGAACGCATGCTTAAGCGCATTTTAAGGGCACACGGACACCTGGCCCGGAAGTTACAATATGCTCAGACCGGTTGGTATGAAATGTCATTTTATTTTGCAAGTTAGCCTGTAGGTTAAAGTTTACCTGAGCTGTAGCCGAGCGTGCTCACAGCCGCCCTTTGAGGAAGCATCCTGCTCATCTCGCTGACCTCCGTCTTTCAAGATTCAACTGTGCTTTGCTGCCAGAAAGGAAAAAAACAAAAGTCAACATGCAGAACTGAGGCGGGATTGCGTAAGAAGCTTTGGCGCGTGTGCAATTTGAACATTTCTCGAAACTTGTCGAGAATATAAAGACTGCCTTTTATTTCATGCAAATTTAAAGAGAAGAAAGATCTAATTCTTTGAATCATCTTTAAATAGTGCAGACATAAGAGGGATTTCTGTCGTGAGGCTGAATCCACATGCATAGTAAGAGCAGAGATGGTTGATGTGAGACTTTGTGGTCCTGCTGTCTGGAGCCCTGGCCTACAGGAAGTAGGGTATCCTTTTACACACTCACACAATCAATCAGCGTGAGTTCATTCTTAGGACCCCTCCCGCTGAAAAAAAGAGGTGGGCCTCATGTCAGCAGTGAGCGGTTTTACGGCATCACCCAGACTACAGGCTGGCTGGCTAATGCGTAGAGTTAACACACACGCAAATGTAAACACTATACGGGATGGAAGTATTTTATTCAACAAAGAGTCATTGCAGGAGGATTAAAACACAAATAAGGAAAAGAGACAAAACTTTTTGAGCTATGCAATGTCTGAACAGTCGGTTCAATATGCTGAAGCAGATGGAATAAGTTGAGCTACCGAGAAGGAATCAAACAATGATGATCAAACCATATGCAAGAATGTGATTTTGATGCTGCCCCCACTTTCTTTTTTTTTCTTTTTTTTAAATCAAATGTTTCTTCTCAACAGTGTCAAGGCAATTCAGATAAGCAACATGTGAGAACAATTTAACTTGAAAGCTATAACACTTGTGCAATAGAAGTTTAGTACAATTTCCAAAAGCTTTTTTGGATTTTAAATAGCAGCAATATTTGATCGAATCTGGGCATCCATCTATCTGTGAGCATCTTTCACAAGAAAAGTCCCTCCTCTTACCTTTGTGGACATAGTTGCTCTCCCTGTTGGATGGAGCTAGGTGAAATCCTCTCGTCCCTGCACGGAGGCAACAGCAGAGTAAAACCCCAAAGTCTTCCCGTGACAAAGGATCAGACAGGAGACCCTTCCCACCTCCCCAGAGAGGGGAGGGGGAGAGGAGGAGAGTTGCAGCCTCAATGTTACTTTGCGGCATCTGGCAATGCTGTTGCTGCCGCCCTCTAAGGTGGCTCAAGTTATTGCAGAGGACATCAGCTATGTGAGAATTGCTGAAATCAATTCAGTAGGTTACTTTTTTTTCTTCTTCAAGAAATGCTGTACTGTAGTTGCAAGAGGTGGGAAATACTCTCCACAAACAAGACCAAGCCAGAGTACGTATTTGGGTATCAAAATATGTCGGATTGTTTTTGTTTTCCCCCCGGTATGTGCAGGCAGGGGCTGCCCAGAAAAACTCCCCCCCCCCCCCACACTCGTCCAACTATAAAATATACTTGTGTACTGCAACATGGAGAAAATAAACACATTTGCTTTTATCTGTAAGATACAAAAAAAATACTTCTTAGCAACAATTCTTTTTCTAACTGTCAAGGAAAAAGATCCAGTTTGAGAAAACCTTACATAAGAAAAATCCCCCAATTCTCCCGGAACTACAGCTTTGATGACATCATGGGGAAGGGGGCTTTTAGAGAGCCTGGACAAGATGATTGCTTCCAGACAGACCTTGGATCTCTGTCGTAAATTCGCATACACATAAATTGGTGAGTTGCTGGTGACGCATTCCGGGAGGGAGATACTAATTTTCAGAAAACATTGTGAACTTGCACAACTTTGATTTTATTTTTTTTTTCTAAAGTACCCAGCTGCATCCTTTGCAGGTTTTAAGGCCCTCCTGGTCATGACAGGGTCATTGACCCCTTAAGTGGGACTTGATGCCATTTTCATGACACAATGCTCCACATTTGTGTCCACTGCATGTGGCACTTATTGAAATGCCGTTTTAAAACTATTGTTGTGGTTTAGACCTTTTGTCTAATTTTAGATCCTCTTGATTAGGTGTGAATTCATAGTAAAAATTATTTTAAATGAAAACACGCACACACACACAAAGACGCATTCTTTCCGTCTTTTGTTTTGTTTTTTATTCCAGGGCAATAAAATAACTCTCATTTAAAAATGTCACTCCCTTGCTTGCACAGATGTGTTTTCCACCAATCATCGGAACGTTACACCTCCAGACAGTCTCGGGGAAAGATTTAAATCTAACCATATGCGCAGTCATTTAAAATTCTGGGCAGACGCCAACGAAGAAAAAAAAAAGTAAGTCTAGTGGAAAAGGAAAAAAAAGTCCTGTTAATAGCATTGAATATCTCCACACACATTTGATTGAATGCATGTTCCCAGTCTGTTGTTTGGTTTTAGTCCTGGAACTTTTCTGACACACATAGACTGCCTCTATAATAATTGATTGGTAGAAATGTTCATTCCAGGTTTGCCACATTTAGTTCTGCTTTAAAGTTCTCAGGCTCAAACTTGACCAGGTCTTGATTGCTGGACTGCAGATGATCATTTTCTCCATTGTCTGTTTTTTCTATGTCGTCTTCAGGCTTATCGCCTACTGAACCATCGCCGCCTTGGTGATTCTGTGCTGCGTTTATGCCTGGAAATCCATTCAGCCTTCCGGGTTGTACTGGTAATATGTTGCAGTCAACGCCATGCTGCTTTAGTATTTGTAAAGCTGTGATGTTTGGAGCTTTATGCAGCCCGAACTCAATGAGTCCTCCACCGTTGTGTCTGTGTGATGCTGACTGGGCACCTGTTGGGAGAAATATGAGCCAGTTAACACAGACAGATATTGACCACCGTCCGCATATTAATTCTGAATTCTGAAAATGAATGGATGGAAGGTTTTCTGTGATGTAACGCTTGTTACCATAGCAACAGTCTTTACTGGCATTGGGCAAGACACTTATTTTGCTTCTTCATGTTGGCAAGACATTTTGGAACAATTTCATGTTTCCAAATTTGTGAGAAGAGTTTCGGTAAGTTTTCTGTTCCAGATTGCTTCCATCCCAGAAAATTGAATTTGACACGTTTTGGGCGTTTGACTTTAACCACATCAAACATTGAACAGATTATGAGGCAAAATGAAGGACTGAAGTTTTCTTCTGGATAAATAGGCAGTGTCATTTCTAGTGGGTGTATTGATCACGTGTCCCATTACAGAACTTTGATGTATAATTTGCGATTTGTCACGTACCTCTGTGCCTTAGGCACCGTGGGATAGCTAAAATGACGGTAAACAAGACAAAAGCTGCAGACGCCGCCGTGCTCCATCTTGACCTCGGCATAGTCTGCTCATTCAAACCTGTTGAGCAACTTTGTTTTGTAATATTTGTTTTGTCTTTCTGGGTTCAATTAAAGCCGTTATCACTCACTTATCGCCGCAACGGTAATATTGACTTTGGTTAGAACAATGAATCGACTCTGCGGGCCCGAGATGGTGCACGTGTACGTCCCGGAGTGCTCGTCGCTGTCGGGCTTGCCAAGCAGAAGGGATCCGTTTCCCAGCGGAAGCCGCTCCTGATCCAGTTGGGCTCGGCCTTCCCATAAGTTGAAGGTGTGGTCGTGTCTGCTGTCATAGCGCAGGATCACGACGGGGTCGCCGGAGGAGATGAAGCTCCAGATGAGGGAGAGGTTTTGAAGACTGTGTGGCACAACGCAGGGGATGCACAGTGTGTGCCCTTCTTCCTGCGTCATCACTGGAAGACATTAGACGTCACATTGCCGTTTGTTGTCATTGTCATCCAGCGACCCACCTTGATTCTTCCTCGAGGCGGTCCACACTTGGCTCTTGTCCGCCGATACAAATGAACAGAAGAAGATGTAATCCGAGACGTTCCCCTGAATCATGAGCGTGCTTTGCACGTTGAAGAGTCCCTTGTGCTCTGTGGTTTTAGTGGTGACATTTTCCAACACCTCTTCTGCTGACGGGGGATCTGTAGCCCACATCACCTGGGGGATGGGGTAGATGTTGTTGGAGGAGCACGTGACCATCTCGGTTCTTAACTCCATGACGACTGACTGGATGGGTGCTTCAGGAGAAGAGGATGAGCATTTAAGTTTGAGATTTACAAAGACATTTTGGACAAATATATGATTTGATATGACAGTTGAGGAAGACTTTTTTCTGTATCAGCGCCAACAAAAGGTCCATAAAAGCAGCCCTAATTTAAACAAAACACTTTTTTTATTGGATGAACTATAATATAGATTGTTCTTAACTTTATATTTTCATCTATTTCCAGAAAGGATTTGACGCTGGGTCTTTTTTTTTCCAGCGGTAAGGCAAATCTCCAGCAGAGGGAGCTATTCACTTTACACTACACTAGCACCTCGGTAAATCCAATCCACAATCAGTTATTTTTTTTTCTCTCCAAATTGTGGTCAGCCGTGAGCAATCAATGCAAGTGATGTACAGTGACCGGTAGACCAATGAAATGCTCTTCCATTAGATGCTCGACAGAATGAAGGAATACAAATCTTTACTGACCCTTCACTTCCAGGTTTACAAAGACTTCCTGGTTCCCCTTCCTTGTGCTCGTGTAACACTTGTACCGGCCTCTGTCCTGAACTTTGACCCTTCTTAGGAGGAGAGACGCATTCCCATTCGGGATGTGAGCATTGAATAGACATGTCCTCCCGCTGAAGTGTTTGTTTTGAAGTCCAAACTGGTCCTTGTTGTAGTAGTAACTGTGTACTGGAATTTGCTGCTTATACCAGTGGATCACCACGGTGCCTGGGGGTCGAAAGTTGCAGGGCAAGAGGCAGTCTTCTTGGATGATGCAGTAGACATTGGTCTCTGGAAGTACACGAGTGTGATTTACAGAATTACAGCACTAGAATCAGAAATGGATTCAGTCTGAATCGTTGGACAAATAGACATTGGACATCTATTGAAAATATTTTTGCTCATTATCAATCTGAGTTATAGCCAATTACCTTCTGAGATGATGATGAAAAATCCTCCAATGAGAATGAGCGTCAGCAATATAGGTCCTGTTCCTGCCATATCTTGAAGTGATCTGGATGGTTGTGTGAGAACAATCGCTGGCTGGTGTGCATTGAGTCGCATCAACGCGATTCTACTTTACATCCTCGGCAACACGAATGAAACACAGACTAATTAACTAAGCAGGTGAATGTTTAACTATGTGAATGCTCCATCACGCAACACCTCTGCCTTCCAAATGAGTTCCCATTAATTTACATACTTGCACAGTGTAACGCGAGATCATATCAGCAACTTTGAACATCAATTCAAGTTCAGTGAATTCAAACCAAACAAATCAAGTCAACTTACGATATAATAAAACGTCACAACAAATACATAAAGTATTCAAAATGAACTCTGCAGTTTATCCAAAAAGTCTACACACCCCTGTTCAAATGTTTTTGCGATTACAATAATGAGACCACATGGAATCATTTCAGAACATAATAATGTGACCTTTCCTCTGTAAAACAATTTTAATATTTTTTTGAGAGGGGACATATTTATAACTAAAATAATGTGGTTGCAAAAGTGTGCACACCCTGTGATCCGAATTGACCAATCATATTCAAACATGTGGGATGGGGTCAGTATACACCTGCCACCATTTAAAGTGCTTTTGATAAACCCCAAATGTTAGAGTAGGATTTTTTTTTTTTTTTTTGGAGAATTCAGGCTGAGTCACGCAAGTGCGAGGTTTGCAGAGGTGGACTAAACATATGCTGACATGTGCCCTCTGCGTGGGATCATTCATTGCCAACCACCCCGACCGACAGAGGGAAGATCCCATTGTGTGTAAAAGTAGGCTACATGTTTTTTATTTTTATCTCTTCAGAATGATGATGAAACCGCCGGTTGTATTATCCCCGCGCCCACCCCGCCCTCGGCTGCCTCCAGTTTGTAGGTTACCGAAAGATTTCACCAACCACAGATAAGAAGATTAGGGAGGAATTAATGGTATTCCTTTGTCATGATTGGAATAAATTGATATTTGGTTTTAGAGGGTGGAGACTGTTTGGGGTCAACAGCAAGCATGTTCTGTCAAAAGATGGCACATTTGACCAGCAAGCTCAATCAGGGGACTATTCGGTTTCATGCACACCACCGCCTTTGCAGCAGATGAGAGTGCACCGACTACTGGGCATGTGCGAGCTCCAGCGAAATGAGTGCTGCCAGGACATGGACGTGCCAGTAGGGGACGGGGACTGAGGCGTCCGTCGGTGGGCGGGGGAAGACGCTGGCGGGATCCAGCACCAGTTTCACCATGAGAGTGGTTCTCCTGGCCTTACGACTCATGTGCTTTGCCTGCTTGTGGCCTGTCACGCAGCTCAACAGCAACCACTTCTCCAGCAAGAGGAGACACAAGGAGCTCGAACTCGGAGACGTCAACAAACAAAAACATGGCGGGTGAGCCAAAGTGTCTTTTTGTGCTTTATACACCTTGATGACCTCTGTCTGTTGTTTAGATGTTTACGAGGGTTAGGGTTATCGTTACCTTTTTAGCTTAATTAATGAATCAGATACAAAAATCAGTTTTTAATTTTATTCCCTTTATTGAAAATTATTAACAAATGACTAATTCTGTTACTACTATTGAGAGGATTTGGCCAATTTTAAATTAAACAATTAGTTGTCGATTAATTGATTTTTTGTACCTTTTTTATTACTTTAAATTAATAATCACTGCATGTGTTACTTTGCTTACTTAAATACTATATTTCCCTCATGGAGACATTTGATATATAGTTGATTGTCTATAGTGTGTTTGGAATATGGTTACATTTTGTTTCTTAATGTGAGTAGTGCAAATCATCAGGTAAAATGACCCCACATGGCAAAACAGAAATGAAATATTACTCATGAAAGTTAACATTCCAGTCATGTTCTACCATGAATTTAGCGTTAATTTGGACCCCATTGTTGACACCTGAGGCTTAAATTAAGTCAGGGCAGTCAATTCACAATCTATCTTGACATCTTTGTGTCTTGTTGCCAATGAAGTTTGTTTGATTCCCTCTAACACGAGAAGCAAGTCTGTCGAAAACACGTTTGAAGAACTTCCAGTACACCAGGAACTGTTGCTATTAGATCAAAAGCTCTCTTTTAATCACACACAGCTCAACTCCAAGCAGTGTTGAACGCTCCACCAGATGTCAGTTCAATGAAAGATAAAGACAATTTGAGCTTTTCTGTTGACCTCAGCTGCTGTTTGTCCTCTTTTGCATCTTAGACGAGTGGATCTCAAGATGAAAAAGCTCGACAGCACAAAGTCTTTGCTAATTAAATCAGAACAGCTGCTTCGAATCGAGGACCACGACTTTGCAATGCGGCCGGGCTTCGGAGGTAAGGCCCGCAGACTGTCACTCTATATCTATCTTTGCATTTCCCCTGGGCAACCTGGTAAAATACCAATGTAGGTTACTGTGCTGTCTTTGCTATTACGCCTCCTCCAAAAGCCTTTGATGACCTAGATAATCTGTGAGAAACAACGGCTACAGACAGTAGTACAGATAAAATAATCTCGAACGCGCACCTCATTGGGGGAGGCCTGATGTTACGAGGAGATCAAATCTCAAATAACAGCTGTAACAACAGTGTACAATGTGTGCAGAATACATTTGTGTCAAATGGCCCCAAGATGGAACATGTGTCACAAAATACATGTCAATAATGTTTTTTTTTGTATTTTCTATGAATACAAGGGCTATTTGGGTTGTCTAGACAGTGTGTGGTTTATCTTCAGTCTAGTTGCTGTTTTCACTCGTGATGTCATACACTTGACTTTTTAGTCATTTTATGATAATTATGTGGAAAACCAAGCATACAGTTGGCCTGTCATAATCCCTCTTTTCACTTTTGTAATTGAGGAGTGATGCTTTTGCGTGCTTATCGTCATTAGGTAATGGTAGTGATAGGACAGGATTTTTATAGTTCACCTCATACATTTTCATTTTTGGGTTATGAAACAATGAGGTAAGGTTAAGGTCTTGTATTTATGTAATAGTACAACATCGCTGCTTGTCAGCTTGAAATGATTCAAAGATGATATATGGAGCTTGCCGTATGTAAGTAAACAATATGATTATTTGATAAAGTAAACGTTATATTTTCTAGACCTTTTTTTTTCAATTGATGATTTGATCAGCATGTTCAGTCAAGACTGTCCTACCGTCTTTACAGTGTGACAAGCGCTGATATAACTCCTCTGAGCTTCTGAGCCCCGATTATCTAACATGTTGTCGCTAGCCTCTATGTCGCTATAGTGTGGATTACACCTTCTCTACCAGGCGCATGGTGGCATATACGTAATCTGTGGTGGATGTACAGATGGCCAAAACATGGAGAATGGCCTCATCATGACAACGTGTTACCCTGCTGCTGCTGCACACTGATGTATGTTGACTTTTGACCCTTTGTGCCAGGTTCCGCCATCCCCGTTGGCATTGACGTCCAAGTCGAGAGCGTTGACAGCATAAGTGAAGTAAACATGGTATGTATGAAGCTTTGCCAACTGTTCCTGATGCATTTCAATCAATGTCTTCTTTCGACTGGAACTGTGCTCAGGACTTCACCATGACTCTGTACCTGAGGCATTACTGGCAGGACGACCGACTGGCCTTCCCCTCCAGCAACAACAAGAGTCGAACCTTCGACGCACGTCTCGTGAAGAAGATCTGGGTACCTGACGTGTTCTTCGTCCACTCCAAGCGCTCTTTCATCCATGACACAACCATGGAGAATATCATGCTGAGGGTTTTTCCTGATGGCAACATCCTCTACAGTGTCCGGTAAAAAATAAAAAAAAATAAAAATAATTGCACACACACAATAATAAAGTAAAAAAATAATACTAATAAAAAAATACATATAAATAAATATTAAATAATTAAATAATTAAATAATAAATGATAAAATGATAAAATGATAAAATGATAAAATGATAATCAATAATAATCAATAATTGCAATAGAGTACTATCAAAATGGTCAAACTAAATATGGAAGCAATTAACAGGAGTGTATTATTGTCTGTCAACCAGCTTTGCGCATTCATCATATCCATTTCAGTGGCTCGTGTTGGCAATATGGCACCACAGACTGCCCCAGCAGATTGTGTGCTGTGAATAGCAATACGTATTTAAGAATCGAATGTAATGCAGCTGTTGGTTGTTTGGATTCCATTTTTTTGGTTGCCTTTTAAAGCTTTCTGATATTTAATATGGCCTTGCTGTAAAATTTCTCCTTGCCAATCAGCAAGGAACAAAAAAACAGAACATGCTGCTACGTGTCCTCAACAGTCATGTCTTTGTCTTTAGACATCGTGAAGCAGCAAGTGGCTCATTTGCCAAGGTTATTCTCGGAAGTCTTATTCCAAATAACTCAACAATGGTGTGTTTGTGGTCACGACTTGGCTCAGTTTATTGGATGTGTGACAGCTGCTGTCTTAAAAGTGCTCATAATTAGCATAAATTCAAAATAAAAGTATGCTTCATTCCATACGTTTCTATTCTATTCAGTTTATACTTTTGCTTGATGGGAATAAACTAGAAAGGCGACTCTTTGGAGTTGCTGGTGTTTATTACAGTGCAGTCCATCACTGTACATTCTGTTTTATTTTCCAACGCAGTTGCGATGGTGATGTTCATGTGTATGTGTGTGTGTTTCTTTTTTTTTTAACTGTGAGCTTTGTTTTAGGATAACTGTGACGGCACTTTGCTCAATGGACTTCAGCAGCTTCCCTCTGGACACGCAAAACTGCTCTCTAGAGCTGGAAAGCTGTGAGTATCAAACATTGCCAAGCTCTAATAAACTTTTGCATTCGGTTGTTTATTATTGCTCTAGTCTTGTTTTGTTTCGCTAGCTCATTTATTTTTATTCTTGCTTTGTTAAATCAGGTCAGCCAGCGTCCATTTTATAGTTTTCCATTAATGACTGGTTTACAGAGGATTATATTTCCCTTGCATTCTTTGTTGTTGCACTTGATCTAAGTGCAGACAGAGCAGGGATTTCCCTCCAGCTATAAACTACAGAACACATTTATCCATCTATCTGCTTTTTTAGAAAATCTTGCTAATCTTTGTCAATTGTCAATGCCTAAATAAAACATGTCTCCTTATCTCAACTATTTGCATCCACTATTTTCCTTTCCTTTGAGAATGGAATCCAAGCGAGGCAATGTGTTCAATTCATCCTCCAGCTTTTTCTTCTTTCTCACATTTCTTGAAGATGCTTACAATGAGAACGACCTCATGCTCTATTGGAAAAATGGGAACGATTCATTAAGGACTGATGAGATTGTGCTCTCTCAGTTTTTTGTTGAAGACTTCCAGCCTTCCTTTGGGCTTGCCTTCTACAGCAGTACTGGTATGTGTAATTAAAAAAAAAAAAAAAAATAGGTCAAGATAGCGAGTCAGTTTAAACTGTCACATTCTGTGTCCGTTTTTGTGTGTGTGTGTTTCAGGTTGGTACAATCGTCTCTACATTAATTTCCTTCTCAGGAGGCACATCTTCTTCTTCATGCTGCAGACGTATTTTCCCACCATGCTGATGGTGATGTTGTCCTGGGTGTCTTTTTGGATTGACAGGAGGGCCGTGCCCGCCCGTGTCTCCTTGGGTACGACAAATGAAAATAATTTCTAGCTTTGATATAATAGTGTGTTTTTTTTCCTCCAGGTTTTAAGGTTTGTTGTGTGGTGTTATGCTCCTTGCATGCAGGCATCACCACCGTGTTGACCATGTCCACCATCATCACCGGAGTGTCCTCCTCAATGCCTCAGGTGTCTTACGTGAAAGCAGTGGACATCTACTTGTGGTCCAGCTTCCTCTTTGTCTTTCTTTCCGTCATCGAGTACGCGGCCGTCAACTATTTCACCACAGTTGAGGAGATGAAGAAGCTGAAGAGGGCACAGGTCGCCAACGCTCCTGCTTTTATTTCCACGAGTCTCATGCAACTTGTTTGACATCATTATTGCACCATCTGGATCAACGACATGATCTAGAAACTTAATCCTGCCTCTCTTCACCATGCCCATACAGATCCCAGCGTCCTACGACGCCACACAGGCAATGGCTTTTGACGGCTGTTTCCATGACAACGATATTGACCTGACTTCTTTCCCCGAGGCTTCCAGCACACCAAACACGGAGAGGAACACACAGTCACGAAACTCCACCGTGTCGGCTCCCACAGAGGGCACCAGGCTACGCCGCAGGAACCCTTTAAAACACAATCTCAGTTTTATAATGAGCAACAGCTACATGATTGACTCCTACTCCAGAGTTTTATTCCCTCTGGCCTACCTGCTCTTCAATATCATTTACTGGAGTTTGTATGCATAGCATACTTTCCTTGCAGAAAAATATGAAACTTTTTTTTTTAAGATTCTCATCACACATTCCAAAAAGATTTAAATACAGTGACTCTGTCTGTTGTAAAATTGTCTTTTCTTGCTTTACAGAGCCTTTGTATCAGATGATTATTTCACACTTGGGATTGTATTGTATTGCTACGGAGTAAAAGGCATATTTATTGTCTAATATCTGTTAAAAAATAAATAAACATGTAGTGTTGTCAATGTGTCTTTTGTAGTATTATGTTGTTTTTCGTCCTTCGAATTCGAAGATCACCATTTACTTCAATCTAGATTGATGAGCAGGGATTGTCATATATGCATGAAAGCTGATTTGTGGTAGGTGATGTTAAAGTCTTCGATTTTTCAAATTAATTAAAATACTGGATTTTTTAAGCATTTGGAACATTCATCTGCAGTTACTAAGGTCAATGCACGGTAATTGCACGTGCGTGTTTTTTAATGTGTTATAAGAAAACAGGAATCATTCTTTAATTCGGACCACATTGTAATTTTGCATTGTCAAGAGTACTGTAATTTTTATTGCTTTAATTTATAATTTTCACCAAAACTTGGTTATATTAAATATATTTTTTTTACATTCTCCTATCTTATTAAATGTCAATCTTTAATATGTTACTCAAGGTAGATAGGTGTTGTTTGCTGTTGACAGTCATGAAAAACAGGCGCACAAACTACACTTATTACGCAAGACATCTCATGCCTCTGTTTTATTTATGTTTTGTTGCCCTGGAAATGAGCATGTGTCACATCTTCCTTTTGAAATATACTGGCAGGGCTACTCAGCAAAGACACGCCCGGAAACTCAAATAATACGGAAACTCAAACAATAGAGAAAAATGTAGCATAAAGTGATTTATTTTTTTAAATGATCTTACACCTCAAGTGAATTTAACTTTCTTTTCCTGGGTATGGAATAAAAACACATTAGTGTTGCTGCCATGTTTGTGAAGTCAACAGTCGGCGGGGGCGTGTCACTGACAGCCAGTGTTACAGACTTGACGTGAACCTGCTAACAACAAAAGCCCTTGGCATTATAATAAAGTGACTTGGGAATTTTTTTTTTCACAGGTTCAGAAATGTCCTTGAGGGAGCTATGATCTTCGTAAAGTGGATAACATCATGAAATCTTCCACAGGATCCTTTTGGATAAATGAAGATATAAACTTCATCAGGTAATATGCTTTATTTTTTTTAAAGACTCGCACTTGTACCTCCAATTTTTCAGTCAAAACTTTCTTTTACACATTAAGAAATTATTTTAGCTGAATTTGTGGTGGTCATGGTCTAACAAAATGAGTCGCTGGTCAAGTGTGTGTCCGATTGTCAGAGTAAAAACTAAATAAATAATAATAATTCTCCAAATTTTCATTAACTCAAATAGAATGATGACAATTCTCTATTGCGTGTGTTCTTGGTTGTTGAGCAGCATATTAATTTTTTTTTATGTATATAATATTGTATTTGTTTCAGAGTGAAAAAGCCAAGTTCACATTTTACAAAGGTCGTCCACCTGCTCCTTCTATTCACAGGTAAAAACACTATTACCTAAAATAAATATCTCTATGTTGAATAACAAGTTTAGTCAAAATGATAAAAATGTCTTTTAGAGCCACTCTGATGAATACACGATTATGTAACAAAACAAAAATATAATATTCCAGAAATAACATGTATATTGTGTTCTCATTGTAATGTATCATGGCTGAATGCTCCTTTGTAATCCTGCAATTCTATTTTTAAGCAGCGGGCCACATACCTGACGTCATCCATCACTTGTCATGTTATTCACACATTCAAATATTCCGTTCTAATATTTTTAGGAATCCCGTTTTTCCAGTCAGAAAACTGTCTGTGCGATTTTGCAATGATAACACTTACATCGTACAAACGTGGGAAATTAGACGATAGGAAGAAGAATAACAAATGTGTTTTAGTGGAACCTCCTAAATTGAAGTCACATTTAATGCTTGACAAATAATGTGCTTGTGTTTCCTCATTAGGTCTTTCTTCCTGTAATGAGACCTCCACATCACCACCTCATGTGACAAGCGCTCAGACTTCAGGTAACAAACTTTCTGTGAAAACAAATGATCTGAAATAAAAAATAAATAAATACAAATTTGTCCTCTCTCACTGCAGTGTACTACTTATTGGATATCGCTATTGATGTGACGGGGCCTGCAAAGAATGAATCAGAAATTACATCCTGGGTATGTTTGGAATCTGATGTCTCACAAAGAAATCAAATGTGAACATGACTTTTTACGTTTTGCTTCCCAGTTCCAGGAGGTGTTCCAAAACACTTTGGGGAGCTGTGTGTCTTCGCACGCTGAATACACGACAACTTTCCCACTTCTGGTGCAACAGACATCTGCAAACTCTTCACTCGGGACAACAAATGGGACTCAAAGCAACATTGCAATCACAGCGAGCACGTTACCAAGTGACAACACGACGCTGGCATTTCAAAACACAAATACTGCAACGACTACATTTCAAAACTCTGAAACAGCAACAGCACTACAAACGTTTGGCACGACTACAACTATTATGTTTCAAAACCCCAACAAAACTGGAGCTAATAATACTGCAGAACGTCCCAATAACACTGCAGCTAAGAACGCGACCAATAACGCAGGCAAAAAGGTGGAAAAAACAATTCCCAACTCAAAAAATGCACGTTTTATTCGAACAGCCGTCCTTAGCAGGTATGTCATCCTTTTCTTTATTTTTTATTTTATTTCATTGATATTTGTCTTTCCCATGCAAGAAAACAAAAACTAATTTGCTCATCATATTTATTATTCTTTTCCAGTAAATCAAGTGGCATATTTCAGGTATGTAAGATCACTCTCTAATGTATTGTCATTTTATCCATCATGTCATTGATTTGTCACATTGATTGATTTTTAACAGGGACTTGAAGTTTCGTGTGCAGAGAAGACCAAAATAAGGTGTGGTTGAGCTGCACAAAAATATACACCAGAGAGAAAATGAAAAATTAACTCATTCACTGCTGAGCCAGTTAATATCTTTGACGTCTATAACCGTCAATGGCACTGAATGAGTTCAGTTACTAAGAGTGGTATTCAAAATTCTTCCCTTTCAGAGCTCTTGTACCGGATCTCCTTAGATTATTCTATAGTTAGTGTTCCTAATGAAGTGTCCAGCGAGTATAAGAGTAAACCAATGAAATATCTTTGTATTGATCAGAAAGACCAACTGCTTGGCGATTCTGGCGCTGAGGCAGAACGTGTCGCCGTGTTGCATCCTGAAAACAATCTGCACAGCCAATCAAAATTCCTCCCAAATCCACGCAACGGGAAAAAGAGCCAATCGTCAGAGTGAGTGCTCCGATATGTCCTTGTTGTTGTTTTAACGGGGTTAGGGTTTCAAAGCAGGGTTTCATAGGAGAGTTAGGGTTTCGAAGTAGGGTTTAAAGCTAGGGTTAGGGTTTCAAACATGGGTTTAAAGCAAGGGTTAGGGTTTCAAACTAGGGTTTCAAGCAAGGGTAAGGTATGAAACCCTACTTTGAAACCCTAACCCTAGCTTTAAACCCTACTTTGAAACCCTAACCCTAGCTTGAAACCCTAGTTTGAAACCCTGACCCTAGCTTTAAACCCTACTTTGAAACCCTAACTCTAGTATAAAACCCTACTTTGAAACCCTAACCCTAGCTTTAAACCCTAGTTTGAAACCCTAACCCTAGCTTTAAACCCTAGTTTGAAACCCTGACCCTAGCTTTAAACCCTACTTTGAAACCCTAACTCTAGTATAAAACCCTACTTTGAAACCCTAACCCTAGCTTTAAACCCTACTTTGAAACCCTAACCCTAGCTTGAAACCCTAGTTTGAAACCCTGACCCTAGCTTTAAACCCTACTTTGAAACCCTAACTCTAGTATAAAACCCTACTTTGAAACCCTAACCCTAGCTTTAAACCCTAGTTTGAAACCCTAACCCTAGCTTTAAACCCTAGTTTGAAACCCTGACCCTAGCTTTAAACCCTACTTTGAAACCCTAACTCTAGTATAAAACCCTACTTTGAAACCCTAACCCTAGCTTTAAACCCTACTTTGAAACCCTAACCCTAGCTTGAAACCCTAGTTTGAAACCCTGACCCTAGCTTTAAACCCTACTTTGAAACCCTAACTCTAGTACAAACACTACTTTGAAAACCCTAACCCTAGCTTTAAACCCTAGTTTGAAACCCTAACTTTAGTATGAACCCTACTTTGAAACCATAACCCTAGCTTTAAACCCTACTTTGAAACCCTAACCCTAGCTTTACCTAACCTTTGCTTGTCCTCTTTATTAGGTCCCCCAAATGAAAACTGCAACAGTGATCACATGGATGAAAATATCTGTATTTATGAAAAAGAATCAAACAATTCCAAATGGTAAGATGTTCATTTTAAGCCTTAGGATTTTCCCTTTTTTCTCCTCTTGGTTTATAAGAGCACTATTTATTTGTGCACATGAAACATGAATCTTGTCAATTTGATTTGACAGTGACGATTCAGCGTTTGGCGCAGCTCCATGTGGTCCAGGTGAGCACCAATGTGTTGATGATAAGAATTTGTTGGTCCACATTTCAAGTCTTCTGATTGCTAAAAAAAAAGCGCACTATTAAAAAGCAAACGTTATCCAAACAATGATTAGTAAAGAAGTTAAGAGTGTTATCATTGTTGTCACATCAACCTTTGCAGAAAAGAATAAAAACTGCAGCTGCGCAGCTTTCTGCAATGCAACTGGTATGTTTTCAATTTGATCAGCTAACTACCAGATGATTATTTAAAACTTTTCAGCTCAGTTCTGTTTTTTTTTCCAGATGCATATTACACTTTTGAAATTTCAATACAAGACCCTGAAATGAACGGCTCCTATGTTCTGTTACTGGTAAGCTCACAAAGTTTGTGTACAAGAAGAAAGCATGTATTTTGGTTGTTTTTGAGACTATAAACTTTTTGTTTGAACAGATGACACAGCTGAACCAGAGTTGCTCTCCCACAACAAAGTAAAATTTTCAAAATGTAATAAATCTGCTGTTGTTGTTCACTTTGAGGACCGCATAATCTTTGGACTTTTTTTTTTTTGGTAGTGAGTCATGCTCTTTTCCCACAATTGCTTCTGAATACAAGGTAAACTGCCATTTTACATAAATACATTTTTTTTTTAATATTCTGGAGAATAACTAAGCTATTTTTTCCTCACTCAGAATGCCACTGTGGAATGTAGTCCAGCCGGAACAAAGTGAGTCTCGTGAAATCGTCACATCAACTCTACCAAAAGACAGATTGACTTTTACATGTGACCTTTGTGACCTTTAGCTCTCAAAGTTGCAATGTGTTTTTACACCTGGCCGAAGCGGTTCCCGTCTGTAACGTGTCCGCAGCCATAACGACTGTGTTTCAATCTGAGAAAAATATAACGTTTGACGGACGAACGACCAGAGCAGGTCAGCAGTGTGGAACTACGTAAACAATGTCAGCATGATTTCAAAGACTGTAATCCACAAAAATCTCTTTGACTCTTCCAGCTATCTGTGGCCATCCAAAATTTAGTGACAATTTGTTGGATTCTCAGTTCACATGGACGAACACCACCTATCAGCATGCAGATGTTTGTCCGGCAGAGGAAGGCTCTCCCTTTCTACTCACCACTCAGAACTGGTCTGTTAACCGCTTTATTAAGCTTGTCAAATGTTCATGATCTAAATCTGTCTGTTTTTGTTTTGGTCAAGTCAACCAGGAAAAAACATGGTGGTGCCGTTAAAGGAGCAGTGTGTTCCAATTGTGTCGAGCACAGCTGGCCCCAATGTGACCGTCTCCAGTAATACGGCATCATCCCCGGATGTCACCACCGTCTCATCTAATGAGAGCCGAGCCAACGCTCTTCTTGAGCTGACCGCTAATGTGTCCAGACTTAACTCCAGTCAGGTGGAGCAGCTTGTGTCCCAGTTGGAGGATCTGTTGTCGGGGCCTAATATCAGCGTGGCTCTGGCTAACATAACCATCTACATCGTCAGTAACCTGCTGGACGCCTCCGCTGAAACACTGGCTAGCTCCTCTGACAGGTTAATTATTATAATAATTTATTATTTTAATATATTATAAAAATATGCCATTGTTTAGTCATTGTTGTATTTTGTTTATGTAGTTACACATTGCGTCCACCAGGGGGGGCTTCCATTTTGGCTGAGCATCTGTTTGTATTCTATTTTACCAAATATAAACTATTTTTGTCTTCATCAGAATTATAGGGCTCGTTGATACAGTGGGCCTCAAATTGGTGCTTGAAGAAGCAACGGAGACTCTCTTGTCGCCAGCTTTAGCTCTGTCTGTCAAAGCGGTGGATGGAAATGATTTTCAACAAGTGCTCTTCTCCATCTCTGATCCGAACAACGCACAGGTATGGCAATGTACTAGCTTTCGGAAGAGCTGTGAGACAAAATTAGAGAATGTCAAACACATTTTATACCAGAAGAATAATTGCTGTACATATGAAGCCTATTTACTAGATGTGTTATTTAAGGTCCGAGCGGATCGCAGGTTTCAAAGGAGTGAGAGGAACAACTCGTCCATCCCTCAAGGCTCCATCACGCTGCCTCCCTCACTCACACAGAACCTCACCTCGGAGGAGCAGCAGATGGCCTCCAGAGTCCACTTCAACTTTTACCAGAAAAGCACCCTATTTCAGGTCACACACACAAGTACATTGATAGGAGTGCAAGGAAACTTCTAAATTAATTTAAGTGACGTTTATATTGACTGTCGCAAATTGTCCATGCAGGACAGCTCTTTAGGAACACGACGACTTAACAGTGGGATTCTGGGAGCGAGTTTGGCAAACTTGACAGTCACCGGACTCGAGGAGGAAATTGTGATTAGTCTCAGGAACCTGGAGTCCATTCCTGTGAGTCTTAGTTTTTTATTTTGTAGTGCTCACTCTTAACAGATGACCTGGTTAAATTTCATATTTTGCCCTACAGGCTAATTATGTGGCTACATGCGTCTTCTGGGACTTTGCATTAAATGGTAAGTTTTCTTTTCATAAATCCATTAGAACAATTAAATTGTATGAATGAATAAATGTACAAATGTATTTTTTTTTTTTCTGGCAGGCCAATCCGGTGGCTGGAACACAAACGGCTGTACCGTCCGCAACAGCACAGACGACGTGACAGTTTGCGGCTGCAACCATCTCACCAGTTTCTCGATCCTGCTGGTAAGCTTTAGTCGGACCTTGTTGTGCATTTTACCGGAACGAGCTGCGTCTTCATCCACTTCATTGAGTGTGTACCTAATTTTATGTCCCATGGGGGACATACTTTCCACGTCCAGGACCTCGCCAGGCAGCCTCTAACCAGTCGAGTAAACGCCACCGTTTTGAGCTTCATCACATATATTGGTTGTGGGATCTCTGCCATCTTCTTGTCCTTGACGCTCCTCACGTACTTAGCCTTCGGGTGAGTATTGGGCTGGCAGATGCGGCTCAAGTCAAATAGGCGACTGGTCGATCAGTGTTGTGTGGAAACCATTGCAGCAAACTACGCAAGGACATCCCCTCCAAAATCCTGATCCAGCTGTGCGTGGCTCTGCTGTTGCTCAACCTGGTCTTCCTGGTGGATGCTTGGCTGGCCCTCTACCCAGACGCCGCGGGCCTCTGCATCTCCACCGCCTGGTTCCTCCACTACTTCCTGCTGGCAGCCTTCACCTGGATGGGCCTGGAGGGGGTGCACCTGTACCTCGGCCTCGTCAAGGTTTTCAACACGCACGTCCCGCGCTACATCCTCTGGTTCTCGCTGGCGGGCTGGGGCGCTCCCGTCATTGTGGTCATTATTGTCATAGCCGTCGACAAGGACAACTACGGACTGGTGTCCTACGGGAGGTTTTCTGACGGCACAAGTGATGACTTGTGAGTCTTTTACACGTGTATGATATATCCCACAATGCATCACTCGCAAAAAAACCCACTTCTAATGTCTCCCGCAGCTGCTGGCTAAAAAATGACATCGCATTCTACGTGGCAGTGGTGGGCTACTTCTGCGTCATCTTCTTGTTCAACTTCATCATTTTGGTGGTGGTGCTGGTCCAGCTGCAAAAGATGAAGAAGCAGAACCCGCACAACTCGCAGCACCGCACCACGGGACAGGACGTGCGCAGTGTGGTGGGCTTAACCATCCTGCTCGGCCTCAGCTGGGGCTTCGCCTTTTTCGCCTGGGGGCCTGTCAACCTGCCGTTCATGTACCTCTTTGCCATCTGTAACGCCTTCCAAGGTGAGACTCGGCTCTTCGCCCTCAAAACTAAGACTCTCCATTTAGTTAAGATAACAAATGAATTAGAATCTAACTGTTTTTTTTTTTTTTATTAAAAATTGTTTTTTTACAGTTAAACTAAAAAAAAATCTTTACAATACATGCATCCTTGTTTGCAGGTTTATACATATTTGTGTTCCATTGTGCGGTGAAGGAAACGGTCAGGAGACAGTGGCAGACATACCTTTGTTTCGGAAAAATGAGGATGGCTGAGAACTCAGGTACCGTAATTTTCGGACTATAAGTCGCGGTTTTTTTTCATAGTTTGGGTGGGGGTGCGACTTATACTCAGGAGCGATTTATATACATATATATGGTTTTTTTCACTTTTTTGGGCATTTTATGGCTGGTGCGACTTATACTCCGGTGCGACTTATAGTCCGAAAATTACGGTAATTCTTTTCACCGAATTTTAGGTTGGTGATGAGATGAGAAGCTCATAATAGCTAAGATTGCCGTGTTTTGCCCCTTTTACAGAAAGGAGTCGCACAGCAACCCAGAAGATAATGAAGAGAGCTTCAGTAACCAGACCATCATCGCGGTCCAACACCTCGTCCAGCTCGACGTCTTTCCTCAGTCGTAACTCAGAGCAGATTCATGGCATAGGTCAGCAGTCTCTCCCTCTTAGTGGAAATGGATTTATTTGTTAAGCCAAGGTTTAAGGTTGGGGTTGAGAGTGTTCGGGTTAAGAGTTATGTAATGTAATGACAGAGATGTTTTGTTTCAGGAAATCCCTTGGATGACAGAATCATCACCATTGACGAGGAACCTAGCGTGGACGTTATCCTTAACGAATGAAATAGGTAGCACAGAAACCATTGCATTCATCTTCTTTGCATTATTTATACTGAACTACCCCCACTGTGGATTGTTTTAAGTCACGCCTTACGGCCCACTTTTATTCCCTGGCTTTTAACACCGTGTGAGTTGTGTGGTACTTGTGTCTTAATTTATTGATATTTGTTTTGTCATGGTTTTACTTATTTATTTACTCTTAATTTGATTTAGTCCTTTTGTGTCCATGTTTTTCTCATGTTGTGCAGGACTTTGGAGATGTCTGTTTTAAATAATAAATAAATAATTTGATTATTTTTACAATAGCCTTTTTTGCTAGTTTGTAACACTTCACACATTATTGATTTACTTTATTATTGTGTGAAGGCAAATGGGCTTCACATATATGTTATATTTTATTTGTTAGGGACAGTGTACATCAATGAACATTTCTGTGGATGCACCAGAATTAGCCAAGGGACTATTTTTCATCTGTAGTGCCTGAGGAAATGTCTTGCCCAACAACACCCATGGCTTTTAGGCATATTTCCCCAAAAAAATGTTACTTCTAAAATGACCATACGGTAAGACGTAAGCTTCACGTGCTTTTAAAATACAAAGGGCTTCTTTCATTCTATTTCACACAGAAAAATGGTTCTGGGAGAAAAATGGTCCATCAAACAAAACCACTTTATTTCTAAAGGTCACAAATCAAAATAAAAAAACATTGTGAAACAATCTTATTTATGGGAGCGAGGGAATAAATAAATGCCACCGTGTCCCACAGGGTCGCTTGTAAACGTGCTGCGCAAGCTACATTCACCGTCCTTCACGCATATCAGATATACACTGACTGGCCACAACACTATGGCCACCTGCATAATCTATTGAGATCCAATACAATTTGTTTCTTCGTAGCAGAATACTGAAACCTGATATTCTGATTATGTTGTTTAGTTACATAACGGATACAAATAATTCAAAACATCTTCCACTATGGTGCAGTCCAGTTCTACACCATTGCAAACTTAATTTAAAGTCTAAGTAGTCTTACTGTTGTGGCTGGTACGTGTCAGTGCTAAACACTTTGTAATATCAGAAGTAACCAATATTGAGGAAGGAAAAAAAAAAAGAAAAAGAAAAAAATAACTACTTAACATAAAATAGCACAAAGATGAAAGTGATGGACCCCCCCCCTTTGGACATTGTAATCAGCCTGGGAAAAAAAAATAATGACAATCATTGTAACAAGAAACAGCTTAAAAGCAATTCAGTAGCTGATCTCCACTTCTTAAGGGGACACGACAACAAACGAGAGCAATTGCTCTCTATCAGTAACATCAGTGTATCGGCTGACAGTTCAAATCTCTAAAGAGCCTTCAGAAGAGTGCTTATTATTAACTCACAACTTCATAGCAAAATAAAACCCTAACCAAAAAAAAACAAAAAACAAAAAAAAAAACACTAAGCCCCAAGATGTGTTCAGAGTCAGCAGACCACTGGAGTGTTTGGGCCCAAAGTGACTGACCACAATCACCACGTGTGTTGAAGATGACTTTTCATTGTGGGTGTTGCGTAATAGTCCATCTCTGACACTAAGAGTGTTCATGCTCACTCTGAATACTATCCAGCAAGCAATACAGCAGAGACAAAAGCCTGTTGACGGTCCAGCAGCTGGAGGGGGGCGGGGTCACTTCTTCCACACGGTGTAGAAAACCCAACTGATGCGCAGGTAAGGAAGAACTACTTTGAACTCAACAAAACAAACAGTTAAGTCATTACGATTTGGTTTGCAGAATCGACTTATTGTGCAGACATCTGATTAGAACAACACGCTTGTTTGGTCTCATAAGCACTTGCATACTGTTGTGGAAGGATACAGTTCCATGTAAGAGGGCACGCAAACCACTTTTTTGGAAAAGTCCACAGGACAGGAGAGTCTTCCCAGCTGCTCCTCATACTGACTCAAAGCCTCTGTCAGATTTGCACTGTTGCCCTGTTGACAGAGACGGATTGTCCCCTTATTTTAAGGCCACTTCCATCCACTTGAAGTCTCATTCACACAAGAACATCTTGAATAGGGTGGCCCCGAGCACAGCTGAGCAGAGACTGATGTTGACTTCCGCTTCTTCCGATCTCAGTTATACCAAAATGGAAACCATGAATTAGAAAGACTTTACAAAGATAGCTTTTCCTTGAAAAGCGGAATCAACCGTCGTTTTAAGGCCCATTAAAGTCATCTTGGAAAATCCAAATGTCGTACTTTTTAAGGCTCTGCGTTTGATCTATCCTTCTATTGATGTACGATAAGCATTGGGTGAAGCAAAACAGCCGAAAACTGATTCAAGCTGCCATGAATAGGCTCGGAAATGTTGTAAAATTTGACCTCTATGTAATCGATTGGTTAGTATGGCAGAAACGCGAGACTATTTTTATATTATCTCGATAAGACAAATTATATGTGGTAACAACAACAATAAAAAGCTATTCCAAGTGGGCCTTTCGTGATGCAGTAGACAATACGAACAACGTGATGTTCACCTGGGTAAAATATTTCCCCTTGTGGTGCAGGATTTTGATGGACAGATCCAAAATGAGACGAAGGAACTCCCATGTTGAGTCTGCAACGATAACATCACTTTTCACATTGGATGAACGGGCAACATTTATGATCCTAAGTGGCAAACCTTCTTCTGGCTGTGTGGATATCGGAACCGCGGTCAGATCGTTAATGATGTAGTCGAACGTTCTCCCCTCTCGGACGTACTTCTTGAGCACAGGCACACAGTCCTCCACGAGAATCTGGAAAAAACGACAGACAAGTTTCTGTGATATCAATATTGACGCTTCGGATTAGAGCAACAGTGGTGTCATTTGTTCAAAGCTAGATTGTGTGCACTATTAAAATGAAAATGTGTTTTCACTTGAATAGTACTCACTTGGTAACAGTCCCCCTTCAAGTTATCCAGCACATTGCCACACGTCTTCCTCATGTACTTTTTGCACCCGTCAATCACCTTCCGATCAATGTAATCGAGCTTTGTCAAGGAACAAATGTTAACCACACTGGAAACATTCAAAAATAGTCCCAAAATAAGCAAAGATGAACAAAGATTATGCAGCAGTTGCGGATATCTCCACCATGGTGATCATCTTTGGCTTCTGTTTGACAGCCTGAGCCAGGATGCCTCCATCACCTCCTCCTAAAATCAGCACCTCCTTGCCGGCGTAGTCCTCATTTCCGCTGCCCATGATGGCTTCGGTGTAGGGCAAGTCGCTCTCCGCCAGGTCTGGACGGCAAAGTCATGATCAAAACGCTGCAGTACCACGCGCACAATGTCCAATTCCGTCAGGGGACTGACTGACTATACACACTTACTGATATCTTCGTTGAGGACAAGCATGTTGCCAAACTGCTGTGAGTGCAATATTTTAATATTTTGGTATTCCGAGTCTTCGTCGTACAACACGCGATCTATGTCGTACTCGACCAGCCTCCCGTCGGTGGTGGGCCAGTACCGGTCCACTTTGGCTCCTCGGATGAGAGGCGGGAGCCTGTTAAGGGTGACACGGAACCATCACGTATGCGACAATCGGCCTCAAGGCGATGCGGCGGATTTGGCTTACCTTTTAATTCGTGTTATCTTGCCATTCAAGAGAACCTTGAGTTTCTTCTCCAGTGTATTTAAAAGCTGAAAAAATACAAATTGAATAAAGTGAACAAAACCTTTTTTCTGCATGTAACCTATAATCTGTATAGTATCTATTTTTTTTTTCAGAAATATATTAAATGCAGAATTTAAAACTATTTCCTTGGTCGGATCGGTCATACTGCTTTTGTATGTGTATGTTTTTAACACCTACATTGTCTAGTTGAACAATGTTATCGCCTTCATAACACTGCAGGTCAATAGTGAGCAATCCATGGGCGTGCACCCGCAGAATAACAAGCCTGTGGAGTAAAGAGGTGAAAATAAATGGACAGAAATCAATAAAATGGCATTTGTTTTGCTAAATGGAATCTATTGACCTGCCGTTCTTTCCGACAAAGGTGGCTAGGTATCCGCGTCCGTCTGTCTCATGTACGGTCTCTGTCATTTCCTGCTCGTGGAATATGGACAGGAGGCCTGGGACTGTTGATGCAGAGTCAACTGGGAACGAGAAAGAGAGTGCAGTGTTGAAAAAGATCTTGTCTGTCCTTTGCATCATCTGCCAATCATATAATATTTGGGTACAGTCAAGAAAAAATAAGTGCCATTCCATTCACAAATATAACTGCAGCCAACAAGGGTACCGGTCCATCCTGTTCAGTCACAGAAACCTGTGACAAATATTGCATGTTTGAGCTGTTCCAACGCTCTAGCATGCGGTAAAATCTTTGCATAAACACACAGACACACACGTCACACACTTTCCATTCCTTTAAGTCTCGAGTGAACCTTTCCTGCTTACATGACAGACAGTTTTTGTGAGTAGTAGTTTAAAAGGGACTTGGGCTATTACTTATCCTGTTAAAACTCAAAGGGTTATTCTAAAAAGAATAATGTGTCAATGCCATCGTTACATTATAGGTTTAACTGCTATTTATATCGGATCAAATTAGCACACGACAATGACTAATTTCCACTCCTTTCCGGCATCACTGCGCATTCTTCCACATGACCGCAAGATGGCGCTGACATCGTATTCATTGATAGAATGCTGAAATAATCCATGGATAGCGTTTAACAAACCTGACCCTCCAAAAATGACGCAGAAACAAAAAAGAAAATGTCTTTTAAAGTCTTCTACCAAACATTACAACCCAATGCCTAGCATTTGCAAATTTCACAGCCACGTGCATTTTGTCGACGGCGTTTCATTCAAAATCGATTTAACATTTTGAAGGGCAGTGACATCGCAGCAGGTTATCGTCTATGGAAGCTAGCTAGCTAGCTTAGCATGCAGCCCACCGCCATCACAGTGCGGTGGCCAGGACCTTCTTACCTGCAGTCGAGAGGTTGAAGTCGAGAGTATAATGTCGCAGTGCCATGTTTGAAGGCAGCCGTTATCCATTCCTGGCGCAGGCAGACGCGGTGTGTGTCCGTTTAAGTTCCGAGCCGGAGGGGAGGGCCGGGCTCTGCAACATCGGCCGAACGAAGGCAGCCGAGTGCAGCTCCGATTCGCCCAGACCAAAGAGTGGTGACATGATGCAAGATAACTATTCCCCTCCTCGAGTCGATCGTACGCTCTTCGTTTGTAGATAGATTTGTCGCATTATGGATTTCAGTATGGGTCCTTAAACACTTAGTAATATTCGAGTAAATGAATTTAAGTGCCACTGAGACATTATTTTTCTCATCCCAAGATTTTCTATAGATTTGGCAATAATTATTGCATGGCACAAGAGTTGTTTATTATGGTATGACGTGGCCTTTTGCTTCCAACTGACACAAGTAACATATTTCCTTTAATCAGTTTAATTTAAAATTTGTATGGATACATAAAATAGGATTTCATTGAACCTAATGTACAAATGGTGTGAATACACAAAATAGATGATGACAACAAGGCTACAACAGTGTAAGCCACAGGTGTCAAACTCAAGGCCCGGGGGCCAGATACGGCCCGCCACATCATTTTATGTGGCCCGTGAAGACAAATTGTGCATCAAATTCGTGTGTCATTACGAGAATTGCAAATTGTCTTGACTTTTAATAATCTCTTTTTTTTTTTTTTTTTTCAATATTTGACCAGTTTTTACTCGTCTGATTTGAAAACGAGTTATTTGTCAGTTTGTTTTGTTGCTTTTACTGTATATAATATGAGGTGCTCATACATTTCATATGTCATAATGGCCCTCCGAAAGAAGCTATGACTACAATGCGGCCCACAAAAAAAATGAGTTTGACACCCCTGGTGTAAGCAATCCATGGGCATGGGAGATGACAGTTCCAACTAATACCATTTAAAATGTGTGACCTTTGATACTATTATATAACACAAGGTTATGCACAAAACTCATTTTTTTACGGCACAGGTTGTCATTGTGAGCATGGTAAAGTCCTTTTACAGCAGTTACTAGTGAGGCAGAATTGTGCACCTCTGTGTGCTGCGAGAACTCGATGTTACTGCGTCAAATATTATAATGCTACGAGTATCGTGAGTAGCATGCAGCATGACATGATGCTGTAACATTCTTTGTAACAGAGTACGAAATACTATAATATTATAATCAAGAGGACTTTTCACGTATTTGCACTTTTTTTCCCCTCTTATTTCTGGTTTATTTCTACTCTGTCTTCACCCAGCATCATTCAACAGCAAGCAGGAGCTTGTCAAAACGTAAAACCGCCACAGTCAAAAGCATTAAAGTCAGCGTCTGCCATTTCAAAGTCAAAGCTGTTGAAATGAGGGGAGGTGATGGCGGGGCTGTCTGTGTGGTACACCCCCGCCGGTCCCCCGATATCTGAGAAGTCTGAGTTGATGGACAGGTCGGCTCCTTTGGCGTCCAAGCTGGAGGGTGAGCAGGCGCCTAAATAGCCCATAGCAGAGGAAGCGGCTGCCCCTCCCATCAGCAGGTACACGGCCCTCATGGCCTGGGCGTTGTTGATGGTGCCATGACGCAGGCAGCTCACCGAGTGGGCCCCTCCTTTGTAATACTTTGTACGTGGAGAGCTTCTGCCTGTTTCCAAAAGCGGGAAACTCTAACGTCCTTGTGAAGTGAAAATAAATACAATTCAACATCATAGAGAGGAGTGGTCAAGCTGACCTTTATCTTTTGGGGAGCCGCTCAGAGGCCCTGGGGAAAGAGCCTCTCCATTGCTGACTGGCGGAGGCGGTGGATCTTTCTCCTGGATCTGCTCCGGGACAAAGTCTTTTAGAGCTATGCAGAGAGGCGGCACCTGATGTCGCTTGCAAAGACCGAGAGGTGACGAGACACTCTGCGGGAAAAGAAACAAAGGGTTGGTACGACAGTCTAGTTCTGTATCGTTATATGAAAGTGTTTCTTGACCTGCTCAATGTATAAAGTGCTTTGGCATAAATAGATTGTGCACTGGAACAATTTAAATAAAATAACATGGTAAAATAGTATTGGGACTCTTACTGTAAAAATTTGACTCACCTGTTTCACCTTTTTCAGCACATTTAACCATTGACTGCAAAACAAAACGAGTTAGTTATCTTCTTACATCTCAAGTCATGGTGATGTCAAAATTGGGAGTGAGTAGAATGAGAGTATATGCGTGATGATAGGATAATATCACCATCTACGTTCTCTTTGTAAACATTTGTTTGCCTTACAAGGTAAAAACTGCAGTTCTTTAAAGATGTCAATTACTTAGAAGTTTCATTATTAAAGTAGCAGTGAGAGGTTGGCCATCAGACCTGCAGTCAGCAGGAGTGTCGGTCAAAAGCAGCAGGTATTTATTTTGGGTCAAAATGAGAGCGAAGCAGCAATCTCGGCTCCCTCCGGCGGGCAGCTTTGGAAGGTCGAGGATCTCCTTGCCCTCCACGATGGCCTCGCAGCTGCTTTGCAGGAGGACCAACTGGTCAGGTGGTGCTGAAGCATGGTGACACACGAGGAGGCTGCCTTCAGCTGTCAGGAGCAGGAACCTCTTCTTCCATTGTTTGAAAAGAAATCCACCTTGGAGAGGTTAAAAAGTCAGATCACAGTTTCTCCACATCATGTATCTGTGATTATCATTCATGAAACAGAATCGCTTTGTTTTTAACTGCTGAGTCAGCAAATGTTTGTGCAAGACCAGATCATCGCTATTTCTGCTCTATACTATTTGTGACATGGTGATGTAAAAAAAAAATTTGATTAAATATAAAATATGTGCCTGGGCTCAGTAAATCTTGCTGGCATTGATGATGGGAACATGAGGAGCGGGCCGGATTACAGCGTGAACACACTGTCAACAGATTAGAGGTAGTCAGATGTTTGGCGGATCAACTCACCGCACCAATCAGACCATAAAAATAAGAGCGTGCTTTCATCAAAATCACACCCTAACATCTGGCTATGCACCAAACGTACAGGAAAAAACATGTGCTTAATTAAATAAAAGAAAGTGGCTGATTAAAACACACAGCGTAATCTAAATGTGTCCGTTACGGTACCAAAACAGAAATGTGACATTTAAGCACGCATTCTATTTGTAAGCACAAATGACAAATAGCGACTCATTTTCTTGATTAGAAGAATCAGAAAAATATAAGCATACAATATGCAGTGTACAGTATTTACACATGAACACAACATCATCAAGAATCTGCAAAGGTATCACTAGAATGAACCACAATGACCCAAAAATGTACAAATCAATACTTGGACTCACTGTACATCCTGAGTGTTCCTTGATGGATCCCGGAGACGCTCATGTTGACAGCAGCCGAATACGACCGACTGAATGATAGGACAGGATGGGACGGGTGAAAAGCACATGAGGCTCAATGTGAGGTTTAATGCCTTAATCCTCATTCAGATGGGACGTTGCGCCGCTTTTGCATCAGAAGAGGTCGGATCGGCACGCAAAAGAGTATCAGAGTAAAAGACGCTCTTCAATAGCAGCATAACTGTGACCTAGCGCACACATATCAAGGTCCTTAAAGTTTTACTTGGATGAGTCTGGTGTGGCAGAACCAGAGCCCAGACCTCAAGTCTTTCTGACACACTTTCTCAAATCCAACATCAGACCTCAATGGAGGTATTGGATCTCAGTAAATTTTAGCTGACCATGCGGCTGGTGAGCGTGCTTCTGTACAGTGTTGTGATGATGTAATTACAGTTCCGTTTTAGGCTAGAGAGGCTCAAAACACTAAAGCCTCTTCAGCTGGTTTCTCATCTAAAGCCACCCGCTGCTGAGGCATTGACATCACTCGTAATGATGATGAAAAGAAACACATGAAAAAGTGCTATTTTTATTCTAATGTGACTGCGCTAGTGCAGATGAGATGCAGATACATCAAGCCGCATTTCAACAACAGATCACAACAATTCATTGATCACCATTTGAGAAGAATTCAATATTCTACATCTACAAAGAAAACAAATGCATATTCAAGCCAATAAATAATATCTGAACGTGATGTGTGGTTTTAAAAAATAAATAGTAATTTCACACACATGTCATTTTTGGGGTTCTAATGAATGGTGTGACATTTTTATGTCAGAATAATCCACAAAAATAAGAAGTTTTGTACTTCAAGACTAAGACAGCTGATCTTCATATTGCTTTCGGAAACAGTCTCCGGCAGGGAAGAAGTCCCAGCATCGCTCTTGGTACATTTTCCACACATAAGACTCCTAACATAATAAAGAAAGAGTTGAGGATTAGAATATAAGGCAAAATTGATGCCGGTTGCGAAATAGGCTAAAAATAGAACAATATCATAAAAAAAAAAAAAAACTAAAGGAATAGTGCTCACCTGTCCAGTGTGCTCGGTCTCATCTTTGTTGATAAGATACATTAAGAAGAACCTGGAAAGGATTTAAATGCTTCTTCATTGCACGTATGTAAATATTCACACACAGCACAGAGTCCACACACTCACATGTAATTGGCCAGGTTGTGCTCATCCAGTGTGTGAGTCTCAAATCCATGTGGTGTTGTATCAAAGTAATCACTCCCAATGCCACATATGAAGCATTTAGTCTGTACATCAACAACAAAAAGTAGTTAAGCTACATATGGTACCAATAACTACCACAAAGGAGTCATAATAGTTCATGAACATACTTCCATGTCTTCTTTAACCTGCTCTTGTTGATCTCTGAGCTCTCCGAATGCATCAATAATCAAACCTGCAGCAAATGCGCACACAAGTATTTGTCATTATATGTACAAAATATTAAATAGATTTAAAAAAAAAACATAATAAACAATAATAAATAAATACATAAATAAATAAATAAATAAATAAATTTTTTGAGTGACACTATCGGCTACGTATTTGTTGAACGATGTGTTTATTAAGTTAAAAGGTGCAGCCGGTTTGAGTTCTTTCAAAGTGTACCTAATGTGTTGTCCGGTAAGTTAAGCAGTACTTTGTCTTACCCTGGATGATAGCCAGCAGGATGACGATGACAAAGAAGAAGAAAGTGATGTCAAAGACCACTCGGTATAACTCGTATTCGTCTCCGGCGGGATCCTCGATCTCATCTCCGATACCTCCGCCAGCGCGTACGCCCACATACATGTGGAACAGGTAGCACTGGAGGAAAAAACAAATATTTACACAACATATCTGAGGAGTACTGTTGGTCGTAGCTCCGCGAGAAACTCACGGTCATCATGTCGTCACATTTCATATCGGGTTCGTCCTCATCTTCGCTCTTGTTGTAAAATTTGCGGAAGAAGTTGAAGGCCACCACCGTGTAGAGGTACACCACCACCGCCAACAGGCCCACTGTCATCATCAGCTAGAAGAACATAAGGAGCCCAGTTAGCGACAAAATACTGCAGATGGCTTCACACACATGACTGGTAAACAGAGTGGAGAAAATATTTTTATTGTCACTCGCCTGTTTTCCATTATGTGTCACTGAGGAAAGAATGGTGCGGAGGGTCTTGACACCCATGGCGATGTCCAGCAGATGGCAAGCGAAGAAGAAGTTGTTGTAGTGGCCAAGCAGGGACATAATCAGGTACCAACACAAGTAAAGGAAGGTCTGGGAAAAAAGAGCTTTGGGTTACCCAGATGGATTTCAACGTGGAATTTTGATGCTTGGGCATCTTCAATAAAAGCAATGAAATAAAGTTATTGAGTTTGCTCAACTGAAAAAAAAATAAAGCACAGATAAAAAGTATGACCTGAAAGTAAAAACAAATAAATCGATGTGCTTACGCCGTCTGTGAACACAACACCAAACTTCCAAATCTGGTACTTGGCGTCAACGGCATTCGCCCTGAAAAGACAAATACACAATTAAAGCGCAACGTCATTATTACTTGTATCATCGGAAGTATCTTATCTCATTTGCCCACCATGCAAATGTTGAGTTGTCCGATCCCTCTTGTTTCTTTTCGTGCTGCTGACTCACATCCAATGACGCTAAGTCGACACCCAGAAGTTCAGCGATTCTTTCCCGTCCATAAATGTCTCCGTATTTATCCAAAACCTGCAGACACACATTAAAGTTCACACGTGCATTTTAACAGCAAAGCAAATCAACTCACCTTTCGTTTGACAAACTTATCCCAATAGTTGTTTGGGAAAGAGCTGTAAGAAGAGCAAGAAAAATGAGTGATTGAGCATTTAAGATATGAATATGTTTGTGTTTTCCAACATACGGAGTATTTAGAACCAATCGATCCCACTGGCCCTTGATGTCTTCATCCTCCGGCTGCTCCGTAATGTAGAGCCCGTCAAACTCCAACTTTCTTGCAAGTTCCTTTTCCCGTTTGAAGATCACCAGTGGAATCTGACATGGAAAGAAAAAAAGAAAAAACGATGTTATGGAACCATTCCGTGGGATCAAATCGAAGACAGCAGTTAAGTTGCGCCTACTTTGAGGCAGTTGTAACCAATAATGCAGATGAAGGAGATGACGGTGTGCAGAATGGCGAGGAAGGACAATGTAGGCTGCATGTAGCCGGTGCTCTCCTCTAAATAGTAATACAGTGGCACGTCTTCCTCATCCTCATCCCCGTCGCTCATTCCAGATCCGTCGCCTTCATCTCCAGAACCGTCAAATAGACCGGAGCCTTCGAAGAACCCACTTCCCTCCGCCAGACCGGATCCCTCCACGTCTTCGTCCTCCGGCGGGCTTTCAGACACCTGCACCAGGCAGACAATGTTATTATATTTACAGCTTTTTAAGAAAAAAAAAAATCATCTGAATCGTCAATAAGCTCACCTTGTAGAAGAGCAGAATGAAGTTCAATGCAAAAGCGAGGAAGAGAGCCAGAAATCGCAGGTTGTAGAAGTTTCTGGAAAGGTAGTTCTATGAAGGAGAGAGAAAAGTTGAATTAGCCATCCAACCATTTTCCACACCAAAACAGAACAATACATCAATCAATATGATGAAATAATGAAGACGCGCCTATCAATGATAAAAAATTAAAAAATCACCATGAATTTATTCCTCTGTGTTTCCAGCTCGGTCCAGATTTGGAATCCCCCTCCTTTCTTGGGCTTCTTCTCTTTTTTCACAGCAGATTTCTTGGGTTTGTCATCTACTTTGCCACGACTCTCAGGTTCTTTCTCTGCTTTCTCTCCATTTTCAACACTAAAAACAGAACTGTGATTATTTCCATCATCCATTTTTTTTAAATTTCCATCATCCATTTCTTTAAATTTGTTAGCATTTCCTTGTTGTGTAGTGTGATACAAACACAAATGGGATATAAAATGGGGTCCAATTTAATTAGAGTGATTAATTTTCATGGAGGTGTGGAGACAATGAAATGTAACACTATACTCGGCCTTCTCTGGTTCTGGGGGGGCTTCCTCAACAGGCGCCGGTTCTGGAGGCTTCTGGCTGCCATCGGCTTCTTCTGGCTGCTGTGATAGAAGACAAGACTAGTCACAAATCTTTCCAGAGCATTCATTGATAAAAGCACCAACTAACCATTTTCCTCTTTGTTATGGGCGTTCCTTCAGGGGTTGGCGGCTCAACCGGGGCCTCGACCCCCATGTCACCAAGACCGCCAGGGGCATCGATACCAGGAATCCTTCCTCCTTCCTTCTCCTGGGTATCCTCCTCTTCCTCTTCCCCACTACCGGTTTCTCCAGTGTCGGTAACCCCGCCCGTGTCTTGCTCCTCCCCTACTCCGGGTTCCCCCGGTCCATCGCCGTGCACGTCATCTTGCGTCGGATCCGGCATGCTGGCCAAAATCTCTGTCACCGTGATATTTTTAGCTCCCTCCACTAAACCGCCTCCGAACAGGGCGTGCCAGATGATCATAAAGAAACCTTTGCACACGCTGTAGATGAAGAGCAGGATGCTCATGAGTATGGTCCAGAAGAAGGTGGATAGGCCCACCACAATTTCTTTCAAGGTCATCTTCCTCACTCGGCGATATTGCCGGCGGAGATTACGGAAGGTGAAAATGCTGAAGAAGCTCAACACGCTGTTGATGAAGTCCACAAAGGCCGAGCTGGACTCCGGCGGTGCCTCCTCGCCATTAGCCTCCTCTTCTCCCGCTCCGACAGCTGCTCCTGTGCCTCCCTCCCCTGCTTGTTCCTCTCCCTCCTCCTCCTCCTCACCTTTCTCCTCTTCTTCCTGCTCAGAAATCTGCGAGGCGATATTCATCTCAAAGATGGTGTCCTCGCAGAAGTTTACAAACATCTCCATCTTCTCTGACTCTCCGCCCTCGTTGACGACGTCAAAGATGAACTGCCGCTTGGACTCTCGGACCTGAGGCATCTCCCACTGTCTGCGGTTGACCTCGCTGATCTCAAAGTAGATGCGCTCAATCTTGCGACTGGCCCCCATGATCTCGATCCGGCCCAGGAAGGGGCGGAAGTAATTCAACACGCTCTCGGCTTGTTCCAGGAAGTTCTGCAACCGGGTGTCATGGGGAACGTGCTCAGACAGGTTGGTGAGGAGCACGGCGATGTTGAACCCGATGTCCTTGGCGGGCTCCTGGAAGCGACTGGCATATTCCTCGTAGTTGATCATATCGTTTTCATCCGCCTCCGAGCAAGACAGAAGGAACTGGATCTCGGAAGGTGTGTACTGCTTCTGACTGTCCATGGCCTTCTGGAAGTCCTTCTTGGAGATAAGACCCCGAGGGTCTGTGATGTAATCTTGGAAGGCGTCGGAAGCCACGATGTCTTTCAGTTTGAGGAACATGTCAAAGAACTTCAAGATCATCTCCACGTTGCTGGATGACTCCACAAGCATGTCCACCATCTGACGGGCAATGGTGCCATTCACCACGTTCCCTGAGTGACCCAATAAAACAAAGATCTGACAAATGCATGACTAACCTGAAAAAAAAAAAGTACTATTTACCCTCCAAGAGCGAAAGCAACATGACCACCATGTCTTTCTGCAGGTCCAGAAGCTCCTTTAGCAGACCAATCTGGCTCGAATCCTGCAATCATACAAAAACAGGCTACATCTTTTTCGAACACATTAGTGAGAATTACGGAAGGAGATGCAGCCACTGGGAAGGGAGAAGCAAAAACAAAAGGTAAAAATCCTCCACAGTTATTATGAAGAATTATCTGACGATAAAAGTGCCCCATTGCTGAAGGAGTACAAATATTTGCCGCACTCAAGTGGAGTTAAGGTCAAAGAAGACGCCACAACATCACAGCACAAATAAAAAGCATTGTCCAGCAGGTTAATACAGACGCGTCCAATGACGACATAAATGCTTGTTAAATTGTGAACACACAGCGAGCGAATATTTCATTAAAAGGTGTCTTCCAACAGCAGAATAATAAAATGTATTAAAAACGTAGACTGGAAGAGTGGTGGTTAAAAGTCAGTCATTTTCTCGGGGAGGTTTGAAGTCGCCTGCTTTGTTGTCCTAAATTGTTATACGAATCACAGAAAATGCAACAAGCAATTATTTGTTTACAATCATGACAAACCTCAGTGTATGTTACGTATTCTCTGTTGTGTTCCTAAGAAAACATACGTTGGTGAATGCCACATTTGTCTAGAAAAGTGCGTCAGTGGGACTGATTTAGTCTTGTGTGGTGGTTCTTGAAAACCTTTCAGGAATGTCCGTCAACCACCACTCAAGACTTTTTGATCTGCAGTGCAACATGCGTTCTGCAGGTGATCCATTTATAATTGGAGGGAAAAGCGATAGTTCTAATGAATGGTGCTTAATTGTATTAAAATTTTAAAATTCCACAAAGATCCCTTTTTACAAAGCAGGTGTATTAAAAAAAAGAAAGAGTCAGAGAGGTGAAACTGATGCGGCAAAATAAAACACATTATGATATAAAAAGTGAATACATACTTTACGTAGAAGACGATCTAAACAACCATTAAAAAGATTCAGTTTTTAAGCAAGTAAAACATTCTAGTGCATGGAAAAAAAAAAGTTAAAAAGAAAAACAGAAAGAAAAAAAAAATAATATATATATATATATATATATATATATAAATATAAAATATATATAGTATATATTTTGAATTATAGTTGGAACAACAATCGCCACAATGTACAGTTTAATTCCTAACATCATTGCTGCTACTTAAATTATTGGTTGAATTTAAAGGTTAGAAAGTACGTATGTTGAAAATTTTCAGCACATTAAATAATGGACTGCAAAACAGAGGAGTGCAGAGTCATCTTGTTCTTGAAGTCATGTAAAAAAATTCAGAATGAGAGTTAAGAAACTATTGGTGGATGATGCAATCTAAGTAAAAATGAAAAAAAGTGCATCTCTTTTGAAAATTTGATTATTTCTAAAAATAAGTGCAAATTTTCATGAAGCCCTTATTTGCAGTTGCAAAAAAAGAAATGCTTGATGGAAAATGCTTTTTTAGGTTTTAATCTTAAAATATGTAAATACGCTCGATTAAAATAAGCTAAAGTCCTGTTTGTTTAATTAATAACATCAACAATGGCTGCAATGGTTGTATTCAAGTGACCCTTTGACAGCCATGAGAGTGTGACAGTGAGCTGCATGCACAACAAGATGCTGACACTTAAACAGTTAAATGCAATACGTACAGCCATCATTGATTTTATTATTTATTCTTGAGCAAGTACTAACTACTCATTTTAATCTACGTTTAGTCATACAGACATCTGCCGAGCTTGGGTTTGTCGTACTTGGAAAGCTCTAGCCTAGCAAACAACCACTAGCAGCACACAGAACACGTGACACACCATCCTGCCATATGATCGAGGTACTTATGGGCACAATATTAAGTACACTTGACAAAAATAATGAGATATTATCCAAGAGCTAGATAAGAAATACTGGATTTGCAAAAAGGAGAACATTTTGGAAGCATGAGAAACATTGCATCATAAACATTACAGGCAGAATTTCAAGATGCATCTTGGGTACTCATACTGGCATCGGTCAGAAAAAAGGTGAGCAACCTTCATTCCTACTAAGAGCAAGTATGTCATAAAGGCAAAAATGTGACAAGAGCATACCTGAGCCAATTTCATCATCATGTGAGCAAAGACGTGGAGGAAGCCCACGATGGCGTCCCACAGCCTGCTGTGGGCCAGGGACTGCTGGTTACCTGTGCACGGGCCCTGATGAGAGAAAGCTTCACTTTAAACAAAGGAGGCGAGAATAAAAAAAGGTTGCGAATGAGTTTTTTTTTTTTTTTTTTTGGTTTAACCTGAATATATTCAGTTAGACTGTTAAAAATCTGTTTGGCGACTGTCATTGCTTTGGAGAAATTCTTCTTTCCTGGCTCATCAATGATATCCTTGCCAGAGTAGTACCAATAGAAGTCACTAATTGATTCCTTCACAGAGATAAAAAAAAAAAGACATAATAATGACATCTCATGAAATATCTTGATTTAAAAATAAAAAAACATATTTTATATTTTGAAACCTGGAGTCTGAGCAGGTAATCGACTGTACAGATGATGATGTTAATAGTTGTTGTGCTTCCTATTTGTGTCCTTAAGTAGTTCTGAAAGTCTGCAAACAGGATGCGGGTTCTTTTAATAACACCTCACAATGCTGTAATAATAACAAAGGAATATTTCCCACGCTCACCGTTATTGTGACCTTCGCACAGCAGCTGCAAGAAGCGGAAGAGGTCACAGGTGAACTCGTCATCTGCCATGACCTTCTCATCTAAATCAGAGAAAGGATATTTTGAAGTTGAGCTTTGCCTGGAATGTACGGCAAGTTAAGAATGTGGTTTGAACCAAGAAAGTGATTGACAATGTGCTACTCGTGATGAAACGAGTTCTCACTTGGTAGGAAATTGTCATTGAATTGTCATTGAATTGTAAGAAATGTTGCCATCATTTAGAAACTGTATCGCAATATCGGATCATTTGTACACCAGCTTTAAAATCCCGCTTTGGTTCTGCACAAAATCCTACGAAGCTGTCATGAGAACCCGTACCAGGATGTAGTTAGGTGTCACCCGCAGAACAAATGCTACACAAACTCAACCAGATGTTAGCATGAACACAGAAGGGTGCAAGCTGTAAACATGAGTGACATCCATTCAATCATCTCTAATGCAGTGTGAGGGAGAAGGGGGGAGGGGTCGATGGAGAAACGATGATTTACCCCGATCTGCGCTCAACTCTGAGGACCATGAAAGGACGGACAGGGGAGAGGCGGCAGTGATGGTGGGGATAGGGAGAGAGGATCAATGTGGAGATGAGGAGGAGGGAGATCAACAACAATCCCACGACATTTTGAAATCAAATCCCATGATTTGATGAGAAGTCAACTGCAGGTGAGGACTAGCAGAAAAACTATGACAAAACAACCCCAAAAATATTGAATTCATTAACACTTATTCAAGTATTAATGATATTTTCTTTTAGGTTAGGTAACAAATCATTCAATTAACAAAGATTCGGTAAATTGAATGCCACATGATGTCCATGTGTGTTGTTTTTTTAATATGTTTTGATGGTGTTGCACAAATATTGCAATGCCCTTATATGAAAAAAAATAATCATGTGCACGGCATTGATGTAAGATGATTACGGGCTTAACCTGCGGTGTAAACCTGTGCATCATTTGAATGGGGCTTCGACTGAGATGCTTGCTGGATATTTTTCCTTTTTTTTTTTTTATGCGACTAAGCATGTTATGTAAGTCAGAATTCAGCCTCATTGGGAAATTCAATGAGTAAAATGAATATCTAACTAGCAGTGTTTGTTTGTTAGCCATTCTAATCATGCTTTGTTTTTCTTTAATTTTTTTCATGGATTTGAAGTTTTGCAGATAAATTTCAAATTAAATTTGCCATCCAAAGATGATCAAATGGGCGTACCATTAGGGAGAGAAACACTTTTCCTTTGTGCAAAAAAAAAAAAACTGGCACTTACAACCAAAAAGTGAATATTAGCTTTATAAAGGCAGATTTTCCTTCTTTTTTTTTTTTTTTTTTTTTTTTTTTTTTTAAAACACGCTGTATCAGATGTCATTAGAAAGTCCAGTTGTTCTTCATGACTCATGCCATGGGCATGTACTACATTTGTTTCCATCCCTCCACACAACACTACGGTGCATAATTCTGCTGTCAATTTTTTAAACAGTATATTCTTCATGGAGATTTGCCTCCTTGACAAAAATGCAATTAGGAGGAGAAGGAGACTTACTGCTGCCCTCCTCTGAGACCATGCCCAGGCCCTCAGCTTTGTTCTGCCTCTCAAAAGCATTCAGATCCAGGACACTGTGGACAATATGAGCAAAGTATGCCTACAATCTGCACACTGATGAAAAATGATTTGCATTCAAACCTGCATGTTTGCATCAAGGCTTGGACACTCAAAAAGAAGCCAACGTCTTTTTTATCCCTCAGGTACTCCAGCATTTTCTAGGGAACGAGCAACAAAAAGTGCAGATTTGAATGAATTCAATGAGGTGATGTTGAATGTAACAAAGAGCTTACCCGTTGAACCTCACTATTTCCACCATTAAGAATGGAGATACCCAATTTGAGGGTTGTAGACACCATCGGGCCTGTCTCGCCTATACGAGCAAATCATGAGGTAAGCATTGTGAATCAACAAGGGACAGGCAGAGGAGGTCCACCTTTGCAGGCGCTGATCATCTGCAGGACCATCTCTGCGGCTCCACGATTGTGAAGCCTGGACTGCTGGTAAAGCAGTCTTTGTTTCTCCATTTCTTTCTCCTGTGGCCGACAACATGATGAATATGTGCCACTTGGAAGAATTGCACATTTGGAATGTAAATGGATAGAAATAGTTTATTGTTCAGAGCGGGGCCTTCAAATTTCCATATAATCAATCACGGAGTTCAAATTCATTCTATCCATTTAGATTCTTGCAACAACTCACATTCTTTCATTCAAGCCCCTATGCGATCTAAATTTAAGTGAAAAGAAATTAGAATGGCTGATCAAGATATTGGTCTGATTCTTTCACACACATCCTCTCAACTCACTTGATTAGTGGTGGAGTCACAACACTACTTGTTCACGTTTGCTGGCTGGAGCAAGCGTTAGACTACAGGCAGCAATGGCAGCCACAAAGCTTGCAGCTTTTTTATCCCAACAGCGTCGACAAGAGCTGCAATCCCTCTGTGTCGGAGATATTTCCTTGGCTTTTAGTGATGTGCCTTTATTTGGAATAATCAGGTAAGCTCGAATTATTTTTTTTGGGTTGGTGGAGGAATAGAATTTTAAAAAAAATGGTTTGGTCCACTTGCATTCTGAAAAATGTCATTGAAATACCAAAAATGGCCATTGAATGAATATCTCTGAATCAGAAGAGACATTCCTCTCTTCAGCCACATCACAAATCAAGGTGGAGCATCCTAAAGCTCCCCCGCATGGCACGGCAACCAACCCAACCTCCCGCCACCCACGTATGCCTAACCGCGCTTTACCCGCTATGTGTCACGCTGTACTCGCTTTTCGCCTCCGTCCATCCGTCGCGTACCTGACGACGATCTCGCCCGTCTTGGCTATGTGCATGAATGTTTTAGCTCTTCAAACACTTCTGCACTGTAGTCTGTCAGTAGGCTATGTAAGTGGGGAAGGGGGGGAGACACTGATCAGCAGCATTCGGTTAGCAAAGATGGAGGTTAGGAAGGTGGAGGTCATTACATGAAGTCATGGGGAAAAGAAAAGAGCGACAGAGAGAAGAATGAGCCAGCAAAAAACTTTGCTTCCTAGTGCTGATTTGACATTGTGTCATTTAGATGAGATCATTTTCATAAGTATCGTTAGATTGGTGTTAAATTGACATTCAATTGGATTATATCTAATTAGAGCCAAGCCAGATTGAATAGCTCATAAAAAATGTTCTTGCTTTGCTGAGTTATTCTAAGAAAACTAAATTGAGGTGCAAACATCTGGCTTGGTGGATTTGTCATCATTTCCTACAAAAGCAGATCAAAATGAATGAAGTACAACAAACAAACGAGGGAGGGAGAGAGAGAGAGAGAGAGCAGAGGGTGGTGAAATGACGTCGTGAAGATGAGAGCACTCGATGCGTCGAGAGCTACCGCTCGGTTGTGTTCCTGGTCCCCAGCCCCTCGCCGCCCATTACCAGTTCTGACTGTCGCACCTCAAAGGACATCTCATCCTCAGCCTCTTCCACCATTTCCTCTCCTCCTTCTTCTTCCTCACCAATATGGCAACTCTACAAGAAGAGGGAGGAAAAAAAAGTCAATTGGATTCAACACTATTTAAATCACCTTCTCTATAAGGACTTACTTTTGCCATAATATCTGCATATGCCATATAAAGATGATCTGTGTCTAATTTACTGAAAGAAGAGAAGACGCCAGAAGAAAATAAGTGTAGGCATGTTTTGATATGTTTGAACCACATTCCACTGCTGAAACCTCTTTTCGGTGAGAGCCGTGCGACTGAAATGCAGAATAAGTTGGTGGAGGGGATCCGGCTTGGTTTCTTTCTCCTCTTCTTCATCTCCTTCTTCTTGCTCCATTGCTTTCTGAAAAACACAGAGAGATGACAGCTGAGTAAACGGACAAAAAAAAAATTCCCGTCAAAATGAGCTGGCACTCACAGACAAGTCATCTATCATTCTGTCTTCAAATGCGTAACCCTCGGTGTGAAGCCAGTTGCGCTTGTAACCCTCAAGGAACATGTTGGAAGCTCTGTGCCTGCGATGACAAAACACGTGAGGTGTGGCGATTGAATCACATTAGATTGCACAGAGGTAGCAAAACTTGAAGACCTCGGGATGTTGTATAACGGCGTCATCCTGAAGCAAGCTACAACAGCCCGGCGTCTCTGCTTGGACAACAATTTATGCCACACCATCTTCTTGGATTTAAACGGGTGCTCCGTCTATAGAAGAAACAAACGTGGACATGAAGCAAATCAGATGTTCTCACGGAAATTAGTGCCAGGAAGAAATTGCTCACCACTTCGAGGTGGTAGAGGACAGCGGAGACCTCCTGTACCCTCTTGACCACTTTCTCTGCCGCATCAGCATCCTCTGCTTTTCCTGCCATTTCCTTATAAAGCGCCATCTGCCAGCGCATGGATGGATTGTCCACCTACGCGCAACGACATCACTATTTAGAAAACCTCCTTGAGTGTTGAACTTTAAAACATGCGTGGGATGAGACCTTCCCCTGCAGGTGGAGATTATTCTGCAGGAACTCTCGAACTTCTTCATCAGTATCTCTCTGTGCAATAAAAAAAAAAAACACAATTTCTTTTTTTTTTATTCAAAGCTGGTTGTGTGATCATATCTCATTGTAGTACCAAAGAATATCGAATCTTGGCCAAGCTGATGAGCTCCTGGTCGGCAGGAGAGCACATGTTGAGACCGATGGGGAGCATCTTCTTTAAAGCGGCCACAATGAGCGAAGTCTGCACCGAGTAGCGGTCCCCACGTTTTTTCTTCTTGGTACGCTCGGCATCCGAGCCTCCGCCCTGACACAAAGCACAAGCAAGTATTCACAGCATCTCATAACGTGCCACAACCAAAACTTTAGAGTTGACCAAATAACCGAGCGATAATCACGCTCCTGCTGAATAGCGTTCAAAGATCAGCATCTTCTTTATTTTGAACCCTGGAAATAGTTATGAAGGTGTAAATGTGTAGAAAAAAAATTCTCTGAGCTGGTAAGTAGAGGGTGTGGTGGATGGTGCATGGGGGGCAACGTGAGGGCCTCGCTGGTGTGCGCGTTAAAGGAGTTTTATACAAATGGGTTGAGAAAGCGTGCAGTGAAAACCATTCTTCAAATCTTGAGCAAGATGATTCGTATGGAAGAAAGTGAAGCTATTAAACATTAGCCGCTTCAGATAAAAACACAATGAAATTAATGAATTAGTTGCAGACTGTTGATAGGACAGAGCTGGTCCCCGTGCTTGCCTCCTGCACTCCTTTCCTGTTGTCATGTTCAGGCCTTTAGATGAATGCTCTTCATTCATGAGAGGGGGAGAAAATATGATTTTATTGGGTTATGTATTGGACGTTAACTAGCATGAACAGCAATTTTATTGCTTTATTTTAGTCATGCTGGAGCTAAATAACAATGAGTAAATAAATATTTGCGAATGTGTAAAGAAACATTTTGGAATTTGAATTCTAAAGCCTTAGTGGTTCCCAATTATAATTGAGTTTAAAACTACGGTGCATCTACCATCATCTTTGTTTCAAACGATATTAAGAAATTGTTTTATGAGAAGACTTTCTCATACTTTCCGTTACTTTTGTACCTGATGAAGGAACAGTGCACTTTTGGAAACAATACAATTCTTGACAGTGTCAATCAAACCAAAACTAAACTATCCTCGTAAAGGCAGAATTTTTGACAGGGCTCGACATATTTATATGAATGATTAAGTTCTGTGCCAGTGTCATATGTTATGGGAACAGGCTGCAAAGCGTTCCGGGTAAAAAATTTAGACAATAAGTGTGAATTAATGTATTGGTTAAAATCATTTGGAGCACATTCTAACATGGCAACCCCAAAGCTTTAGCTACTGATAGGTCATGTTAAGCCTCAGATGTGTTAGTGGGTTTTACATACTTGAGCATTTTGAAGGAAAATAAACCATGAGGCTCCATGGCTTTTCCAGGTAGGAGAGAAGAAAGAGCACAGAGAAGTAAGAAGGGCCGTCAAGGACAGAATTCAAGATTAGTTCACACACACAATTGAAATGCTGTTCAGTTCCAAACCCAATTCATTTTTTGTATGTCCTTGACAACCCCTCCAAGACAAGTCTACTATCATCTTCTAGTGGTAGAAAGCAGCAGTACACAAGCTACAGGTCAACCCGCCAGCTAGGAAAGGAAACGAGACATTCTACAAGATTCCAAGTTGGACTATGATTAACAGAGAGCAAACTGACAGCATGATGGCACTGTGCTCTCACTGCCAGCGTGGGCTTAGTGCAAAGTTCAGTGCCATGAGCCCAAGTCTACAGCTGAGTACTTTCATCAAGCGCCCCCGGACTCCCCCCCCTCGCACACTGGCAGGACTGGGCAAGGCTCTGCCCTGATGTCCGGTGTGATCCTTCGTGTCTTACGAGCTGAGAAAACGGAATGGATAGTGTGTTTTGTTTACCTTGGCAAGATGAAGATGGTTTTAAATGAAACCAAACCTGAGCTAGCCTTGCGAAGGACGTTCCGCTGCATGTGTAATAATAAAATCAAATCTGTATTTATAGAAATGACAAAATCTCAGCTGACAAAGTGGACACAGCTGCCTGTGCTGAAAAAAGGGGCCATGACATGTCAGGCCTTGTCCTATGGAATGTAGATGTTACTCTATATGTGCACATACATATATATACTTCTACACTATATTAACAAAAGTATTGGAACACATTACGGCGCCATTATGTTTGAAGAGAGTAAACTAAGGGATTTCATCAAACCACTGCTCAGTGTGTGTGTATCAATACTTTGATCCATATCAATGTGCATGAGAGTGTATTTGTTATAACTCAGTGTGTGGATCCAATGTGCCAGTGTGCTGGGGAGGTTGATGAAAAGCGCCCCCAAAGTGAGGTGCCATGCGGTCAGCACAGCGGTCGTGCAGGAACAAGGTCTAACCTCTGAGTCCCCGCCCTGGAAAACCCAGCCGCAACCCAACAGATGAGGAAAAGGGACAACCAAAGAGAGAATATTGTTAACATAACTGCTTTTGCTGCCAAATAGCTATTTGAAATCAAACCTTTAGAGGTAAAAAAAAAAAAAAATGCACAACTGGATCTGTCTCACTTGCACTGACAAAACGTTACTCTGCATCAACTCACCTTACTCATTTTGCTCTTGCTGTCAGCGGTGAGGAATGACATGTTATTGATCTCATTCATCACCACAAAGTTCTGCTCTTCCCGCTTGAAGTTCTGCAGCAGCATTAGAGACATTTCTATAACACATTGATACAAACGGCTTTTGATGTCAAAAAGTGTGTACTGCACCCACGTGAGATTTCGACCAGAATATGAAGACCTCTCCGACCATGCGGAAGAGTTCCTCGGCATCGGGGTCCGGGCAGGTAAGCCATCTTGCTCTGTGACAGAAGATAATACTTCAAGCCTCTCTCCAAAAGTGAGCCGAAAATCCCAATAAGACTTGGTTCCGATCTGGATCGACACTTCCTAAGCGCGTACCTGTTGTTGTCCACGTAGCGGATGAGGAGCGGGTACAGCGCATAAAGGTCTCGGCAGAGGACGGCAAACTCGTCCCGTATGGTGCCGTCTTCTTCGTCACCTTCTGATTTGCCCTCCATTCGCAGATGATCTTCCTCGGCCACCACCTTGGACGTGCGTTTTTTTAGCTTCTCCATGGTCGGGATGAAATGGGATTTGAGCATCTCTGGTTTGGCCCGACTCACGATGGGCTGTGAAAACACTGGAAAGAGTGTCACCTCAAGAAATGAGTATACACTCATCGAATAATTCAATTCAACATGATTATTTATGTTGCCAATCAGTAAAATTTAAAAAAGTGACTCACCAGCCAACCTCTTCATCCAGGAGGCTTCGTCAATCCCCAGATTGTTGACCACGATTTTCATGATGCTGCCCAGCAACTGATTGAGGTGTTCTGAGGTAACTGCGGTGCAGAGCTGGGCCTCCATCTCAGGGAAGTTCTCCAGCCCTCGTTCCCACCAGCGAGGCAGATAGTTACACAGCATGGGTAAGGTGATCTCAATCACGTGAGGCATCTCCGTATAGCGAGCGCCCGACTCCGCCAAGTCCCCGATCTCCTTCAGAAGAGAATCTAGCTCTGGGATATCTGGACAAAGCTCCTGGACTTCATTAGGGAGGCCCAAAACTTTTGAATTCATGGGAGAAGGAGTCAAGGAAATAAATATGTCAATTTGTTATTTTGGATGATGAAATGTATTCAATTGAGCAAACTCACTGGCTCTTTCTCTGGGGGTTTTTGTGGTGTACACAGAGAAAGCGTTGAACTCATTTAGATGCGGCTCCAAGTAGGCCACCGGCATAGCTGCTGCCAGGTGAGCCAAACACTCTCCAAGAGCTGGCCTCTGTCTGTAAATATAAACGACTAGCTTCTGTAAAGTCCTCTGAGGTCTAATCGTACTTTGTGCAGTTCTGCCGTTACCTCTCAACGTGCGGATTCTTGACCGTCCCGAGAGAGTAGATGCTACACATGATGCGATAGCATGACATCTGCAGATCATCCACTGTCCCAAAACAGATGGCAGTGATGTAACAATAAAGGTGTCAGAAGAAAATAAAATGAAAAATAAAATGAGAAAGACAGAAAATAACTCACACATGACATCATCTCCAAAGAGATGCTGGGCAATGTGATCAAACAGGGAAGTGAGGACTGGGAGCAGGGCAATGGTTGTGTAGTTAATGTTCTGGGACACGCCTTTCACTTGCTAAAAAGAAAACACATTACAGTAGACGGAAAAGCTAGAATCTGATTTCCAATATTTTGTTTGGTTTGTTGCATGGGTTCATTACCTGATTGCCTTTCGATACTTTGCCCAGTTTTAGGTTTTCCACCATCTTCTCAATATCATCAGCAGCGCTCTCAAAAAATGACCGCAATCCTGCTTTCACAATCTCAGGGCCGGACTTCATCACAGTCCTAAATCAAACAAAAATTGTTAACGAGAAGAACAACAAATAATATTTACTGAGTCCATGTTTATATATCCACTTAACCTTGCATCCAATGACCGGGCCAGAATGTGAAGACAGTTAACAATGGCCGATGCGTCCGTTCCTGCACACAAGTAGACATAAATTGACTTTTGCATCACGACATCAAGTTCTCTGGGGGCAAACTCTCAGCTTACCAAAAAGAGAAACTCTGTGTCTCACCAGAGCGGACATTTTACAGAAGATACTGAGGAGGAGGAGGAAAGCAAGGAAGGATACGAATGAAAGGGAAGAAGAAAAAGAAAGAACAATGCAAAAACAGGGAAAGCGTGGAAATGAATAGAAGGCGTGTAGGAGACACGTCACCTTGCAATCATCTCCTTCTCCTTGTTGGATGAATGGCCACCACTGCCCAGGACTTTAGCAGGTGTGGATAAAAAGTAGAGGCAGTGGTTTTTGAAATACTGGTTGATCAGAGGCATCAGGATCTGAAATAGTGACGCAAGGCTATTAAGACGAGTCGAAAATATTGTCGACACTAGATGACGATTGTTCACACCTTTGCAAAGAATTTAATTTCCTGTTCATGGGGGGACTTTTCCACTCGTCCACTGCTCACTACCGCCTCTGTAAAGCACATTGAATTATTAGGTTAGAGAATATTTTCTTAATAAGTTAAGTTAAGTTAAAGTCAAGTTAAAGTCCCAATGGTCGTCACACACACACCTGGGTGTGGTGAAATTTGTCCTCTGCATTTAACCCATCCCCATGTGATTTTAATCCATCCCCTGGGGGAGAGGGGAGCAGTGAGCAGCAGCGGTGCCGCGCTCGGGAATCAGTTGGTGATCTAACCCCCCAATTCCAACCCTTAATGCTGAGTGCCAAGCAGGGAGGCAATGGGTCCCATTTTTATAGTCTAATGGTTTTCATGTTACCGAGGTGAGCAATAAACTCCTGGGCGATTTCCATCCACTTTAACAGTTTTTGCAGGAAGCCGTAAGCAAATCTTTTCTCGATGGATGAAATGTCAGATTCCATATCCTTCAGGCCCCTGAAGAGAAATAAATTGGCATCAGCAAAAAAAAAAAAAAAACTTTGTTTTCATTGTTCTGTGAAAAATATTGGATTCTAGTCATGGTTGCCTTGTTTGAATATGTTCTGCCAGGGTAAGACCAAATATTTTAAAAATACATAAATTAAATCTGCATGTACCTTGTGACAGCATATCCATTCAACTGTAGGAACTTAAGTAGCTCATAAGCTTTCTCTCGATCTCTCGCCTTCTCTTTTGCCGTCAGGGTGTCATATGGCACCAGAAGAGGATGTGTTCCACCGCCTGCCAAAAAAAAAAAAAAACCAGAACTCAGCCCCTTAAAGAAAACCAAAAAAATAAAATAAAAAGCATCCTCTCACTGTGTCTTACCTTTAGACTGAAGCTCCATCTTTTTCTTCCTGCCCCAAGTGTTATGGTAATTTTCCGCCAACTGCTCAGCCATAGACTGAACAGATTTTTTTCTTAATTAAAACTTCATGATTGATTTGAAGTTAAGATGATTTTAGTCCATACCTGGAGGTCTCTTGAGAGAGCCATGTGAGTGATGTCGATAGGTTGTGGACTGTAACCATGACTTGGGTCGTAGGTTGCCTTGAGAGGGCATTGTCACATATTCTCAATGTAAAAAAAAAAAAGGTGCAACAAGCAGTATTGTGCTATTACGTACCTGAGCCGTTTGTGAAATTTTCCGTGATGCTGCTTTCTTCTTCTCAGTCTCCTCCTCCTCTCTGGCTTTGTCCATGGTCCACTCCCAAGCGAGCATTGCTTTGACGGACTCTTTGATGGGCCAGCGGTAGATCTCCTTATCCTGCAAACCGGAGGGTCATCATTGTCAGAGACACGTCAAATAAATTTCACATTTTACACACTTACCTTTTCTGAGAAGGTCTTGTATGGTCTAAGCATAGGGTGGGATTTTGCATTTTCATCCATGACCTCACCGTAAGACCAATTATTTTGGATCTAGAACACAGAGGCAAATTGTGAGTCAATAGACTGCTCGTTATTACAGAGAGGAAAAAAAACCAACCTACCTTTTCAAAGGCCCATTTATCATGGGTATATTCAGCATATCTGTTGATAAAGGCGTCCAATCTTTCGGGGATGATTGTGCTGTTTGAAAAAAATGATAAATCGAGGTTTAGCTCAATTTTATTGCAATTATATAAAATGTAGTATACTGGGGGAAAAATAAACAACAATCAGCTCACTTTGTAGTCTCCACTGGTTTTGGATCAAAGTTTCCCTCTGCATCCACTGAAGCCTTCTTTTCAGTCTTAGAAGAATAGCTAGCATCTACGTAGTCCGGGGGAATGGCACCAGCGATGGCACAGATGCACGGCATTGAGATTTTGAAAATCTCTGCATCAAATTTCTGTTCATGACGACAAGTCGTTAGTGCTTTTAAGCACATTTGGTTTTTACTTGGCAATGTGGTACCTTGTGTGCGAGGGACTCAAATATGCCCCAAAAAAGCTTGCGGGTCAGGTGCAGCTCTTCCTCTGATGCGACTCCAAAATTGGCCCAGCCATTAGGGAGGCAGTAATACTTCCAGCAACGCTCATAGTGGTTGGTCAACAACTGCAGGACACACACAGATAAAAAAAAAATCGGATTTCTGATTAATTCATTCTCAGCAATCACAAAAAATCAAAACAATGTCAAGATGATGCGTTGAATTATTTTTCTAACACCCTTAAAATGTCCACTTACTTTGAGTGGCATTTTGGCATACTCATTTAAAATGGGAACATCAAAAACCAGCCGTCGTAGAAGATGCTGAAGCATTGATGGCCGAAGATGCCTGAAGTTAAGGACCAAACAAAAAGCTCAATGATCAAATAAAAAAAAAATACAAATTTTGTTAGGAGAGTCTTCATACTTGCACAAAGCCATAAGACATTCCTCGATAATATCTCGTTGGGCCTTTGTGAAGGCTCGTCCGCGAGACAGCCGGTAGATTGTGTGCAACATGGAATCAATCATAATGGCTCGGTGATCGCTGCCAGCAAAGAGCGGGGCGCATTTGGTGATGAGTGGCAGCACAGCAGAGCACAGGTAGCGATTCAAAGCTAACGCCATCTCGGTAGTACTGAAGGCAGCCTAGAGGAAACAAAAGCCGACGTTAAATGACATGCTTATCAAAAGGCCAAGCAGCACCGTGTTATTAAACATCACCGTGTCGAGAGAGGCGGCGGCCCTCATGTCAGGCAAGAAGCCCACCTCCAAAACGTGGAGCAAGAAATCCTGATTATCAATACCGTACACTCTGTCCAGGAACAGAACCATGGGAGCTTTATGATCTGGCACAAAACTGGCTGACATCTTTGGTTCAACGATGCTGTTGTCTAAACAGGAGAAATGGCGCATTACAAGGACATAGCTGGCAAAACAAAAAATAATTGGTTACCTTTGCCAAAAGAGGGAATCTGAACCGGAAGGCTGATAACTCCAACCAAATCCTCAAGCGGGACCAGAGATCTAAGTATGGCTCGGATTCTCAGAGCCTCACCCTTTCCAGCTTGGATCAGCTGCAGCAGACAAAAATTGGCTTCTTCACGAAAAGTTTCCCTGACAACTTGTTTGATAAGTCAATCAAAGAGCTTACATGCATTTCAGGGGCACACCGACCCAACAAGTCAATAAGTGCCGAGTAGAATGACATGACGGCGTTTCCCAGGTGCACCTTATTTTCTTCATGCTGCTCCTCGCCACCAAACCTACAATGGTTTACATTAGAGGTCACGTTATTTTCTTCGTTCAATGTCACCAGTGGTGCTTAGAATCTTACATGGGAAAGCGTCTGTCTTTCTTAACACTGGGTCCATCCCTTGCAGGATCCTCTGATATTTTGATGGCCTCTTCAATGGCAGACAGGAGTCCATTACCACCCTCCCCTCTGAGGGCTGGACCAAAGCATTCAGGTCTACGGATGAGGAGGCGCACCACGACGTTGGCATTCTCCTCCACACTCTCTCCTGGGGAAACCAAATCATTGAAAACACCACATACTGTAAACGAACTAAGGCAAAAATACAAAACAGACCATTTACAAATACAGCAAAACGAAGAAAATCAAGGTATTTCTCTCCACCACATGGATTCCAGCCAATGTCAGGGTAACCCTTGGAGAGGAGTATCGGACAGCTCTGTAGCCCACATCCGGCCAGATACTTTACCACCTAGAAAGACATCACTCCACTCAAGTACTACTTCTTGTATCTTTTTTGAAAGCGTGTTGCCTTTCACCATCTCAAGGTCTTGTTCCTGCAGGGCCAATGCTAGCTCATTGTTGTCAATACAGGAGGCTGCCGCTACATCCAAGGGGGTGGAGCCACGCATTCCTACACAACAGCATATGAGACACGGCTTCATAACACATGACACACACAAATCACACACAAATTCAATCACCGAGGCCGATGCCGCTGTTCTGCAGCAGATAGCTGAGATGATCAAACATAGAGCGCTGGTTCTGACGACTGATGCGACAGAAATAGCACAGAAAGCGACAGCAGTTTGTCACCACTCGAGGGAATCTGATCTCCTGCGGACGTGGGAAACAATTTAGGTGCATATTCATGCCTGTGATTGGTTGGAGTATATTTTAAAAAGTACCTTGGAGTCTCCGCCGCCCAGTACATTAACCATGACTTCCATGACAGTTTCATGCATACCCAAAGCTCTCATCAAGTTTGGGTGCTGATAGAAAACTTTGTTGCTCATAATATTCCTATGGAGGAAAATTCATACGTGAATCAAGAAATGAGCATTTGGTATGGTAAGGTGTGAGGGATAAAAATATACCCAATGCTTTGAATCATGAGCCTTTCCTCTTCTGGACCCATCTGGACAATAAGCAGCGAACGTATCTGCCCTAAGCACTCGAGCAGATCCATAGTGTCCTGAATGGAAACTGCATTGATGGTGTAGGCCTTGGGAAGGGCACGCACGAGCTCCCCCAGCCCGTCATACTGTCTGTGGAGGAGGCTGAACATCATACGAACAAGCTCCGGGTTCTGGATAAAGGACTCTTGGGCCCAGTGGATCGTGGAATGTGAAATGAGTTCTTGCAGCGTGCCTAGGACGAAGTGAGCGACACAGTATATTCTTATTTTTAACAACCATGATATCGCTAATAATGACTATTGTCATTATTATTGTTGTGTGGGAAACATCTGAGGAGGCTCACTTGGTTTTTTATCTTCCTCTGGCTCTGGTTCTTCTTCTACCTTCTTCTGGCGTATCTTCTTTACCCTTTCCAATAAACGGAGCAGTCGTCCACGCACTGAATAATCCACGACTTCTTCTTGTTCCTCTTCCTCAATATGAACACCTGATATAGAAACACACGCAAAGGCCGGCTCACTTAGATGGTTGAGAGTCTGTGGGTGTGCTGGATAGTGCTGAACTAACCGCAATGTCCCAACAAAACATTGTGAAATGCTTGCAAAGCCTCGCGGACTTCATCTGGAACTGGGCAATCTTCATCTTCAGCACAATTCTTGAAGTTCATAAGCATGTTGACCTAGAAGGTGCATAGCGAAGACATACGCAATGATGTTGTTTATGTGAAGGGCCATACTCCAGAATACTCCGAGTACCTGCTCTTGTGGTGGCGAGCGGAATTCACGGGTCTTGCGTGCCGTCTCGGCTGCACTCATGGTGAAGGCCAACATGAGTTCATTGTACCGCTGCCTCTGGTTGGACTGGATCTGGCTCACGAGCTTGTCTGAAAATGCAATGATGGCTTCTACCCTGTGTCGAAGTTCGCAATCGCAGAAATATTGCAGGAGAGTGCACATCTGAAGAAGGGAGAAGTTGATATTAGTTCTTAAATGAAGTTGGTGTATCACATTCATGAAAGCTACCTGTAATTTGACAGATTCTGGTAGCTTCATCTGGAACAGCCCTTGCTCTAAATGCTCCGCTTTAGCCTCACCGCCGGCTTCACAAGACTTGATCTCTTTCTCTGTTTCTTCTGCTCCTTTCTCTCCATTTACTGGCTCAGTCTCATCAGCTATTTCTTCATGTGGCATGATGGATTCGACCAGCTCCAGTTCTTCTTCCTCCTCTTCTTCTCCAAGGCCGTCATCATCAAACTCCTCCTCCTCCTCTTCTTCTTCCACGACATCTTGCTGCTCCTCATCTTTCTCCACTTGAACTTTCTGTACTTTAGGTTCCTTCTCTTCCTTCACTTTAACAAGTTCCTCAACAGGCTCCTCCGGCTTCTTGCCACTGAAGACCGTCGGCTCGATCATCTTCAGGATATGGGTGACGTCTTCATCGTCAAACACGCCCATAATGAGGAGGGTACTGATGAGCTTCAGGATTGGAACAAAGTGGAACTCAACACTGCCCCCTACGGGGTCTCTCATAGCTTGCCCTCCATCTTGCACAGCCTCAATGAGCATGGTTAGTGCTTTGGTCTTAAGCACCTGCAAGGGAACTGCTGGACTCAGCGTGTAGATGTCTGGATCCGTTCCAACAAACCCAGTGGACGAAAAATGGAGTTTGGGCCGTAGGCACGTGGTCAATCCAACGCCGGGTAAAGCGTGTGACTTGTCAGAGTACAAGGTGATACTGCGTGTTTCATCTGACATGGGAACTATGAATTCCTTGTTGGTTCCCAGCCGGTTCCTCTTTGCAGACTCGAGGTGCATGCTGATGAGAAGGTCATAGAAGCCGCTTCTCATTGGTCCAGGTAGGTAAGTGTTCTCTATGGCGTAGAAAAGTTGGGATTCATCCACATGGCTGCACAGAGCATGAGCCACGCGGTTGTTCCCGAGGGCACACACTGAGCCGTACAACTTCAGAGTGTGGTAGTGGAACTTGAGCAGGTCCATGCGTTCCGACAGCTCCAGGATGTCAATGCACCTAGAGAATAATTCAATAGAAACTAATTTTGAGCAGTTGTATTAAAATTTCCTCTACATGGAGCAAAATGACACTGACCTGTTTTCTTCTGGAATATGGAGGGCCATCATGGTGAGTGGCTCCTGACACTGAACAAGCCAGCCCAGTCTCTCACTAATGCGTCCTGTCTCTGGAGACAGGAAGTGGTTGGGCATGCGGCTCCAGATGACTGGGGTGAGCATTTGGACATCCAGTCTGGGCGGGCACTGGGGCACCGGGTTCTTGCGTTCACTACGAAACATGGCGGCCGAGATGGGCATAATGTTCTGTTGAAAAAATAATGCATTAGAGAGAAAATAAAATGAGGGTAGTTTTACGACTTTAAAGCTGACCTTAAGTTTGCCAAGCTCAATTTGGATCATATTCTGACTAGAAGGTGAGACAAAGACTGCTGGGAATAGTTTCGTGTTGGGTTCCACCTGAAACACATGACACTGTTAAAATAATGCCTTACCACAGAAAAGCACAATTGACTGAATGTTCCTGAACCTGGTAGAAGGTGTTGATTTCTTTCCCATTAGCAGTAAAGGTCATGAGACCCGTGTCCAAATCAATCAGGCAGCCAATCACAAAATCTTCCTGGCTGACTCGGGTTTGCTGGGAGCTGCTGAACTCACCTCCCCACACCATGTAGCAGTTACTTCGTTTGATACTATGGTGAGAACATCAAAAGAAATGAAGACTAGCAAGTGAACGTTGTCATGCTTGTGACATACCTATCATGGATGTTGCCTTTATCGTCACCCACAGTGACCGTTACGCTCCTGACTTTGTTCAGATCAAAATGAGGATCATATTGGTGATAGTCAGGCGTGATCCAACCCACCCACACACAACTTGGTTCCTGGCCCGCAAACACTCGCACGGAATAGTAGTACTAATGAAGAGAGGAGTTTCAAGTCAATTATTGGCAGGATCTCTTGAAAATTGGTAATGGATTGTGGAAAGGATTTCATACTGTGGTGGTGTTGAGGATGATGTCCATGTCATCCCTGTCATCTGGCACTACGTCTTCCACTAAGCGGGGCATGGCGGGAACAACAGGTGGTGGGGTTATTAATGCAGCCTTCTTGGCCTTGAAAAGGAATCTGTCAGAAATACCAAGTGTGATTACGATAGAGGACAAGTTGGAACATCCCTCAAAAAAAAAACAGCCATAAGAGAACACAAACCCCTTTTTCTTGCTCTTCTCAGTTGAGGCGTCCTTTTCATTCTCGCCATTTTTGATGCCAGGTATCTCCTTAGGCACTGAGGGTTCTTTCTTCTCTTCCTCTTGCTCTTTACGGCTGGCTGACTTCTTGAGTATTTCAAAGTCAGAATCCGGGTCCACCTCTACCACCTCGTCTTCAGGGATTGTGAGGGTGCGAGTGAGGAGGGTGGTCCCTGCGGGGACTTTGAAAGTCTCGTGGAATTCCACAGGCATGCTGAGCCTTAAGAACAGCAAATCTGTGTTGGCGTTCTGGGATCCAAATGTCTTGTGGGTCACCTTGAGACAAGGAGCGGTTTCTACTGTGCCATCACCACGACACACCTAGAATGCAGACAATGACAATAAACAACCGTGCGAACATTTATGATAGGAAAACGAAGGCTGAGAAAAGACCTCAATGTGAGGATGATCAGTTGGGACAGGAATGTACTGAGGGAGGCTCTTGCTAAACCACATGGTGATGTCTCTTTTCATGTTGATAGCGAAAGGTTCGAATCCCTCCTGCAGTCCGCAGATGGTAAAGTAGCGGAGGCTGCTGACGTTCTGACCCAAGTTGATCCGGCCCACCTGGGACAAGCCAAGACTGCATACAGGTATGAAGCCTATGGATGTTCCACAGAAAATGTGTCAATTAAATGGAAGGTAAGGTATAGTGAGGAATGAATGTGATAGTATGTTTGGTTTGTCGGAGTGATTTGTTATTCTGCTTACCTTCTCCGATATCAATATCCTTAAAGGCCATCTCTGAGCCCGAGTCGCTGATCAACATCTCTCCATTGAGTGTGAACATGATGTTCATCTCGGTGAGATCAATCATGCAACCCACCACGTCGCCAGATTGCCACTGTCGGCCAAATGACTCATTTCCCACGTGCCATCGTTGGGCCTGAAAATGAAACAGTTTATGTAGCTATTCACTCACTACCGCTTGGGTAGAATTCCTCGCTCCCACCTTGAAGCCATTGAAGACGTAAGCCAACTCATCTGCTCCAAGTTCGGTGTCGGCTCGAACGCTGGGTCGGGCCCAGCCCACCCTCATTTCTCCGACCGTCACAGCCTCAAATTCAAAGTACCACTTGCCCTGTGTAACCCCGTAAGACTTCTCTGCTCTGAACACTCTGATCTTATCTCCACGAGTGCTGCCTGCTCCAGGCCCACCTGCATGAACACAATTCAAGAACCTTTCAACAAAACCTGGAAATCATCTTCTTTCCCATTCTCTTTCAGACTTAATATACAAACATACTGCACTCTTGGTCGGGTGGTTCAATGTTGTATCCATATCCGATGAGGGTTCGAACTGCGGCGCAAACCGTATCTCGGTTGGTCTTTTTGGTCTTTTCATCCAATAAATTGTAAGGGACCAAACGGGGATTGCGTTTGTTCATGATATCCTGTTCAGGAAAACAATCGGAGTCACAAAGTTGTTTTATGTTTACATTCTAAAAATATATGCCATATAAGAACGATGTTCTGGCTGCTAACAATTACCTGCACAATACTATAAGTCCAGCCTTGGCGAACGCGGTCTCTGGCCCACACGTTGTGTCCGTTTTCTGCTAGTCTCTCCACCAGTGTGTTCTGATTAGGAGTCAGCTTGACATGGTTGAGGTCCAGAGGAGCCGGTTTATATCCATTGCTCTGCATGTAACTAAGGAAAAATGTTGTCATTTAAAGGCAGTCATGAAAAGCTTCTTTGGGAGAACTAGAATCATCAGCTCACGTCTTTGGAAGCTTGGTCCTTTTCAGATTTTCCTCTGCTTTCTCATCGCCCATTCCTACATGACACCCCAATGCCAGCAAAGTCCTTTGAAAAGAATTGTACGTGGAGTTTGAGATTTTTTTATGATTATTACTCAACTAAATCCCTGACTTACTTTAGAGTCTCTCCTGACATTGCTAAATTGTAATTTTTCTCGGGGTCGGGAAGACTCTGGAAATCAACCAGGCATGGGTGGAGCTTCTTGTTGTCATCGCGAAACTTGATTGATCCATTGAAATGATAGCAGAAGGGTCATTAGAAGAGGTGTTCCATAAATAAATATTTTTATATGACTTCAAGTACAGGAACTCACTGATCCATAGGTCCACCCTTGCTCAATGCGAGTCACAGCCCACAACTCGTGACTATTCTCTGCTAGCTTCTCACGAATACGTTCCAAATGGGGAGGAAGTACAATCTGGAAAGATTTGCAAAACACATGCAAGTGAAATTCTCATCAAGTTTTCATGTTCGCTTCAGGAGCGTGGCAGAAGATGAAGATGAATAAAAACAGCCTTTACCTGTATAGTGTCCACAGGACAAGGAGTGAAAGCTGTGTGGGACAGCGACTGTGTTGGACCCAACAGGTTACGCACACCATCAAAGTCGTGCTTGTACTCCTTAATGTGCTCAATCCGCAAACGATCCCTGGGCAGCACGGCCTCGTAACAGGGAGCGTAGCCCGGTGGTGGGAGGAACTTAAAATCACCATGACGACCTCCAAGAAGAAATCGGAACCTTGCAATTTGGGAGGAAAATTTTAGTCTTGTAAGAGAACAACAGTCAACTTGTCAGTGTCCAGTACTTGACGCCTGCGGAGAAGCTGACAACAGGGAAGAAGAGGCCGTCCAGATTGAAGTTCTCAAACATGCCCTGGACAGGATGACCATTGATTCGGAAGGAAATACTGGGTACGGTCAGGTCCAAACAGCAGCTGATTACATCTTCTGCGGCTAGAATGTGCTGATTGGGTGTGGCAACATGACGCGGAACACGTCCTGACAACAAAAAAGGATTTAAACATGTGTGCAACTGTCACAAGTGACAATACTATATTTACTCTACCTGACCAAAGATGAAGTCCATCAAAACCATATGAGTAGAGATCATCCCCAACACCGTTGGCCCCCCAGCCCTCCCCTCCACCAGGGTATGGACTAAACCCCTCGGTCAGGGCCCATCCCACACGAAGGTGATACGGCTGAGCTGTGAGGAAGGGTTCCACGTGGTCCACCATCACCTCAAAGTACCACTTTTTATACTGTGTGGACCCTTCGCATGTTCCAAGGAAAATATTAGGTCTCATGCTGGAAGAAGGTCACAAAACAAGGAACAGATTTAATCTTCACATTCATTTTACTGATAATTGGGCTTATAAAATGACCTACCTGGTGACATAATTAATAATGTTGGTTTGAAGTAAAAGGTCACGACCGGGGAGCAGATTCTCTGTTATTAAGTTCTGGTTTGACCTCACGGCCACACCGTTGCACACACATAGAGAGCAGAGCACATCCAAGACCTTGATAACGGAAAGACAAGAAGAATGTTCTGGTGCCGCCTTGCATCTTGATACCACCTATACAGCACATGTTTTTTTCCAACACGCTTAACACATAACCTTACATGCTACAGACCTTGTGATTGCGTCCGTGCTTGTCCAGCAAAGAGATGATGGACTTGATGTGATTTTCCTGGATTATGTTCAACACCTCCGGGCTCTCAATCAGAACACAATACAACACCTCCAGGATTCCTATAATAAGAAAAGTTTTAACAATGACACCATAGGCAATGATTCATACTAATACTAAAAATAAAATAAAATAAATAAATAACAATTTTAAAAAAACAATAGAAAAATAGATAAATAAATAATTAGAAATGAAAAGAAAAAAGAAAAACCAAAAGAACAATACATTAAAGTGTTTTTCAATTACCTGAAGACGCCTCCAAACGATCCAATTTACTGACCAGCCAGTCGAGGTTATCGCAAAACAGCGCACAGTTTGAACGATTTCCTCGGATGAGAGATGCTTTGGAAAGAAAAAACATTGCTAACGTACCACAAAGGTAAAGAGAGGATGTACAAAGGCAGGGAACTCCCCAGAAGGTCATACCTAGCAACTCATACAGTAAATTTACTATCTCCTTCCATGACTCTGCAGCTTCTTCTCCAGCATATTCCGAGAAGTGAGCAGCTGTGTTGTAGACATTCAACCTATCAACGCAGTCCAGAACGAGCGTGATCATCCCCTGTCAAGAACAACAAGAACTGAATTAGAAGAGGTCTTGACTTAAGCAGTCAAAGAGGAAGAAGACAAACCTCCTCTTGAAATAGGTTTTGTCTGTTCTTGAGGGAACGAAGCTTGAACTGTTTATCCTCATGCTCCAGCTCTTCTTCCGGTGGGCGGAAGTAAAAGATCAAGTCTTGAAGTGAAAGCACCACCGTGTCCATTGGCAGATGAGGCGGGTTTGGCGATTTATTTTTCCCATTCAATGCATCGAGACCTCTGGGGTGATTTGGAGAACAGAGAGAGATTACACATAACCAAAAGATGGACATCTTAGAGAAGGGCGTGTGAAATGCTACTTGATGAATTGATTGAAGAGGCCTGTGGTGCTGTAAATCATTCTAGCAGCTTGAGACTCTTCGGTTTGAGAACGTGCAACTGTCAGGGCGTCATCCATGTGACCTTCTTTATGGAGGATGGCCTATGAATTGAAAAATAAAATGCAATCTTGGGATGATATATATTCAAACAGACATATTGTGCAATGTGGAATACCTTTCTCTTCAGGGGACCCAAACGGGCAGATTTAGCATCAACAGCTGCGTATGTGAGCCAGAGACCAGAAGAGGCATGTTGCACAAAGCACATGGACTCTCCATACTTAATCTCTGGAATGCCCATTCCTTCCACATCCCGCTTCTGCGCCACTTCGATTTTTTCCTGTGGTTCACACGTAGAGTGATCTCCTCATCGAAGTCACAAGGAATTCACTTTTTTCCTCCAACCATTTTCACTTACTTTGGAAATTCTGAAGCAGAAGGCTGCCATTTTTGAATTGGCCTTCTCAGGGTCTACCAATAGAAGGCCCTTTTCCTCATCCAGGAGAAGGTACCTTCCTGTCGTGATGTGACGAATTCTGAATGACTGGCCCCATTTAATATGACCCCCACTCCACCTAAAGTTCCAAAAAGCACATGAAAAGACAAATTGTAAAGTCACTCAATGTGCAAGCTTGCAATTTTCAGGAGACTCACGCGATACGAAGTGGCTCGAGTCGCCACAAAGAACGAGCATGACTGCATACAGCTCCTCCTTCATAGTGAGCAACTCTTAAAAAAGACAAACAAAACCATATCAGGCATTTTATATCCGGATAGAAATTCACTTTAAGAATTTTTGCTCACCTGCGCTGGTCATCCCCTTGGTCAGCCGCTGGGATTGCCAAACACTCGTCCATGTGACCGTGGAAAAGCCTGAGCACGTACCCACCGGTCAGAAAACCTGCAGAAGAAGAGTCACGCAGCTGAAGGAGAGCAAGTAAGTTTTTAGATTAAAAAAATAAATAGAGGTAAGTGGACCTTCAGCGAGTTCGCAACCCGACATCACAGGTGTCATCGTCCACAAGGTTTGCATGAAGGAAGCATCGACCATCAAGTCACCGCTGGCATAGGACAGATGCTGCAAAGAAGTGTCAGTTAGGAATCGGCAACTGTCAACAAAGTAAAAGAGCAAGTAGATGTAATTTGCATTTACCAGATAGCGCTCTGAAGAAACACTGACAAGAATGAGGTCATCTCCCACTCGGACCTTCTCGCCTTCTGATCTTTGCTTGGAGGCCGGATGGATGGTCCACCAGCAGGCCTCTCCTGTCACATCACAATAAATAGATAGGTTGCTTCAAGACCTAAAATGAAGACTACACCCACCTGTGGAGTCCTCCTGCAAGCCCACATCAAACGCCAGCTTGTCTGTGAGAGAGCGGGAGGTCGTCAAGCAGCTCAAGTACTTTGAAAAAAGAAGAAGACGTGAATTAAAAATGGAGACTGACAGACAGAAAGCGAGAAAAGGCAACATGCTAATTTTGAAGCATTAGTCGAGATGTGCTCACCATGTTGGAGTGAGTGTGCTTCAAGAGGATGGCATGTCCGTACAGCAGAGTTCGATGACCTCCACCTTGTGACGACTTGGGGAAAAAAATTGCAACCTCTTTAACCCAAGCAGAGAGGATGAGAGGAAAATTCTAACTAGACTTACCCATTTATCCAAATCAACAGCCTATGGGTGGGGAAATACAAAAATGAAATGAAAAAGTTAGATCCTGTGAGTCAGCAATTCTTATTAAGACCATGGAAAAGAATGGAGACCTCATCCACAGAGGTGTTGGACAGCATCTCCTGCAGCGCTCGCACAGATAACGACTGCTCCAGTATGAAGCAGCAGATGGCCAAATCGGGTGGTACATTCTGAAACGCAACAAACCATCTCTTTAACTATACAAACAAAGAAATACTTTTGGGTAAAAAGTCAGCTGCACACAACCTGAGCGTTGGACGTAGTCTCCAGGAAACACAGACGATTTCCAAATCCTTCGCATGAAAGGCAGAGCTTGATCTGCTCTTTCAGGATGGAGGCTGTGCTTTGCAGAACCACATGATCATCCTACAAAGATGAAATAAATTACTTTTGGGCTGGGTGTCAGACAAGACCGTTTTGAAGATATTCTTCCGGTCTGATCATTTCATTTTAGCTTCGGTTAAAACACATGACAGTCTTTATTGTTACAGCATTGGCCTCAGATCACTGGCTCCATGAACTTGGTCGCTCCCCCTCTCATATAAGCCCTCTATTTCAAGCCGCTGCACCTGCTGTTCACGCGTCTGCTTTTGGAAAGCACCAGATATTTCAGATTTGACTGGAAAGAGTGTCCCACATTACCCCGCTCCAAATAATCCAATTAGTTTAGCTTGCTCACATGATGGAATTTGCACTCTGAATTTCTTTAGCTAGGATGCACGCCAGGGACAAGTGCTGCAAATATCATTTTGGTAACAAGATTCGCACAGACAGGTCTAGTGTTTACTTGGTTAAATCATTATGTAATATATTTCATTTGGTTTTGTATTGAAGGCGGACTTGAAGTAAAGAGCGAAGGTAGATTTTCCATTCCTGCATCTGTGGTCTCTTCTAAACGTTTCTTTTTTTTTTTTTTTTTTTTTACTTAAATTTACTTAAATCCTTCCTTGTTGCCGGGTTTAGATCAGGGGACGCTGTTGATATTTGTCAACAGTGGAAACTCTTTGAGACTCTTTATGTGATTAAGGGCTAGCTGCTATACAAATAAACTTGATTTGACTTTATCTGAAAAAATGTGGTCTTGGTGCATCCCAACTGATTATCAAGGAGTGCAATCTTCCTGGCAACAAGAGTCAGAGTAAATTTCTCCCTTTAAGATTAATCAGATAAGTTTAGAAAAACATGCTAATTATTAGATTTACAATAACTATCAATGAAACTAACAGGTCTACAGTGCTGGCACAACAGTCTACAAACAGTTCTGTCGCGCTGACATAGTAAATAACAGATGGACGTGTCAAGTTTCTATGACGTATCTCAAAATTAATGTGTGTAAAAATATGCCGCTGAAGGATGCCAGATAGTCTGACCTCCAGACAGAAAGACGGCTGTTAATGCATTTATGCATAATACGACACCACAGGACTGAAAATCAGCTGTAAAACATAGAGTAAGTATTATACGCAACATTTTACAATAAGCGTGTAATAGTGAACATGGCTCTAATAACCTCAGCAGCCCAATTCCCACAAGGACTGAAGTAAGCAGGTGCTGACTTTGAAGCTGCTAATCCTCACACAGTATATATAGACCCCGGGCAGCAACTGACGCAAACTTTATGAAGCATTGTTAGAATACTTCACCTCAGTCATGCATAACAATAGCAACTGGAACGTTATTCCAATTTAATCTTTGAATAAAATAGTCGGCACGTTTTGACATGATAGACTACTGTGTAAAAAATATACCTATGTATAACTGGGTATAATGTAAGTCTAGTTAATTTATTCCATAAGAAATTATGGGTGTGATTCAAATAATTGTTTCTATAAAATCAATGGTGGGAAACCTAAGGGCTGTGGGCTATACAAGGCCCACATAAAAACATCAGATGAACTGAAAAAACAAGCCTCAGCCTATTATTTTACACACTTTGTTTGTGTGATAATGGTTTCTTCTCAGTCTTAAACCAGTGCAATATCACATATCCAAATGGATATAAATAGATAACAAGGCTTGTAAACAAAGCCAACTGTTGTTGCCAATCTGAGTCTTGTGTAGGCTCTCAATACCACCCAACAAATCTATAATCTATAAATGGCTGTCAGAGAGACTAAGTTTTGTTTTAAAAGTCTTTAACAAAGAAAAAGCAAACAGCATCGCTTACTGTCCGCAAGAACTGAATCTCTTCCTCTCCATCTGCACCTTCGGCCATTCTGCTGAGGCATTAAGAGCACCACCCTGACAGAGAATCAGGCTTCACGGTTCTCCTGGTGACTTCCTGGGGAAATGTTCCTGAAAGGTTTCTGAAGGGTGATGGGGGTCCTGGACCCCCCCCCCCCCCCTCTCTCTCTCTCTCTCTCTTGGACAGTTATATGACAGCCGAGGGATTGACTGCTCATTCATTATTGCATCATGGAGAGGAGGAGCAACTGAACAAGGCAGCACTTCAAAAGTTGGTTCCTCCATTTTAAGTTGATTTTCCCATTATTCTCACAGTACTATAATTAGGTGTAGGTGTTTGAAGGACAGGGTTTTTTAAATAAACTTACTAAAATGAACTATTGAAAGTTTATATTTGAACAGCTTGAAGAATCGGGTATGAACATGATGTAACTTTATCCATCCGTTTGTCCAGGAATTAGTTGCGTGCAATTTGTTACAAAAAAAGTCATACCTAGTGTAGTTCGTCTCTTCGCCGCTAGAGGGACACAGTGAGCCGAGCGTGCCATTCGACGACGTCATTTCTGTACCAGAAGAAGACCGTCCCCGTCTGCGATATCAAAACATAGGGTGAGCTAAGGTAAGAAACAACCTTCGATGTATTTGAAAAGTGTTGGATCGCTTCTGTCGAAACAAAAAAATATCGCAGTATGCAGTGCAGCTTAGGTATTTGCGTTGCAAGGCTCGCTTGAATAAATTCCGTCTACGCTACTTACGATAAGCTGCTGTCATGCTACAACACACCTCCTTGTTTAGTATCACAGAAAGCAAGTCGTCTGTTAGAGTGCATTTAAAAAAGCTAACCGTGCAATAATGACATAAATAGTATTCACACGTATCATATGAAATGATGTTGTGGTATTTCAGTCCCAGTGAGGGGGCAGCGGAGGAGCAGGATGGATGTCCTGACTCACATACTTACAGACCCCCTCGAGCCCAAAGAGGAAGAGGGTGGACAGATCACTGAGGAGTGCATGCTAGGAGACTGCAGGGTCAGCCTGCCCGAGGAACTACTTGAAGATGTAAGTGATGTGCAGCTGAACGCTGCTGCTTTGACTGTGTGGATTATTGATCACTTTGGTCACTGTTTTGTCATCAGCCCGAAATCTTCTTCTCTGTGATGAGTGAAAGCACATGGACTGAAGTGCTCTCCGATTCCCAGCGGCAACACCTCTGTCAGTTTTTGCCACAATTCCCCGATAATAACAAAGCAGAGCAGGGCAACGTCGTCGATGACCTGTTCAACAACAGAAATTTTCATTTTGGAAATCCTCTTCATCTTGCACAAAAATTATTCAGAGGTAATTTACACACTTGCAGATTAATCTACGTTACATTTCTCAGCGATGTGGTGTTTATGATCCAAACACAGATGGTTACTTCAACCCTGAAGTTGTCAAGTACAGGCAGTTGTGTGCCAAGTCTCAGCAAAGACGACAGTTGTACTCACTTCAGCAATATTACCACAGGCTGCTGAAACAAATCCTCGTCTCCCGAAAGGTGTGTTCAGCAAAATATCGAAAGTACAACAGTACCGAGAAGTCTCAATATTTTTTCTTGTTTCAGGAGTTATTAGATTTTGCCGTTCACAATGGTCTGGACTTTCCACCTAAGAGAAAGGTACAGACGAGGAGTCACGCAGAAATACGAGAACAAAAGGTTAGAAGAAGACTGAGACGCATTTTAAAGGAGGTGAAAACTGAATGTGGAGACAGTAATGCTTCATCTGATGATGACGGTTAGTATTTTTCTTCATTTCTCACATTTTTTTTCATGTTTATTGCAAAAGATAAGGTGGCTTAGGTTAGTAAATTCATTTACCTGCATCGGTGCTTCATTGCACATGTAAATAGATCTAACGTTGTGGACACCAGCACCACAGTCACCGTCCTCGCCGTCACCCACCGTCTCCCTCAGAGTTGTGCCCAGCCTCTCTACCCAAGATATGAAGACCACTGGTGAGTAGTAACTTTGTAAATGATCCCCATGTTTATCATCATCGGCATCGAAGTGTGATCTCCTTTAGAAAAAACCCAACTTGGAGAGCAGGACTTGAAAGCCATGTTACAAAACCATCGGGAGAAGAGGAAGCGACAACCAGTAAATAATGTTTACATAGGATTTAAATTGATGTGGTTTTAATTTGTACAGTGTATCACAGAAAACTCTTGTTGTCAGGATCATCCAGACTTGATGACCTCTGACATCCACCTCAGTGACATACTCTCCAGGGCAAATATTGGTCGCAAATCAACCTTACGTAAGTGAATCCGCTCCACCAAACTGTCTCTTCTGTTACCAATACCGTCTTTATTTCTCTTCCAGCGCTTTTTGAGCTGTCTCTGCCGAAGAAAAAAATCAAAGAAGAGAGAAAGAAGAAGAAAATGAGAACGGTCAAAGTGGAATCGGAGGATCCCTGTGATGCTCTTACTTCAGACGTCCCAGCTGCCCCTCTGGCGAACATCATTAACTCCATGCCAGACACGCCGTTGACCCCGCTGGCCAACATTAAGGAGGAGTACGTTTGGCGCAGAGTTAAGAAAAAGCGTCAAGACACATCTTTGTAACATCTTAGCGTCATCTTCACCCTTGCAGAATCCTGGAGGAGCCTCCGTGCAGCCCGGTGGTCGTGGAAGAACTAGCCGTCAGCTTCTTCAGCCTGTTGGAGAGCATCTTGAGGACGGAGCACCTGGCCAGCACTTCAGTGGTAGATTCACAACCTATGAGTTGAAAGGCCAAGCTTGGATTGTAACGGGTTCTTGCCGATGTGCTCCAGCTGGAGGAGAAAGTCCAAATGTGGCAGATGTCTCCTGCGAGCTCACTCAACGCCTGGTTTTCATCTGCTTCCTGCTGGTCTGATTTGGTCCTCCACGCCTTGCAGTTTCTCGCTGGAGAGAGTAAAGGTAAGGCATGGAAAGACTTTTGAGCATTAACTCGATACAATATTTTTTTTTTCTACTAGCGATTTTAATTTGGGGATATTGAATACTTTTGTTTTGTGTCGTCTTACAGAAGGTGTCATGGCGCTCCCCAGCGGCTTCCTGCCATTTGTGGAATCCGTCGATGAAACACAGCAGTGGAAGTGGATCGGTTAGCGATGGAGCCGTGATTGATTAATTGATTTCTTGTTCGTCTTTGTTAAGATGGAATGTCTCTTTGCTTCATTTTAGGCCCCATTCAGGATGCAGAAAAGGACTTAATTGCACTTTGTCAACTGTGGTTGGACTCTAAAGATTTTGTGGTTAAGGTATTAGAAAAATACAGACAAATATCCATAAAAATGCATATGATTTGTTTCTAATTGACTTTGTCATCCACAGACTGAAAGTGAAGAGCTATCGGAGTTAACACCCCCCATGCCACGAGTGTAAGATTCAATCTATGCAAATTGAATTAAAATAAATATTTGTGATTTTTTTTTAGCTGCTTAAATATCATTAACAGTTCGACTGATTACGTGGTGAGACCCAGCACGGGAGATGAGAGACAACTCTTCCAAATTCAGGTTTCTTCTCTCAATTGTTTTGCTGTTCTTTTTCTTCTTTTTGTGTACATGCTAATCATGTTTTTTTTTTTTATGTTGATTAGGAACAGCAGAGATACAGCCAACCCCACAAAGCTTTCACGTTCCGCATGCATGGTTTTGAATCGGTTGTGGGGCCCGTCAAGGGAGTGTTTGATAAGGAAATGTCTCTCAATAAAGCTCGGGAGCATACGCTGTTGCGCTCCAATCGCCCGCCTTATGTCACCATCCTCTCTCTGGGTTAGAGCGTCGCCCCGTTGTTGTGTGTGTGTGAAAGCAAACAGAAGCTTTGAACTCGCATTTCTTCCAAATAGTTCGTGACGCAGCAGCCAGGCTTCCTAATGGAGAGGGAACTCGGGCAGAAATCTGCGAACTTCTCAAGGACTCGCAGTTTCTTGCCCCTGACGTCACAAGTGCACAGGTAGAGGCACTTTTTTCTCTGAAACTACTTTTAGGTTTGATTAGCTCTCCGTTATTAAACCGTTCTCGTGCCATCTAGGTGAACACAGTTGTCAGCGGTGCTCTGGATAGATTGCACTATGAGAAGGACCCCTGTGTGAAGTACGACATTGGTCGCAAACTGTGGATTTACCTGCACCGCAACCGCAGTCAAGAAGAGTTTGGTGAGCAACAATGAGGAGGTGGCAGCAGCTTACAACAATCTAGCAGGGCAAGATGTATTTATCATTTTAGCTTACAGATAACACAAATCAAAACTTTACCATCTCCAGGATTTAGAACATTGCATTAACAAAATAATGATCAATCCATAAATAAGAAATGGGCTATTAAATGGTTTCTTCCCGCCCATCCAGAGAGGATCCACCAGGCTCAAGCGGCTGCCGCAAAAGCAAGAAAAGCACTGCAGCAGAAGCCAAAACCTGCGTCCAAGCCTGTGAGACAACCAGCCTGTTTATTCTGACTTTACATTTTTATGATGCTATTGTACTAGTACACTGTTAGTTCTCGATTTTGAGTGGGAAACGTTCTATTTGATATCCTTAGAAATCAGGCAGTAAAGAAGCAGGAGGTAAAACAACGGGATCTTTGGAAGCAGGACAGGATATAGGTCCCATGTCGCCGCCAGGGTCTACTCCAACCCAAAACACTCCTGGCACCCCAAAGTCACCCTTGCCCTGCACGGTCACGACACCAACTAAGACCACAGTCTCGGATGCAATCAAATCCAACCCAGGGTGCGTTCGTTTTTCTCGCTGTTGTATCAGAACTACCCTTTGCGTGAACTCGCATGTGTTTCTTGCAGCGTTCTTCTGGTGTCTCCCCCTTCCTTGCCTCAGCTGGGCTCAATCTTACCCGCCAGTCAGGCCAGCCCAGTCACATCTCAGTCTCTTCCTTCCCAACACGCGGCCCGAATAGTGAGCCACCTGCAGGCAGGCTCACTCCCTCAGGTTCGGGTCGTCTCCACTCAGCCCGGACTGGGTTCTCTGTCAGGAAGTCAGCAAGCCGCTTTGGTTCATCAGAACCCTCATCAGATCAGGATGCCAGTGTCTGTGGCAACCAAGGGCATCTCACAGGTAAAAGACTAAATGACGAAGTGAAGATAAGAGGTCTTGTGTTCTAACTACCTTCATGTATTGTCAAAAACAGGCAGTTGTGTCTGTGCCTTTGAGGAGCCAGTCTGCTAGTCCTGTTCAGGTGCCCAACACTTTGACGGTTTCCACGGCAACGGTGGCCAAAACGCTGACCGTGTCACCTGGCACCCCAGCCAACATCCCCGCATCGTCGTCGACTGTGCTGCAAGGAGTCGCAAGCCAAACCATCAAACAAGTAAATCAGATAATAATCATGGATTAATTAATTTGAGAAATAATTAAATACATATTAATGAAATGAAAAAAAATGCTAAATCAGTGCAAGGAATATTACAGGGTTCTATTGTAAATACTCCGGACCGGATTACAACAAACGAAAAAAGTGGGCTATATGTGACCTGCAGGTCGAACTTTGACCTCGTTTGTATTTTTTTATTTCAAAGGTGTCCATCACAGGCCAGTTAGGTGCGAAAGCCTCAGGAGCAGCCGGAATTCCACTTACCGCCACAAACATCCGCATCCAGGGTAAAGATGTCTTGCGCCTTCCGCCCTCCTCCATCACCACGGACGCCAAAGGCCAGACTGTACTGCGGATCACGCCGGACATGATGGCCACGCTCACCAAATCACCCGTGGCGACAGTCAAACTCACTCCCGACTTCCTGGGCACGACCGCCGGCGGCTGTAGCAAGAGCATATCGGCCACGCTCCACGTCACGCCCCCGCATACGTCTGTATCCGCCTCTGCGTCCTGCACAGGGGAAGTATCTGCCGCCAAAACGGCGCCTATCTCTTCCACCCTGCTGAAAGCCGCGGGCGACACAGCCATACGCCTGATGCCCACTTTAGGCGTTACCGTGGCCGACCAGAAATCTCGCACCTTCTCCACCGTCAGCTCTCCGGACAAGAGCGGCACCACCATCCGGATCATGCCGGGCCTCGGGGTGATCCCGCAGAAACAAGTTCAGACCATCACCATGACAACCGCCGGCTGCAGCAAGCCCCTGACGGTATCCGCCGGCGGTAATGTCATGGCTGGCGCCAAGAGCATCACGGTGGCCTCGGGAGCCTCGACTTCTCTGAAGCTGGGTGCAAACACAGCAACCATGCGCCAGGTGCCTGCTCCTGTTGTCAACACACAGACGGTAAGAGAGTTAAGACATCATGTTATCAGACAGGTTCTGTTAGTATTTAATACTTCAACTTATCGACTTGACTACTTCAACTTTTATCGGTTCCTTCCGTTTTTGGTGTAACAAAAGCACCTTTCTCTACTGACGTTTGCATTCACAGTGCAACACTTGGATGAATGTTTATGTTGATCTTTATCTATTACCGTTGCCTAAACACACAATGACAATGGCATTCTTCTCATTTGGTCATAGGGCAAGTTACCTGCCCGTATCACAGTTCCTTTATCAGTCCTCAACCAACCACTGAAAAGTAAAAGTGTGGTGACGACACCAATTGTGAAGGGGAGTCTCAACACTAAGTAAGTCTCAAGATATGCACTGGATTCAAGATTAACCTGATGGACTTGTGTGATGTTGGTTGTCTCCTTCCTCCTGTCGCTGTGCAGTATCAGCAGCTTGGGTAGGAACATCATCCTGACCACCATGCCTGCAGGCACCAAGCTGATTGCTGGGAACAAACCGGTCAGCTTCGTCACAGCGCAACAGTTCCAGCAGCTCCAGCAGCAAGGACAGGCCACACAGGTTTGCGAGGAAGCAGATGCACACCGCTTCTCTTTTTTACATTTGCCAGCAATAACAGCCTCGAGTCATGCTGTACATCAGTAACGGGTTGCTGTTAATGCTCACCTTTTATTTGTGTAGGTGCGAATCCAGACAGTCCAGGCACAGCAGCTCCAGCAGCACATGGCGGCAGCTTCCGCCAAATCCGTCTCCACGGTCGTTGTCACCACTGCGCCTTCACCGAAATGTCCACCCGATCTCCCGCCTGCGCCTCCTCAGTGATCTGTACTTGCCATCTTGCGTCCTGTTTTTTTTTTGTGTGTTTTTGTAATATTGGCTATCAGTGTGTAATCTTTTCTGTGTAACTGGCAAGCACGTTCATTGTTCTCCGTTGGACAATGTTATTTTTCTTTTTAAATAACCTTAACTACATTTCATCCATTTCATTCCCTTTAATGATAAATCTGAGATGTTAAATTACAAGTACTTACAAAATTGATTAAATCTCATAACTTTCCATTGTTTGCATTTATTGTAATGATTGACAAGAAAAAGAATTTAAACATCAACTTTTAAATTTCAGGAGTGGTATTCAGTCTATTCACATCTTAAAATGTAAGGCAGCCTTGTGGTTTGAATAGTTCGGAAGTTTGACATTCCTGCATGATCTCCAAATACGTGCGTTAGTTTTCAGTAGGTTCCTCACATATTCTAAAAACAGGCTTTGGGGGGTTCAGCCAAGACTCAATTGTCCACAGGAGTGTGATTGATGAATGAAAATAATAGAATAACAGATTTGAAAGAAGAAGAAAAGTAAGACTAGACAGACTCGTCCAGTTCAAATACTAATTTTCAACAAAACAAGTAGGAATATTGTCAAGCCGTTACTCCTCTTCTGACTCTTCGAGCAAAGCTTTGTCGGAGTTTGCAGAGGACAGTTTATTTCGCATCACCATCTCGATGTCTCGGGCTCTTCGGGAGAATCTCTTTATGGTGCTTTTGGGGATAAACAAAAAAAAGGGCGGTTTAAAAGACCTTTTTGTAGCGTTGATAAAATAGTTATTGCAAAGACTTTATAGAGTGCAATTTGATTACGGTCTAGTTTTTAATACAAAAAAATAACATTTTAGTTCTTACAACTACAATAAAAAATTATTGAATTGTGTCGCTAGTAAAAAGACATAATACTCACATCCAAACGGCAGCCGAGGTGCTGGAGACGACAAACAAAGCCACCGCCAAATGCCAGCAGAAGCACATAGTGACAAACATGATGTTGCTGTGCAAAGTCAAATCCCACTGCGGCCCGCTCAGTGGGTAAAGAACAAAACCGATCTAGAATGAGATTCAAACGCTGCTGTAAACACCAAGCACTTTAGGAAAGGTGTTATTGAACGACAGTTGAGCCCCCAAAAAAAAAAAAAAACACCAATTTTGGTGCAGTTCTTGTATTCCATCTCAACACTTGTCAGTACTACCTGGTAGAACCACGAGCCTTGCAGTATGAAGAAGCACGCTTTCAGCATCTCCAAAATAATGTTGTCTCTCAAGAACACTTCCATCATGATGCTGGCCGACCCACTGAACACAGCCACCAGGAGCAGGGAGTGGATGTGGGCGTCCAGAGGGGGGCGACTGTGCACGTGGTAGTAGAATAGAAATCCTGGGTCACAAAAAACAAAAAATTGTAACTTCCAAAGTGCATTAATCAAAAGCTTTGTGTTGAACTAAAACTTCTTCTTACCTTCCACAAAAAGAGCTAAGGAGAGGGTAAGGCGGTCCACGCCAAGCGGCACCAGTTTGCACAAGGTGCTCAGCACCAAAGCTATTCCCGAGATGCCGAAAAAGAGGTACATGGTGCTGTGCTGCCAGTTCATCAGCTTGACCCACGAATGGTTGTCCGTGTCATAGAGGCGTGCATGCGGCCCGTCCACAACAAACTGTTCCACCATGATGCCTGAGACGGGACCACAAAGATTAGAGCAAATTTGGAGTGGTTCAAAAATGTGTCAAGATGGAAGACTGACCGACAAATGAGGCAAAGATTTGAAGCCCTCCCTCGATGTAGTCCATTCGTTTAAAGAAAGGAGGCAAAACAACTCTGCCTTTGGGCTGGTTTTTCCTCCAGTAGTGCTGGAGTGTGTGTTTAACTGTCAACCATAATCCAAAGAGCAAGAAGAAGGAGCCAGGTATGGCATGCCCCCCAAAGTTGGCCATGGTGAGGCCTGAAAAGAAAAAGAAACACGAAACAATCAATTTGGGAGCCACTTTAAGATTTCTATTTTGTTTAAAGCAGGGGGGTCAAACTATTTTTTTTTCGCGGGCTGCATTGTAGTCATAGCTTCTTTCGGAGGGCCGTTATGACTGTCAACCCAAATAAATGTACGAGCACCTCATATTATATACATTAAAAGCTACAAAACAAACTGACAAATAACTCGTTTTCAAATCAGACGAGTAAAGACTGGTCAGATATTTAAAAAAAAAAAAGATATTAAAAGTGAAGACAATTTGCAATTCTAGTAATGACACACGAATTTGATGCACAAGCCTTGAGTTTGACACCTGTGGTTTAACGTGAAACCTGATAATCTGTCATTTCAATGATATTCTGATGCTTTGTCAAGTTGTCATAACTCCTGAAAATAAACAATATATATTGTATATAATATATTTTAATCACGTCAATACATTTAGCATATATGAACCCAAGATTGACAACAGGTGTTTGCACATTATCTAGAAAGAAATATAAGAAATATCCATCAGCATACAACTTGTTTCACAAATTGGCAAGTTTTTTTTTCTCGCCATCAACCATTTAATCGGAAAATAAATCAGATTCACCTCAGCAGGTCCAGGATATCCCGTTTGAGAAGTCAACCAGTTCCGCTATATAAACTTTCCAATTGCTTCCGCAAACGAATCCGGTTGAACACTATAATTTACTATTTTGTAAATCTGTAGTAAATTTAAATAATTACATGCGATAACGATTCATCAGGAGCTCGATTTCCTCTGGCAGTGTTTGTGGACAGCACGACAGTTTCGAACGGGTCAAACGAGTTTTCCAGGTTGAATGTGCCAACTGTCCCAAATGTGAATTACAAAAAGAACTGTCGAGCAAAAAGGTCGTTACAATACCTCAACTTTCACCACCAATTCCCGAGGAAAAGACAGGAGATTGCTTGTAAGAGTACGATCGTTGTCACCTGTCACGCTGTGGAAAAAAGCCAGTGCGTGTTTGCATCTCACGGCCCCACCCAACTTCCCCTTACACCCCTTCCTCCTACGAGAACATTTCTTCGTGAGAGTCACATACAAGGGTGTGAGATAACTTTGTAAAAGATAATCATCTAATCTTTGCCTCTCCAATTCGAATAAAATAAACATTTTGAAGGAGAATGAACATAAATTCAGTGGGTGACATAAGACTAAAAACTGCATATCACTTTGCTAATGTATAACCAAAATGTCAACAAAGGTCATCCCCCATATATGACCCAAGACAGCACAACTGAGCATTTTTGTGTAATATTTAGAATTGTGTTACAAGAAAAGTGTAAGTTATTTGGGAGATTTATGTAAATAACACTATAAAAATTAGTAAATAAAGTGGATAAGTAATAACGTTCTTTGATTTTTTTTGAAGCAGCTGAGATGTAAGAAGGAAAAACATGGTGCAGTAAAAATCAGGAAGCATCCGCACCTAAAACCTCAGAACTGTGAGTGTGAGGCATTGCCAGAAAACAAAAATCATCCCCAATACCAAGCAAACACGCCCCCTAGCGGCAGTGGGTTCAAGTGACTGCAGAACACTTGCCACCATACTATACAAACATTGTGGCTTGCATGAAAGATAAGATGTGCTTTATCATCATCGTTCCTGATGGAAGAATCGCTGGGGGGGGGGGGGGGGTGACCTCATTTAACTGAACTTTGCACTCATTTTGCAGAAAGTCTTTATTGCCATCTTTATCAGTTTCAAACATGGACATTCATTCCTCTGCGTGCCATATAGCACAACGAAGCAGTTGTAAAAATAAAGACATTCATATTAAAACAAAGGTTAAAAATATCAATGTCCACAATGGTCTTACAGTATTTCACAGAATATTTTCTTCTCTCTAAAGGGGTTCTCTGAGGAAGGTACTGGGGTCACCAGAGGGTCATCTTTGGCATGAGTTTCACAATAGGCCATTAGATCAGCTGCTGCCTTGGATACCTGGGAAAACATAAGCATGGAATTATCCGTTATGTACTACAAGAGGAAGACATTTGAAACATTTTGCTTTGTATCAACATTAAATATACACATACCATCATCCTCTCGATGTTGACCTCCAGCTTCAATTGCTCAACCGTCTTTCTTGCATCCGCAATCTTGGCCATGTTGTTGGACATCCTGCCGCTAATTTGCCTGCAGTAAACATGCATGAAAAATTGTGGCAATTTTATACAGTGAAAACCACAAAGACTGTGTGCGTGTGTGTGTGTGTGTGTGTTTCAGCGACTGATAATTGAAGGCAACTGGGCCGTGAGTATTGAGTCTGTTTCAATTTGCTCATTAATTCTTCGCCCTGAGTCTCAGCTGCACGTGTCACAGCGAGGGTCTCAGAGGAGGAGGACAAGGGAGGGCAGTGCTGCTCCCCTGATGGGCGCGAGATGAGACTGTAAATAAAGCTTAACATATTTACGCTGTACAAAACAGAGCTGTTGTTTTTCAATTATATAGTATGTATATTAAATACATATATGTATTATTTATGTGGTTCAGACTTAAATACTATTAATGATCTTTTCCCTCCACATTGGTCTAACAATGACATTGTTTTATATTTATTTGCAGTCAGTGAGGGCAAAATACAAAAAACAAAATCAAATAACTTAGACATACTTCAGCAAATGTTCAACCAGCACACTAATACACAGGTGCAGCATTTCTTAAAGACGTTTAAAATAACCCTATCTCATATACAAAATCTCGAGACTTCTCCTTAGAATTAAAATTCATCGCAAACATCACTCACCGCGAGATGCTCCTTTGCTGAGAAGTGCACTTGAGTCCTGAGCGGCAACTTGCAGCATCAAATGAAGTGTGATTAATGGCAAAGATGGGGAGGGAAGCCTCAACAGGTTCCCTCCTTCAATTAATTAGGGCTGGTTCTGCCCCCAGCGTGAGCTCGGAGCAGAGGTGCAAGGCAGCATGCCGTGCTGAACCTACTGACGTATGACATTAGGACATTGCAGCATTGGATGAACCGAACCCGATGGCGTGGTCTAATCAAAAGTGCATTTCAATCAAGCAACATTAGAAGATATTTCCTATTTGGATTCAATGTTTACATTAATACAACAATCACTGGATTCTGAATGTATTCAGATGTCTTTTCATAATGTATTTAAAGTCACAGCCACTCAAGGACAGCACATACTGAGTGGGAAATGAACCTACACAGCCTGATCGGAAGGAAGTCTCCTTACGAGAATATGCATTATTTATTCAATTGCCACACATTATGGCTTTTAGCCTCACGTGTCGGCCACAACATTAGGTACACCTGCGCAATTTCATAATATAATACAAAACTTGTTTAGGAATGATCAATTCTAACTAAAAAAAGTACAATCTGAATAAAAGCTGCATGATTATATGAAAGCACTCGACGATTTTGCTGCAATGTTTGCCATAGTGATAAGTTATTACACAAAGCACCAGGGGGTAAAGTGGCTGCGTTGTGCTGTTAAATGTCAGGTGGCTCATTACCATTTCTCACTAATCAATTGGCTCTCTATGAGGATGAGCTAAAGACAGAACTGTCAATGTTTAAGTGTCACAACAAGGGCCTTAAATGCAGTGTAATAACCATGTTGTGGCTCAATTAATTTTGTGTGTGGTGTTTTTACTATTTACTGTATTGACAGGCTGGACAGCATTTTAGGGACACATGCAAAATGTTCATTCTAGCCTTATAATGAAAAGATTACTGTACTATACTTGATCAAAATGAATGGTTATAATACACTGTCTGTAAATAACAGTGTATAAATGGGATATGCATAAATCACATCTGTCCATTGGGGGGAAATGTATGAACCATTTTAAAAGACTTCATGGTATTTTGTGTGTGAATGTTTCTTTATAGTGGCAGGCTACTGACCCACCAATAACTCTCAAAATTTATTACATGGTTATTAAGTATTCCAATTCAGTGATTATGTACATTTACACAAAATCGGATGCATTTCTATTTAGCCATTTTGTCACAGTTTGTGCAGAAACAATGGTCGTTCTAATTCATCTTTTAGAGTGGGCTAGCACAGCAGCAGATACAGCTTTGTGTGCGCGTTCATGTGCATGTATGGGTGCGCGCGTGCGTGTGCGCGCCACCATCATTGAGTGATCGTGTTGGTGGGCGTGCACACTGCACACAGCATGTAGCTAGCTACTTTTAAATGATAAATGACGACGGTGGTCGTACGAGCACGTCGCTCTATTTATTTTTCCTCTTGTTCGTCCGCTCGATCTCTAACGTTGACAGAGTTCGAATCAAGGCGGGACGCCTGGCGGACTGAAGCGAATGCTGCATTCTGACTGGGCGACTTGATATTGAAGTTAACGCTAGCTAAGACGCACAATACGAGGATGGGGTGCGCGCGCTAACGTCAACGGCGAAACCCCCCGGGGAGCGTTCACATATTTTTGTAAGGTGTTTTGTTTCCGCGCTCACGCGTCATGTCGTGATAACACAAGTGGTATTAACTGCCGGGGTTTGCGGTGGCAGGATGCGCGGCGTGCGGGGATGACAGGAAGATGGCAAACGGCGTTGGAAGTGAGTAATGTCGGCGAACGGGTGATGTTGCTGTGACTTGCTATGTGCTAGCCGAATGTGAGTGCTTTCGCCTTTTTTTTTTTTTTTTTTTGCACCACAAAGTTCGGCTGCACCGCCGCTCAACCTGCAGGTCTCTCCAGCTGACACCTCTGTTGACACACACGTCAGCTGGACACAGCATGAGCATGCGTGCGTGTGCTGCTACTCAGCAATGCATTGAGTACAAAGGATTTGGATTGCAGCTTGAGTTAGCAAGATAGGCCGGGGAATGGAAGCGCTTTCCTCTTTTTAGAATGAATATTCAGGATTTCCATAAGCTGTGACAACTTTTTTTTTTTTTTGGTCATCTGCAGAACACAAGCTGCTTGTGATCGGCCCAACAGAAGCATGGTCACTCAGGGAGAAGCTGTGTTTGGCCACATCGGTTATGAGGAGTGGAGATCAGAACTGGTACTTAGCCGTCATTCTATTAACTTCAACCTACAGGTGTTAGACTGAAGACCCAGAGTTGCATGTGATTTTACTGGACTGCGCTTTTCGCTGTCCACAATTTTTCAAAACTAAATAAAATGACAACCAAATGCAGCGGCAACTATGTAATATGATGGGGTGATTATGTAGTTATTGAAGTGGCAGAATCTGACCTTGAAGGAAATCTCATGTTTCATCTTCCTTTTTGCAGGGTCTCTGTCAGTCGAGCCATCAAACCATTTGCAGAACCCGGGCGGCCACCTGACTGGTTCTCTCAAAAGGCATGATGTTGTCCTCAATGTCCTTCACAGTAGAGAAGAAATGAATTTACACACTATTTACACACTTCTGTTCACAGCACTGTGCCTCCAAGTATTCTGAGCTCTTAGAAAACACTGACGCCCCAAAGTGAGTGATTGAAAGCATGGGCAGTATTGCCGGCAAAAATAATATACAAACAATATACGACCTGAGTGACTGCTTTTCCCTATAGGGCAATGTTTCACTGTCATTGTGTGATTGCAGGAGGAAGCGAGGCGAGAAAGGGGAGGTGGTAGAGACGGTGGGGGATGTGATAGTGCGCAGGCTGACGACTCAGAGGATTGAGGAATTAAAAAAGTTAATCAAACAAACGCAAGAGGAGCACAGGTACATAAATACACCATAGATGGTGATTTTTTTTTTTTTTTACAGCAATTTTCTATCATAAACCACAAAGTATTAGGACACATACAGTATTATAGTAAACCCTGTTCCTAACCTACAGGACACTGAAGAGAGAGTCGGAACTTATTCAAGCTGGCCATCTAGACTCCAAACTGGAAGAATTATGGAAGGAAATTCAGCGGTAAAATGCAGCTAATTCACAGTTCACCCAAAGATACAACCACATCTTTTTTTTTTGCGTGTGTTTAAGATGATGACGATGATTCTCTGATGCATTGAAATGTATTGTGTAGGAAACAGAAACTAGAAGAGGAAGAAGCAGAGTTGAAAAGAAAAGTCACAGACGCTGCCTATCAGGGTATCGCCTTGATTTTGTACATCTCGTTATCTATGATTTGTCACGGCAGCGCTAATGAGAAACAAATCCTAATGCTCTTCCTCTCGCTTTCAGCCAGACAGGTAGCAAAGAACACACCTCGGCGTGTGGCAGGCACCGCCATGCATTCACCCACGGGTTGTAACTCAACCAGCCTGGAGTTTCCCTCTGCTGACCCTCTCCCGTGCTCTCATTCCGATTTTTCATCTACAAAAGATGTAAGTCCTAGGGTTTTTATGTTCATAACATGACCTAGCTAACGTTTCGGATTCTGTCTGTCTTTAGGCTTCAGGTCCTGTCAGATCAATGTCATTTGCCGACTCTTCCGGTTCGGGTAACGAGAACCCGCTACTTGGTGATGACCCCACCCAGAAGAAAGTCCTGGCCCAGAGAGGTACACCACCCCCGTCTCCACTCCTCTCTGAGCTGCTGAAGAAAGGCAACATTTTGGCCACGACATCCAGATTGGTAGGTTGAACATTTTTAAACCAAGACAATGAAAAATGATTTCATCATTTGTACTGAAAGCAAACGTATGTATTTTGGTGTCCTGTGTATGTGTCAGACTGGAGAGCGTGACGTACCTGCTGGTAATATGACTGTAGCACACGACTTGCAGTTGACGCTGCCCTTTTCTCCAGCATCAGGTAAAATATATTCTCTGGACATTTGAATAGGTACACGTGCAATCTACTGCATACTTGCAGTTTTGTTTAACCACAACTAACCCCTGTGTAGTTAAAAAAATAAATAAAAATCCAATGTCACTATTGTGTTGCTGTTACCTCTATGAAAGGTGCTCCAATGTTATCTCGACTCCTCGAGGCGGGACCCTCCCAGTTCTCAGCACAGTTAGGATTCATGGTCAGCACAGACTCCAGCACCACCCCTGCGCCAGTGAAATCTGCGGCCTCAGCATGTTCAGGTCTCAAACTCACACTTGCCCGTTGTCACATGATCCTAAATGATCCAAGATGTACATATTTGTAAGTGCAGTGGTGTGATTTAAAAATGTGAAATTAGTACACCCACCAAAATGTTCAAAACTGAGCCCAGTGTGATGCCTTTGATGCGTCATTCATTTGCAGAGGTGGATGTGATCGCACCATCTGCGTCCTTTGGGTGCCAGCCTCCCCCCGTAGGTGTGAAAGTGTCCGAGCCGAGTGAGGAGGATGTGACAGTTTCCTATATGGCAGATGAACTGGATCTGAAGACGGTCGGGGACATCATCGCAATCATCGAGGACAAGGTATATTGCAATTCCACACGTAAAACATTGAGGAAGAAGAACTGTCGTGTACGATTGAACGAGTCACGTCTCGTCTACCTTTTTCCTCCAGGCTGCAGATGCTTTGGATGCGGCTGCAGTCGAAGCCGCTCTCTTCCTGTGCGAAGAGAACGGCCACACTCTTCCCGGCTCCTGGCAGGCCGAGCCGTTCCATACCCAAGACCCCCCGGGGGTTCCTCGGTCTTCATCTCTCATCCGAAGCCCGACAAGGAATCAAGCAGACGAGTTAGACATTCAGGGCAAAACTTCAGCCGAGCTCTCCTCTGCGTGCAGTAGTCAAGAAAACTGTGATGCGGAGAGCCCAGTGGGACAGAGTGGCCTTCCACCAACCTCCTCATGCGATGTCAGGAGTTTTGTGCAGCGCCTCAGCGGAGCACCTGCACAGCTCGAGGCCATGAGAGATGCGGTGCACCATAAAAGCCACATGCCTTTGCAAGAGAGATGGGCACAGCAAAGATCTGAAACCACCAGTCAGGGTGAGCGCACGCATGTATAAACATGTACATCCTGTGGTTTGATCTCATTCGCTTGTGCAGGCAAATCTAATGGAGTGTTTTACTTTGATGCAGAATCAGTATTAGAAGATTCGCTAGTGACAGAAAGACAGGTACACCACCGCGTCAGAGTTGTCATAGTACCTCCACTGTATAATCTCGCATCCTCCATCTTTGCAGGAGATAAAGGAGGAGAGTGACGTATGTGTCGATAGTAAAGACAATGCCTCAGGGACAAATTTAGACAATGAGGTCAACGGGCCAGAAGACGATGAGGATGACGAGGAGGAGGAAGATGGGGATGGCGTCGAGGGGTTTTCGTCAGAGCCTGACGGAGAGATGGAGATGGAGCGCGCGGCCAGCGAGAGCGAGGACGCGTGCAGCCTCCACACAGCTTCGTCATCATTGCAGCTCCACACCACGGCCGACTCCATCCCCAGCAGCCCCGCGTCGTCACAGTTGTACGGTTTTTTTTTCCGTTTGTCTAGTTAACGAGTTGCATTGTGTCATGCGAAAGGTCAGTTGAGTCAGGATTTTCATAACTTATTCTGACATAACATTCTTGTGTAGCTCTTTGTGCAGCGAGGACCTGGAGGCTCTGCAAGCTCACAAGATCTGGAAGAAGGCCATTATGTTGGTTTGGCGTGCGGCTGCCAATCACAGGTAAAGCTCCATCTATTATCCTCCGCAGACCTTTTTAAAAGTGTGATTCTTTGATATTTCACACTTGCCGCATTGCTTTTATGGGACTGCTTGTAGGTATGCAAATGTCTTCCTGCAGCCGGTGACAGATGAAATTGCACCAGGATATCATAGCATTGTGCACAGGTAAGCGTGAACCTACTGTAGCACCAATGCACTTGAGTTCAACTCACTGGCTTGTTTATGTGGGACTCATCAACTATATAAATAATTGATCTTGATAAAACTGGATATACTGACCTGGACTGATTTGTGCAGATGGCGTCTATGATGGTGAAATCTCTCAGCTCCCACGTTCTGTCTTTTTGCAGGCCCATGGACCTGGCAACCATTAAGAAGAACATCGAAAGTGGTTCCATGCGAACCACAGCCGAGTTCCAGCGGGACATCATGCTGATGTTTCAGAACGCAGTCATGTACAACAGCCTGGATCACGACGTGTACCACATGGCCGTGGAGATGCAGCGTGACGTCCTGGAGCAGATCCAGCAGTTTCTAGCCACCCAGCTCATCATGGAGACCTCCGAGTCCGGTATTGGCGCCAAAGGCCTGAGGGGCCGTGAGGGGTTGCGACGGCAGGACTCCACAGACAAGGTGCATCGTAGAGGAGACAAATTAAGAGGTTAAAAGAAGTGACTAATTATCCCAAAAATGGGAATACAATTGTTAGTCATGTATGTTGAAACAAAAACGTCTTCAAAATGTTTCAATTGCATCATTACATATTTGAATCCTAGTTCTGATGTGCTTTTGCGTCTCACAGGACGCCTTCTCCATGTCCTCTCCTGCTTTTCTGCTGTCTCTTTTTGTAAGTATACACGCTCACAAGCACACACACAAAGATTCAGTTGAAACAGTAAGCATTGCAATATGGGAGGATGGATGAATTCAGTTACTGAAAATATACTGAGATAATAAAAATAATACCTATTCGTTCAAATGAGTCTGTCGTGTAAAGGAGAGCTGAACTGTTTCTATTGAAGCAGTTAAATCATACAATGCACAATTTCTTCCGTCCATGTAGGATGGAGGCACCAGAGGGCGCCGCTGTGCCATTGAAGCTGACCTCAAAATGAAGAAATGAACAAAACAGGCAGAATAATTTAAATCTGACACTGTAAGTGAAACGTGTTAATACTTCCAAGATTTAAATGATAAAGAATCCCGCCCCTTCTCAATCGGCGTCATGTGTAATCCCCAACTTGCTCTCAGTTTTCCAATGAGCTGCAGACTGGATGTGGGGAAGCTCCTATCTTGCAGAAATGGATTACGTGTAATCCCAGATTACAAAAGGGGATTCCGAAAGAGTGGGTCAAAGCCTGTGATAGCTCCACATCACTCATGGCCTGCTCACAGGCAAGAACATCAGGTTGTATAAGTGTCTATAAAGCCTCAAAATCAACTAATCCTTCAGGCGGGCTGCATCTGGTCTACATTAGTGCGGTGGACTGAACGGTGATAAATGCACTACAGTAAACGTAAAGACACTGTGTGAAAACAGAGGCCAAAGACTTTGGTTTGCTTGACTTTTTTTTAGGTGGTGTTACCTTATTAAGGCATTAAGGGGGAAAAAAGAAACCTTTATTTTTTCCTCATTTTACCAACCTTTAAATAATTTTAAATGTATATTTTGTGTTTGTTTTGCGCATACCTACCTATATTTTGAGTGAAGCAGTACTGTGGTAATCTCACTGTGTTTTGTGGATGTAATAATAATAACACTACTTTTAAACAATAAATTCAAGTTTGGCTTGTATACTTCTTGTGAACTGCTTTATTTCCTGCTCTTGCTGATTCAAGTGGAATAATGGCATGTTCAAATCGCCGACATACTTTCAGCATGATCAATTTATGATGCATCCAGAATCGAAACCACAGAAACACAAAACAAGACACGAGTCACAAAACAGTCCATTTTACTTTGAATTTTCTGGTATAGTTCTGTTTGAAAAAGCCAACAAGGGTATTTAAGTAAACATGCCGTCAATGCCATTGAATCAATGTGGTGAGTCAATATTGATTGAAAATATGTTGCTAAAGGCAATACGTACTAAAACAATCTTTCACTAGGGCACATGCAACATAGAAGTATTAAATAATAAAAGTGCTTGAAATGAGCCTGAACATGTCACAATAAACCAACGGCGTATGGCACCGTAACGGCAATGTAAATTCTTGTGTAATGTCATGTCCATATTTTTCATTTCAAATGTCTGTTTTGGTTTTGAAAAGGACAATCTTGGGGAAAGCTCAATATTGACTGATAAAGCGCGGAGTAAAAACAAAAAAAACAACAAAAAGGCAGTCACTTCGTTTGTCTGATTTGTTTTGATTTCAACTAAATAAATAAATATGTAATAAATAAAAACAAAGTCCATAACTTCACAGTATAACAGTGCGTTTTGTCCAAAGGATGAATTATTCAAGTCACTGTAGGGAATATGGTGATTAATTGATTATTGTGGCAAGGGCACTGAACAGTCAGCAAAATATTCAAATCAAAGCGCGCGGACATACATATATCTTAGCACAATGACCTCAGGCAGGGACCATATCTAAAATGAAAAAGTTCAAATAGGGCAGAGCCTCAGTGCTGTGGCCACCAAAGCAGCTGACACGTATTTCCGACCATCTCGGAGGAGAGAAGGCACATTTCTTTCCCAACTCTGCTGCATGATTCTTGCCATCATGGCCCAAGTGGATAAATAAACTCAGTAATCGTACAAATAATAATAATAATGTACCAGAGTGGCATTCCTTGTTAAACAAACCGTCCTTCAATTGCCTCGCTGACGTCCGACCAATCGATGCAGCTTGTCACAGTTGTCCAGCCTCATGGATTCGGCCTTCTGCTTTAGACGCTCATCTCGATACAGCTGCCCAAGGTTCATCAAGTCCGACTCTGAGAGCGAAAGGGTTTCACGCGTCAAACTAATATTTGGGTGTAGAAACAGATCACCAGCAGTAAATGTCAGCAGTCTTACTCTGTTGCTTCTCCTTCCAACAGCTGCTCTGCAAGTGTTCGACGTAGTCGCTCTCGATCGTCTTCTCCAGCTCGTCCAGGGTGCCGCCGTGGTATTCCTTCTCAAAACCTTTATCCACGTAGTACGGCACGCCCATGTGCTGCGTTTCCCGGGAAACCACCAGGCCCATGCTCCTAAAAGCACACAGCCCGCGCGTGGTCGGCGACGGCCCACTGTCAAACGTGAGCAACGGCTCTTCGGCACACTCACGGTTTATAGAAGAGGCTGTAAGGTGGGTTGGTGGCCATCATCTGAGTGAACACCGAGATGAGGATCAACACCAGGACAGGGAGGAGCTGCAGCAGAGCTGTGAAGGTGTTCTGAGTGTACATCACAACACTGTGAGTAGGTGTGCTCGTGCTGCAGCATGCAGCGCAACGTTTTCTAAACATATCTAATCCCTCCTGGCCCTGAGCGAGTCACCTGACTTGGGTTGTCCTCCGCCACATCCTCGCGTCGCTCATAAGTTCGGCGGCGGCGAGGCTTGTAGAACTCAGAGTACGAGGCGCCCTGGTTGGTGTACACGTGAATATTGCCTGAGGGAGACAACGGCACTCGTCTAAAACAACCACATGTGAATCTTAGCGGAAAAAGACAGGACAGCCTGGCACATCCCCACCTGTAGGGAAACGTCCTCCAAAGAAAATGTTGAAGAGCTCCTCGGGGGAAATGTCGGCCTCAAAGTCTCTGTGGAAGTTTCGGTGGTGGCGATGGTGGGTGGTGTGTTGGGGTGCGCTCTCCGCTGTCGATTGATCGCCGTACTGATCGTACTGTTGCCTCTTATCTGGATTGCTCAGTACGGCGTACGCGTTGCCTATTGCTAAGGGAAGAACACCAATGTTGAAGACACTTCAAAGGAAGCTTACTTGACTTAGAAAAATTGAAGAAAAAAAAAAAAAAAAAGATAACTGATTTGGCTACTACAAACAAGAGCACAAAGCTCCACCAAAGTTCATTGGACATATTTGTAACATCAAACTGCTCTACCTTTGAAAGCATCTGTGGCTCCAGGAGCAAAGTTCTTGTCAGGGTGGAACTTTAGGGCCAGCTTTCTGTACGCCTTCTTCAAATCGTCATCGCTGGAATCCTTGGGAACACCAAGAATCTCATAGAAGTCTCTGCAATTCTTAATCCTGCAGTGACATTGTGGGTGTTCAGATACAAAATCCTTCATATCATGAGGTCATGGCTGTGTACCTGTGAACACCCTGGCGCTGCTCTTCTGTGTAGCTCTTCCTGTCATCGCTGTTCACCTGACTTCTCGCTGCACTTCCACAGTCCTCGTCTCTCCAGCCTTTGGGCGGGGGCACGTAGTTCGCTCCCGGAGCAGCGTTGCTTCCATTTTTGATAAGGGCGTCAATCAGCACTACAGAGAGAAGTGTTCAGAGGAGAAAGAAAACATTGAGTGAAGTCTGTGTGGGTTCAACTTCTGTCATCCAAATCAAGGTAATCAAATTGAATCATGGCAACTTGATTCTTTATGATTGACAAGAATAACAAAATGAACAAAAAATGAAAAACACAAATCATCATTTTGCACAGTCTTCTACTAGTTGAGTGTATACCAATGATTAAAATAAAAACACACCACCCACACCATAAGAACACCAGCATCATCTAATCCAGTGTCTCCCAAATGCGTTATTTGAAGTAGACAAATAATATTCAGTCCTTCCTCCTGGCCTCACATTTCACTTACAGCCTATGAAAAAGGATATAGTATATAGATATTTAACTACGTCATATTTTGAAGTAACAGTACTTCAGCACAGTATTCGGCTACTCTGCCCACCTTTGGTTACCTTCATGTAGCTAGTATGAGAGAGGGAATATTTTAATATTTGAAATATCAACTCCAGAAGCGGGTGGTCCACACAGCACAAAAGTTCAACAGCTTAGTCATGTCTCGTACTAAATAAAGCAGCCAGAGACGCACGTCAGCCAAAAATAAAACATTGTAATGAGGTAACATTACATGAGTATAATGGTCCAGCATGAGTCTTGGCTTGTTCCATGCACGGCTGCTAATGTTACCTCTAGCCCGGGTGCTGGGGTAGATATTCTGGGCTTCATATAGCAGCTGCAGCGCTCGGTCCCTCCGTCCTGCCCGTAACAATAGCTTCGCGTTCTCTATCAACCGGTCCGCTTCGTCTTTGTCCATTAGTTGCAGTTTTTTTGCAGCTTCTAATGTCCGAAAAGGGTCACACGCCGTACAAGCCGGTGGCACTGCACCTTGCTAGCCACTTAGCTTTGCTAACTGACAGCTGCGTGACGTTAGCTTTAAGGGTAGCTAGCTAACTAGCAAGCTAACTAGTTAGCTTCAAGCCGGCACGGACTTGACGCTAACCGACCGACTGGCAACGGCGTTTGTTGACAGCCTGCGAAAACTCAAGGACGCATGACATTTTTAGGGAAAAATTAAACAATGACACCCATAACCTGAAGTTGATTATTGTCAGTTTGCACCAGCTAAACTTGGAGTGATCGTATGTGAGTGGCAATGGATTTGTGACGTCACTTCCTGTGATAGATAGATAGATAGATAGATAGATAGATAGATAGATAGATAGATAGATAGATAGATAGATAGATAGATAGATAGATAGATAGATAGATAGATAGATAGATAGATAGATAGATAGATAGATAGATAGATAGATAGATAGATAGATAGATAGATGCGCTCATATCTTTTAAATATACATTAGTCTGGATTGAATTTCTAATAAAGCACTTTATTAAAGATGTGTGAGGTAAATGTTGATTTTTGTCCCCAAGCTCGAAGCAAAATGATAAACGGTTATGATTCAGTGAATGAAACGATGAAACTTGAGTTTGTTCATGCATATTTTATTCAAGAGTAAAAAAAAAGCGATTTGTCCCATAGGGCATGCTTACAATGTGTGTATCATTTAGGAAGTCAAATGCCAAAACATATCTCTCGAGATATTAAAAAAAAAAATGTTGCAAGATAAAATCCATTATATTTCTCGAAATATGCATGTAGACCATACAAGAACCAGAACAAGAGGAAGGAAAAGAACCATAAGAATAAGTTGTAACAATAATGGTAATATCAGCAATAAATAGAACCAGTACAGTTTCTTGTTCAACGCAAGTGTGACACGTGATTTTTTTCTTTTTTTTTAGGTGTCCAATTAATTTACATCTGAAAACCATGCTATCATGCTTTGGCAGCCTGAAAGTATCTTTTCACTGAGATTATATTCATTCACACTATTAAACATGTTCCGTATATCATTACAACAGAAATGTAAACAAGGCTTCACACCTGTGAAGGGCATCCCTGCATACAATGACTCAATAAAAAATTAAAAGCAGTGGTAATAAATAACAAATAAAAAAATGGTCAAAAACAATAAGGAAGCCTATTTATAAAATGTATAAAACAAGACAAATGAAACAACAAATTGAATTTAATCATAAAATAATTCAAGCTTACTATTTGAATCACGACTACAGTATCACAATTATAATCTCACATTACAATTAGGAACTTAATTGCATGCATTGATGCGTTCCGTACCATAGATGCTGTGTTGAAAATCACTGTTTTGTCCATCCTGGAGTCACAAACTGTACCTTTAATAATGGAGTAAAATATATTTTAAAATGCGTGAAAGGAAACATGTTACTTAAAGTCTGAGCTTCCTACTTTAGCGACTTTCCAAAATCTATAGAAAACAAGCTGTTATTTCTTTTATAACTATTAAATTGAAAAACAAAAAAACTTTTATTTTATCACCGTGTGGACACCTTAGCGAAGTTCCACTGTTAGATTCGCCATAAACAATAAATGAAGCCCACCTCTTATAATTTAAGATAATACTATACAAGTATGCATCTTTAAATTTGTAGTACTGATACTTTGTTTTGCTATTACACATTTCAAACTCAAATGCAGAGGGAAACAAAAACAATGGGGCGCTAATGCACACCTGAGTGACAGCACACATCTTGGGCAGCGCTGGACAAGCAGGATATATAATAAAATGCCCAAGTCTCTTTTCCTCTTCGCCTCTGTTATCCGGTCCTATAGCAACGCAGGCGTGATTGCTGAAGCTTCGGTGGAGGAGGATGCTCAAGTGATTTTTTATTTTTATATTTTTATTTTTTACAGAAAGTGAGGATGTGCGAGGTAATGCCATGCGTTGCCAACGTGAGCACAAACAATGCAGAGAGGCAGAAATGTCTCTTTGATCAAAATAAAAATGCAACCCTTTTCACATTCTCTTAATAGATACTGTAGATATACCGAGGAGATTAAGTCTCCCATCCCCCCCTTTTCTGCCCTCAACTCCTCCGAGTTGCTAGGAGATGACTGGCGGCGAGTCATGTGGCGGTTTAATCTCACTCTGCAGTGACTTTTTAATGCTCATCTTTCAAGAAAATATCAAGACAAGATAAATAAATAAAATAATCTACCATTACACCTTGACAGATTCACTTACTTGGGAATTTGATACATTTGTAACTTTTTCAAAACGTTCATGATTAGACTGTTTTGGCAATATTGTTCATTATAATGATCTGTGTTAACATTATTTTTCTTTGCAGATTAGGAATAATTACCGCCTCATAGTGACTTGGTTGTATTATGAAGTAGCCAAATATGGTTCCTTGTGAAACAGAATTGGACCCTCCAAAGATTTTTTTCAAGGTGTAATGATGTCATACTCTCAAAACAAGATCGATATCCTCAAGCTGTGAATTTGCAAGTGTCTTGATATAAATAAAAATAAAGAATAAAATCATTTGCATGGCATGGATATTGAAATTCTGCCTTTTGTCGGTCGCGTGTCACCAACACAATGTCCGACTGAGTTCAGTCTGTAATTGAGCAGAGGGAGGGAACGACAGGGAGATAAGTTTTTACCACACTGCGGCCCCCAGCCCCCCCTCAACCTTCACATTCTGTCACCAAATAAATGACCTTTTTGCTCATCTGTCTGCTGTGGGCCCATTTGTGTATGTTCTGAGGCCTGAATTTCGATTTGGCAATGTCTCACTGCACGGGGAAACATCTGCAAAGTCGCAGCCCCCCACGCCCCCCCATGCTATCTCCACCGCAACCACCACCATCACCAACCGAGGCTCACTGGATGTTGCTGTTGTCATCCGTGCCGTTTGCCTCGGACATATTCATCTTTCCCATGGAGTGCCCCACGTGGTTGACGCCATCCCTGCGAGGGGGCATGCGCTCGTTGATGCGGTCCAGGCCCTTGGCTTCCGCGAAACTGGTGATCTTGTGCTGGGGGGAAAAGCCACGGATGGCTGACGAGGAGAGGAACATGTCAGACAAACGGAAGGGATCAGACTCACATTTGTGTATGCAATGTCTTAATCAATAATGTGTGTGAAATGCCGCTCATGTCAGTGAGAGGTGGACCAGGAAGATGGAAGGGGGAAACCCAATATGTTGGGAGGATTTGGGGAGGAGGAAGGCAAGGGGAGGGGCTCACGCATGTTTACCTTCTCTGTCCTCATCAGTCGTCTCGATGGCTTCAATGGCTTCAATGGTGGCTGGGGGAGGAGGGGAGCAGGTTACTCCGGATAAAGCCATGCAAATGTCAAAAAGGCAGCCCCGCTTGAAAAGGCGGCTCAATGTTAGGTTGGATGCAAGTCACATGTTCGGTAGCAATGGAGCCAAAGTTGGTGGGACGCCATGCATTGTTGTGGATTGGAGAGAATCAGTGTCAACTTCAAGTCAAACCATCAAAACGTGGAGTAGCAAACAAAAAGAGAGAGCATGGCAGGAACACACCAATATGGAACATCATGGGCTAAATACTTGCAACTAGTTTCCAAACCAATCCATTCTAGTCAGTCCATTTTAGACTATCGCAGAATTTAGGGTGAGGTATTTTACTGAGCAGAAAACATGGGTGCAATTGTGCTTTCAGCATTTGTCTACAATGCTCAACCGTGAGGAGCTTCACCCCGACAAGAAACTGGCTAGCATCCATTTGGCACAAAATGCATCCCAGAGGAGATTCAAAGAGGGATGAGAGCCAGCATTAAATTAGTGAAGTGAGTGAGAGGACTAAATAGGACAGGAGAATTGAACCTTCTTTTCTCTTTGTGTGTCAATGATATTTACTATTAGAAAACTGCAGTTTGTTTACATTCAATTTCCCATCATAGCAGATGTGAGTGACGTCATGCACTATGCATTATTTTGATTATTGCTCAAGAAATAAAGATGAGCGTTTGAGTGTACCATTTGATCTAAATAAAAACTGATTTTCATCACAATTGCATAGACATAATGGAATTATCATGTATCAGTACTCGGTATCGGACTACACACGTAAGCACGAGAACAGGGAAACTCCTTCCCAGCTTTGTAAAATATATAAGTTAAGCAAAATATCTTGGGGACGGATGTCTTTGAAGAGATTTTAAACCCTTTCAAAGGGTAAAGAGTTGAAATAATCACCCAAAAAAATAAAACGCTTTACAAAAATGTACGTAAAGGAATCTTATCTCCAGCCTTGTACTTACCACTCTGCAGCGTCTGTTTGCCCCCAGAGAGAACCCCGCTCGGCAGCATGCCGGTGGGCGTCAGGCCCTTGAGCGTCAACACATTTTCACTCTCCTCTCTGCAGGTATCACAGATCAGACAGATCAGATAATCTCAACTACATTGAAAGAGGTGAAAATATTGCCCTTCCTGCGACTGTCAACACATATGCCGCCTCTTTATTATGTACACTTGCACAATGGAATGAGAAGCATGGCGAACAAGTGTATGAAAAAAAATGCCTTCAATTAAGCTACCATGCATGTGCTTAACACAATAATAAACATATTTATTGAATGATAACCTCTCTGACAGTGTGAATTAGCGTTATTATCATTATAAACACAATATTTGTACAGCTCTTGTTTTTTCACAAATGATGGATGAACGATATGCTATACCTGAGGACTGAGAACATTTTGGCCATTTTCCCAATAGCACGAATCTTGTTTCGGATCACCTCCTTGCGTGCTGCGGCTGCGTTGGCTGTAAAGAAAGATAAGTGAGCTAGCTTGCGGGTGCTTTGAGTGCCTTATTGTCTGCTGTGAGTGTCACGGCAAGAGATGCAAAAAAAAAAAAAATCTCTCTAAAATTCACGTGCAATGTTGCACCTAAATGTAATTTTCAGCATTTTATATTTCCAACAATGTGAAATTTGATATTTACCATCAAATATCTCATCTTCATCATTCATTAGCTCGTCGTCAGAGCATATACTCAACACATTCACCAGCATCTCTGTGACTAGAGGAGGAAGCAGAGCGTAGGTAAGAGCGTTGGTAACCGAGCAATGATCCATGGAGGTAGCAGAATATTACATAAGCACAAGTAAAAGCAGCAAAGCAGAAAGTAGGCACACTCCATACCTTTCTCTCCAACGAATGGCAGCGACCAAGTGAAGACGTCCATGAAGTTGGGCAGCCAGTAGGGATGAGGCGAGCAGTTGAACTGTCGGATGTTCATGACGTTGTTTTCGTATTTGAGTACAGCAGCTGGAAGAAATGCAGCAGCATGTTAGTAATGAGGAAATAATAAAGAGAGTCCACTGCCCTACCAAACGATGCTCATGATACACTTTTTAGGCTCATAGGGCAAAGAAATAACCTTCACCAATTTCATTGCTATTATTTTATTGCATGAATTGCACCAGGTTATTTCTACCATAAAACATTTAATTGTTCTATCCATCACTGTACCTCGCTAGGAAAAATATCAACAAAGATATATTGTTTGTAATTAATAAGTAATAATACTCTGACCCATTAAGTGACATTTGATAACTCACAGTGGTCAGGTAATGTGATGACTTGACTTTGAATTTAATGGTTGTAAATAGCACACTCAGGAGACATATGACCGCAATTTGTCAGAAACTATTCTATGTCGATGATGGTCAAGCAAAGCTCTCCTGTAGTCATGAGAGCAGGAAACGAGTCAGCCAGTAGATGGCATCACTGAGGCCAGGCACTGCTGACACTGATACTTGAAGAGGCACAAAGCCACATGGAGATACAGCCTGCCTACAGTCCCTCCCACGCTCCCCATATCCCACAGCCAATGGCAAGCAAGACACAAGATCTGAGAGCACCAACACACGGGGGGCTTCCTGATGTATTCCTATGTCTTGTTCACAAACTGTAAGCCATTATATTGCTGCATATGCTCAAAGGACACAACATTAGGTACACCATCACAATCTAATAAGATCTTATCCAAGAGCTGCATCTGTCACATCAAAACCAAAAAGGTAGATGTAACGTCACATTGAAAAACAAAAATAAAGACCACGTTTCCTCACCTTTGTTGTTGTAAACATCCAAGTAATTTGGAGCAGAGAAGATGGTGATGAGGGATGGGAATCCCGTGGTCTGACTTTTACGATACATCCGGTAACTGGTAGTGAAACACAATAACAACAACAAACAGAACGTCTTCTTTAAATGCACATTTTGTTCTTTTAATTTGTATCCGTATGTCATTGTCAGAACGTACCCTGCATCTTGTGCCTCATGCGCTCGGATGATTGATAATAGGTTATTGCTCTGTAGGAATTCACAAACAGCTGGATAACTGAAAAGAAAGACATCATAAATGTCAATTTTTGTACAGGTGAAAATGTATTGGTCCCAACATTGACCCCTGGGGGACACCGCACGTTATATCCAAACTCCACCAGCCAATTCAGCTCTGGTCTCCAAATCTTATGTTGTTCCATAATAAATGAATCAATCAGGCACGCAACTCTCGGATGACATGAAAATGATTTGTTTTCTTCCATCACACGACATAATGTCAAGTTAGTGATTATACATCAACTCAGAAGTGGATGAAAGAAAATGTATCACTCATGAATATATTAATGAAAGACCTGCCGAGGATGATGCAAGCATGTGGGGGAAAAAAAAAAAATCCAACAGCTACTCAAACAATACTAAATAGCTTAGCAAGCAGCAGTTACGGCTACCTGCACTCCAGCTCTAACCTGTGAGAAAATGAGGCGCTCCAATCACACACACACACATCACACTCCAAATACTTTTCAGCCGTAAATATATATTCATCCCAGTTCAGATTGATAGTGGGGTATTAGCTGAAAAAAATTTTTTTGTTTCCTTTTTCAAATATGGTATTATCATGTGCAAATCTCCTGTAGGAATTTAGGATTTACAGAGTGCGGTTCAGATTCCTACACGACAAGAGGAAGGTCTGATAATTGAGACGCTTCCATGCTGCATTATGAATATGATGCACCATGTAGAAGCTCTCAACACAGCTGTTATGCAACACCGTGAAAGATGTTATGTCATTTAGAAACATCTTCAAGCCCTTGGCTTTGAAAGAAATATTATATATTGATGAATAATGGCTTTTGTTTCCGTGTTGTTGTCCTTTTAATTGTACTATATGACTCAATTTAGAGAAACAAAAGTGATCTGTCGGATGAATATCATCCTAATAAGAAATTATTGTAGTTGGTCTTGTATGTATAATATCTTCCAGTATCAGATAGGATGGATCAGCAAACCCAACTAACATTTAATAACCACGTTCCGGATGAAGCCATCAGCCAAAAGAGTGGTGGTGGCAACATGACACGTCTGTGACTCCACAGACCTTTTGTTGCTTGGCACACTAATATAGTCAATTTGTGATTCCTATACACTTCATTAAAAGCAGCCATGTGTTCTCACGGCATACATAATGAAATGGAAATATTGTTTGTCTATCTATGTAGATTACCAATTAGTGGAACCTCAAACGTGTATAATCTGTATAATTCATTTCACAAAGGTGTTTTGCTGTTTTTTTTTTAATTATTACTTTTAGGAAACAATTTGGCTGCTTAGTACAATATGAGCAATCCACAATTAAATACACAAATTATTTTAACCAAACAGATGGAACTATAAATACCAATTTGCTATTTACAACCAATAATGTTGAGTATCAATTTCAGGGCATACTGAAGTAAGCACAAAGCACTAACTGGGTACTTTTGTTGCCTGCCAACAGATGAACTAAAACCACAGTCTGTTTTCCGCTCTGTTAAATTTCGGTCTTCTGTCTGGCGAGTAGTTTTTACTTTATTTTAGTTTTATCAAGTTGTATTAGTTAGTGGTTAACACGTTTTCTAAATTTGCGTAACTAGAGCTAATAAATGTTTTGACAGTGACAGTTTTGGACAAAATATTTGTATTCACTAAATATATGGTATGTGAATATTCATTGGAAATTAGAACAATTTGGAAGTGTTGTGTTGGACTTAAGCAATACAGTAATCCCTCGTTTATCGCGGATAATTGGTTCCAAAAACCACCCGCGATAAGTGAAATCCGCGAAGTATGGTCACCAACAAGAAGTACTGGGCAGGCTAACGAGTTAGCGGAAAGATGCTAATTCGCGATCGTGCTAACACGCGAAAACGGACTTCTAAAGGAATGTAAACGAACATTTGGAGCAAAACTACATTGTCCTAAAGGTTAGACACATGTTTCCTCAATTTAGAAGTTTTATTTTGACTTTTAAAAAATGTTTTAATCTGGAAAAAAAATCTGCGATGTAGTGAAGCCGCGATAAACGAAACGCGAAGTAGCGAGGGATCACTGTAGAACCAGTCTTGTCTGAAATGGAATTGGCTGATTGTTTCCTTCTAAATGACTCAAGTGACTAATTGACTTTACACTGATCATCATCAATTGTTGAAATTGTTAGGCTACAGATTTTAGTTATTGATCTGACTCCAAATTGCGATCAACACTTAACACAAGAGTTGTTATGTCCTAATCCACACACTGTCGCACCTAACAATTTTGCGAGTTCGTTCTGTCAAAGAGAAGACCAGTAGATCAATTAGGCCGAATTTACCAATTATTTATTCCTGACAAAGCAAGCTAATACAGGCGCCTGGGTCTCCGGGTCCCTCACACCAAGTCTCGTGTGTTTCTTGTGACCACCAAGAGACAACACATTCTTCCGGGTTGCCCAGTTTTAAGGAAACACAATATGAATATTCAAGCATGCAAAATATTGTGTGGTGATTGGTCGATGGCCATCTCCTCCTCGTCTGGGTGTTTTTCGCTGCTAAGTGCAGGTGTCCGGCCTCAGCCGTCTGGCGGTTGGGTCTGGACCACCAGGACGAGTTGTTATCCTCGTTCCTCACCGGCCGAGATGTTCAAATAAGGTGTTCTTCCTGTCTGGACCGATGAGAGGTGTCCTCCTCCCATCCTCCCTGCCTGGTACATTATGTTCCACAACACTTTGTCGAAAATAAGTGCATGCAGTAGCCTTCACATTCCTCAGCGCCCACCCTGCACGAGCACTCCGCTACTGAAGATTATATTGATATGATTATATATGTCTAACGCGGCTTTAATAAAATAAGTTTGCAAACTGGCAAAAGCATTTATTGATATGATTATAAGTCTAGCGCCGCCTTAATAAAATATGTTTGCAAACTGCCGAAAGCACATTTCCCTTTAAAGTCCAGTCTAATCTAGCACAGCATGGTACCCATGCTTCCCCATGCATCTTATTCCTTGCTGCCTACCCATCAAACTTTCACAAGTGTTTGAAATATTTAAACGTTCCAAGGTTTGCTCTGGAAGGGAAACAAGGAGGCCGCTGTGCCCAGAGCACCTGGCGAAACTGTGCCATCCCTCTTTTATCTAGGTCACATGGAGAACATTCCCAAGGTGGCCCATATATAAATGACAGAAATAGCTGCGCTCACATGGCTACGCACAGTGAGCACTGATGAGACACTCCGAAATTCTGGACTCAACAAGTGTTCAAAAAAGGGCAAGTTAGAAACAAAGCCATTGCATTTATCAGAGACCATGTTTGTCTCAGCCTTTTGGTCTTCATTAAAAGAGGAAATAAACATCCAAAAGTACAACATGTCCTCGACTATTTTCTGTTCACTCCAACAGTTTCTATTGATTAGTCAGAGAAAACACACACACATTGCCTGCCTGCGGCTCACATTTCTTCCCTCCTTTGTGAAATTATGTGTCGGTTAGCTTGCGAGTGAGAGAGAGAGAGAGAGCGCAAGTGAGAAATCTGACAAGTGAGAATGAGCGAGAGAGACAGAGATGGAAGTTCTGTCCCGCAAACACCCTCATAAAATTGATCGCTTAGGCCGCCGGTCATTGCCTTCGTTTGCCTCGATATACAACTTGCAATGACCTAGGCCAGACATGGGCAAACTACGGCCCGCGGGCCACATCCGGCCCACGGGGCCGTTTAATCCGGCCCGCCAAACCTGAATAAATTGTATTATTAATTTTTTTTGGGTCATTTTCCCTGCAATTACTAGGTTTCCCTAGTAGATGGGGAAGCGCCCGCCCGCGCATTTACTCCCGGGAGCTGTGTCAGAAAGCTCGGTGCACACTCACAAGTGCGTGTGCGTACTCAGTAGTACGTAGTAATTTCATCTATCAGTGCCGAATTTCGAGTGTAGGCTATGACGTCAATATTCTTGTAATTTTCAGATACAGTTTTACGCTAATGCCACCCACAAACCTTCCCCTGGAATCATTCCATTAAAATGAGTGGCCCGAAGAAAAGGTGGACAATGTGCCGAATGTTAAAAAAGAGTGGACAATTTGGCTCGACCTACGTGTGTGAGAAGACGTTCAGCCACATGAACGTCAACAAAGCCCGTCACAGATGTAGGTTAACGGACCGACACCTCGGCTCTATCCTAAGAATTATCACAACAAATTATTACAGACTATGATGCACTAGCAAAAAAGGGAAACCAACAATACTATTGATTTCTTTATTACTTTATTTAGATGTATTCTTTCACTGATTCTTCAAGATGATGTATTTGGTCAGAATGTTTGCCGTTGGATGTGATTTCGCCTCATTAGATAAACATATTTCATAAATCTGACCTGCAGGCGCTGAAGTGATGGAAAATGTTATTCATCATAACAGTGTCGTATTTAATAAGAATCACTGATAGTAGTTTTTTGGTGAAATATTTTTTTAATGCTGTTAATAAATGCATTTGTTTTCAAAAAGCTTTTTTTAATATCCATGCTTTAGTATCTACTAAAAGTAAAAACCTTTTATGCAATGACCTTTACATGTCATTTATATTACTTCACACAAACACTACATCCATCTGCTCCTGGTTCGGCCCCCCGGTCAAAATTTAGAACCCAATTCGGCCCGCAAGTCAAAAAGTTTGGCCACCCCTGACCTAGATTGAACTCCTCATCGTGGTAAAAGTGTAACATTGTCATGTAAATAATGTAGTATTTTTGTCTCACTTTTCAAAAATCCGCGATATATAACAGCAGCTATTTTCTTTTGTTATACATAGACTGTATTTAATTAGATCCACTGCAAAAAAATGGACAGAAAAAAAGCTAATTTTTATTGCAATAGAAAGTACACAGTCAAAGCGAAAGCTAACTCAGACATGTGACATTTAAAAACGTAGCGTGGTTATATGGTTCGGCGATTTCAAATCGATATTACGTGTATTGATTTTTGCAAGTCGTCTAATATTGCAAACAGCGCTGGTTGGAGTGTCACGGTCATGTGCGCCCACTATGTGAACTAAGGTGAGATCAATATTGTATCATTTTAGAATATGTATTATTGATTGACTTTTCACATAGATCTCCCACCACTCATTAAGGGCTTCTTGTATTTAAGAAAGCGATTATGTTGCCATCGAGCTCAGGAGACGATGCTTTTCCATTCCTAATGGTGGCGAGATAGTAAAAGCAGTAAAAGCTCACAAAGGGATAAATTACAATTACATTGAAGCATCCTCTGCAGCATACATAATAATCTTCACAAAGGTCCTCTCACCGAGACAATGTCCAAATAAAAGTTTGTATGTAATATGCAGAGTGTACTGTAGGTCATGTTAAAAAAATTGTTGAGTGTTAATGGATAAAAATGGGTTGATTTTATACTAAATTCTCGGGACAGGTTGCCGTCAAATAAAACCATAAGCTCTCCATGGCACAAAGTGAAATCGGCACTTAAGCCTTCTGTTCCACTATTTCATCAGATGACTCATATTCTTACAGACGCATAGAAGATATGAATATATGAATTTGAAATCATTCAGTACATCCGGACCCTTGTGTGATAGGAGCAAAAGTGCTATGAAGCTCCCTTTCACCCCCACTGCCACCAAATCTCATCACCACCCACTTCCAAGACTCTCTTACATCTCACAACAATAGAGGATCAACTCTCACTTTCTTTTGAACAATGCTCCGCTTAATAGCAAGCAGCATAATCAACTCATTTCCTGATTTCTTTTTTTTCAATCATTCAATCGCTGGATTCCCATGCTCATTTCTGTTCATCGGGAAAAAAAATCAAATGAGTGGATCCTGAGTATAAGATAGATATTTAATGATGAGCCTTAATGTGGATTGAACAGAAATGACGTCTGATTGAATCCTCATTGGTGACTGTCCGGCTTAGCTCACCTGTAAAAGTAGGAGCAACCTCGCACTGTGTTGTGGCTGAAATATTCCTGGGTTTTCTCATTGCCAAAGTCTTCCAGAGGATCCGACCACAGCAGGTCACACATGGGCCCAAAAGCCGGCGGCTCCTTGAACCGATCCAACTTAACACCACAGAGCAGACAGAGACACTCAATTCATAAGACAAAATCCAGCCAGCGCTCAGATTGTGGTTTTACCTTTTTAATATCATCTAAGGTGTGTATTTCAGGTGAGAGTCCGCCATGGACACACAGAAACTGTTGGTTCATCAGCGCAGCCAGAGGAAGGCAGTCAAATGCGTCCATGCATGAGTCGTACACTTGCTCCGAATACTTGATTTTACCTGCCAAACAAAAGAAAAATTAGCCCTATATGTGATGTCGTCTGTGATACACCAAAAGAAAAATGGCAGACTGCATGCAATGTTGATTTTAGTCCATGTTGGAAATGGAATTGGAATCTTGCATTGTGTTGTCAAGGCTGAACTATTTTACGCAACATCCCCAGATAACAGTCTGAAAAAAAACTGCATGATGAAATGGCGTGATACTCACATTCTTGTTTGAAGGTGAAATATTCTGTCAAATGTCTACATTCATGATTTCCTCGTAGTAAAAATAGTGTCTTTGGATAGAGGATTTTCAGTGACCAAAGGTATAAAACACACTGTTGGGACAAAAAAATGTTGAGTAAGTTACCAGCTTGTAAAGAATTTGTCATTTCCCAAATTGGTAATGTTTGCTTCACCTCAATACTGAAGTAGCCACGGTCGACGTAGTCCCCCAGGAACAGGTAGCGCGTCGTGGCTGGCGATCCTCCCACTTCAAAAAGCTTCATCAGGTCAAAGAACTGCCCATGGATGTCTCCACAAACTGGAAAACAAAGAAGATTAAAACAAATGACGCTTCCCATCAGCATTTAAATCGGTAAAGATAGTTTTGAAATAAATCACAACAAATCGTGTTTGACATCCAATGTTCCAATATAACATTTCATACCGTATTTCAAGGACGCAAAAAGAACTACTAATGATTGTGTTCGAAAATCTCCATCTTGTTTAAAAAAAAAAAAGGCTGACTAGAGTAATGAATAGCTGAGCTGAATGCTATTTTATACTGAATGTTAGTTATACTAGAAGCTGCTTAGTCACCATTCACTGCTGCACATTTCTTTCCAGACTCCAGCTTACTTTCTCATCCCTTTCATAAATTATATTACTGTACTGTTATGCGGAATGTGATCATTTTGAGAAATGATCCGAGCGGTTGACATTTTCCCTTTGATAGGTTAAACACAATTGCGTTTCAGCATGGAAAACAAACAAGAGCATCTCTTAAACAGGCAAAAGAAAGTTATATGAATTTGTTTTCTTGTCAGGGTCACAAAAAGAGAAATGTTTATGGTTTTGGTACACCAAAGAGTGAGGGAGATGCATGCTTTTTTTTTTTTAAACACTGAACGACTCTACATTGCAAACCAACATCTCATTTCCTTGTGGCCTTCAATTTTTCATTATCATCTCCGTCCACCTCTCTCCTGCTCACTCCCATCTTTTTTTCCTGTCTCCCCTATCAGCTCCACAGTGGCCTTCGCCCACTCAAAGCTCGGAGCGATGTGCGTGGGAGACTGCTTGTGTGACTAAAGCAATCAAATGCACACAAACACACACACGCACATACGACCATGTATGCACATGCATGTACACAATCAGCGCGGCATGTCCCCGTGCAAGTTGAGATTTTTGTGAGCGCGCAAACATTTCGTCAAAATTTAATTTTGTTGGTGAGTCAACTTAAAAGGTGAGGTTGCAGTTTTTTTTTCCATTGTCTTAATTATGGAAAACCTCAGCATGATTTGACACTGCATGAGTAAAATATGTAAAACAAATCTATTTGGCTAACAAGTCTTCATACATTTGTCATGCAAGTGGATGAGAATAACAGTTAGCATTGCTAGCATCAATGATTTTGGTTGCTACGACTCTAAAAAGTTCATATCGTGTTAATAAAATTATTGTTTTCTGGAATAAAAATCTCAGTTTTACTTGCAATCCCAAAGCACTGACATCTGATACAATCTATCCTTTGTGAAATTCAATTTTGTTTTAATCAACACCATGACTGGTTAAATATATTGGTCAGACTTTGAAGCTGCGAAACTTCTCAGCTTGAGAAAATATATCCCTTGATGACTATATGCCCAGAATAAAAATGTCTTTTTGGCATGTTCCGCTTGGAATAAAACTAGGCCACAACTTAAGTTGATCAGAGGGAGACAGTGGCAGGTTTCGACGCTGCCAACATTTGGATATGTCGCAATTTTAGCGAAGGCATTTTAACATGATGACGCTGGGAAGTTGCAACGGACACCTTCTGGATGTTTTGTGTCCAACTCAATGTTGTGCTGTTTCTTTATATCAAACCAACCTGTGACTGGTGCCTCAATGTCCAGAATAGTTTTCTCCTGGCGCAGGATCGCCGCTCCTTCGTTGACGATTCGCAATGCCACGGCTTCCTCCACGCGGCCCTCCTTGGTAAGGTGGGCCTTGAGGAGATCCACTCGAGGTTTCCCTTCACAGTCAAAGACTTCTTTCATAGTAAGGCGGTGGCTTAGGGGGAAGGGGACAGCTGAGGACAAACAGAGACAAAGAATATCAAATGAGTATGGACACTCTTTGAATGTGAGAAAAGTCAGACTCGGAGCAAACTCCAGTCTAGAGAGAGCGAGACGGATAACCATGAGAAAATCTCACAGACGTTTAGCCAAAGGCAAAACACAGCCGCTACATACATTTGTTATACACAGTATGTGCAATCGATTCTAAAAATATGGCTTATTTAAAATGCACAAGGACAATAAATCCATTTACAGACTCAAACAGTAAATTATTCAAAACTATGGCTGACACAATAATTCTTCTAGAATATGTAGTAAGTCAAGATTTGTTTTTCAAATGGTGACAGACATGGAAATAGACTGCTGGATATATTTTCTTAGCTACCCATGCAAGATAAACAATGACTCTTCAGCAATGTCGTTTGTTTGCTGTGGTGTGAAAAGATTGGATTGGTTTAGTTTGCGGTATATATAAACGGCTGGTCCATCTAAATTGTGGACCGGTTTCACTAATTAAAGAGCACCGCATGATGCCATGCCAGCCTACCGGACATCTGCCCTGTATGCCATATGGCCAATCCAGCTACCCCTGCCATTATTATGGGCAATCAACAATGACCGTTATGAGTACCATAATGCTGAATTTCTATGAAACAAAAAACACAATATCATAATATAAACTTAAACTTGTGCCTTTAAGGAATTTGAGAAGCTCAGGAAAAGTCTCAGCTAACATGTCTTCAATTTAACCAATACGCTTTTTGGAATGAAGCCTGTGGTCATTAAAATGTACCAGTCACCTAGCCAACAAACTGGCTTCCAAAGTGTGAAAAAAAGAGATCATTATTTTGTGTTTGGAAAGGTTATTTATTAGATGTGGGTTGATCCCAGAGTGCTGTGATGACAAGCTTTCAGGTTGCGTGTGTTGACGTTAATCTATAGATCATCAGGCTTAACGGAGAGACTTTTTCTACACGAGGCCGCTGTAAATAATTCAGATTAACGGGAAAAATAAGACAGATGATCGTGAAGTTGCAAATACATCCACTGATAATGCTGCACGCGCCAGTGCGCATTTACCAAGTCAGCAGTAGTTTGGCTGCCAGATTTGAGCCTCGCATAGGCGAGCACGGGCCCTCGGCAGTGCCAAGTGAAGGCAAGAAAAAGGAACGTGTCTCAAAGCTTAAAGTGAACATGATCAACATGCTGTTAAATAATGAATGCTTGGCTAGAGAACTCTCAAAGTCGCTGCTCCCGGGATAATGAGGCAAGCGGCAGCAAGTGTTTTTAATTGGAGGAGGAAGGAGAGGGGGGGGGGATTTTCACAGTGTGCAGTGTGTATCTGTGATGGCGACGTGCGCGTTAACACATTAGCGGCACACATTCTGCACTGTCAACACACACAAGTGTTGGATGTTGAGTTGATGTCATCATTGAATTGAGAGTTTTTGGATAACGGCGCAATCTTGCGTGACCTGCAGTGTATCAAGTGACTGAATAGGTCAAACTCAATAGCAGCACCGCTGCAAGCTACATGCTAAATGCAGAATCTCATATATTCAAGAAGCTTCTTATGGAAAAATAACCCAGATGCATCCAGCGTATGATGCTTAATGCATACAAACATCCGTGTACAGTGAGAGAGATGAAAGAAGCTGACTCCAGCTCGGCGCCCAAGCGGCAGAGTCAAACTATGAAATACTGTATGTTGCTGGGCAACAGCAGCAGCAGCGGCAGCAGCAGCAAGCAAGCAGTTGCTGACTGTTGGAGTCGAGCCAGTGCCGACGCAGAAAACTACATTTGGCATTCGCATAAACGTTGCTGGAAAAAGCACATCAGCTACTGGATCCGAGGCCATCGCAAGGAGTTTCAACCAACGCCGCTCTCAAGTGACATCTTTTCAAAATGCGTACGTTAAAGACGCCATAAGCCAGTCGTGCGTTACTAATGAGCAACCTTGAGTTCAGTCAGGAAAAAGCTGAATGGCTTCTTGGCTATACGTTTAACGAGGCAGTATGCATTTTCGAGAGATGCAATTAACAAAGGCCGACGTGAACGTCTTGACAGGTGATGTGTTGGACCAACAAAACATGTATTGCGAAATCTGAGCATTACTGAATTTCCGTAAATGTTGAGTTGCTCTCTTTAGAGATGATGCCATTTCAAAACTCAAATATATAAAAAACAAACCTTGAGGGCGGGGGGGGGAAGCATGCACGGGGAGTTAGTCAAAATAGCGCCGCCACTGGATGGCCCCAGAACTACAAATGGAAAGACACTTTCTACATTGACTTCAATGAGACACACTTTCCTTAATACTTTCATATTGCTTGATTATAAACTAGTTCGGATTCAAATGCCTCCCGGAGCCTCGAATACAACTCTCCATTCGCCGCAACACAAGTAGTGATGGTCCCCTTCCAAAACAAAATGCACAAAGCAGCAGATAATGCATTCACATTCGGTTTCTTCTGTCACATTAGGATGTGGACGAGAAATATGAGATGCTATGAACTTGTAGTAGTCTCACTTGCAGGGATAAAAATAACTCACTTGTCCTCAGTAGTTAGGTACACGGGCCACAAACAACAACTGTCTCGACTCATCAAAATCATCTGCTTTTATCACCCAAGTGACACAATGGTGCTTTTTGTAGCTTCCTTTAGCTTTTTTAGAACGAACTAGATGAGAGCCACCTTTATGAAATGAAAATGGAAGGACGGACTGAAAATGTAAAAAGACGTTATAGTCTAATACACTTCTATTTTGCTTGGATCGGTGAGAGGAAAATGATAAAATCAGACAGGATATTATTTTAAAAGCATAAACGTCTATATTATTTTTCACATACATTACCAACTTGGTCAAATTAGTGCATGCTAGGAAATTGACCAAATTCAAACGTCACCATGCAATGGAGCTATTAACTTCATTAGGTACCCCAAAATCTAAATCTAATATAATACAGTATCAAAAAATGCCCATACTAAAATAATGACATGGTAGAGAGAGTTATTTACATAGCAATTGGAAAGGCGGAAAATATGAATAAACTGTAAATAGCTCCCTTTATGCGGTCTGGCAGTTTACGACAATGCAATAAACGTTGCGAAATAAATACCTCTCTGATAGTGTCAATCAAAACTGAACATCATTCATGCGAAGGCGCAATTTTTGACAGAGCTTGTCGATCGGAACGCCTTTACGGACTCAACAGATTGCACGTTTGATGCAACAGAAGATGTAATGAGACATGCTTCTGCAAAACGTCAAATTGAAGGGATTTTACACAGATGAATCATGCGCCTGGAGCACAAATATACCGATGTGTCAGCAATTGTGTGATGAAGTGTACAAGTTAAAATGCAGGGTAGGCCATTTGATGGTATAGTATAAACAACGGTAGTCATTCATCCAAATAATCATGGGCAATTTGATTTTTCTTTTTTTTAGGCGGAGGCATCGCAAATTTGTCTGATGTTTCCAATGAGTAGTGATTGTTCCACTTACAAGAATAATAATATTTGAGAAATTATTTGCACTAAAAGTGGTGGTACTTTTTCATCATTTAGGAACACAATACCATTTCTTAAATGCAAAGTTGTCCCCAAAATCCAAAGAAGGGATGACAAATAAAATAATTTGATTTAAATCATTTTAAAACATTATTTAAATAATCATATTATGAATAGGAATATATATTATGGAGCTCATATCAATGCATACAGGTCTTTTAAACTTTACTTTTTATGTAGCGTACATATATTTAATTTTTAAATACTACACAACTTTTAAAAAAATAGAGTTCAGTTGTATTTGACTATAAAATACATTTAAGTAAAATGTTATTTTTTTGTGCAATAAATTTTAATTGAACTAATAATTAGGTACAGTTTTTGTACATCGTCGGGCAAAAGAGTTGCCTCTCCAAATCTATGACTTTTCGCTTAAAAGACCTTGGCCAATAGTATTGATCCGTGGGGAAAATATTAAATTGACTAAATTTAGACAATCAGTCTTTCAGTGACGACATATTAAATACTTTTTATGAATAAAACCTCTACCTCGTTTTGATGAACAGTTAGGTCTACTACATTACTGTACTTGCATTGTTAGGTCACTTGGAGAGCCAAGTATTTTGCAGGCAGTACATGCAAAAATATGGAGAACCACCGAGTTTATTAAAACATCCACAGTGCTGCCATCCAAATTTCATATTAGTCTCTGTACCAGACTCGTTGTCGCCTCAAGTGCAAAAGTTGCTGATGCTGACTGAGCTGCACAGCCATCGCACTAATAATGCTGGTGAATACATCGGTGTACACTGAGCTGGTTCGTGGACAAAATGAGCCTGGGCTAAATGAGTTATGGCACAACTGTGAGCGCTTCATCATCCTCCGCTGATCATACTTTGCATCCACGGTGATGCCCTGAGCCATCACGCGCTTGTGAATCTTTTAGCACTCTTTGTATTAGCATACAAGATATGAGATATTTAATGTTAATTTATAACTGCATGCCAAGCTTCTTGTGCTTCCCCATGTCAAAATCCTGCTGCATCACTGCCCCATCTTCGAGCAGGAGCTCAGCATTCAGCTGCCCCCCCACCCCCCTCAGCCACAGAGCTAAGACACATTCAAATGATGACAGCTGAGAACAAACATAAAAAATACATGATGACGTTTTTAAAATTTATACCACCATCTCTCCTTATGCAGTCGTGCTCGTTGGAGTTCGTGTGGGCTGCCTAGAAAATAGCATTGTTTGTCAACATTAAAAAAAAAAACAGGCAACTTGACGGCCGCGAATGCACCACCGATGCACGACTACGTGCAAAGGGAGAGAAAAAAAATAAAGGCCACGTTCACGCCATGGCACAAGAAGCGAAAAGCCAAGATGTTATGTAATACTTGGAGGCAAAATGAAGGCTGTTTTTTGAGGTCCTACTCACATTTCACCACCCGATCGGCGGCATTTAGGACGATGTCAGCGTTGGACATCTTCATGGGCAGTTTGCGGCTGTCTTCGAGTCTGGAAACGCTTCCTCTCTCTCAAACCCGCTAAAATACAAGATCAACTCTCAGCGCTGCTGCTCCAAATGCAGTTGGTGCTGTGGCATCACTCGGATGCTGAGGATGCGTCCCCCCTCCTCTCCCTTTCTTTTCTTCTCTTCTCTTCCTCCTCCGTAGGTCGGAGCGTCTGCGCCCGGGTAGGACTTGATGCTGCTTCCTTCCCAGGCTCGGGTGGATGCTGGATGCCGGAGAAAGCTGGATGCGGGGCTAAGCTGCTGCTGCTGTTGCTGTGGGGGAGGATGCACGGGAAAGGGAGGGAGGGAGGGAGAGAAAGCGAGTGATGAAGAGGGAGGGGGCTTTGAAGGGAACTCCCACGCAAATATTTCACTAGACCGCCTGCCTGGTGCTGCCTTCTGAAGGGGCTGCCCCCACGCTCGAGCACACACGACACACCGCGCAGTCCGCTAATATTTTGCATATCGCTCCACGGTGCGCATGAAAATGCCAACATGCACATGCGGGTCAAATATTAAAGTGGCAACAAGTGCTAAATAGACATTTTGTAAACATTCAAAGTGTTCAAAACATAGCACGAGATGCTCTTGATATACGAGTGAGCGTCACGTGACTTTGTTTATAAAAGCGCAGTGAGTTCATATTTATCATGTGAACTGCAAGGTAAGCGAGTCTTGACAGCCATTTTCCCTGCATTCTAATGGTCCAAAATTAATAATTAGCTTTAAATTGTGTCGACAGTGCATGAGCCAAGATCTTTAAACGCAATTTCCTGCGCCCCTGCTGCAATTCCGACATGTCACCACTCGGGGCTCCCATATACGAATTGATATGATGATCTGAATTCAATCAAATTCAAGAGTCGGTTAGGGTGGAACATATTTTTTTCCAGTTAGTAAAATGTGTGTACTAACTGCAATTCTTGACATTGCTTGGTAAGTGCAAAATAAAATAAACTGTGAAAAACCTATAAGCGCATAATTACCATATTATTTTATGTTACCTCTTATTTTATGTTAGTTTGTGTTGCCATTGTTTTAAAAGTAGAAAACATATTATGGTCAAAGCAAATGTCTCTTTTGAGTGTTTGTTTTTTCCCTCAAAGCTCCCAACAGTAATTTTTAAATAAAAAATAAAAGCATATTTTTTTTATGTCATTCAAACTATTGCTATTACTTTTGTCATTGTTTGAAAAGCAGTCAAGCGTGGTGATATTGTTTACTTAAAAACACAAGACCCGTTTTGTGGCAAATGATTCCTTCAATTAAAGAGTTGCACAAATGCAAATGACACTCAACCTTTAGAGTGTAATTTGAGTTTTTTTTAAACAAACCTCACAATGATGTTAGGGTTAAAAACATAAAATACACGGCACTAAATTATTTCCCCTAAACAAAACAAGAAGCACCGCTCCAGGAAACTGAAGTGAGACGCTCAGCAGATTTATTTTAAACTCTGGCTGTTTCTGTGGAAGTGTCAGAGACACAAAAGAGAAAAAATGCCTTTCTTTAAAAGAGAAGTGAGAAGATTATGAAAGAATTCTTCATTCTTTTGCAGTCTGGAAATTTAGGGTCAAGTCAGCCCTAATCGTAAATAGCTGTTACCACTAGATGGCGCCCTCGCTCTTTTCTCTCTCATTTTGAGCACATTGCGCCTCAACTGCTGCCTTGCCATGACAAGCAGAGTTTGCTCCCTTTAATTCATCATTACAGACAACAATTGCCCCTTTTTTATTAACAGAGCATTCTTCAGACGTTTGGATGACATCAAATCGTATTTTTGGGCCCTCCTTCATTCTGGTTCCCACAATGGGACAACTTGAGTGAGTAGGCTGAGCATGTGATGAGCGCGAGGATGAGTAACAAATCTCTAGAAATGGAGGCAGAGTTGCTCATCAGACAAACGGTTTCCGCAGTTTGGAGCTCAGAGATGCACCCGAGGTTTTACAAGGGTCGAAAAAAACTAAAGCACACGATCCATGCTGTTGCTTATGGGACTTTGCTGACAGCAGTGTCCAATATTGCATCCTGGGTGGTAGTGCGTCCTTGAGGATGCCAATATAATCTTGGGCCGATAAACCCGAAGCTACTGATGAAAGCAGTGTGTGACCAAGACAGATAACGACCTCATCCTTATGTCCGAGTTACTCTAGCATTGTGAGTGCATGCGTCACAATTTTCATGACAATAAAAAATGTCACTAATGAGAGACTGGTAAGTGCTATTAACCCAAAATGAGTCTAAAAGTGGAATGTTTTACTGGCAGTACAGTTGTTGCTGTTGTTACTGGCATGGTGCAACTGGCAAAGTGGTTGGAGTTAATGGTGCACTGAGTCACTTCCAACATCATATGATGAAGGCTACCAGTGTTGCCATATGAGTAACTCACGTCATGATTGCATTTAAATGAATGTTGCACACACCGATTGAGAGGCTTATAAAAATGCATGAACACCGGATGAGAACAGTAATTTATCTTTCAGATCATTATTTATATATAGGGATGATTGGTTTTAAAATAAACAGCACATTCTGGATATGTTTTTCAAAGTTTTGGACAAGTACAAGTGTCGTCGCCAACTACTGGCCTGGCATGCACATTACAGGGTGTTTTAACCCATTTTTGGCAAGGTGACGTGATCCTTTAGCTGCAGAAAATTGTTCACATACAACCTATGCATCTTCTCTGTTATTGTATCCTAAATCTATAATTCTACAGCTTGGATTTTAGGTTGAATATGTCATATCCATACGTTAAACGGATTCCTGCTGTGCTGTATGATTTAAAAGGCCCTGAGGGTCAAAGGCACAGGAATGTCGGCAGGTCAGAGGTTATGAATGTTAAAGGCTAGAGGTTAAGAAATGAAAGGAACCGGTTTGCGTCGCAACAACGGAAAGCTGAGGGATGTTGTTCGAGCCAAACAACAAAACACTAAGCTAGTTTCTGTCAAATGTTCACATCCAGTTAACACGGTCTACAACATTCTTTGCTCCCGCCGTCCCTTATACACGTCGTTTTGGGCCGCAGTCAGGGGTTTTCCTACGGCGCCGGTCATGTGTGCAGCTGGGGATGGAGGCCACGCAACAGTGATCTTGCTTCCCCAGCTCAGGAAAGTACCGTGCCTCGCTGCGCACAACCAAAACAACAAAGAGCCGAGTGTGGCTGCAGCCTGCGGGGTTCACTGCACCCACCACAACACGTCCAAGCGTCACAGCTAGCTGCTCTTACCCGTCCACGCATGACTCGCCGCCTTCTTTTTGCCTGAATAATGTCATATCCCTCTTTTCCTTAGCTGGGATAAAGGACTTGGGAAAGTCAAAATGAAGGACAAATTGCATGTGGATGCTGCAAGGTGCTGATGCTGAGCTGAAAGTCAACAAAGGAAAGCAATTGAGATGATACCTCCAGTTAATACTACAGCTTCTCAAAATGCTCTATTTTCTAAAAACTGCAAATATTTTAGACTTAAGTCTGTTTTTCAGTTTAAAAAACGTGATACAAGGACATCATGTAAATATGTCCCCTAGTGGCTGTCAGCTGTGTAAGTGATTAATTTAGAGCAATCTGATTGGCTGCTTATGATCATTTAGCCAAAACAGAAACATGTTGTTGTGAAAATGCAACGGATTGCAACTAACTGTCTTGTATATTTTGTGCATGTCGTTTGACATTAAATGTAAATTTGAGGTGTTTGAGTTTTACAGTACTTTTACGTTTCTTGCTTGCGTGACCCATCATTTGCACACGGCTTAATTTGTAACAGGCGCATGCCAATGTGCAGTTTTCATGTCCCCCCCATACAAAAAACGCTACATATTCAAACAAAAATGTCACAAAAAGTCAATACACTGGTTTATCCTGTACCTTCTGTCCTCTAGTGGAAGAGCATTTTATAGTTGTTGTTTATTGTTAATTACTGGCAATGTACTTATTTTATGGGAAATAAGTTGGCAAATTGTGAAAGAGTTCATTTGTCTGAAATTGGAACTGAGAATCTACATGAATTATATTAATCACTTTACACTTACTAACACATTTGAATGAGTCGGTGAGACAGCATTTGTTGTGTGCGCGTTTGGAAATAGCGACGCCGGCGCGTAATTACGCACTCGGTGGCCTTTGACTTTAGTATTTGCCAAGTGAGTGTCATGTTTACGAGCCACAGAGAATATTTGTTTGCAGGGAGGGTGGTTGGCCACTGTCACGGTTGGTACCCCCCCCTCCTCTCACACGTCCACTACACCCCCCCCCCCCTCCCGCGCCGCTCTCTCCCCCTCAGCTGCTATGTTCCAGCACTGGAGCCTCCATCGCGCGGCTCGATCGATTCTCATTGATTGTCCCTGACGAGCTGCTCCACTTTCTAGCCAATGTCAGCCAGTCTGCGATCGGGAAGGAGAGAAACGAAGGAAAATCTCTGCCGCCCTGGCGGTGTCATGTCCACACACTTGGGCTGAACGCCTGCCAAGCATTCGGGACAGTCCAAAGAGGCGGACTGGATTCTTCGGCGAGAGGCTGGGAGAGAAAAAGGAAGGTCTGGGCGGGGGAGTGGATCACATTCGGCTCAAGTGAGTTCACTCGTTCACGGTTTTAGGGAAATGACGCGCATCTCAGTTTAGCATATAGTGTATGTCAGCTATTTATTTCAAAATTCTGTTTCAATTCAGTGTTTATGAGTTGCAAACGATTGCTTGTTAATTTATTTTGCAATTTAAATCTACTTTTAAATCATTTATTTTGATATAGGTATGATCCATTTGTATGCCGCTTCTTCACAGCGCTTATTCTTGGGAACATATCCATAATGGTTTGGAACTTGTGTTCCAAATATTTTTAATGAAGTGGCCATTTTCAAAGCTGCTGCAACAATGACACGCAGTCGGTGTCCTGTGTCGCGCGGCACTAAAAGTCCACTTCGGGATTTCCTCCGACCTCCAAAAATCTATGAAACGTGTTTGCATGTTCCTCTCGGCGAGTGGGGTTGTAGAGGTGGGATCGCGAGGACCGGAGAAGGCTGGCTGGCTGGGGGGGAACCCATGCGTCCGAGCCCCACGGAAAGTCCGCCTTTGCCAAACAACTGACGGTGAATGTTGGTTTTATTTCTCTCGTCGTTTGTTCCGATCACACGGACACGCTGCTGTAGGCTACTTGTGGAAGGAGGAGGAGGGGGAGACGCTTGTCGTTCCTTGCTGCTTTTGGGTGTTTTTTTGTCACCATTGCGCACGACAAGGCTGAGAGACGAAACGCTCGGACTGTGGGAGCCCCCCTCACCCCTCCTCTGCTCGGAGCGGCTCTGGTAGGTGCCAATAATACGAGTTTGTGTTTACAAATAACATTGAATGGGAAGTGCGGCAGGGGTGGGATGGATGTTTGGAGGCGGAGGGGCGGACTTTTGTTAAAGTCCCAAAAGTTGGCTGTCATCTCCCCCGCAAAGCCCCAAAAATGTTGGATCAAGCTGGCACTGCGGGAGCCGGTGCCGCAGATGCGCTTTCCGTGCTCCAGACAAAAGCGCGCTCATTTCCCAGCGACTCGCGCGGTGCGTTGTCAGGGCGCCGCTGACGAGCTGCTCCCACTTTGTCACGAACAATCTCGCCTTTATTTCCATGTGGCGGCGGCGGTGGCACGGATGCGCGCGGCGTGATGGGGACCAACTGAAAACTTAAACGATTCCCTGTGTGGAAACGTTGAGTTTTGTCAACCCCTCAAACACAAGCAACCAACATTAATGGTGCGTAAAAACAGCCAGGAAGTCAGTATCTTCGCATTCCAGATGGCACCTTCTCTCTTGGCTACGGATGGGTGAGCTTTTGTCCGAGCGTGAGCAAGTTCTCAGGTGTCCTTCAACGCACCACCAGGTGCGGTATATTTATGCAAGCTCTGGGTTGTGCGTCTCCAACTTTGTGTGCGTAAATGCAGGAGGAGGCGCATTACCGGATAGAGCCTGTGCGCGTAGTATAATCGTTGTCGCCATGCTTTTTAACTTCCTCTGCCTGTGTTTGTGCAGGAGGTGGGAGGAATTGAAAATGTGACGCGCGCGTCGTCGACGGAGTGCGTGCGTGTGTGTGTGTGCGTGCGTGTGTGTGTGTGGGGGGGGGGGGGGGGGGGGTCGCATTATGTGCATCGCACGCGCTCATGCATAAAGTATTCCCGCGTCTCCACAAGTTGAATCACTTGCACAAGAGTTCGTGGCGGACTGAACCAGCGTCGAGTAGCAAGGGGGAAAAACGCTGCTGTTTGTTTTGAAATGCTGACTGCGATAAGTCGCCACCTGCGCCCGCAGTGACGTCAGTTCCTCCATTTACTGCTAAATGCTCGAGAGATTGTGGCCACGGAGGAGGTTAATTGTCTAGCTGGGTGAATACTGAGAAAGTCACGGATCCAAACTAATGCCGTCTTGCCATTTTATCCTTTCACACCATATTTATACAGTTTGACTTGTTTTACTTATTTCTGCCAGAAACGTAAAAGAGACACCATGGAGACAATTTTGATTGCTCTGATGACATCCTTTAAGTGCTTTTCTTAACCACTAGGGGGCACGTTTCATAGCATCAGGGATTGTTATGATATGCTGAGATGTAATAAGCGAAACAAAACTTCATAAGAAATCAATGATGTCATCGTGTAGCAGGAAAATTATAACCATTATTTAGTGTCCAATCAGAATGTCAAGAAGTCATGATTGAAATGGTTGTCGCTTAACCTTGCTCAAGGATGTGGGTTCGATTCCCAGTTCAAATTGAAAATATGTTAGTTCACTACAACAGTTTTATCATGCCAAATAATCAATAGCCCTGAACCAAGATGTGATTATTAAAAGGTGAGATAAGGCAATAGAGGAATATGTAAACACAAGCACTCCCTGGTATGCTTTTGTCCATCACTTATTGATCAGTCAAGCATGTCATTAACTGAACGCCCACAACGGCTGCAGTGTCATTATGGGGAGGATTGGATGGATGCGTGCATGGTCAGACCGAGTCTTCCAAAAGTCAAATGTTTTGATGAGAAAGTTTATTAAGGTTGCCACATATCATTTTAGGAGAATAACCGTTATATTTGTATTTTAGATATTGTTTTTATCCTGAGTATACAGTTTATGCCATATACAATCTTATTATTTGTGCAAATACTACTTGGAAGTGGCGAGTATGATGACATTGCCAGAAGCTGGCAGTTATTTCACAAAGGGTTATGTACCTGAGTATTTCTTGGCCCACCAGTAACTTCCTGGAGCCTTCACCGGTTGCCTGGCAACTGAAACGGTTTGGCAGGAAAATGTCGTAAACAACAAATTGACGTTTTGGAATAATTGACGCACGAGTTGTTAATTAGAGTAGTGGTGGGTGGAGTCGCTACTCTCGGAGAGAGCCACATATGTTGTTTGAAGATCTAATGCTAACTTAGCTAACAAGCTAATAGAGAAATATATCAAAAAGCAAGGAAACACCATTTGGGAGATGTCAAATTTGGAGAATTAAGAAAGAAAAACAAAGACTCGGAAAACGAGACACCAAATTGACTTCGGTTGAACTCAAGTACCTCAGCAATATAATTAATCAAAGTTTATCTGCTTAATTCCGTTTGGTCTACAGACATGGCCAGAAGTCACACAAATAAACTGTGGCGTCCCTGAATTGCGGCGATGCTTTGATCCCCGGATCACGTCATACCTTTTAGACCACACCCATCTGCACATTTGTCGAGTCACGGGGTTAGTCATTGACCCATATTGAACGTGTCTAGTTCTACTATTTATATCTAGGTCTGTATGCCTTGTCGCTAATCCTGTACTGACACTCATCAGATATTGACAATTCAGTTTTAGAAAGCGATCATAAACAGCAAATATGCTTTTGTTTAATGCTGAGGCAGCACGCAAGAGTTTGAGGGCTTTATATGTGACTAATAATTACACCGCTGTCAACTTGGAGCAACCAGAGGTGTAAATTTGAACATGAAGCACGGTAGCAAGTCTGTGATACAGGAAATTGAGTTAAAAGGCCTCAAGTACAAAACGCCACTAAATTATCTGGTTTCATCTGGCATTTAGAAGCGCGGGAGTGACGTTTGTGGTTTAAGGGACAGTTCACGTCAGGACAGCAACACCTTCAGCTAGTGATGCGGTTAAAGTATCGAAAAAGCAATGACGCTAGGTTGTTTAGTCCGAGACTGCGTCCCAAGGTTGATGGTGTCGAGATTGTGACCGATAGAATCGTGTGACCACTCACGAGGTGTGAACATAGTGTTTATAAAATACACAAATATCTCAACACTACCAATGCGCTGTGCTGCTCTTTCGCTCCAACTTGACTGCAACGCAGAATACAAGTGTGTAATCATTCAGAATGAACATCTTAGCATGGATTTTCATAACTTCCTTTTTTCTTTGTAGACTTGTATAACAACTTCACAAACGTGATAATGCTGTAGTCTGCATGCCAAGCCAGTAGGGGGCAGTGTAACGAGTTATATACGAGATCATTTTTGTCCAGACAGACATGATAGAGTTGTTAACATGGTTAGTCGTGGATAAAAATGTCTCTAAACTGTGATAACAAGAGTCGTAAATAATAATAATAATAACAATAATAATAATAATAATAATAGATTTTTAAATGGATCTTTAAATGGATCCAAAGACTAACAAAATTTAATTGTACCACTCAACTTAACACTTGAGAGTTTTTTTTATACAATTATAATTTTCAGGCCTAAACAAATCACTGTTGCCATGTCAACTGACGGGACCCTTTGGTAGCTAGCAAGCTCAGGAAAGCCACAAATCAAAGATGATCTTCTAAATTGTCTACTGTAAAGTGAATGAGACCATAATTTACAACGGGAGCATGCTTGTGTATTGAAAAGGACTTAAAGAGAGCACTTGAGGTCATAAAGTCTTTAAGATAATTAGAATGCGGTAGTAAATATCTGGTCATTAAATATAATGAATACCTAAGGCACATGTGAAATGCGCATGATTATTCAGACCAGCCACATTAGTCAATGAAGTTTGCGACCTTCCAAATATTCGAGCTATTTGTGAAATTACTGATGATCTTTCGAGCCAACGTGTCGCTGCGTTGTTGTCAGTCGGAAGGTGTTGCCCGGACTGTCGCAGAGCAAGTCAGCAGTATCTAAAGTGCTGCGTCATATCCACACTATCAATTAAAAGGCTCAAACAACCGCAGTGACAATACGTGTCATTTGAAGACCAAGTATGGCGTCATCACGCGGTCGGCTCGGTAAGAATAGACGGCCAGCTGGCCAGCTGACCGGTCGGAATTAAACCATTACACTAGATCAGAGATTTTCTTCAGAGTATTTTCATGGGTCCTCACTGCCAGTTTTGTCACTTTGGAGATGACTTGAGAACTCGTTTATTCTAGTGATTGATTATATGCCAATTCATTAATCTCATGCAACACTCAAGGCTTTTAACACGTTTAATGTATTTAGAACATTGATGAAGCGGCTGGATCAGAGCTGGATATTCTCCCAGGCCTTGATTAATCAAGAAATAGTGCTGGGCAAGTGCCCGAGCTCGCCCGATTTACTTGTACAGACGTGCAGCTGCCAGATCCCAACTCAGAGTGCGTGAAATTCAAATGTCTATCAATAACCACTTAGCTGCTTTTAACTACATGAAAGTATTGGGGAATGAGCACTAAACGTGTAAGTCTTCTTGTCTCCTGTTATATAAAACCCGCACGTATCGTTGTGTGATGACTCGCAGCGCTTTTATGCTTTCACCCGCAACAGCGCGGAGATGCAATTAGCGTCGAGATGCTTCGGGGAAACCGGACCCTGGTCAGTGGCGTAGTGGGAGAAACTGAAACTATGGGGCCGAGGGGCTGTGGAGCTGGCTCTGGTTCGCTGGCGCCACATCCCCCTGAGCTGGTGAGAATGTGGGGGCTGTGCTCTTGCCTTTGAAGCTTTACCTCCCACTAATTCTGGCCTTCCAATTTCCACACACTGCACAGACACCCCCCCCCCCCCCCCCAGCTCACCCCACCCTCCTCCGCCCGCCGTCCTCTCCCCCTCCTTTTCCCTTTGTTTGCCTTATAAGGAATGGCCCGGCCATTTCCTCAGCTTTTCTGTGGGAGGTGGCGTGCTTGTTTGTGAACACGGACAGGTCAGGAGAATACGAGCATAGTTTGCCTTTTCATAGATGAGCAGCCACAGGAATCTCAGGCCAAGTGGATGAATGCGTCTGTGTCCAGTGGGGAGTCTCGCCCTACCTGCTTGACAAATTGTCTTCTCTCTCACAATTGTTTCACTAAAACCCAAATATTTTAGTTGAATCTATTCTAGCTGGTCAGGTTGAACACGTCATTGAGCACGTAATGATTGTTGAATCATCTCAAACAATTCAAGTGAAGGGGTGTGATAAAAAAAATCGATTCATACGATGTGAGCTCATTGAATCAAACCAAATGGAATTGTTCCTCTTTAAAATATACCGAGCTACGTACCCGATCTTTTACTGGAGAGATTTACGTTTGAACAAAAACGCCACAGTTTTAGTAAGCTACTGACAAATTCATTCATATAGTAAAATAACAACGACAAAGTCATGATGCTGTTTTTACACCCCTACTAATACTAATTTTCTCAGTTTTTTTAATACCGGTTAGTTTTGCTAGTTTAACTAATGCTGTCTCATTACTTCAATGAGATGCCTTTAAGAATGTGTTGATATTGTTGTAATTTGATGAACCGAAGCGGATTTTGATTAATTAGCACACCGCTCTCTTCTCTCCATGTGTTAAGGTTCCAGATGGCCCATGGAAGAACGTGGATGAGGGCTTAGTTGTCGAGCAGGCAGAAGGCCTGTCTGTTGTCGGTTGGCTGATTAGTCCATCAAGGAGTGGCGGCGCTCTCACCGGGGGCACAGAACGGACCAAGAAAAGGTTCCCCTCGCTCGTCCCTGCCCCCTTTCCACCCTCACCCCCAACCCAGGCGGCGCATACGCTCCGGACCATGTCGAGCAGGCTGTCCCAGGGGGGCCGGACTGAGGACCTGGAGCGGGGTAGCTGCAAACAGGACTCTCCTGTTATAGAACGCAGGAACCGCAGTGGCATCATCAGTGCCCCTTTAAACAGGAGCCTTAAGAACTCCCGCACCCTTTCGCAGTACACGGCGGTCTCCTCCGCCACCACCAATGGACACAAAGACAACCGTGAGACAAAGAGCCACACGGCCAAGCCTCAAGCACCTCCACCACCCCAGCCCACCGTCTCGGCACTGGCAGCGGCCAAGTTGGACCGGACCCTGGAACAGGTTCTGGAGGGACAGAATGGCTTGCTGCACTTTGCCCAGGCAGCCGCGTTATTAAAGCGGGCCGGTATGGAGCACATGCTTCTGCCTGGGGGCATGGGAGTGGGAGTTGGCGGAGGAGACGCGGGCTCGGGGGCTAGCGATTTGGAGGGTACGTCTGTCACGGACGCCGTAGGTGGTCCTGTTGACTTCCCATATGGAGTAGGGGGCGGCTTCCCCTTCAACCCGGGCCTTTTCATCATGACGCCGGCTGGAGTGTTTCTCGCGGACAGCGCGCTGCACATGGCCGGCCTGACCGAGTACCCGGCGCAGAACGAGCTGGCCTCCGCTATCAACTCCGGGAAAAAGAAGCGAAAACGTTGTGGCATGTGCCCACCTTGCCGGCGGCGGATTAACTGTGAGCAGTGTAGCAGCTGCCGGAATCGCAAGACGGGCCATCAGATCTGCAAGTTTCGAAAATGTGAGGAACTGAAGAAGAAGCCCTCTGCTGCTTTGGAGGTAAGAAGGTGTGGGCCATAAATGAGGAATTGCTTCGATGATGTCAAAAAATAAAAATATAAAAAAATAAAATAAAAAATACAAAAAAATAAAAGTGTATATATACTGAAATGAAAAATGAAATAATAAAATAAATAAATAAATTTAAAATAAATAAATAGGTTTATTTATACAAGCACCTAAAACAGCGACCGGCCATTGGATTCATCTGTTAATGGTGTCGGATGGGGTTTAGGTGAGGTTGGGAAAAGAAGTTGTGACAGGTGGTGTGAGGTCTGTGTACCATAATCATAACCTCACCCATCACCCACCGCGGGAGTTGGTTAAGGTCGAAAAACTTCCATTTGGGAATTTTCAGTTTGCTCACGTCCTGCTTACACATGCATGTTAATATTTTGGCGGAAAAAATGTAGCGTTAGTTGGCAAAGTGATGGTAATTGGGTACAGTATGTGTGTAGGTGTGCGTAAGGACGTGCGTGTAATGTGGTCCATCTGGCCTTGGAGCCGTCATCTGGAGCACCAGGTGTCAGCATGGCACACGTGCACCCCCCCTCCCCTCTTTTGCTGCCCCTGTCCTTCTCTCCGGTGACACTCCCGCTCATCTAAATGGCCTCGGAAAAAAACATACTGCCCTTTACCTCCGTCGCTCGCGGTGACTTAACCAAGCATGGCTGCGGTGACAGAATGACCGATCGTGAAATTAATTTTGGCAGATGTTCTCATCGAAAAAGAAAATGAACGCTCCTTATCAGTTGATGAGAGAATCACTTACTTTGTTATAAAACAAAGACTGCTTTGTTCCTTTGTGAAGGGAGTAGTGCTTGTTATTGGCGATTTAATGAGTCTAAATATGGATTATATGGCCAAATGTATTGGGACACCTGGAGAGTCGATCTATAGCATCTTTCGTCGTCGTTCATCCTAAAACTGGTTTATGGGGTTGTGCCCTCAAGTTCTTCCACAGCAAACTCACCCAACTATGCATTTATGGACTTTGAGCACTGCGACACAGAAATTGGCCTTCTGCAAACTCTTCCCACTACAACGGAGAACATGGAATTTTCTTTTCTTACCTTTTGTTTAAATTGTATGTAATGAGTCATATGCCCTTAAAAAAGGGTTGTTGGCAAGTTTGAAAGACATCAGTGACTGATTATTTCCGTCTACTTTGGGACTATTTTAATGTAACTAGAGGGGATGTGGTCTTAATTGATGATTTGCAAGCGACGGGGTCATGGTAATTAACCTGATGTTCACACCAGTGATGCCGGAGCAACAAAGGGAAGCTTGAATATTCATGAACGCTGATGCCGATACGGGTCATCACGTAGCTCGCAACGTCACAGTCCAACGGCGCTTCAATTATATGAAATAGACTTTAATGATATCATAAACCTGCAGGGTTTAATAGTTGCCTAACTGGCACAAGTAGGAGTGCTTATTCATTAATTACAGAAATCTATATTCATCCAAATGTCATTTGTCATCACATTCAAGTATACCCGTGAAGCATATGTTCCTCTTTATGTTGCATTTTCATTTAATTAGATAAATTCAGCATAACAAAACTCTAATGAATGTTATTAAAGGATTAGGTTATGTTATAATCCTCTCCTAATGACAGGGGGGGGAAAAAAAACACCATAGGCCCCGATGTTGTAAAATAATGTACACATGTTGTAAAGTAATTGAGCAGTGAGTTAGACTAAAGAGACACCGGTGTCACCCAAGATGACAAATGAGGGTCAAGAGGGGAAAGCGGTTGAGGGAAAGAGAAAAACGAAGATGAAGCCATGTGATTACATCACATCTACACACAGAACGCATCAAGGGGTCCACTTGTGCCGCACGTAAATATGAAAATAAATCACGACTGTATATCAATATAACAGGGACACCTCAGTATCTGTAATGACGATAGAGCAAAATCTCACCACTGTGTTTAAAAAAATGTTGCAGCAGCGATTTCACAGTAACACAACTTCCCGCCGGCAAAACTACGTCTTGTCTTAGCAGGCTTTGTTATTAAGTCAACAGCTCTTGTCCTGCAGGTGTTTAGATCACAAAACACAGCCTGCCCTGCACAGAGACGTCATCAGCGCACGCCAAATGTCAAATGACCAGATGCATGAGCGGTTTCTGCATTGGAGAAGAATAGTCTGTTTTTCTTACTGCTTCCCGTCAACGTGTTCAGGCTAGAGAAACTAGACACCACAGGAGGGAAAACCTGCTTACTTTGCTAGCTTACTAGCTAAATAATAAGAGGTATTGCTAAAATATGTAATAAGTGTAAAAGGTTTGAGAATCACAAGTGTGGCCGATTTGCACACGTGGCGCCTGCAGCGATACAGTTGACAAAAAATATCAGCAACTTGACGATAATGCTTTAAAACAACTGAGCTCGGAGCTATTAAAAAAAAAAAATAGCCAAACTGTTTTAGCAGAAAATTCACAATGGTTATCTTATAGACTAATTTTCATCCATGGGAAGTTAGAATAAGTACTTGGTTGTGTAATTTTACACTTGGTGGGTGGGCAGGCGTATCAGAGCCCCATATATTCATAAAAAAGCAATTAAAAGTCACATTTCTATAATATGTCCTCTTTAAAATTCAAGGGGAACTAAAAGGTCAAGACCAAGCCATAACTGAGATTTAGTTCATAAAAATGTTTCCATTTGTATATGAGACTGATTCTATAATAAAGCACAAGGCTCTGCGATGTGTGTGACTTTACCTCAAATAATCAAAATAGAAGTTACCGCAAAGTTAACATTGTGGTGAGTCTATGGTTTTGCTTCTTAAAACATGCGAAACGTCATTTTACTGCATTTGCATGAAAAGGTTGTCGCGCATGCCTTCAAGATCCCTCTAGACATCCGCGTCGATACACAAGCTCAGTCCGGCGAGCGAGATGCTTAATTTCAGGGTGTTGACGGCGGCTCAAAGAGGAGCGTAAAATCAGCAAGTGAGGGGGAGTTTGCATGCAGAGGCCTTTGCCACCTCGCCGCTCGCTGGCGCAGAACGTCTGGATTTATTCTGAGAATGCAACGTTTGATGGAGACATGTGGGAAGGCATGGTTGTTTGGCTTGTGTTGCAAATGTGAAAGTGGTGTCACTTTATTCATCTGTTAAATGCATTGGAACTTTTCATAGCTAACATCATGATAGTTAATATAGATTTGTAGCTCTAGGTCAGGGGTGTCAAATTCATTTTTCATCATAGTCATAGTTTCCCTCGGTAGGCCGTTATCACTGTCAACGTCTTCTGGATACATACAGTATAGGCTACACAACAAACTGATGAATAACTGGTTTTGAAATCAGAGACTAGTAAAAAAAAAATCAAATATTTTTAAAAAGACGAATGGTAATAAGAATTGCTAGGAATGTCTATTTTTTAAAATGAAGACAAGTTGTAATTTTAGTAATGACACAAAGTCGATGCAAACTTTGTCTTTGCGGGCCACATAAAATGATGTGGTGGGCCGTATCTGACCCCCAAGCCTTACGTTTGACACCAATGCTCTAGGTCAGGGGTCGGGAACCTTTTTGGGGGACAGAGCCATACATGCCCATTTTTTACAAATAATTTCCCATGAGAGCAATACCATTTAAAAAAAACGGCTAGATACTAGTAAATGCATGTATTTTAATTAAGACCAACGATTTTTTGAGTGTACTAATGTATTTTTAATGACGTCACCAAAAGAGCCATAGGTTCCCGACGCCTGCTCTAGGTAGTACAATTTGAATATTTGCGGCTACTTCATGAGATGACAGTTCTCTGAATGATTATGGCCTCATGAACTTTCTTTCCTGCGTCCAAAACGTTGGGCAGCAGAGGCTCATGCAGAGTGACAGGCATGCCGACTGGCACCAAGACACATGTGGGACATGTGAACATGTTGGGCAAGCTGCTGAGCACACTGAGCGATAAGTTATAAGAAGAATCAAGGAGAAAGATGGCTGTGAGGAAGAACAAGAATAACTAAAGGCGACGTCTGGAATAAGAGAAAAAAATAGTCTGAGCTAAAAGTCAGATTCACGGCGGCTTTAATTGGCTGAAAGGAATTTCTATGCGTAACAACATGCACTTTACTCTGAAATGTCATTACAAGTTGAAATTAGCTCACTGTAGAAGCAATTAGAGAACAGACTACAGAGTAATACCCGCTTCCGTGAGATATGGTAGACAAATTGTTGTGCTATGAGAAGACAAATGTGCTCATCTTGATTGGGGGGAAAAAAACATCGATTGAAGTGACTGGCTACGTTACCCCCTCAGATCGCATCTACTTGAACTGGCGCAATCAGCGATAGCGGGAAAAACATTTTTTTTACCCGCCCGTATTTACTGCCATTTACCATTGATTGCACGTAGTTAATGAGGAAATACAGCAGTTAAAGTTCATCTGATGAATGTGCTTTTCTCGCCACGTATTACGACATACTAAATCCAGACCTTACCGGCTTTTTGACATCTGTGGCGGCGCCAGATGTTGCTGCTGTCCTCCTGGCTGTCTCACCGGCTAAGTGCTTCTCTAGAAAGGTCGTCACAGAGACACATGAGGGGTTAACAACACAGACCATAAAATGATTCTAGCAATATGCTGCCTGTGAGTCTTACATTATGGTTGATATTTATAATTTGGTGGTATTCTTTTCAAATAAGACTTACGTTTTTATCAACTTTTCACACCCAGTGGAAGTCAACCAGTCAGTCAATCACTTTGCCAAAGTCATGATGCCCATTAATAATAAAAAAAAATAAAAAAATACAGTTCATTATCCATGTTGCAAACATTTGACCTGCGGTATGTGCTTCGAAGCTGCAAATATTTTGAAGATCATCTTGCCCCACATGTGTGTGTGTGTGTGGGGGGGGGACTCCAGTGAGGGCTGCTGTTATGTCCCTTAAACAACAGACTGAAGCTACACAAGCAAAGCCATGTACTTTGACAGTTCATTTGACTATTTACAATTATAAAGAAAATATTTAAAATCATGCATTACTTAGCATGCAAGACTAATGTCTTATCTGAAATGGTTGCACTTTTGCTCATTTAGAAAAGTGATTCTCAAACATTTTTAAGTGGTGCAAATGTGTTCTTTCTATGGTTGTTCTAAGAGTTCTCACCTGCTGACTCCTTGGTTGGACAAAGGACCCGAGCAACTGGGAAAGGTTGCCTTTGTATCTGCCTGATTGGCAAATTATTTCACCCATTTTTCTGGCCAGATGATTTAAGACTAAATTCAGTGGTCCGTGCAGAAATCATGACACGTTGGTGTTTTGATTATATGAAAGGACTGTTGGGATTTTTCGGGATAACATTGAACACAATTTTCCAAGAAATTTATTGTCCTTGTGATGTTTTCAAAAATATACAACTTCTTGGGTACTCAGCCTTAAAAAAAAAAGTGCTTTTTGAACATCAGCAGTATTTGCCCTGTCAAGAGAATGTGTGGATGGATAAATATTTCGTCAGCCCAAATAATATGTATAGCAAATAGCGTATGTAGGGTTTAAATGGCCTTCCGGGGCAGGTTTGCAAGCCACGCATCCTTTTATTCCCATGCCCGAATCCTTAAAACGTCCACCGTCAGGTGCGATAAAAGAAACGTGAACTTGAACGCATCACCCATGAGAATTTCTCACTGTATGGTGTGACTTCAGGAGTGTATTATCATGCCAGCGCGTGTGGAGGTGTGTGACTGTACTCAAATACATTTTGGCTTTGGTGTGAGAGTGTGTGTGGGTGCATGAGTGACTTTTCAGGAAGCTCACCATGCTGATCGTGTCTTTGTCCGTACTGATTGGTGGACCTCAGCACACTTTTGCAGCAAACAGTGTGCATGTGTGCCGCTCCGGTCGTGCAGATAGCCACAGTGAAGGAGGTTGCGGCGGCGCCGGAGAGTGGCATCGTCGTTAATGATGGCGTGGGAGAGCCACCCGTGTGGTGGCTAAATAATAAATGCGGCCTATCGTTTTTTGTGTGAAGCTTTTCCCGGCGTCTAATGGCTCATACACTCAACCCTGAGAGTGGCATGTCATTTATGAACCAAAATAGCAAACAAGCCAGTTTCACGCCATCAATTTGGAAATCTGAGAGCAGTCAAAGCAATAAAAACAACATTAAAGTCATTCAATGTTAAATAAATGTGTTGAAAAGAACATTGTACCACCTTCCCCAAAGAGCAAGGAGTGTCAAACAATTTTTTTTCGCGGGCCGCATTGTAGTCATAGCTTCTTCTTTCGGAGGGCCATTATGACTGTCAACCCAAATAAATGTATGAGCACTTCATATTATAGACAGTAAAAGCTACAAAACAAACTGACAAATAACTCATTTTCAAATCAGACGAGTAAAAACTGGTCAAATATTTAAAAAAATGATATTATTGAAGACAATTTGCAATTCTAGTAATGACACACGAATTTGATGCACAATTTGTCTTCGCGGGCCACATAAAATGATGTGGCGGGCCGTATCTGGCCCCCGGGCCTTGAGTTTGACACCTGTGCCATAGAGTGTAGGCTACAGTAAGAGAACAAGCAAAGTAAGGACGTAATATTAAATAAGTGAATATAAAAAGTCTACACACCCCTGTTCAACTATAAAGATTCTGTGATATTACGAGACCAAAATAAATCATTTCCATTTTTGTCCCCACCTGTTATGTGATCATAGCTGTATATCTTTATTATTATTTTTTAATGATTTTCCATGGCCCAATGGGACCAATGTTGAACTAGTCCCAATATTTATGCTGCAATATATAATATATGCTCTAAAGTGCACCTTTTTTCACAAGTAATTTGCAACTTCTCTTTCCTGTTCTCAACCCCCCCCCCAACCCCCCTTCTCCTCTTCTGTTTTTCCAAGAAGGTGATGCTTCCTACAGGAGCGGCGTTCCGGTGGTTCCAGTAGGACTTCTCCTCCACTCCCGTACCCAAAGCTCTGCCATCAAGTGCAATGCCAACTCTTGGATTGTCTCCGCAAAACAGACACTGGCTAATAAATACACGACAAAAAGGAAAAAAAATACTTAAACGGTAAAAACAAACAAAAACAAAGCAGAAAAACCGGCTAATGGATGCGCCGACTTATTCCTTGAACCAAAAATGAAGCGTGAAGAAAAGCATCTACGGAAACTTTAATTCCCTTTTCTATGTTTCCATTTTGGTACCTTTTGTCCTTTTTCCAGCAGCTTTTTTTCCATGTCGCCTGAACACTGAACTGTTTATTGCCAGAAGCAGAAATGATGGGCCCCAGTGTGGACAATCAACTAATTTCTGTGTTTGGTGTTAATGTTGTTCATGTGTGGAAAGATACAGTACTTGTGTAGAGAATGTACTTTTACAGCTACATATTTTAAAACTAGTGGCTAATGGCAAACATTCTTGTAATTCTTTACCATTATGTTACTGAAACAATGGTTAAACGATTTGACCATTGACAAACAACAAAATGGTTAAGCGACAGATTTTCACATTCGGATGCTGTAAAATTTCATATCCAAACCGGAAACAGAAGCGGAGACTCCGCCGTAACGTCGTCCGTCATCATCAGCCCTCGTCTGCATTTCCAAACTACGTTGGCCCCTACTGAGCATGCCCCATAGCATGCTATCCGGCCGATAGCACTAAGAGACAGCACTTGCTCTGAGTCTACCCTACTGAACGCACTGAAACAAGTTTTTTTTTTTGTTTTTTTTTTTGTATTTGTTTATTTGTTCTATTTTCATGATTTTTGTTACGTTGCCGGGTAGCTGCAGCTCTTAAGAATAACCAATCTTTGTATTTGTTTAGAAAATTGGACTGGTTTTTGTGAATAAAGAGGAATGCATGTATTCATGTCGAATGTACAATTGGAATGTTTGTTAACTTTGTCTTTTTAAAGACCAACTCATTGGATAAAAAAAAGATTTTCCATTCGAGAGAATGCAATAGGAAAAAAAATGTCATCACTGTTAGCATCGCAACACCTTCGTTAAGTGTACAAGTGGAGTTCCAGGTAACATATTTTCAAGGGGAGAACCCGTAAACGCCCCGCAGGAAGGCCAGAGCTGAGATTCGAACCTTGAACCGTAAGGCTGATATGCTAACCGCAATTGCATCATGTGGCGGCCACCCTGCCTAACATCACAACACTAAATCTTGACTGACAGATGCTGAAATGTAATTTCTGTCAAGATACACTGTACATATGTAGACTGGAGTCTAAAAAAAAAGACAGTTTGGCATAACTTCTCCATCTTCTTGTCATATTCCCATGATGAGAAATGTTACAAAAATCCAAAGAAAATACAAAACATATTTGGGCGACTTTACGTATACGTACTTTTTTCCTTAAAAAACCATGTTGATTAACAAATTACACGACCTCGGGCTTGTCTGACTTTAGAGTTAGCTCTGACGCTGCTAAAGAAGCCTAAATAGAATGTTGTCTGTTTCCTTCTACACATGCGACACATTAACGGAATCAAAGAAGTAAAGTTGGGCTCAGGACAAGTGAAAAGCTTCAACATGTGGCCAATCTCACACGGGTCTTAGTGTAATTACTAATTCTAATGACTCAGGTCTGTAACGCTGGAGTAAATTTCCATTTCCTGCAAAGTGATGATTCTAGCTGATGTTTTTCTTTTGTATTTTTTCCGTTTTAGCTTTTTTTCACAGCTCCGTAGTCTCTCTTTGTCTCTCTCTGTCTCTCTCTATTTCTGTCTCTCTCACACGTCCAGGTAGTGATGCAGAGCTCCGCTGCAGCCGTGGTGCTGAGTGTTTTTAATTAGCGCACATCCACGGCGGAAGGCCCAGTATGGCGTACGAGCTCGTGATCAGCTTGGCGAGCAGAGTTGGAGAGAGTGGCTGTATCCCCCCGCCTCCCTTTCTCCACCCCCCCCACACCTCCACTGATGACAGTGCTGGGCTACTGCCATCGCCATGGCGATGGGGGGAGTGCATGCGTGAGTGCGTGTGTGCATGTGTGTGTGTGTGTATCTAGGGGGGTGGCTGAGGCCTTTCATTATTAATGTGCACCGCGGCGTCCTTACCTCCTCTGAGCCCGCACAGCTCACTGCCTGACCTGCCATCCAAGGGAGATGGGAGTGGGGGAGGTTGGGTTAGGAGGAGTGGAGGGGGGGGCTGAGATAAAGAACGAGAGGAGTCGGCGAGAAAAAAGCAGCGTGCATGGAGCAAAGCCTCCAACTTTAAAGAAGAAATTAGTTTTACCTGAACAGCGTAGACAGAAAGACAGGAGATGCAAATTAGATTAATAATTAAAGTTGGAGGAGGATTTTAGGTGTGGCTGCACCTGCCCGCTGAGGTGGAGCAGGGTTTGTGTGTGTGTGGGGGGGGATAAGTGGCTAGGTCAGGCGGTGGCGGCTGCCTCCATGCAAAGGGGGCGTTCGGCTCGGTGAGCAAGCCTGTCACACCGGGAAAATCCTGGAATCTTATCAGCGCCTCGCAGACACTGAGCCGCGCTGATCTACTCACCCTCATCGCCAGCAGACGTGCCCTTCCCCCCACCCAAAGGCCCCCACTTCGCGGGCCGGCCCCAGCTCGTCGCGTTCACCAGCCCGGTCGCACGGGAAGATAGCAAGAACCGATGCGGTCCAATTGTTGTTGGAGGGAGGAATGTGGCTTGTAAAACGGGACTTTGACAGGAAAGGAGGCGTTCGAAATTAGTTGAGAAAGGAACTTTTTGAAAGAATGGTGAGGGCCCCTCCTCTGGCTACTAGTGTCGAGAGATGTATACTGTTGTGAAAAACAAATATGCTCACATAGCTTTGCTACTGTTGTGAACTGAGTAACTAAAAAAATGCTAAATTAGCCAACGATCAAAAGAGATCTTCAGAAAAGATGGACAATTTTTGAACACCAGAAAGTTATCATGTGTTTTAAGCTGGTTCAAGATACGCCCTTGCCACAAATCATTTTTGTAGCTGACAACATCTCTCTTAAAATTCACAGCAATTCTCTTAAGAAAAAAAGCCAGTGTTGAAGACTATTTTGTTTCTGTTGCCATGGTCATCAATGCTTCCATTTTCACAATCCTCCATGTCCTTGTTTCTTTCCCTCACCTTTGAAGACCAAGATCTCAATCAATCGACTTTCCTCATTTGTGCAAGCTGAAATAAATAATGACTATGACTTAGTAAGAAATAGAAAATATGTTTTCAAATCTAGGGAGGAAAACCTTAAAGCAACTATAAAAATAACAGCTATAAGTATAGATGCAGTTCTTGAAAAAAAAAATACTTAAGACATTCACTCCCATTGACAACTATAGCCGTCCAAAATATAACACCCTGGAACACCGGCACGGTCCAGCACAACATTCTGTCCCAAAGTCAATCAAAAATTTGATACTATTAAGATAGTATCGTTGCTATACATCCCTGGCTAGTCATGACTTAGTAGCTAGCGTATGTCCCGATGAAGGTGACATTTTGGTCGTTATTTTTCTCCATCTTACAAATCATGTTGTAAAAACTGTGAAAGGGCACACATCCACACACGCAGGAAGAGATTAAGTCCAAATCAATCGTTGTGGCTGGACGGAGGAGAGAGATTTCACCCGGGGTTCTCGTTAAGGTCTGACACATGCGGCAAAGGCTTGAGGGAGTGTTATTACCAGGGTGATGCTTGATAAGACGCTCGTTTTTTCCACGCCGCGTCCCACGGGAAAACGCACCGTGCAGCCATGGAAACCGTACGGCTAGGTGTTGTGCTATAATTGGGCCGACGTTTTTCACGGTGCTGCCTCGCTGCCAGGTACGTCTTCACGTGTGACGTTGCAGTCAAGCCGCAGTGAAGAACGGGACACCTTCAAGGATGTGAGCTTACTTTTTAGGTTTCTAGGACAGATGTCACCTCCCCGTGGTTTGGAACACAATATGGTTTGTTTGGATTTGCGCACCTGAGTCAGAAACGATGGCGTAATATGGCGGGAGGGAAAAGAAGGGGGAGGGCAGAGGAGGGCGGCCAATCCCTGCTCAGTCTCTGTAACTTGGTTGATGACATCAATTTCCCGGGTATCGATGGCTTCCCTGGCCCTGAGCTACATTCCCTTGTGCACTTTGCATGCTGCGTGCTTTGTATAGCAGGACATGACTCACACTCTCGAGCGCCTTTTCCCAATCGTTGCATGTCCGGCATGTAACCCTACTCATTTTTTGGAAACGCACTCTATGAGGGGAAAATGCTCACTTCATTAATTTATCACTTCAGGGCTTGTCGAGAGTTCTTATTTGGAATCACAATTTTAAATCTTAATTTTACCAAGACAAAAGCTAGCTTGAAACTTGTTGTCTTCCTCACACTTTCGAAAAACGTGTGTTACTGAAAAAGCGAGACAGTGCAAATCATCCAGGTAGCATGATGTCATTATTGAATTGTCATGCCGTTTTTAAATAGCCATTCAAAATTTAAGAGCCTCAGTTCCGTCATAATTATGTCACCCTCAGCGTCGTTATTGGCAATCATTTTTCTGTCAACCCTAAACCATCCAGAGGTTTAAAAATGTTGGGGCTGTGGTTACTCCGGCAACAAGGAGGTGTTGGGCTTTGCGTCAGGCCTGGAACAAGTCAAGGTGGAGACGAGGAGATGGAGTTTGCTCGCGATGCCCAAAGTCTGCGTGTTTGTTCTGCTGAGATCGGAAACTGGCCTGTGGCGTGTACGCATCCCCGCTTGCTTTATCTCTGCACTCTTGGCACGCGCCATCCAAATTAATTGCCTCGCTGTGAGGGATAGCGCAAGATGGACAGGAAGCGGCAGAGAGGTTCAATCCTTCTATTGGAACCGACTTTCTACAAGAAGAATGAGTTGAAAAGCTAGCTCCCATGTGACCCGTGGTCATGGTTTCCCCTTTAATGACCCCCCACAAATATTCTCTTGGGTTTGCAGGACAATCAGCTGTCGCTGCATCTTATTTCTAAATCGACCCCCCCAAAATAAAGCTTGTGTAATGCACACGAATAGCGTCACAAAAGAAAATCACACTTTAACTGTAATTTATAAGAACATCAAATATCTAATATACTTGACCATTGCAAGAAATGTAATATTCTCATATTTATGCATATAATGCAACCTTGTCAATTGACACTGACAGCAGCGCTAATGCTACTAGCAAGAGCGCTAGTCATGTCAGCTCTGCACATGTACTGGATAATGAACTATTTAGTATTTTGGATTGAAAAAATGCTCTCTACTCAACTGGGGTTCATTTCAGTCACAAAGAGCACACACACGCGGCAAGATAGGTGGCAGTCGAAATAAACACGATTGTAAATTCAATTGTGACTTCTACTGAATAGAAGCAAACAAATAGTGCCACACTTAAGAGGTTGAGTATGTGCTACTTTGACTGTTTGTGTACTAGAAAATCTCTAAGGCCCTCTCGGGCAGTTCACTGCTGTGTTTACTGGCGCGACATTGAAGCCACGATAGGAAATGGCCTCGATGAGATAAAACCCGCTTTCTGCGTGCTTCTCTGCAGGGTTCTCTCTCTCTCTCTCGCGGGCACGCACACACATGCGTGCACACGCACACATAGGTCCATGTGCCATGCGAGGTGGGGGTAGAGCAGTGTGGGCTGGAGGACAACGATGGCCCACAAGGTCAGCATATAAGGTTGTTGTTTTTTTTTTCCCTTCCCTCGCCCAGCCCAGCCGAGCCGAGCCGTGCGCCGCCTCCCCGGGTCTCTCCTCTATCTGGTCAATATGGCCACGCAGCTTCTAGCGATCAATGTAGGGTCAATACCTTTCAGACGCCTGCTTCTTTGTGCGCTCACTGATTTAGCTACCACCTACCCAGACCATCCTTTTTTTTTTAACCTTTTCTTTTCTCGCTCACCGTATTTTTATGACCCGAGCTCTCACTTAAATACAGCGACCTGCTGAAATTAAAGACACGACGGTAAATCAGAAGGGCATAAAGTAAAGCACCCCATTGGGAAAGTTTTTTTGCTGACATGTTGACTTTTATCCTCGGATACGTTGCCACGCATGTTCAATAGCTTCATGTAGTAGCGAAAAACCACACACGATTGAAAATGCAGCCTCTGTTGGCGTTTGAAAAAAAAGCACCCCCAAATCCACAGGTGAATACCCAATCCCCCTGTAGATGGGGCTAGATTAAGTCTAAAAGATCCAACCTGTGATATAAGAGTGCCTGCACACACTCAGTCAGGCGTGCTATCAGGTGACCTGCGTGAACATGCAAATGACAAGAAGTCCGACAGCAGACCTGCAGCCTGAAGCCGAAGCGGCTCACAGCGTCGAGCGTGCGTGCTTCTCTCGCATCGATTCCGTCTTTAATGTACAAAGACGCTCTCGGCTTAGCGCTTCGTTAGGACGCCGCTCTTCCAGACTGACTCAGCTCAGCAAGAATACATGCATGCATATTAAATGGAACAGGCCTAATAGGAAAGTGACTGAATTTAAAACAACAGTCAATGGAAAGCATGGAATATACAGGGAGGCCTAAGCGGTGGTTAAAAAGATTTCCCATTGACATTTGGCCTAAAAAAGTTTGGAAAGACGCCTCCCTGTTGTTTTCGAGGATGCAAAACACTGTTTGCGTGTGGAGGGAAGCCCAAAACACATTCGCAACCTCAGCCAAAGCTTGTTTGAGTTACAATGTGCTCTCTTGGGCAAGATTTTCTCTACATAGTTCAAATAACAAACATGGAATCAGGCCTCCTCCAAATGTGGATGAAAATGTTATGATGATTCTGTCAACATAAGCTACTTATATGAGTACGTATTTATTCTTGCTTCAATCTATTTTCTTTCTCACAGAAACTTGTGTCAAATGACTGTTCCTCGAGGTCACATGACCGCACAAAGACATTTGGCGCAACGCACCCTGTTTCCGTTTGTCAAGGCGAGATTTTCAACACAGCTCTCATTGGAGTGTGCAGTTGAACGGAATGTGCAATTTCGTTCTCATATGCGTTGCGCATCAAAGATTAGTGTTGAACATAGAGCAATTAGATCAACTTTCTCGTCAGCACACCACACAAACTCTCCAGTATTTTCATCTCATCCGACAACTACTTTTGATCAAGGAATCGAAACACTGCTGTCTTGAATTTGACAGTAACGTGGCTATTGCACCCTTTGAACCGACAACAACGGTTGACAAACATCTTGCGTGTAGATGTGACGGATGATTGGAAGGCACCCGCGGCGTCCGCCGACATTATGGTAATTGTCATTACTGGGGTTGGAGTGCGTGCGTGACTGACGCCATTAGGGAAAGTGCAATTACAGTAGGCTTTGGTGACCTTGCTGACTCGTAGAGGTCAGGGATTCTCATTAGAGCATGGTGGAAGGCAGCCCAGTGTCTCCACTCTGCCAATCAATAAGAGCGGAGCGTGGTCGGCGCTAATCAGAGCTTTGACGCAGCCTCACGCCCCCCCCCCAACCTCCACGCTCCCATCGCCACACATCTCTGCCGCGCTTCCTCTGTTCCACCTTTTAGCTCTCTTATTACCACGGCGAAAGAATCATTTTGCTCTAGCATGGCGGCAAAGCTGTAAGCTGCCTTGGACAAAATTGCGCGGAGGAAGTCGCAAAAGACACAGAAAAAAATGCAGGTCAAGCATTTTAAATTATGTATTGGGCATCTTAGCTTATATGTAGTATTTATTTACATGACTGCATCAGCTGTTATGTTGGTGGTTTAGGAGAAGTAATCAATCCATAGATTCAAATAATTAATAATCGATTAGTTACTAGGTTTTGGTTCTCGACTTTTGATATGCCAGATTTTTGGAGAACTTTTGATTCGCCCGCCTGCTGCTGCTCTGTGAAGCAGTTCAGCCAGGCCAACACAGCGACACAGTCTTCACGTATCCGCGCACCCGGGAGCAAAAAAAAAAGATGGTACTGGATGCACGTAGTGGTTATCCTCGCTAGCTTTGGCTATTCCGATCGCCGTTAGTCTTAAAATATTCATACCAACGGGACCACGGGACTGGCGGTGAGGAACGAGGGCAGTGAATTGAAGCTCTGTGTTAGTGGCCAAAATGTTATGTCCAATGATGGGTGGGAATAACTATGCGGCAACAAGAACTTTATTCATAACACGTTACGAAGCAGCCAACATCATGACGCTTGTTTCACTTAACGATCTTGCGTCATAACACTTCTCGTACTACGGCAAACAGTCCCAGCACAACTATGTAAAAATATTTGACTGAAAATGAGTTGTAATTTCATTCTCAAATTTAATAAAACTACACGTAACTTTTTTTTTTTTGCTCCTCAATGGCTCCTCAAATTTAATAAAATTACATGTAACATATATATTTTTTTTGTTCCTCAAAGACCTATTGGACCAAATTACATTTTTGACCTGGAATAAAAGCTGAGTTTTTTATTAGGGTAGCATGGAAAAAGACGTGGAAATAAATGAGGCTGGATATTTTTTTTTTTTTAAACCCTCTTTTTTTTTTTAAGTGCGGGTCTAGTAGAGGGATAAAACAATTTAAAACAAAGGCTCACTGAGTGCATTTTATGGAAAAGGTGATAAATATGTGACATGTCGAGGCAGCGCACACATTGATGAGCCACAAAGCCGCAGCTACGTTTCATGAAGCAGCCTGACGACACAGCGTCCGTCCATTGGCTGCCTGTGGTCGCTCGTAATGGATTGTAAAGCTCGGTGCAGTCACCCCCCCACAACTACCCCACCCCCCATCAACACGCACACACACGCACACACGCACACACACACGCACAGCTACCTCCAGGCAATACTGCATTCAGCTCGCACTCTAACGCTCTGCTTTGCTCTCCCAGCTAAGCTAAATCCAACTTCTCTGGTCATTGCCCACATCACCAATACCTCCCAAAATGGGAAAATGTCCTACAGACTCAGCGTTGGTCTCGACCAGATTTTGGAATGAAAAACTCACAAGACCGTGAATAGAGTACTATCCTAGTTTGTTCAACTAGAAAAAAAACAACAACCATGTTTAAATACAGTTTGACGCCTCAGATTTTTGAGAAGTGGGATGGTTACCTACAAGGCCATCATGTCCAGTAGGAAAATGTGACCCCTGTGCAGTAGACCCCAGGTGACACTTGGGAATTTGGAATAGTGCAGCAGACCAGAGCATGCTGTCACTCCAGTTGTGCACGTGATCCGGATTCCATTCCAAAGAGATGGAATCTTTCATCTTGTGGTCAGTGTAGATGTCTTCCAACCCCTTCGACCGGGTTTGAATCTGAGTTTGTTCCTCAGGGTCCTGTGACAAATGATGTTAAAAGTTAACTCGATGGTTTGTGCAAAGACATCCATCACTTGGAATTTGGAAAGATTCAGGGCAGGTGACAAGAGACGGACGACAAGGATGTCGCCTGCTTCTTGAAGGATAGTGGGATCCAAAGTTCAGCAGACTTTGACGAGCGATCAAGAGAAAAAAGGCCAGAAATACAAAAACAGCATATTTCAGCACCGTTGTGTCACAGAATGGAAGCAAGCCACCCAACCTCATGGATATCATCAAGCACGCATTTAAGAGGAGACATAAAAAGTAATTCCCCCAAGCCAGCCAAAAGTCGGCTCAACAAGGCTGCAAAGTCCACTTGCCAACACTGACTCACTCAAAGGAAAAAAGATTCAAGGGTTCTCCCTTGTTTGCTCCTGCCAACGCCATCAAGCACGTTTATTGTCTTATACAGCAAAGCTCTTCTCCCTCCCCCTGAAGGAAGTAGCAGCGCATCAACCACATAATTTGTCATTGGCGGACACTTTGGGGACTATGATGAATCTTGTCATGCAGAGCGACCTTGTTCCAGCAACTTTTTGCAACCAAAAGACATGAAGTGCTGACAACGATATTGACAAACACGAAACGGCAGGATGGTCTAACGAGTGCGGTTTTCATAAATGAATCAAAATGTTGATCTATTAATGGAAAATCCAGCGAAGTAGAAAACATCCTACTTTAAATTAAAGGTCTCTAAGTGATTATCGAAAATAATTATGGATTCAGTTGATAATCGGTTAGTTGCCGATTAATCGTTGCACAGCTAATGTAGTTGAATAGACCGATAATCATGAAACTGTCGCAGTCTTCTACTATTTAGAACTATATCACATATAGTCAGGCACAGTTTTTCTGTTTTGCCCCCAATGTGTTGTGCCTCCTCGCTGCCGTGCCGCCGCCACATCTATAATCCCTTTTATTGAAATCCGTGTCACCTGCCGCCTGCGCAGTCCAGCACCCTGAAGCGTTCCACGTCTGGCATCGTGACGGGCACTGCGGCGAGAGGGAGCCAAGCGCAGAACACAGTACGGCTTTAATGGCGCCTTTTTAGCATCTCTTCCCATTTTTTTTACAGCATCAGTTCACAACGCAGCTCTCTGCGCGAGCGCTTTTCTGACGACGGCGTCAGATTTTGCCACGAGCGTGACGCCCTCCTGCTGTTATTGCAAGGCGCTGTCACGAGGCCTGCCAACGCCGGTGGTCGTGAAGATGGAGGCATGCGGGGCATCGAGGCTGGCTACGTGTCGTAGCTTTTCGCTTCTCTCAAAGCACACGACGCCAGAAAGCGTTGGGGAAAGATTGAGACGGAGAAGTAGCCCACACTAGGGGGGAGGTGACGATGATGATGATGGTGGTAGTGACGGGGGGGAGAGGAAAGCCAGAGGGAGAGAGGAAGAGGGAGCGTGAGGCAATTTTGCAAACCTGTGACACATAAATTATTAACAAAGTCTGGCTAAATGCGTAAACTCTCCCTGCTTGCTTGCGCCCTCTTCATTCTTCACACTTACCCTCCTGTGCAAAACACTCACACACGCACGCACGCACGCACAAGCACGCCCGTCGAGGTGGCATGTGATTGCTCATAACATGAAGCCAAGCATGTCAGAGGCTTGCAAAGGCGTCAGGTGCAAGGAGGCCCGCAACGAGGCGGCGAGGGAGGCTCGGCGAGAGTAGTGAGCGGCGATAAAAAGTGCGACAAAGACATAACCAGCAGGATGGTGAAAGACGGCCATGCCACAAAGGCGCCTGTGCATATGTTGCATCTTGGAGCAGATGTGCAAGGCAAACGAGGCAGCGAACAAATAGAGACGGCGGGAACATGTGGCGTGACTTTGAATAAGGCTGTTTGATTCCAATTGAAAAATGTTTCGAGTGAACGTTTACTGCCGCTTGGCTCTTTGTTTGGGGAGCCGTGTGGCTTTGCTACTAATCACGAGGCGGCCAGTCCATTTGGTATTCTCTAATCAATTGGCTATGTGTGTGTGCGTGTGCGTGTGTGTGTGTGTGTGTGTGTGTGTGTGCGTGTGTGTGTGTGTGTGTGTGTGAGGCGCTGCTTGAGCGGTCACTCTGCCCCTCGGGCGATGGTGTGTGTTTGGGACGGAATGGATCCTCCCCCAGGAGTGCAGAGGAGATGTGTGTGTGTCGGTGTGTGTGTGTGTGTGCTCGTGCGTGCGTGCAAAGCGTGCGTCGCCACGATACTTTTGCCGCAGTCTGTCCACTCCTACAGAAGTCTGGCAACACATCTCCACAAGCACAGCTTCCAAACAGAGGCCTCCACATGAGCAAAGCGCTTTTCTTCATAAAAGCCAAACATTATGATTTTGTCTGTAATGAGGAAGGCTTACAATTTCCTTAAAAAAAAAAAAAAAAATCGCCATTAGAGGAAGCAAGAAATATACAAACTACTCCAATTATGCAAAATGAAAAAAAAAAGCAGAATAAATGGCCGTTTTCAAGATGTACGCAAAATGTCATCAATGATGTCATCAAGCAAACGTCAATGCCGAACATAGATATTCATATATGTTAGATCATATGAATATTTTAATGAGATTTTCCTCATGCGTCACATAAACACCAGAGCATGCGACACCTCTGTCTATCTTCTAAAAATCAACCAATCGTTATATCGCTTTTACACGCAGAGTGCGACCCACTGAGCCTCATCCGCAGCGGGCCGCCTTCCGCCATTACCTGCTCATACCGCGTTTTGCCGACGGCGCCCGGCCATAAGCCGTCTTGACCTTTACGCACGAGAGAACTTCCACGTTGGGTGCGAGCCAGTCGCAGAGGCACTTTGCATCACTTGAGAGATTCAATTGCTTTTATGTGTCGCGGCTAAATGGATGCAAAGATGCAGGCGCCTCCCCACGGAGCTCGGCCATCGAAACACCGGCGTCAATGTGGAATAACAACATTCCACCACCAGACTTTCCAACAGCTTCGTACTCCAGGCTGTTAGGATCCTGAACTCGCTCCCCCTTTCAGCGTAGCGTCCTGTTCTTGCTGTATGCTCACTGGCTCGGTTTTGCCCCTCATATTCAATGGGTTATTGGTCTGTTTTTATTCATCGCTCATTTTATTTGATTTATTATTTATTATTTATGGTTTGTGCCTACTTGTTTTTGTTTTGTGTCGCCTACTTGTATGTCTCGTCACCGTGGGATGGAGGAAACGGAATTTCGGTTTCTTTGTGTGTCTTGACGTATGAAGGGATTGACAATAAAGCTGACTTTGACTTTGACTTTGACTTTGATTTTAGGAGGAAACTGTGAAAAGAGAAAAGTGCTGTATTGTTTATTGTTGCAGGCTTTGTTACAAAGATGTGTGGGCTTCTATTTTTTTTGTAATCAAGCCAGGCATGCAATAATAATAATGATAACGATGATAAGGAATTAAGGAAGTGTGCCTTTAAGACCAAGCTAAACCTGACCACATCTGCCGATGGACCCGTCCTGGTCATTAGCATGCAAAGCTAATTGCGACGCAGTGGCTACGCTTGATCTCTTTCTATGTAAAGCCCGAGATTGAATCAGCTCGATGATCACAACGGCCTAACAACATATAAAATGTGCTGAGATAGAATAGCAAGTCGATGTTAATCAAGATGTCCATTTTTGTCACGCTGGCTAATTTTATAAGGATTCCGGGCGAGGTATATTATTGTGATAACTAATTGTACGTTTGTTGGTTAGTCATCAGGTTAGTTGGTTAGAATCAGGCAGGTAATAACAGTTTACAGAAAGGCTGTCCCCATTTTGAAACCCAACTTAAAGATATTAGTAAAACAGGTAGCTTGCTTTGTTGAGCTAATGTCATAAATTTCAGTGGGGGGGGGGGGTTCCCCCCCACTTAAATTACTGCATAAGGCCCAAAAATATAAATTGTGTATTTTACAGTGCAGCAGCCAGAGATTTAGTTCTAGAAAATAATCCAAATGTAATTTCTTTTTCCCACTCAATGCTGTGATTTTTCTTTCAAGGTCCTCCTTCCATGTATTATTTATTTTAAATCAAATAAGTATATTGAATGCATTATATACTATAACACTATTATACTCTTCTATACTTTATAAGTTGACTTTGACCAACCAATCAGAAGCTCACAAAAATGCTGATGTCATCACGAGCCGGCTGGGCCAATTTCAAAATTTGGTTGGCTTAAGCAACGGGTGTAGTTTTACAGTATCTTGGGCTTACCAGCATGTACTGTATGTGTTTATCATGTAAATACATACATACATGACCGTCAGCCAACGTCCTCTGAAAGTATATCCAAGACACGCACGCCAGCACGCACGCAAAGCCCCTACGCCTCCGCCACCCCCTACGCCGAGTCCCCGGTTTGTCCCCCTGCCCACTTCCTCTGCAGCCTGTGGTGTTTCCGCTGGGGTGAGACGCTGCCAGCTCCCTCCCTCTGCTCCCCAGTGGGGTCCTGCCTCCCAGCATCTGTCAGGGCAGCTGTCTCTCCTCTCCAGCTCTGCACTGCACCACATTACGCCGGGCCTCCAAACAGGATCTTGAGCGACGCACACCCTCCGCGACGCTAGCGCAATGATTGACTTCTATCCCGTGAAGGTCACATGTTTTTTTTTTTTAGAGTCAGTGAAAAGGACAAACTTAGTCTCTCCGTGGCACGCTATGGGGATTTCCTTTCAAGTGTGTAATACACGTTTGTGTGGCTATTTAATTAAATAGGTTATGTGCGTAATATACACTCACCGGCCACAACATTAGGTACACCTGCAGTGTCTAATGACTTGGTGGGGTGGCAAACAGCGAAGATACAAAATTAAGACTTATAAAAACAGAACATGAGATCGAGGGGGTTTTACTGAATTCTTTATCCTCTGCATAGATATCAGTGGTGTCAAACTCATTTATGTCGTGGGCCGCATCGTAGTCATAGTTTCCTTCGGAGGGCCATTATGAGTGGGCTATACATTTAATGAATAACTAGTTTTGAAATCAGAGACTAGTAAATACTGTTCAAATATTTCAAAAAGATGAATGGCAATAAATGCTAGCAATATCTATGTAATATGTCTCTAAAACAGTAATTTTACCATTGTCACGTGAATTTATTGCACAATCTGTCTTTGTGGGCCACGTAAAATGATGTGGCGGGCCGTATCTGACCCTCAGGCCTTGAGTTTGACACCTATGGCATAGAATGACTACTGTCAATGCCGTAGTGATAAGCTAAGAGAGGAGCTGAATGAACTTTATAATTGCTGCTTCAATTGGCTGAGTTCAGCGCAGTAACACATGCTGTGTGTACAATGTGCAATAATACTTCATCCCTGGAGTATTTTGAGATGTTATTAAAACATCTGGCAATTGTTTGTGAGGAAAACAAATAAGTCTCCTTTAAATAGTATACAGCTGATAAGCAGTGTTTAAAAATATAATGCCATTAAAACAACAGAAAGCGTCGCGCATACTCATTAGCCTCCTGTTACACAAGTTCAAGAGTTATTCCTATAAATGAGTCCGCAACAAAGATTGGCAAGCATAGTGGAAAAGAGGGAGGGATGGTTCGGGTCCAGGTGTGCCTGGAGCTTCAGGAACTAAACATAAAAGGCTTCGAGCGACACAGGTGCTGAAAAATGATCTTTTTTTTCCTAGCCAGGTCCAGCAAAGCAGGCATGACTGCGTGTGTGTGTGTGTGTGTATTTGTAGTCATTCTGAGACGAGAAAATACACAACAAGCGGTGACATTTTGGCCATTTGTTTGTACTACGTCCACAAATAAAGCCTTTATCATTTCCGCCTAAACAATAAAAATGACCATTTGTGAGTACACGAGTGTAAATACGCTTAGTTCATGTTCAGGCTGGGCATGCGTGTTTATGTCACAGTCATATCAACAATAAACAAAGATGTGTTTCTGCTCATAACATTTTCCAACAAATTCCGCTTTCCAACCGCACAGACTCGGCAGTCTGTTTTGCACTTCAAACTAGTTCTGCGAAAACCGTACTCCAACGAACGCATCTGTTGGAACGACGCATCCTGACAAACAACAACAATGGAGTAGAACAAGAGTCTCCTGTGTATCCTCAGCATGTTGCTGTTGAGAATTTATTCAAGAAGACACTGACAGCTGCGAATTTTTTTTTCCAATGCAGCACTGTGGCGATTGAGTGGTAATACTGCCTTTTCCATAGCAGTGGGCGGAGCTACGTGCATTACACTTTCAATACACAACTAAAAACTTGCTTCAACTGGGAGTGGCATTAAACAGGTTGAAGACTATTTTGTTTTTTGCTTAACGGCTGCTGTCAGAAATTACATTGCTAACTACGGGCTTAGCATCCATACTGTAGCGTTCTCCTTTCGATAATACTGCCAGGAAAAACATTCCATTTTTAACCGGATCGTTGTTGCATAAATGCTGAATCCAAATGCTAACCAGGAAACTAATTTACACTCTACCAGCAAGGCCGCGCATGCCCACTCACGTGCACAAAAACCTAAAACATGTGTAAATGCTGACAAAAACACCCACAGCTCCCCATTGGGTAGAGGTCCATCCAGCGCAGATGTAGCTCTGATTAATTGGGCGCAACACTGGGAAAAGGGTCTGGAAACTACCTGGCAATTTCCTGCAGTAGCCCCCCACCTCCTACACACACACACATATCTCCCCTACAACCCGCCCCCTCCCGCTCGTGTTTGGATCACGCAAGTCAGCAGGTGGGCTGCGGGGAGGAGTGTCTGCCGTGTGGCGTTGATATTCAGCCTGCGTCCAGCGTGCTGGGCGCCCTACATTGCAGGCGCTCCCTCTGGCAACGCGTTGGCTCATCTCTAAGAGCTGGAAACACTGAGAGACCAAATGGTGCAGGTAGCACACCCACAATGGCGTGGTCAACCCCCCCCCCCCCCCTAAATAGTCAGGATAGAGATGTTAAAAGTGTTTGTCGCTGGCCCAATCTGCAAAGCGTGTGGCTTATCCAACGGAGAACAGTGAAGCTTTTTAATGAAAGCACAGGAAGGGGGGAAGCAGCTGGTGGCATGTGTTTGAGCCGCAAGGATAAGACCCCGTGCGTCGGGTTCGCCAGCACAACACCCCCCCCCCCCTTGCTCGCTCACTTTCCTCATCTCCTCGCGCCCCCTTCATCCCTCCCCTTTGGAGAATGTACTCCTTTGTCCGTTCCACGACCGCCCGTCCTGGAGTCGGGCCTGAGCTTCGGGGGCCTGCTGGGCGGCCAACGTCAGAAACGGAGCAATAGAACCGAGTTGAGCTGGCCGCCGCCGCCGCCGAGAAGTCCCCAGTGACACCCCACACCCCGAGCCGGGAACGGAAAAAGACAAAACGAATGCAACAGAACAAAACATCAACAACATGGCTAGGCAGGGAGAAGCATGGACAACACAACAAAGAGAAGTGTGAAAGACAATCAACCACACATCCCTCTTCCAGAAAACATTTCAGTTTACAACGCTATGCATTGCTTCCTTTGAAAAATAACTCCATCAAGTCATATTGGATCACTTCCTGGTACATGGACAGACTATTTCCTGGGATCCCAGATTTCTAAGCGCTCTAAATGCTGCCTTAAAACTGATTAAGGTTCTCATCAGAGAAAGTAGATAATAATCCTCAAGACGGATTTTAAGGCCTTTATCCAGCTCAGGATCATTTTTCAAATTCGCACTTTGTAGTTGATGACAAGATGACTTTTCCAAATCTTTGCGCATGTGGACGGCCCCATGACTGAGTTTGCCTTGGGCCCTCCGTGACTAAATACGTCCCTGCCAAAAGCCACAGTGGTATCCAAAAGGGTAGGCATATGTTGCCTACAGAGTATGGTCACTTTCTGACAACACAAATGGAATGGGAAGCATTCAAATCTTTGGGCACGTCTAGACAGACGGCCGTTCACTTCCATTTACAGCTAAGGACAATTACAATGAAGCTAGCATGCAGGCTTTAAAAATGTGTCAAGCCGGAGAAGAACCTCCTTTGCACTACAGCAATACTTTGACTTAACAGGTTGAAGGTATGAGCGTGCGTGGTCATGCAATGACTCAAGCCAAGGAACCAACTTATATAGTGTAAACATCAACAAGACAATTTGGACACTACTATCTTATTTGTCTGAAATGCATCCAATGGTTCCTGCTACTGATAGCATTGAGAGTGAACGCCTAGCATGATTTTATAGCAAAAATCAATGCTGCTCTTGTTAACCTTTTTTATTGACGGTGAACTCTTATTAAACTGACTGTGAGCTGTGATGAGACTTTAAGTTCTTGCGTACAGGGGGGATTGTTCTCAGTAATACAAATTACACTGTCGGCTGCGTGAAGGTGATGTAAGGAAATAATGACTCACTTACAAAAAAATATGTCATCTGTTCTGACTTCCCGGCAAAGTATTTGTGATAACGGGTATTAAAAAAATACAACCAGAAGAGGTTTCTGCCTCTGCAAATATAATGCTGAGTTGTGATTGACAGTGTGAGGAATGTATTTGTTTAACAGTGTGTTTATTTTGCAGCGAATGAAGTGCCTGTGACTCTTAAGTGTTTGTGTCAGTATAAAGGGCACTGGAGTAATTGGGCACAGGGTTCCCAATATAGGTTAAAATAGTAGTCATGCCATCACTGATGTTTCCCCAGCTGAAAATACGTGTTTAAATATTCATCAGTCCCATGTTGCACTAGAGATCCAATTTGGGCTTTTTCATTTCATAAATGTCCACCCGCTTTCAAGTAGTGTCAGCTTGATGAGCATTTGGTTGGCTAGCACAAATTGCTAGTGTTATGATTTAAAATGCAATAATGTGATTGTAGAAGGAAAAAGTTAAAAGGCCAACTTGTCTAGATGAAAGTCAACATTAAGTGAAAATAAATGTCTTCAAAGTTTGACACACGACAGAGAAGGAATGAGAGGAAGCCATTTTCAACACTTTAGATTGGTAAATTTGTAAAATTAAGAAAATAATAATAATAATAATACCAACAACCATGTAAGTACTGACCATTAAATGTATTTTGGTGATAATTTTGGTGAAATATGAAATTTACTTAATTGTGACTCACTTAATTGTGATTGGGGCGGCTCGGTGGCGCACTGGGTAGCACACTGGGTAGCACGTCCGCCTCACAGTTAGGAGGGTGCGGGTTCAATTCCACCTCCGGCCCTCCCTGTGCGGAGTTTGCATGTTCTCCCCGGGCCCGCGTGGGTTTTCTCCGGGCACTCCGGTTTCCTCCCACATCCCAAAAACATGCTTGGTAGGCCGATTGAAGACTCCAAATTGTCCCTAGGTGTGTGTGCGAGTGCAAATGGTTGTTTGTCTCTGTGTGCCCTGCGATTGGCTGGCAACCGGTTCAGGGTGTCCCCCGCCTACTGCCCGATGACGGCTGGGATAGGCTCCAGCACGCCCGCGACCCCCGTGGGGACTAAGTGGTTCGGAAAATGGATGGATGGATAACTGTGATTGTGATTGGGGTTTGGACCGACGCTAGCAATGTGAATTATTTTTATTTTTTTTTAAACTGTGTCGTAATTTGAGAGCCGGTCGAGAAAGACATGAAAGTTAATAAAAAAAAAAAATGTTTTGATTGAATCCAAACAATGAACTAAATAATTGACAAAAAGTGTCAAAGTTCAATAAAAAATACGTAGTATTCAAAATGAAAGGTCATTCCAGTTGGAGTTTACGATTCCACCGCAAGGCCTTAACTCAGCCGACTGCTTCTGTTGTTGGATATTCAAATGTTTGATGTCTATACAAGACAACAACAATTATAATTTGTCTGCGTAGTGGACTCTGTGTGTTGACGTCGTGTTTCCGTGAATGGCTTTTGTATGCGTCTCTCCTTAGCGGCCGAGCCCATCAAGGCAATTTATAGTGACTTGAACGCATCTCGTCTTCTCTCTCGCCTCCTTCCGAGGCGGCCTCCTCCCACCCGTGATGAAGCACACTTGGCCAGCACCTCCCAGGCAGCCTCGACAGTCATGCGCCTTTGTCGTCTATTCCTGGCAACCTCACATGTTTGATTGGTCACACTTCAGCGTGTGTGTGTGTGTGTGTGTGTGTGTATATGTGTGTGTGTGGCAGAGGGGGCTCTGCATGTCCTGTGACTCAGGTGCTGAGGGTGCCCCCTGGAGACAAGGGAAGTCATTACTGGTCCCACATGATGATGACGATGATGATGGACACCCCCCCCCTACACACACATGTTTCTTTGGGTTCTTTTGCTTCCTGGAAGAGTATTGAATTGTCCCTCGTGCACATCAGAGCATGGCAGGCAACCGCATCCACCACGCATGGCAACACCGGCCCATCGCCTAGCAACGCACGTCCTCTGCCCCAGGAGGAATTCGGTGGTCTCTGCTGTAGTCACACCATGCATTTCCTGGAGGGAAATCAGCCCCCCCCACATCTCTCTCGACGCCGGCGCTCTACCTCAGCTACATTCCAGCTGGCTTAGCTGTTTTGGGGAAGGAACCTTTACGAACGTGTGCAAATTTTTAACAAAAGTGAAGTATGCGTGTGTGGCGAGGGGGAAGTGTGTGTGTGTGTGTTAAAAGTGAACGCCATTCTTAGAAAGGAAAGCAATGGCGGACGTGGGAGTGGAAGTTTGATTTTTAACATTCGATGTGTTTTCCGGCATCACGGAGGAAATTCACCATGAACTCAAGTGACCTTTTTAAAAATGTCAAGCTCAGAAGTCAGAGCGCACCCCCCCCACCAATAAGAAGCCTTTAACGAGCCTTTGTGCGAGAGCAGTACGTCATTGCCATCGCCTCTGCGTGCAACTGCGTGTTTGTTCCTTGTCCGCTTTCCTCGCCCGCGAACGCCTGTTCTCACAGTATTCCCATGACTCTTCGCCGCACCCCCCCCGCCCGCCCGCCTTCCCCCCCTCAGGGCCCAGACTTCACCAAAAGGCTGCGTTGGCGAGCGGCAAGCTGCTTTAGCCCACCTTCCTCACATCTGAGAACCTCTGTGAAATCCTAATCCCCAGAGCAGGGTGAAGCGCGGGCCCAGCTTGCCTGACCTCTCTGGTTGCCATGGATACAGCGCACTATAAATAAAACAGAGGGGCTTTTTTTTCAAGCAGTTTGGCAGGGCTGCGTGGCCTGCACGCTGGTGGGGTTTATTTTCTCTCTCCCTCGCTTTCTCTGCCGCTCTCTTGTTTCCTATCGCTCCATTCTCATTCTACACTTCCTTTCACTTGTACTCTGCATCACTGTGTCTTTCCTTTCCCCGCCTCCTTATCTGCGTCCATTCAAGGCTTCAAGTCAGCATCTCAAACCATAACACCTGCCTGCTGACTCCATATGCGTACCCTGTAGGCCTAACCGTTTAGCACTCAATACGAGTGACCTGACGAGTTGTTGTTTGGCAGATTTTTTTGCTCTGACTTGTGAGCGTAATTAAACTCTGCAGGGAACTCAAGTCAGGTTACAATAAACAGCAGTTTCTTAAAAAAAAAGGGGGGGTCCAAGTTGAAGGTGATTGTCAAACTAAACATAAAACAAAGTAAAACGCCGCCGCTAGCTTCATGCTAATACAAGTGGCAGCAGGGGAAATAATTTGGTCACGGCCGTGGGAGGTTGATGGGAGCAGGAGGCGTGTATGTGGGGGGGGGGAGCTTTGAAGGGTGTTGGGAGGTTTGACCGTCTCACTGCCACGCAAACATGCTTGACACTTCATTCCTTTCCAGTTAATGCGGAGCCGAGTGCAGGATGTTAACCCTCCGCCTGCCTTTTGATGGGCCGCACCCGCCGCTCGCACCACTTCCTGCTTTTCCAGCTGTTCACGGCAGAAGGAGACAGCGTGGTCGCAAAAAAAAAACGAGGCCGTCACCGAGTTGAAATGCAAATGCTGGCCTCTCATAGCGATCCCAAGCAACTCTAACTGGCCAACGAGCTAATCCATTTTGACCCTGAATCCGTACAATTATTCAAATGGGGGTATTTTACAACCTCTATTAAGCCAAAGAACATACAGTCCGCCTCTGAAGGAATTGACTTTGCCATTCCAATACTTTTGGATGGGACTGTGTTTGAAATCAGAATGATTCAATTGCTGTACCAGACTTATCCGGCTTAATTCACCTCTTAATACTACCACGAGCATGTTGCAATTATAAAAACAATCCATTCTATACATACGTATAACGGCACACAACTGTGCCACATATATCATCTGGAGCAGTTTAAAATCAATATTTATCTAATTACTCGACAAAAACAATAAACAAACATTTTATACTGACGAGAGATGATGATTCAGAAATATATGAATGCGTTTGGATCGATTCCAGAAAGGCGTTTTGCCAGTTGAATTTGGCTTCAACAGGTTTTGCTTTGACCAACCAATCAGAGGATGGAATAACGCTGATGTTGCATAATTTGGAATCTGATTGGTTAAAGAAATGGTCCAATTAGCACTAGCGCTTGTGAAGGCCATGGGCCTTAAAATTCGATTGACATGGCAAAATTGTCACTACGAAGCTCCGCCCCTGCGTGAACTTAAGAGATTACTTGCATGTGATTTACATACATTTTCCAGGTGTGCCTAATTTTCTGAATGTTAAGGGCATCTACCTTAGCCGAGTTTCACAATGTGACAAGGCCGCTGTCCCAGCCAGCGTAGCTGTCAGCGTGATTTGAAAATGCGGCCGTCACATGCCAGACTGAGGCCTAAGCCACATTTTCTCTATGAGCGACACGACACCCTGGCACCCGGGAAGATTTCATAACGTTGCCGGGGAGACGGAAGTCACATGAGAGGACCGACCCTGGCGTCGGGGCGCCTTGCGCTCGGGCGACATTCTCGAGGATTAGAGTCACGATGCTGCGTAAATGTAAGACGCCGCCCTTGGCAAAAGACAAATACAGTTAAAGTTAATGGGGTCAGGATGCGGATGGAGCCTCGTAGGAAAGTCGGGGCGGTACGTCTTGCATTAGTATGTGCAAGCGTGGGCGCACTGCGAATGTGTGCGTTGACGCGGCCCTGGTGAGCATGGAGTTAATGCGGGCGGGGCTGTGGCAGTCCTCCTGCCCCTCAGCCAGATTAATCATGCAGGAGAGACACAGCAGGGCCCCCGTTCGTTCCGCCTCGGGGTGAAGCTGTGCCCGCATGCTCTCCGTATCACATGGCCCTTGCCCCCAGGGGCGGGGCGGAGGGGGCGGGGGTAGGGTGTGGGGGGGTTATTGACGGTGTGCTGGAACGCCACAGCAAGCGGCGAGGCTTTTATTTCTTTTCACCACGCTTGCTTTTTTTTTTTTTTTTTTTATCCCCGCTCTCGTCCCTCGCTTTCTTCTCTTCCCTTCATTCGCCCATCTGTGAGCGTGAAGGGAAAAAAATGGAGAAGCAGACGTTCGTCTCCTGTGCAAGGAGACAACAACAGCGTCTCTTTTTTTTTTTTTTTTTTTAATCTCCCTCCGGAGGGCCCTGACGACAGCAACGGCCTGGCTCGGTGTGCGATGAAGAGGGCTAGTGTGTCGGGGTGGAGGGGAGGGCTGCTGAGGGACGGGCCACAGATATCTCCTGGAAACAAGTCCACGACGTCTCCGCACGTCAGAGAACAGCCACGGCCATTGTTTGGCTTTTTCGGGGCGACAGACGTGGCGGCTCGGTTACTTGAGTACTTTTCCAATAGTGCTGCCTGACTGTGGAGGAACATGACGTGTGCTGCTAGAAAATGAGGCGTACTATTACTCAATGTCAATTAGGGATGGACATTTGACTACGTTTCCTTAATGGGGAATATGAAAGCTCAATAAATCAATTGTTCAAAATTTAACGGGGCGACATGGTGAGTAAGTGGTTAGCACATTGGTCTTACAGTCGCAAGGTCCTGAGTTGAATCTCGGCTTTGACCATGCTGTGTAGGGTTATTCTCTCTAAATTGGGAAAAATCAAGCAGTTCTCTCCGTTCTGGATTTTGGGTGCACTGAAACCACGCCACGCTGTCAACTGTCAATCAAATACCAAGAAAATGTTCTTATGCCCACACAAATGCTTGAACTGCAAAGAAAATATCATCTTGAAGTCTTTAGTGATTGGAATATGTCCAATTAGGTTTATTGCCGGGCTTTTCCATGCTGCAACAATGAGGCACTCTAAAGAGGCCACATCAACATGCATCATGTTGGAATATATTTTAATCTCACTCTCACTTATATGCACACACTCGCAGCTGACAACGAGGCGCTCACCAGTGGCAACTGCACATTACAAATTCACAAAAATACAGCTAATGCAAACAAAGCGTGACTCATGCTAGATTCCCAAATGAGTTTTAGCCCCCCAGAAAAACATTTTCACGCTAATGAATAACCTCTTCAATGTGATTTCCACCATTCGGGATGCAAAGGTTGATTTTGCAAGATTCATATGAAGTCAAGGCCACTCAATTCAACTGCAGGCACGGGTACTTACGTCATGGGCGGGGGCATCAATTTGCTAACATTAGTAGGTAGGATGATTAGCACACATTTCCAAGTAAGAGCACAGCTTTAACAAAGCATGAAGGCATGAATGTGTAAAACCAATTACATTTTACACTGGTCCTGTACAAGCATCCAGGTCATTGCGTATGAGTTCAGAGAAGCGTTGTGCTATGACATAATATTCATACATACGCGCATAAATTAATAATGCCCAGATGTCACGGCTTCAATTGGTTTTGAGTAGGAAGGTATGACATCAGAGAAATCAGAATGGATGTTTAGTTGCAAGTCAATCACAAACAACTAAATATTCACACTCATATTTACACCTGTGATGAATTTAGTGACTTTTGTTTTTGGAATGTGGGAGGGATCCAAAGTTCCTGGAGAAAACCCACGCAAGCATGGGGAGAATATGCAAAGTCCACACAGGAAATTTTGAAGCTCTCGACAATTAGAATGCAGATGTGAACTGCTAACTATCGTGCACACATTTTAATACATTGTGTGTGTTAATACACACACAATGTATCAAAATCCTGAAAATATCCATATGGAGTAATTTTTCAAGTCACATTGGATTTTTTAACTCACTTAGCTCAAATGAAAGACTTGCCGTTCCTAAATGTAATTTTGTGAAATTTGAGATAGTCATTTTTTGTTTTATTAGTTTGACCTCTAAAGCTTGCACAATACACAATTTACTATGTGTTCTAATTTATAGCATTGACGTTTTAAAAATTCATAAATATTACTTAATATATCGCTAAATTATACATTATATAATTATATAAAAATAATCGATAAAGCTAGTTTAAATTTTCTATACATCTTTTTATTGCCACAGAGTCAACCGCACAAGCTTGACATCCAATATGCCTCGTGTTAACAAAAAAAGTCCATTAGATATCCCTATAAACAATATATATATAATAAAAAAAAAACTAAAAAAAGACCCTGTACAAATGTTAATTATAGTACTGGGACATAACACTGAGCAGAGTTGGATCATTTGGCAATGACCATCAAACCTGCCAGGGTTTGATCCAATAAGAAGGTATTAAGAATTTTTGGCACTGTCATTGGTCCTCAACAGGCTTCACTGAGGCAGGGAGTCATGTGACACGCCGTAATAACTTTGAGTGAGGCGACTCCAATAAAGCAAGGATCCCTCTGTACCTTATTCCACCTCGCGGAAGAAAAAGAATAGCACACATGAAAAGTATATCACAACACAATGTGACTGGAGCGCACGTTCAAGCATTTCCATTTTTTTTGTGCTTTGGTTGTGCATGGCAAAGTAACAAAGGTCTCCATTGGTTGAGTTGTCCTTCCACTGACTACTCCACATGTTCTCATCCTGTCCAGTGTGGCTTATCTTGAGATTCTTTGGGTCAGCATCGGGATTACCTGACAGAAGAAGAGGTGGCTACGCACAAGTGGCTGGGCTTGGTCGGAAGAGGGGGCTTGATGGTGCGGGGGGCGGCCTGCGGGGAGGTGGAACCGCTATCCACGCTGAAGGTTTTCATCAATTGCGCCACCCGGCCCCGCCCACCGCTGGGCGTGGTGCTCCCTGATGAGGAGATCACTTTCACTGAGGATGCCCTGCTATGTACTTCCGATGCAGCGGCACCTGAAAAACACAAGACATTATGTTTTCAAAGAATAGAGAATATTTGTATTACAACCCCCAATACCGAGACTGCATATCGCAAGAATAACTTTTGGCTTTAAATTCTATGGAGGGATGCTAATGCTATTTTCCCACACTTTCTGCAGCCCAGAGCACCTCCGGGAGTACGATGGCGCCAAAACAAGGTGAAAAGAAGTTGAAATAATATGTTTAAGGAAAAGCAGACAAAAACGCAGACGGCACACGATTGTTATTAAAGCTCGAATTCTTTCGCCGACTCTTTTCTATCATTTCCTCTTTCCTAATACTGCACGCATGCATCTTTCTTCACTCCACTCTTGTTTTTTTGTTTTTCTTTTTTCCTTTCCGCCTCCCTTTATCCCACTCTGGCTGAGCAGAGGTCATCCTCCATAAAAGTGCAGCGGGGACACAGCTGGCCGTAGTTTGTGTGCGTGCGTGCGTGTGCTCGTTGAGGTAGTGTGTTGGCGAGAGGGTGTAATTGAGGGAGGAATGGAAGGAACAGGCGAAAGAGAGGGGAGGAGGGAGGCAATGGAGAGCAGACAGACGCTGCTCAGACACCAGAAGGCTTGAGGAGCCACATATTTTTAGCGTCATCCCCGGGGGACGAAGATATGTGAGAGAGCGAGCGAGCGAGAGCGCGTGCGTGCACGAGCAGCCTCCACGCACACAAAATAGAGCGACAAGCAAGCGTCTCCTTCGGTAGGGGATTTGAAGAGACACATTCTCACGCCACACAACAACAACGCCGAGCCGAGTCGAGCCTCACGCAGGCGGGCGGGCGGGCGCCCCCCCCCCACCCGCCAATTCGCTCAGGCGTGCCACCGATCTCCACGCGCCAAAACCGCGTTCCTCAGGCCTGTGCTTTGAAAAATGAACACATGAAAAAGTAGGTTGCGTTATTGTTTGTTGTTCACGCTTCACCTTCGTTGCTTTGCGCGCCACCCCCCCGTCACCCTCCCTCCCCGCTGACCTCTGACCCCACCCCCCAGTTCCTGTGTTAATGTCCTCTCGCCGCGCCGCGTGGGCCTGCCCCTGATTGTCTCGTTGTGTTGTGCAGTCACCACGGAAACCTTGGGCAGGCTCCAGCAATTGAGGCTGACACACATTCAGGCACGCACCGAGCGCACAAGGCGGATATGCACGTACACACACACACACTGAGTGGCGGTCAGAGTGTGTTTTCTGTGCTCGGAGCCTTGGCGCAGGTCTGAGTGGAATACTTAATAAACACCGAGGCAGACAGCAAGAGGGAGTTTGTGTTTTTTAGCGTCAAGCAAGGTGACAAAATAATTAAATCGCACCCAGTATGCACCATTCTTGCAGTCAACAAATAACACAAGAAGCGTCGAAATTTTTAAGAACAACTCTTAAACGAACCCAAATATCGGTTTCAAACCAGCGAAGATTGATTACTAAATCTCCAAATTAGATCTCTCACTCCTTTGTACGCCGAGGACAAGGGGACGGCGGTGAGTGGGTGAGGGTGGGCGTGCGTGCGTGCTGGAGGCGTTGGGCTACAGCGCCACTGACCAGACTGGCGCTGAAATTAAAGACCAATCTATCTCTTTAAAGACCCCTCGTCAAGAGAGCGAGCGGGAGCGAGGCAGAGAGGAAGGAGGTGGGGGAGGCAGAAGTGGGGCAGAGGGCAGAATTCCCGAGCAGCACGTCTGTGGACAGAAGGGCAGGGTGTGTGTGTGCGAGTGTGTATGTGTGTGCACGCCACTGGGGCCCCTGTCACTTATCAGCACGGGGCTGAGCGTCGCCCAGGGCTAGAGTCGGGAAGCGGCGCAGGAATGTGCGTCCTTCCCTCTGAAGGTGAGGAGAGAAGAGAGGAAAGCCGACCCCGCTGATAGAGAGCGAGAGAGGGGGGGGGTGTTATAAACACCAATGCACACGCACGCACATACATGTACGATACAAAGATTAGCTGCTACAGATGCTCTGCATCCTCAAAATGGATTATTTTAGGCAAACACTAACACATGGCTAATTGTTGAACATAACACGGTGTGGAGACGTCAGTGCGACAGCGATAATTGCTTTCCACGCGAAAGCACAAACACACAGCATTCTGGGTGTTAAAACTTCATATTGTGGTTCCGGGGAACCAAAAGACTGAGAAAACAGTCAGTGATGTTGACTAATCCAAGAATCAGCTCAACCGGGCAACAAAACACATGTTCCAATATGTGAGTGGATTCAAATCACATCTTTTGGTGTCAACTAAAGGAAAGTGTTCGAATACTTTTGCAGCAAAAAAACGAAAATTGTGTCATCGAGTTTATTCTGTCCCTGTGGTCGGTACAAGTGTTATTTGTTTGTCCCCGGCGTCTTTTGACACTCGTGGCTCACGTGACAGGTCACACTTCCTGCTCGGAGGAAACAGGAACGGTTGTCACGACCCGCATGCAAACACAAACAGCTGAGGCATTGAGCGTTGTCGGCCACCTCTTCCCCTTGGAACGAGCTTCCTGTCATTGTCAAGGACAGGCTTCTCGTTCAGTATTCCCTGTCCGGAGTGGAGACGTTCATCCGGCTCTGTGTCGGACGCGTGTCTACCACCTCCAGTCGCCGGATTTTCTTCTAAGCTCCTCTAAATATGCGTCCAGACAATTGTTTTGGACCGTCATGATTCTTTTTATGTCAGGAGTTGGTTTTAGTTCTGTAAATATTTGTTAACTCCATTTCATAAATACGTAATTTGTTTTGGAAATATCATTTTCCCAGGAATTATTTGAACACTTGAAAAGCCAATGCGTTACGAATAGCAGACATCTCTGTCTGAGCCTTTCAGCTATTCCACTGTGTCTGCTGTCCAGAGAAGTTTAGGGGGAAAAAAATAACATGAATGTGATGCAGGATGAGTATTTCTCCAGCAGAGGGATCTAGTAATAGAAACACAAACTGGAGTTTAGCTACAGTATCATTATTTTCCACTGGATGGTGCTAATTTCAAACTGACCGTCAGAATTGTTTTCAAATTGTTTGCCTTTTTACTGCTGTTCATCGACAAAGTTTGTAAAAAGGAGCTATCGGTCCACTTTGACTTAATTGCCAGCCCACCACAGGTCACAAATAAACGTCAAACTTATCTATGGACAATTAAGAGCCTTTCATCACACTATTTACTGCTATTTAGGAATTCTTGTTTTTATTGGGGCAATGGGAAAAATGCAAGGATGTCATTTCTTCTCACAGCCACTGGGGGGGAATACCTTCACGGGATCGAAGGACGGCTATTATGCGTGGCTCCTCAATTCACTTTGTTCAGTTGAGTGCCATCTCTCAACATTCACTCACAAATCCCACCGCAATTACAATTTCTCGTAGTGAATCTAAACGTGCACAGCCATGACAACACCCACCCCAAAAAAAAGCGTGCTCGGAAATATCACAAATCACAAGTCCTATTCGCTTTTTCTCCCTCCAGGCGGGTCCGGATTGACTTGCCACTCCATAAAGATTCCGGGAGGCTGAGGTACTATTTGGCCGGCACATTAGCTGGAAAAAAATAGGAAATAAATCCTTCTCTGGCTGCATTACGGCAAACCTTTGTGCAGGCGGCTCCTGCTCTACACCTCCGATCGAAACCATGGTGTTGTTGCGGTGTTACGTTGTGAATGCAAGCTCACTTTTCATCCGCTTGTCCGATTAGAAATGGATTTAAAACGCCACTGTGGCGGACATGTTGATAAATGTGTATATTATATTTTTAAGTATTTTTGTCATCATAAATATTCAAAATGTAATTAATTTAAGAACTACATGTTAGCTAAATATATAAAATAATATTTGTTATAATTTAACTTATTAAAATACGCACTTTATTAATCCATGAGTCATCATTTTTCTTGACATAATTGCAAAGCATTGGATATTTGAGCAGAAACCTAACAATACTCAGGCATATATTCTTTATCCTCTTAAAAAAAAAGATCAATACTACTATCACATACGGCAGTGGTGAAATTCGTCTTCGCGTCTGCTTGACTGTATAAACCGTTTACATTCTATGTAATTACCGTATTTTCCGCCCTAAAAGGCGCACCGGGTTATAAGGCGCACCTTCAATGAACGGCCCATTTTAAAACTTTGTCCATATATAAGGCGCACCGGCTTATAAGGCGCATAAAATAGAAGCTATACTGCATCAAACTGAGGTTGACTAGGGTTGCGGTATGCATCCACTAGCCAATAACCAACGAGCCCTCTATAAACAATCGCGTTTCTCAAACGATCTCCTATAAAATGATCAGAACTGACTAAAGTTCGATCTAACGCATTGGTACTACTTACCTATGTTTCCCTTCCATATCGATCCGTAGATTTACTCGAAACATTAACAGAGCAGCCTATTTTGACATGAAATAGCCTGGTACGTATAGCAGCTATCGCAATAGCATTAGCCATCCGCAAAGTCTCACGAGCCTCAGCGAAGTGTAAACAATCGCGTTTCTCAAACGATCTCCTATAAAATGATCGGAACTGACTAAAGTTCGATCCAACGCATTGGTACTACTTACCTATGTTTCCCTTCCATATCGATCCGTAGATTTACTCGAAACATTAACAGAGCAGCCTATTTTGACATGAAATAGCCTGGTACGTATAGCGCTATCGCAATAGCATTAGCCATCCGCAAAGTCTCACGAGCCTCAGCGAAGTGTAAACAATCGCGTTTCTCAAACGATCTCCTATAAAATGATCGGAACTGACTAAAGTTCGATCCAACGCATTGGTACTACTTACCTATGTTTCCCTTCCATATCGATCCGTAGATTTACTCGAAACATTAACAGAGCAGCCTATTTTGACATGAAATAGCCTGGTACGTATAGCAGCTATCGCAATAGCATTAGCCATCCGCAAAGTCTCACGAGCCTCACCTCGCAATCTCCCATGAGCCTCAGCAAAGTGTAAACAATCGCGTTTCTCAAACGATCTCCTATAAAATGATCGGAACTGACTAAAGTTCGATCTAACGCATTGGTACTACTTACCTATGTTTCCCTTCCATATCGATCCGTAGATTTACTCGAAACATTAACAGAGCAGCCTATTTTGACAGGAAATAGCCTCGCGGGTACAACAGCTATTCGGTGACGCCCCCTGACTACAGTTGCCGTAATGCTGGGAAGCGATGCGACCTTGTAATTTATTAGTCGTACTAAAACGTACTGAAACATTTTGGCAGAGCACTGTGTACAACCAGTATGGATCAACAAATTCATCAGTTGATCCATATATAAGGCGCACTGGCCTATAAGGCGCACTGTCGGCTTTTGAGAAAATTTTAGGTTTTTAGGTGCGCCTTTTAGGGCGGAAAATACGGTATTGTAGTCAATTAGTATGAGTTTACATTTTCAGTCTTTTCAGTGGGAAAAGATCATTCGAGATGCAACTGGACTCTGCCCACCTAATCTTATGATTAAACGTCTGACGGGTCGCGGTTCATTGCAAGGTCTTGAGAACCCCTCCAGTGCTCACAATCTTGACCCCGGGTGCCCTTTCCCATAATGCAATGCTCACTCACCTTTGACTTGCCGTGACTCCTGAATCGAGTCCCGTGAAGCCGCCGTCATCTCGGATGGCGCCGCGCTGGCTTGCCTCAGATTTGCGATCTCGGGTCTCGCGTTGACGGGTCCCGGCGCCACGTTTGCGTTGGCCGGCCTCACAATGACTGCGTTGGTTCTCCTGGGAAGCCTGGGCTTCTCTTCCTGCAGAGGGGAAAAAGATCAGAAAAAAAGATGGAGGATGACAAGTGTTGACAGCTAATTCACGTACAGTTGAATCACTGTCACTGCGATGACTCATCAAATTGCCCTTCTCTCCAATAATGAGCGCACACGGACGGTAAGGACACAAACAGTTGGATGACCACTGATTAAGGCTTTAATTATGTGTGGGAAGAAAATTGTGAGCCGACTTGGATATCAAGCGGGCGCGCTCATCTTTCGATCATCTTGCGGCAATTTAATCAACAATTTTGCTCCCTCGCCTTTTAATCAGATGGACAAATTCGCAGAAGCCACTAAATGCGGTCTTGAGTTGACAATAATAACAAAATAAGAACTGCTGCACTTCATGCGTCATCAAAATTAAAAGGCGCTTACACAATTCGTTTTTTTTTTTTTTTAAGCTTTACGACGCAGCGGCAGTAAACCTAATTTTACACTTGGGTGATATTTAAGCGATCAATTTTCTTTCCGGAAGCCTCCAAAAGAGCAAGTAGGTTTACTAAATATTTGAAAGCCTGTTAAAATGTTACTTAAATATCTCCTTTATAATTCACCGAGGTCATATGAGGACAAAGTTTTGTCATTCGGGATGAGAAAAAAAAAAGTAAGTTGAACTATGAATTTGAGGTTTGCCAAACTCTTGTCTCCTTCAGTGTCCATAATAAATGCATCAGCACGGGTTGAGGAACAAATGAGAGAGTTTGCTTCTGTGGCTAGAAAAAGAAAAAAACTCCTGTTCCGACTCGCCCCAAAAACCTCTGGGGATGTTTCCGCAATCCCATCCATCTGTGAGTGACGCGTCCCTCTAATTCCCTGATCAAGTTCATCAACCATCTGTTCTTGGGCGGCCCAAATATCCCGTCTCGCCACTTCTCCTTCAGCTTCTCCTGCCTGTGTGTGTCTATGTGTGTATCGATGTGTGTGTCACCTGCTCACATTTGCATGCAACATTAAAAAGTGAGGTAGGGCAAAAGTCATGCTCCCCGAGCTTGGGCTTGCAGTTGAGTTCAACTCCTCCAAAAGCAGAAAGCTATGAAGGGCTCTTGTTAGAGCTCAATGCATGAAAAGAGGAATGCTGTGGGAAAAGTGATATGCAAAAGGATCACTGGCTTAACCACAGTTTCCCATTACTCACAAGGAAGCCAACATGATACGATAAGACCCCATTAAAGACTTTTTAAAATCAATTCCCTGCATAGATAACAAATGGTCATAAACATTTAGATCTTAAGAGCTTTAAACTGTGTGCATTTATCACCGAGTACCTTGAGTGCAGTTGTGGACGCTGACGCTGATGAATGCTCACTCACTGACACCTGTGGGTGCAACAAAGACATTACACGAGGGTTGGCAATGACGCAATCCAAGCACTGGACTCACAATGACATCAGGTCAATTCGCCAACTCACCGCCAGGGGGTGTAAAGTGCTCGTCTCCTCACATTTGGCCTAATAGGAGGAAGAAAAAAAAAAACTCCATTTAGATGTGGGCACTTGAAATGACCTCTTAAATCCACCACTATCATGTCACAAAATAATAATTACAATATAAACAATCTAAAAACATTATAACTACATATTGCATAAAGGACAAACTGAGTCAATTCGCGTATTTGAGAAATACAATTAATTACTAAAGCAAGAAAAAGTTTCTCGCATCAACTCCAAACTGCCACTATCGCAGTTTACAATAAGCATTACGTTATATTGTTATTAAAATTTTCAAATAAAATGCATCATACTCAGCAGAGATGCTTATTATTTAAAAGACAAAATCCATCCTCTTTTGTTAGCTGTGTTGGGTTGTCAAAGAGCTAGTCAAAAAGCTGCTCTGGGAGTGGCAAATAAATCCTTTTACGGGTTGCAATAAGACAGCCAGCTGGCCTGTCCTCACAATGTCCAGTTTTTCTTGAAAAGTTCACCTTGACGCCATCGTGAAGGCAAAAGGCGTTGAAAACGAAACTGCTATTTTAAAGGTGTTTGAGGGTTTTGGACAAATTACACAAACCAGCTGAACTTTGGTTGGAAAAGAAATAACCCGTAAAGGCTAAGGTGTAAACTGAAATGTATATAATAGACTTTAGGACATAAATCAATACAATTCTATTCTGATTAGGCCGGCAGAAAATGTCTCAAAGGCCTTGACTGCATGCCCAAGATAAATGAACATGTAATGGGACACTTTTTTTTTTTTTTTTTGCCATTTAAGGTGAAAAGAGAACCAATACCAGCACAAACGCAACCAGCAACTCTAAAATCAGCAGCTTTACAAAAAGCACAAACTAAATTTTCACCGGGCCATGAACCGTCTTTTTTTACTATGTATTTGCGGCCGGGCTAAATTGCTGCTTCACAAGAACCCATTATGTCACAGAGATAAAAATGGCATGCGGGACTTTTTGCAGTGGGGGATGTTAGTTTTGAAAAGCGAATCTGATTGGAGCCGATGCGATTTTTCAATGTCAACATTAAGTTTTGAGCAGTGACGACGGAACATATTTGTGTTTATTTTCAGTTTGATTCAGACGGAATTTATTTTCAGGGTGAGAGCACCCAAGAAGACTTTTTTTTTTTGCTTCTCTCACAGCCACAATTATTTAATCCTTTACATACCTTCAAATTCAAGGAAATTCCAGGTTGTGTTCGAGAAGGAAGGTTTTCTCTCTCAGTCGTGATGTCTGCATTTATTCTGGTCTTCAACATGCTTTGATTGCTGTAACAGATACATTTGACAACTGATCTTAAATCTTGCCTAGAGTCAAATATAAATACCCCCTCTAGACATTGTATATAAGTATCTTACACTGTGTTGTTCTGTGGACAGGGGGCCTTCTTTTCTCCCAATCCTGAGCAGATGAATTTGGAACTCAACTCGTCCATTTCCCCGATCACGATGACGGCCACATCTCCGTCGCGACCCAGCAGCCAGCTGACATTCTTGCTGTTGGCTGTGAGGAAATAAGACAACATTTGGGTAAACAGACAAAGCCCCACGCACAAAACGGCAAGAACTGTCATGCACGGTACGGAAATAATGGAATCTTTCATGATGGAATTAAAACATCACTCATTCCTGACTCCCACTCATTTTGATTTCAAAACGTCAATAGAGATTAAGAGGTGCACTTCCTTTTAGCTGTCAAACAATCGTGCAGTCGGGTGCTGACGTAAGCGCCCTCAGCAACGTGAGCGGTGAAGCGTTTGACGCAGGTATGACAGCGTAAGTGTTGGCTGGCTTCAAATTACTCTGTCATGGTGAACTTGTTTTGCCAGCTTACCCCGTGGAACACATTCCAGCTGGCCATACGGGGTAGCACTATGAAAACACGGTCGTCAGAACAAAGCTTGACAAACAAGACACATACTAGACTGACAGCTGCAATGCACCTTATTCATAGACGCTGCATGGGAAATTTGAGCCCTTGCTGGAAATGACAAAAATGACTGCCTTGGTTATGAAAGCTTAGCATTTTGTTTTTGACTTTGGTCTTTCAGAGAAGACTCACTTTGTGGCAATGTGACCTGTTCTGATTATGGTAAATTACTTGCGGAGTCCCACAGGCATCAGTACTCATCCCTTTAATGTTCAGTATCTACCATATTTTCCGGACGATAAGGCCCCATTAATGCATCATGTCAGATTTTTAATCCAAATCATTCTCCATTTTATCTTTTTTATTTCAACTTCAGACAACAAATTACTTGATAATCATTCATAGTCTTCAGCGGGCCACTTATGATTGATTTCATGACACAATGCTTCGGGCCAGTTTAAATTTAGGAATTTGGTCCATATATGAGGCGCACCAGACTATAAGGCGCACGGTCGGCTTTTGAGAAACTTTTAGGTTTTTAGGTGCGCCTTACAGTCCGGAAAATACGGTAAATGTGGTTGCTTAGAGATTACTTCTATACTGGCCACCCTGCAATCCACATATAATCCTAATTAGTCCGTTTTGAAATGGGTTCCTTCCGAGCCCCCTGCAGCAAGTTGCCAAGTGACTTGAAGAATGTGAGCACCAAGTGGCAAAGCCAAAGTGCAAGACAAGAAAAATAAATCCACACACTTCTTGGTTGCAAAGAGTGCACACCAGCTCATTTTACAGTTGTGAAGTTAAAAACTATGCACATGACTATCTGCTGACTGTGCGGTTAAGTAAATTACTGTTGCATGAGAAATTGAAAGTAAAAAAAAAAAGTTCATCACATAGTAAGACAAAGTACGATCTTTTCTTTTTTTAATGTGATTGTGGATCGTGTAGCAAGCACACAAAAAGGGAAACATGGCCTGCTTGTCTCACTGTAGTTCACAAGTCCCATGGCCAGAATAGCCTAAAGGCAGCATGAAACTTTTGCTTCCCCATGCGAATGAAAATGAAGCCGAGCTTCCCTCGCAAGTCTAAGCTGAATTCGGTCTTTTGTGTTTCAAACACATACTTTTCCTGTCTACTTCCTGTTTTGCCCCCCTGCTGATTGTTTCAAGGATTGGCCCACTTCCTGCGTTACCCGCGAGAGATGAACCATCTATTCACCATTAAGAGTAGAGTAGGACTTCATGATACCAGCTTAGAGTCTTCATCCAGCGTGCTGAGAGCAACATTGCTCATTAAAGACAGACAGAAAGCTCTGTCCGCTTCCTCACTGCACCCAGGCTGATAAATAGGAAGTGCTTTGTTATAAGCCCCAAAGAGACAGACAGCTCACATTACAGTTTATGCACCCGTTTAACATTTGATCGAAATGCAAGCTCTTCTACATTGTTGGTCATGACCAAGAGTCATCCCACCACACATTTTCTCCTCAGCATAAAAAAAAATGCAGACAGGTGAGATTTTGCAATGTGTCAAACCAGTTTGAGAGCAAGTCAGGGAGCCTCGTGAGTTTTCTCCTGCTTCCTCCACGTTGCATTCACGTATAGAAAACAATTACAAGTGACTTCGTCTGCTATGCTTGTGGGGGTTTTTGCGGTCTTTTTTTTTTTTTCCTGTCATCATTTTCCATCGCATATCATTTCTCAATGTGCCGCTCGGTACAACAGAACTACTGTTGAAAGAAAGAAAAAAAAAAAGCCCGTCACATTGAATTTTCTTGTAAACAGAATCCACAGAGACTCATTTCAAACAACACAAATCCCAATGGGAAGTAAAACAAGAGGTGTACCAAATATTTCACATTTTCCCAGATAATATTACAGTTTGATAAAAGGCAGCAGGATTATGTGATTTCTTTTTACCAATCAATGAATAAAAATAATCGCGTAAATCCTGAAAAGGACTGTTTTGATCATCATAGAATAAAAGGAATTCATATAAAAAGGAACACACTACAAAAAACAAAGCCAATGTTGTTGGGAAGTTTCGCTTGATGTGACATAACATTATCATTTATTATTTATATTTAGGACCGAACAAGTGTTGATTTTCTGTAGATCCTGCATAGCCAAACGACTAATAGAACCAATTTATTGCCATGTTTCTAGCAATGAAGCCATTTCTGTCCTTCAAACCACATTCCGCCTTTTTCTTTGTTTTGACGAACAGAAAAGATTATCAAGAGAGAAGAAAAAAAGAAATCCTGTGCTTGCTTGGCATCCTTGGCTAATGGATGAAATAGTTTGAGCTGATTAGTAATGGAAAAGAGTCTGTCTTTGACAGTGAATAATGTTGAAGCTCCAATAAGTATTAAGCCTTAACCCACTTAACGGTACTGCAAAGCATAAACGAGCATAAACAGGGTCTTCTCGCCAATGAGTCAACTTTCCTACATGTCTGACAGGGCTCACGAACATTTAATACGAAGCAGCTGGAGTTTGTCAAGCCCGAGTTAAGTTTGTCTGGGGGAGAAACTTTAAACTGGCCGAATGGAATCGGGATAAACAGCGTGCCTGAGTTGGCAAACAGCTGTTGAGATGACAGCGAGCGAACATGAGCTCAATGCATGCAACGTGTCATGGCCAATGCATAGGTTGTGTACCGCAGGTCTCGGACTACTCGAGTAGTTGGCTGAAAACTGTTTTGGATTGTAAACAACAAAAAGATGGTGCGTTGAGCTTTCAGTTTGCTTTAAACGAATCCTGTTTTTGAATGCGTAATGGCTCAATTCTTGAGTTTTTCTGACCTTTTTTGGGCTTTGTCCTCTCTCCTTCTCGCTCCAGTTTCTCCTCACGCTCTTTCCATCGCCGCACCTGCTCCTCGCGCATCTTCAGGAACAGCGTCTTTTTCTGGTCCTCGTTGAGCGCCTCCAGTACATCGGGGTCGATGTACATGTCTTTTAGAATCTGCTGCAGCATTGTGGCGGTAGCGTTGGCAGCTTCGACAGAGGGTACACGTTGGAGTTGCACCTGGTTTAGGAGGTGCAGGGAGGTAGTTTCTCCTTCCAGAGGTGCCTTTATAGTTTCATGCTCTTAAAATATCTTGATGTGCCAAAATCCTGAGGGATGGTCATCTGGATGAACTTTACTCAAGGCAAGCGATCATCCTCACTTGGTCATTTAAAGAAGACAGCATAAGCTCGCTTTTATTTGTGGATAGTTTCTTCCACACCATGAGACGTCAATTTTCTGTCATCATCGGAACATCTGCAAAAAAAGACAAGACTTCGTGACGTCAAATTCTTGTCACTAACTGGAGTTTAAATCCAAACTGACAGACTCAGCCCAGAATGGGAGGAGACTCTTTAGGAATGGAACTGCTTCTGTCATCAACAAAAAAAAAAAACCTTCTTCCCCTTCCCTTAACCGGGGCTCCATTCGCACCGAAGGTTCCGCAAGAAACTACTTTTTCGAATCAAGTTTTGGCTTGAAAAAAGTGGAAGGAGCAAGTCATTTACTCCTTGCAAAGGCATTGAATGGGATCGGTCCACCCCCCCAAAATCACAGCAACTGCAAGGAAGCAAACAATGGCTACCACCCCGGCAACAACACACTTTGTGGGAAAGGAAGCCTGTCTGAAGACAGAGAACCGGCAGAGCCCAGATGGTGTCGAGTAAATCAGGTTTGTGTGCACACATGCAAACCCAGGAAAGGAGAACAAGAAAGCAGGAAGGAACAGACAAAAAGAGGAGCTCAGATAGAGTTTGTTGAGGTACTCACAGTAGGATGTAGACAGCTGCTCCACAGTAAGAGTATGCTAAGCAAGCTGAGAGTCAAGAGAGCCTCCTTGTCTTTGTGTATGACTGGCTGATGACATCACAGCATTCCATGATGTCCCTCCCTCCCTCCTTCCTTGTAACCGCCTCTCTCTTTCTTTCTCTCTCTCTCTCTCTCTCTCTCTCTCTCTCTCTCGCTCTCTCGCTCAACTGTCTTATTTTTCTCAGTCTGTGTCTCAGTTGTCTTAATTGCTCATTGGCACATCAGTCATTGACGTCACGCTATTAAAGTAAAACCCATGCAATTATGGAAAACACCAAACCTTAATGCAATGGATATTAGTATTAACAATGGCTTTAAAATGTATTTATAAGAATGCAAAAGCTGAAAACGAGGAGTTTCAGATCGATGCAGTCTTTAAGGGGCTCTAACGTCATGGCTGCGGTCCGCTATGCGGTCTCGAATGTCCGGAAACAGCTATTTTGTTCTCTCTGACTGACTTTCATGTTTTTATGTATACGAGTGTGTAGACATTTGTGCACAACGGCCCAAACAAATGTAATATGGATAAAATTAATAATTGAATAAACATCGGCAATCCGGCATGGGATTGTTTTGACTTACTTCCGCATCGGCTCGTACGAGTGAAATAACGGTGGCCCTAAAGAGGCAAAAGGGGCAATAAATTTGACAAGTTGGCATTTTATTTACGGTTTATTGTTAGGAGATCACGGGTGAGCTGGAGCTTTTCTCAGATGACTTTAAGCGAGAAGTGGGATACACCCTGGACTAGTCACCAGCCATTCACATGTCACTTAAATATCACACACAACCAACCATTCTCACGCAACACGTACGTAACAACACCCAATTAATCTAACGTGCAATTTTTGGAACGGAGAAGAAAGCCATGAAAAACGCACAAGCACGTGAAAGACTTACAAACTCCATAAGAGATATCAGAGCCAAAATTCTGAACGTCCAACCCACTAAACTGCGAGCAAGTTGAGCAAACAATTCGACCACCTTGCTTGTGCAAATCAAAATGGCAGTCGACGAATTCGTGATTAAACTCACCTCGAAGAGTAACTCACCAACATCTTGGTGAATGCAATATTTGCGTGTGATAAGAGATGTTCGACACCACAATATTAGGCGATGCTGTGCAATACAGTACTTCCAATCACGTTACTTGATTGGGTCGCTTCTTTGTCGCGCAACTTTTCTTGTCCGTCATTTATAAACAAACAGCGCGCCCTAGCGGCCAACGTGAGGAAAGTCGATTTGGATTACGTCACCTTAAAAGACAAAGCATGCTGCTGAACAGATCTCAGGAGCAAAGACGTGGAGAATTTTGATAGAGCATTTTCTTTCATTCGAATGTTATTATAAAAATAATTACCTAATGCCAATGGAAAATCAGTTGAGTCACAAGATTTTTGTCGAATTAATCTTCTAGCTCAGGGGCAAAGTTGGTATTAGAAATTTAGCATAACTGAAATCACCTCAAGAGCATCTTATATTGGTGCAATACTTTTACTTCTTCATGCCACTATTAACTTCCTTGAAGGGAAATGTAAATGATATTTCAGTGGTGTGTGCAACTCCAGTTTTAATTGAAGCATGGACCGTAAAATTCTTTGTGCTAGTTTACAATTTACAACGCCGCATGTTCTGTTGGGTCTCCAAATGTTTTGCACAAGAATGAAAGTAGCAACATCATGAGGATCAAAGATCAATGCTTTATTTTACAGCCTGTTATGACACATACAGTACTAGAATTATCTATAAGACAACAACACAGGTAATTGTCAGGTGTTTTGTCACCAATTTCGCATTTTTAAGGCTGTAAAATTAAGCTTTAGTCATTAGTATTGATGCAAATGTCAGACAGTGTGGACAAATACTACATCAAAATCAAACATCCTTTCCCCAATCAGTAAATAGGTGACATTTTGGTATTTTTCGTTCAACAAGAAACATGAAAATACATATATTTTGAATATAGATTCATCTTTATCGGGCAAAATTAAACTGATTTTGTCAAATATACATACGCTATATTTCATGTATCAAAACAAAGATAATGACATTCTCGAGATAAAGTATTGGTGTTTTACAACCTGCATTGCAAAGCAAAGTGCTACACACAACAACCACTAAAGACAGTTCACCAAACCCGAAATGAATACTGGACTCAAACACCTTTAGCTTAAAGCTAAAATGGAGATTTCCGTTTACAATTGTTTTTCATTCAAAAGTTTTTTTGTTTTTTTAATGTTCCTTCAACGCTTGCTGCCATTTTGGCAAGTGACCTTAGTTATCGTGAACTGTCGTGGCTGTTCTGACCTTCGTTTGACCTCAATTCCCCTCCAGTATATTTTTATTTTTGAGTGCAAATAGCAGCTTAGAACTCCTTCACTAGAAATAAACATGGAATTCAGCCACATCTTTTCAAATAGTAATCATATTTTAATTGATATACATATATTGCCACAATTGGCACATACGATATTGCACAGTCATGAAATGTTGCACATAAAAAATAGAGCTATTTTTTGTGGCCGAAAACATTCCAAAAGTCACAAACAAAGTGGAATAACGCTGAGAAGGTAAAACCTAAAGTGAAACAAAAATAAAGACATGCGTGCTACTCCCCCGATAATTCAGCGACCGGCAACATACATGACTACCTAAAAGCCAGAGCATATGGAGATGTGGGTAAAGGGGGAGGGGCGGCGATGGAGGCTTGTCGATAACTATTTCCAATCATTTCCACTCACTGATCTCTCTACTATGTGCTTGGTGCTAATTCCTTGCATCATCTTGCATCGAGGTGACCCCCCTCCCCTTCCATGTTTACATGTAGGCCGATACCTGGATGGCTGGGGGATCATATTGAATGGCGATGAAGGTACTGGGAAGGACAACGCCTTGTTTTAGCACCACGAGTCTGGGCCGAGACAAAAAAAAAAAAAAAATGGAACTAGTCGAAAAGAAGCCAAACTTGCGATCCAAAGCACCAGGCCAGCGTGTAAGCATGCGGAGTGTGTAAGGCACCAGGTTGTTTTATATGCTGAAGAGGATGCTCCCAGTAAGCTTTTACCCTATCTTGGTGGTCAAGGACGGTCTAGTTTGCTGGTTTCCAGTCAAATCTAAACATCACGGAAGCAAACACTGAACTCACTGCTGAGGTAAATAGATCCGATTGTTGCCAGTTTCTCTTAAGGTGACTGGCAAGAGTTTATAAAACTGCTATCACACATCTATGAGATGCGACAGAACTGGACGAAGAGAGCCAGTCGTTTTACGTGTGGCAGCCCGAGTATATCATCACCTCCCCAGGAAAATGTGGGCCAACTAAAGAGAAACATTAGATTTTTTTTTAAACACACAAATACCACAAAATAAAAATCGTAACCGAAGATCTGACATTTATCTGCCTTTGTAGCGTCCCAACAGTAACTTAGATACGGAAGCGTTCGACCGGAATATACATTTTTGTTTTCATATTTGAAAATATTCGTTCTACAATCGGCAGTTCCGAACTTTCCAAAGTTTCTGCGCTGATGTTACGGGCATTTCCTTTCACACAGGCATCGTCTCATGTTACAAGTTTGACACGAAACAAAGGCAGAAATATACCGGCTTTTACAGGCGGTGTCAAAGGGGATTGCGTGTCCATAATAGCCATCGCCGATAAACTTGACAGAAGAAGAACTGAAAGCCCATCAGGAAGGGCACATGGTCACAAAATTGGACCCTGCAACCAGGTCTGCCTAAAGGCTCCCCTGTTAATGTGTTAGAGATCTTTTGATTTCCACTACACTAGCAGCAGCCTTTGGGTGGGCTTCGCTCAGGACTCAAGGAGTCGAGCTTTCGTGCAATACAGGCAAAATATGGAAGGGTCCTCGAGACAACATTTTTGGGAAACCAACAATCACCTTAAGTGCAGACAAACATGCACGCTTTAATTGGCACCATTTTGACGTTTTTAATGCTCCGGCCAATTGTTCATTTCTCTGTATTTGCTACATGTTATTTCGTTACTATGTATTTAGTACCTTTGAACCCAACACATCGCAACAACGACAACACACAACGGCAGTCTAATATATCCATTTGCACTGCAACAATTTCAACTGATTTAAGAGTAACTTCTTTGAATGCCTCGGTCAACACGTCAAGAACTACTGAGCAATATTGATTTGATTTTGATGCAATGCATATTGCACAAGATAGAGAGAACACTTTTGAAAAACTACGTGACAGCTAACCAGTTTCCAAAGCAGGCCTAGCCCTCATTTGATGTGTGTAAACACATTTATGGTCACAGGTACACAAGATGGCGAATATGTGTGACCATATTTTTGTTTTACAAACTTTCTCAAATTTGGTTTTGAAAAGAAAAAAAAAATGAAAAAACACATAAAATATCTAATTTGTGCTGAAGGTATTAGCTTACATGGAAAGGAAATGCTTACTCTCAGATCCCAACATTGCAAACATTGGTTGTTTTTAGCTTAAAGTGGTACAAAAGTTTGTTTTACTCTGTTAATAAGGGAAATAAAGACTCCAAATTGTTTGTCAAGTAGGAAACAATGTTCAAACATGTTATTACTTTGTTTAGCAGCCAGTTACTGTATTAATGGTGGATAAGTGGGCTAACATCCAGCGATGAGTGACATGATGTCAGAACTGTCAGGTTGTGGTGAATTCTTATATTGTGGGTGATGCTCCCTTGGAGTTAAACCGTTTCAATTAGATTTCTTTTATACAGTAGAGTTTATGGTTAGATTTCTTGTTATTTTCACGACTCTGTCTCAATCCTCGTCTCCGTCGTCCGCCTGCACCTCCTCCTCATCTTCTTCCTCCTCCTCCTCCAGCTCGCACGCTCGCTTCTCCCGCTGCTTCTTCATCTCGTCGGCGTATTTAGAGAATGTATTCCCGAACTTGGACCACACTTTGTAGGGCACCGTGATCGAGTTGCGGTACGTCGGCTTCACCTCGCTTACCCGCATGAACACGCCGTACTTGTTGGAGCCCACGTCGAAGAAGAAGCGCTTGTTGTCCACAGTCAATGACGAGCCTTCGGGCAGCTCCGCGGGCTCCTCCTCCACGCCGTAATCGTCAATAAGTTTGGCCAAAGCGTCACGAAACTCGATAAGTCCTTGGGCCGGGAGCGCGATGGTCTGGCCCTGCGTGGACCCCAAGCCGGCCCCCCGGCTGACGGTCTGCCGGACCCTCAGGAACCGTCCCCTCTGGTTCTCCTTTAGATCCATGTAGTACTTCCGATTCTCCCGCACCAGGAACTCGCTCTTGAGCGCTCGCCGCGGCTCGTCCTGCACCATGCCCGGGTTGCTGGGACCGAGCTGGGCGTAGTGCTCGATGAAGTCCCCCAAGTAGTCGCGGAACTCGACTGCCACGGACATGGAAAGAGTGAGGCGGCTCTTGTTGCCACCGGCCCCGACTTCGGCTATCTTCAAGAAGCGGCCTTTGGCGTTCTGCTTTACGTCCAAATAGAAGCGTTTGTTTTGGATGTCAACCCGCTTGGACGCCAGCTCCTGAGTCTCGTGCTGGAGGCCGGAAGCCGAGCCTGCCCCTCCCGCCGCCGAGTGCATGGAACCAAAGCCTGGGCCCGTGGCTGCTCCTCCCTGCTCACTTCCACTGTCTCTGTCCGCCATGATGCTGCCTGCCTGCCTTCTCCCTCAGCCTAAACCGCAAAAGACTCGACCAGTCACAGTCAGCGACACAGCTCTCGCGAGATCTGCCGAGAAGTACACAAAAAAAAAGCGAGGAGAAATTAGCATTCAGAGACGTCAAACTGTACATAGAAACCACAGTTGGCTGTTTGGTCCGTTGCTTGGATACACAAAGCCGCCGGCCATATTGAATGTGGCAAGTTCTCTTCTATCCTCACTGAAGACATGTTTGAAGTGACTTTTGGGCAAGAGGCGGCCACATTGAGGACAATTCAGTGAACCTCCATTACATGTTTATAGAGTGTGGGAGGAACCCAGACTACCTGAAGAAAAGTCATGCAAGCACAGAAAGACCATAAAAACTCCATAGCCTGAGCCCGGATTTGAGGAATTTAATTATTTCACAATTGGGAGATTGGGAAGTGGTGCTTGTACCACACCTTGAGAAACATTGAAACTATTAACTTGCAAATAATGGTCAAACTTCTTTGACCCTTAGACAATTTGTATATTCATAAGCAGTCCAAAAATGACACATTCAACATGGTGGCGACGTTTGCGTACGAATACGCGCCAAGGTGATATCTACTTAGACCTTAGCTCTACGTTAGCGTTAGCTACTGAAATGTCATCTGCCATACTCCGGAGAGGATCTTGCACTTTAAATATGGCTACGGCACATTAACAGTAAGTGTCAAACTGAACTCGCTTTTAATGAACGTTATCTTAAGGTTGCTGTCGAATTATACCCACGGTTCTGCGACGAAGACGCGTTAATCTCAAAGTAGCTATAAAGCCTGTTAAATACAAGCAACGTAGCTTTCTCTATGTTTGAACGCAGCTGATTGCACAGTAAATACATGAAGCGACATTAGTTAAGTAAAACGAGGTGACAACAAGAAGGGCATACATACAACGTCACTTAATTTGTTACTTAGAAGGTAAATATTCCCAACAAGGCTGTCTGTTGCTGCGAGTGATTCCGTGGCGAATACACGCCACTTTTCATCTTAGAGACGATGCACTCTTGTATAAGTGTCTTGTGTATGTGACGTTAGCTCTACGTGTTTTTCCTTTTAGTGTGAAGAGCGCGACGTGGAATCAGAGGAACTCTTGCACCTCACGCGCCCATGGCCTCTTCAAAAAAGAAAAGAGAAAAGCCTCGCCCCGCAAGTCACGCAGTGTTTTGCCACATTTCTTGTCAGCTGTTTTTCCCCATCCCGCATTGAGAATTAAGTTGTGCATAGCGAGATTCTGTCCCTAAAATGCAACGTTGCAAGCAAAATGGCGTGTCATTATTGAATGTTTTTTTTGGGGGGAGAAAGGGGGTCCCAAAAATTCAATTCGATTCAGCTTTTGTGATTGTTCTATCCTACCTGTGCAAAACGTCCTACCGATTTGACAGCCGAAGTACTACCGGGTCCGTGCGCTTTCAGATTGTTTTGTTTAGACGCATACAGACAGAACATTTTTTGAAAAAAAAGGAAAAAAAATCCTCGAAAATATTTACACGTCGACGCAGTTAAGCAAGTATAGGACGTGCAGGAAATTTAAATAATATCCTTAGAGTATACTTACGCATAAGTATAAGTTAGTAGAACGTTTTGACATTTTAAATTACAAATTCATACTATTTTTTTCATTGGTATAAGCAGGTAGGACGTTCTGAGTGGACGTTGTGAGCATGCGTGTGCAAGCGCACTGGGCATTGGACAGAAAAAGAATATGCACAATCCTGAGAATGTACCTTTTCCCTTTAATTTTTATTGTGACAGTCCTATAAAACTAATTTGAGCAATTTTGCTATCACGCAAAATATATTTATTGACTTGTGGAACTTGTAACAGTGTACTGCGAATAAAATCATAACCACAATAACCACTGTTCACGAGTATAAATTCACTTAGGAAATCATACGATTCCAACCAGATTCAAAGACTTATTTTTTTTTAACACACTACTGCAAAAAAAATTATTCAACTACAATAACTATGTACGAATTCAACCGAATAAAGTTAATTAATAGTCCTCCCATGCAGCACCAAGAAAAAGAAAACCTGGACCCCGAAGATAATGACGGATGACATGCACCGTGTCAACTCTTAAGGTATATAAATACTACACTTTTGTCCAAATTCAATATATTAATACTTTACTTACTTTATTGGGCTAATGTCCTAAACTTAGTTACAGTGATTGTCGCGACTGAGCGCCTGCCTGCACGTTACTCACCTGCCTGAATCAAGGAAAACGGAGCGTGTGCACATACTCACCTGCATGTAGTTAAGGATCCCAGGAAGAAAACGGAATGAGCGAAAAAATCACCGCAGCACGGAATGCAAAGATCTGAACGGACAGCCGGTAAACTCACGCAAAACACTTTACAGTGATAATCTAATCTATCATTTCTATATACATTAAAAAAAAAAAAAATCATCACAAATTATTTGGAGTGGGCGTCTTCTTTCAAATTATCACCCGCTTTTTACGGTAAGTAGTGGTCCCAAAAGGAAATTGTCGGCAGGCCCATTAGAAGGACATTTGGAGGATTTTTTTTTCCGTTACAAAATGTTCTCTTTTTTTTTTTTTCCATCCGTTATGAGAGCATTTATGTAACTAGGAATTTATTTGTCGAATATTTTGGAATAGCGGCCCGCCCATAGCATCTACAGGCCGTAATATACATTTAACCCTATCATGGACGCTTGCAGATTTCTTTTTATACTCGCTTTAAAAAATAATTTGGTGGAAAATGTAAGGTTTGGGAATCATGTATATTTTTTTAATTATAATAGTATATAATTTCACGGGACAAATTCGATCGTTTCCAGATTGTTTTAGGCCTGCTCATTGTAATTACGTGATTCAAAAAAAAAAAAGATTGGACAAAAATATTTTATATTTTTTAAAGACCATCTCAAGCGTTGATGGGAATAACAATAACAAAGGTTTGGTAGGACTATCGGTTACAATAATAAAACCCTAAAATATGCATGAACATTTTATTTATTTATTTATAGTATATTATTGCATTCGTTTGTCTAAGGCCTTTACCAGATATTGTAATTTAATGTATTATTTGCCTGTATTTAATTACGATCCACGCAAACTTGTGTAAGTAAATTAGACAGATGACGTCTCTTTGTTGCAGGTTGATCAACTTAACTAACGTCACAAAAGGTTTGTATATACGATATTTGACAAGTTAAAAAAAATATTCTGAAAACGAATCTAAACAGGGTAATCATTGACAACCTTTTAGTCATACGGTGAAAGCAAAACAGACTATATGTTGACATTTTTCCTTATTAAAAGTGCTTTAAAAATAATTATTTTGCATTTTCCCAGGATATTTAAATGAGTGTTTGGTTTTGAATGTTCACCTCTATGACACAGCAGAAAGCATAACGCTCATTGGACACCAAATATTTTAGTGCTATTTTACACGCACAGCAACGTCACTTATGTCACTTCCATGACTACTTTTACGCATGGCAGCAGCAACGTTTACCATAATTATCACGCTGGAATGTTGCGCGTGCACGTTCAGGCGTGACGGTCGGCCGTGCTTTGATTGGTTTATATATGTATGTATGTTATATGTACATGGGTTTACTCTGCAAAGCCTAACGCGCTATAGTATATTATGATTTATTATTATGATTATTATTTTATTGTTATAATTATCATTGTTATGAAAGGCCACGTCACAGTTAAATGGCATTGGTTCTTTAACAAAGCGCATTTACTTGCAGGCGAACGCTCCTTACCAGTTTGCACCACTCAAAGCATCGAAGGCGTGCGGCGGACGAGCTGACTGGACAAGCCACACCTGAGGGTTTCTTCACGGGGATCAGTTGTTCGGATGTGTCAATCTGCTGGAGCACACCTCCCAAGATGGATCAGAAACTGCGAGTTGTGGCATCAGAAAGCGACGCACGCACCAGAAGGCAGGCGCCGTACGCTCCTTCCCGTGACGTCATCAGGCGCTGCCTGCCAACTCTGGGTGTGGCGACCTCTCTTGGTCATGCAGAGGAATTTCAGCACATCCTTTAATTCACAGGTATGGACACAAAAATGGAAGGGATTTGGGGTAATTATGTAATCATTGAGTGAATGCCGAGTCAAGCTTTATTCATCTGGCATTCACACATGTATGCAGATCCAATTACACGCTCTAAATTGAATTAAAAGTCAGTTTGAATTCTATGTCAGCCTAACCCAGGCCAATATACAGTAAAGGAAAAATCTATAAAAAATGATCATGACAGTTTCGTATCATTTTCAAAATTAACGAAATTAAGTTGTGTGGGACTGAGACGCTGCCCACCTGTTAGTGTTGTAATTTCAACACTTGCTCTGCATTCGTCATATCATGCAAGCTCTGGCCAGAAGATGTCACTCTTTCAGGATCTTTACAGTACAACTCCGCATTTGCGACCGAGACGTTGCCTTATTAGCTTCCAAATATTGAAATTCCTGCAATTTGTCCCCAATGCTGTTGGGGAATGAAATTACATTGTTAAAAGTAATTTCCAGCGGATGTAGTTCTTCAGCAAGGTCTCATAGAAAAAGTCATGGCAGCGCATATAGCTTCTGTGAATCGCCTCTCCTAGACTTGTTTATCAAACTACACCATGAGGTGACCACCCTTACAGGATCTGGGCTAGGGGCGAGTGAGGAGTTGGAACCTGTGGTCTTTCGGCTGCATGCACACCTTCTTCCATCCTGCATTGTGTGACGACCCCCCCTCCTCTTTCTCCTCCTCCTCCTCCTTTTGGCAATCTGGTCCATTTTCTGTGGGTCTGTGGAGAACGGGGGGAGGCGGAGAGAGCCGCGGTGGAAGGCGGCGTGCAGGACCACAATCATGTTTTAATCCTCGGAATCATACCTGTGCTTTTTCCCATGCTTCTGAGACTCGAACGAGCAAAACTTGTGGGCCCACTGCAGCATTTTGGCGTCTTTTCTTGCTTGAGAATCCACGGCTCTACCCCCACCCCCCTTACTGCAATATTTGGGCAAAGATAAGAGAGTCAAGGCTGCCATGGCAGCATAGGAGGGGGCATCCTCAGCCAATTTCTCGCTCCTCCTGTCTATGATGCCTTATTGTTCCTATACGAGCGGATTTGGGAGTCAGCATCATTGTATGTCGCACCGCCGCACGCCGACCCGTTGGAATTAAGCGGGGATCAAGCAGCGGATCCCGATGGCATGGACACTTGTGCGAGGTCCGCCGCGCTGCCGAGCCACTGGAGCCCCCTCGCCGTCTCCTCCTCCTCAGCCAGCCCAGCACTGTCGCCATCGCCCCGCAGCCCCGAGAGCCCCGCCGCCGCCGCACCGCCAGCAGCCACTCACGAGCCACAGCAGGCGGCATGAGGCTTGAGTCGCTCGCACCTCTATCCATGCTGCTCATCGGGGTCTCATTCGCCTGCTACCCCCCGACTTCGGATTCCCTGCAGGACCGGGCGTACAGGTCGGCCGTGGTGATCGAGGGCAAGGTGCAGTCCACGCCGGGGAACGCCTCCGCCGAGCCTCCGCCGCAGCCCGGCGTGCACGTCCAAGTGTTGGACGTGTGGCCCCTCCACAGCGGGGGGCTGGAGCCTCAACAGCTCGTCACCGTGCTGGGGGAGTTCGGGTCGGAGGCTCCGTGCGCTGACGTGCAGAAGAACCACAAGTATATCTTTTTCATGGAGCCCACGGAGGCGCCACTGGTCTACAAGGCTTCATTCGCGCCCCTGGACACAAGCGGCAAGAGTCTCAAGAAGGATGTTAGCAAGATTTTGTGTGAGGACTGCGGTAAGTGAGACCATGTATTGTGGATTACCGGCGAACCCGGAAGAAAAGCATACTAGCGCAGCTTCGTGGGCAACATCTAGGTGTATACTTTTGGATATTGTAGCCGATGTATGGTTCACATTCAGTGGGTAGCACCTATGTGCCTTTGAGGCGTCTATGCAGCAATTTTCGACAACTCTCGCAGGCTCTCATAGCCCACATGATCAATCAAACTCTCTTTCTCTCTGCTCAGCTGCATCACACATGCGCCTCGCACTGTTGCTTGTGTGCAATTGCACTTTGTGCAGATCCAACTATCTGCATCCTGCATCCTACCCCCCTCCACCGTGGAGCATCCACTGCATCGTTTTAATACCCCAAATGTCCTCGCTGCTCTCTAACCTTGCAGGGACACCTCGCTATCCTAATTGGGCTTGGCCCCTGCTTCAGTACCACGGACAGCGACCGGTGGCACGCCATCACGTTGCTCCTGGCAAATAGCTTCCTTGGCTATATTTAGGTTCACACCCGCTTTAATGCTGTAACAGCATTCACTTTGGCATAGCTCAGCTTTGTCACAGCCTGTTGTTTGTTTTCACAGCTTGTTGTTCGATTGGGAAAGCAGAGAGGTGTACTTGTACAGCGTATTGCTGTACTTTGGTTTACTTGATGACGTGTGAATGAGTATGAATTTTTCACAACCACCCAAAAAAATAAAAAAATAAATGCTGGGTTGTTTTACTAGCCCAGTCACTTGCTGTGGAGTTTGAACAGATTGTTACTTATTTTATTACCCAGCAGATTGGGTTAAAGATTGGTTTGGGCTGGCTGAAGAGCAGAAGCTGGTGGCCATTTTAGATTTGTTGGGGAAACTTTCATGTTGATAATAAAATTAGCATTATTTAACACATCTATTCTGGTAACACGGCAACTCAACATTCTGGGTAGTTCGTACCCAATGTTGGATCAAAATCTTGACCCAATTTTGCTTTTTGGGCTGTCCCATGATCAAATCTTCTCCAAGTGGTGTAGAAAGTGGTCAGATGGTCAGATGTTCTTCTGTGAATTTGCTCATGTGGTCACTGATGTAATTTGAGTGTGTATCGTTTCAGTGCCGCTTGGCTTGTCGTAACAAGAGAAAATCAAAGCTGAGTGATTTTGCTAGGTTAAGCGGCCTATTGATTAAACACAACACACTGCTGTTGATTGCAGGAGGAAGCACATAAGTAGGTTCATTTAGAAAGTGTGCATGTAGCATATGCACACGTTTTTTTTGAGGGGGTTACTATCACAATTCAAGTGTTCTGCCCAAGGAGTGTGTAGTAAGCCCTTAGTGATGTCTCCAATTATACACACAGTGTACGCCACGCTCCTCAGCAGCGTAAAACAAGACTTTAGTCCTCAAATGATAGCGACAGGTCCTGTAACTGGATCTCAAACAGTTCCTAGTACTTGTCAGAGTGACATCTGCAAAGGCCTGTAACAAGGCAGGAGGATGGGAGAAGGGGAAGCAGCTCTTCTTGTATTCCTTCATGGTACTGGGCAATTTTGATACGCACGTTCTTGAAAAGCAAAGAAAAAAAAAACACATCCGGACATCATCCTGCATAGTCATTTTTACTTAAGAACATAATGTGCTCTATCCTGCTGCCCTCTTCAATTCTTAAATCCTCTTAGCTTGTCCCCACGAGACATAGATGCTTCCCTTTTTGTCACACTCACTCCAATGCCCTGCCTTTTTAACTCATGTCCCGATTGGTGAGGTAACACTAAATGGACCCTATTGCTGACTAAAATCAGCAAAATCTTGTCAGTTGTGTGTTCAAAAAGTACCATGTTCCATCATATTGTGTTTTCTTGTGACCTTAAAGTCTGTTTACTAATGGAAAATGCAAAACACCAAAGACAAGCTAACGAATAGCATGTGTCATAATGTTATAACGCTTAAAGAGGTCAAACTCATTTTTGTCACGGGCCGCACTTTAAGCACGTGTCCTTCATGACTGTCAACTTCTTGCTACAAAACAAACTGATGCATAACTAGTTTTGAAATCAGAGACGAGTAAAAAGTGTTTAATTATTTAAAAAAAATTGAATGGTAATAAAAATTGCTAGCAATATCTCTATTTTTTAAAAATGAAGAAAATTTGTAATTTTAGGATCGACACATGAAGTCAATTTGTCTTTGCGGGCCACATGAAACGACGTGGCGGGCCGTATCTGGCCCCCGGGCCTTGAGTTTGAAACCAATGTCTTAAAGCAATTGATATTTGAATACAAAAGTCGACAGGTAATGTAACATTCCTCACACGCATATCTTCTTTATCCTTATTAGTGGTCAATAGAGCCCGGACCTTATATCATTGATGAGCTTATCTCTTGTGTAAGTCATCCCTTCACTCCCCATGCTGAATATTCTCTTCTCCCTTGTCAGGACAAATCATGACAAAGCCAATCCCAAAGCTAGACAAACAGTCTGTCCCCAGATGCTATGGTCTCTATTCCCTTCCAACCTTCTCCCATCAAAAATTTGGATTCATCATATCTGAGATCATGTCTCTTTTCCCAAAGAGCAGCAAAACATAATGTCTTGATTTTACACTTGACCCAGACGCCACCAATGAGTCCAAGCTCTACTTAAAGCTCTTGTGCAGAGTTGCAAATGCTCCCTAGTGTGTTTATCATGGGACTGTACGTACTGTATTGTTCTCCTTGTTGTTGTCTGGCTCCTAAGGGCTGTTGAGATAAAGGTGCTATTTGAAAAACATCCATGCAACAAATTCAGTAGAAAACAAAAATCTATTTTTGCCATTATATTATATGTATTGTAATGCCATTTTGGTAGATTTGATTGAGCCACAGGCAGACAGATTATGAGCGTGTGTGGTGGATGTCATCGTATTTTATTGTATCGTATTTTATTGCACAAGTGTGCACCCCCTTTAATTGGGATGTGTTCAGAATTAACCAATGACACATGGACTTGCATATTTTCTCTTGATCCATTGAAACAAGTTTTCAACACTTTAGACGTAATTCCAAAAGGTATGTTTGACAAGTTCAGTCAAAATTGACATTATTTATATATAGATTTTTTTTATTGGATCTCATCAGTTGGATCTGACATTAAAGAAACTGCAGTTACAAAGTGAAAATGATATGTATGACAACATAGTCAAAATACTGTAAAATACTATTTAGTCTAGTATATTCCCTAAAGGCCCAAAGTCTGGCTAATGACACACATGTGGTTACAACCCACATTTTTGTCTTTGTAGACGCTGAAGGGGAAACATATTGTAGCCTACTTTTTGCACTGTGTGTGTAGACAGGTGGGAGCGTGACTTACATAAATTTAAAAAAAAAAGAAAAAAAATAGCACTTAGCATCCACTTCAGCAGCATTCATAGCGATAATTAACAAATGCGCAAATCATTCTGATTTATTCCGTTGTTCATGAAGGCTACTTTTTTATAGGGAGTAGTAGATGAGTTGAAAAGTGTTGTTGCAACACAAATCTATCCACGGTCGCAGCTGCCGAGCCGAGCGAGGTGGTAGACGAGCAGACGTTGGCCCCGGAGCCGTTTGTCCTTTTCCGAACGGTGAGCATTCATTGGTTAAGCTAGACGCTGAAGATGAGCGACGCTGTGGGCTCTCCTACAAACCTGCAAGGTTATCTGGCAAGCAGTATGAGTCAACACGCGTCTACAGATTGCCCATTATCCTGTAAATATTACACTGAAGGGCAATTTAGCCAACAGTGGTTGATGGTGACAAAGGTGCTCATTTAGTGGATTTCACCTCGGAGATTGTGGCCCAGCGCAGGATGTTTGTTGAGATAAGAATGATTGAAATGTTTATGACTGCCAGTGCTGCAGTGCCTCTTGTCCAGGCCAGAGATTGAGGCTAATGGGAGTGACCAGCTGGGAGTGCAGATCTTTCTCCATTTAGGTTGATACTATAGCTTTGTGTCGGTTGTTTATGTTCATTCACGCTGAATCTCTGTCCTCTTCATCTTTGCTTCTCTGCTATTGCAAGATAACTTGATGAATGGGAAAAAAAGATCCGGGCCATTCCGAATAACTGCCCCCTCATTTTTTTTTTGGTCTCGTTCACTTTAGGGCCCATTTACAAAAAGGGTTATTTAAAAAAGCCACTATTAATACATAGTGAATGTTTTTAGTGTCTAGGATGAACATTTTGAGGTAAATCAGTGATAGCGGACAAAAAGGAAACGTGTGCTGGGAATACAAGCTTGTGTCTGACTTTTAAATTTTTCCTTCATAGGATTCGTAGAATCAACGGGACCAAGTGGTGCAAAACATTTGTTGTTATGATTTTAGACTAAGATAAAAAAAATTGTAAACTTATTTTTGACACAAGTCACTGCTTGTTTTTTTGTTTTTTATGTCGTGGCTTATGTAGGAATTACTATTTGTGAAAAGGATTAGCACAAGGCATGTCCACAGCCACTCCTGCGGAGTTGCGCTATGTCAAAACAACCAAAAATAGCCCAACTGTGTTTTAAGGAGTAGCACAGGTCACTTGCGTGTTCCTTGTCAGACAGGCTCAATTTTCAACTTGTCTTTGTCAAACCTTTGGAGGGGATTTATTTTGCTTTGTCAACCTGAGGACATCTAATCCAAGATGTTTGGACTGGCTAAGGTTATAGGTCACGTGGTTTATGTCAGCCCCTATAATTGTTGCAACTTTCAGATAACCTATTATCATTTGGGAATGTTTTTATATTTTAAAAGTGCAAAACCAAGCAACTTTTCTCATATGTGATGAAAATCCATTTCCAAAGACTCTCTTTAGCTATGATTTAGCACACAGCAATTAGGCACGTGATAAAAGCTCCAGACATCACACAAAACTCAAGTTATCACTCTCCAAAATGGATCTTAGTCACCACCATGCCACGCACGGACCCTAAGTACCTGCACTTTAGTTCTACATGGGTGATTTAACAAGTCTTGTGTGGATATTTTTCCTCCAGCTTGAATGTCTGTTAACATGCCCTTTGATTTCACACGAAGCAAAGCAATGCTTTGGATGATTATACATTTCCATGCTATAATACAGACATAATGTCTGGGCTTGCACGAAATAATGGGCTTACTCGAGGATCAGCCGGATAAGAACTATGAGAGCACGTTTGAAATGCCGAGCACTTTAAAAGCTGGAATTTATTACTAAATTAATCGTAGGGAGTGTGACGCATAACTGTAAAACACTTGAGTGACATTTCTAAAGAAAGAGATATTTGTGAAGTCTGCATGACAATTATGTTGCATGGTAAACCTTCTCAAAGTGTTTTCAAAATATTCTTGTAAATGTGTTTTGTGTGCAATATTTATTCTTCCTAAAATCCTTTGCACATGTCCTGCTAGTGATGAAGCGACACTGGACTTGGTAAACAGCTGGCGGAATCATCCATTGGACACAAAAGGATTGTGATACGCAGTGTGAAGGCAGATTAGTGTTACAATTAGTGCATAATGCCCCTGATTTATAATCTCCTCCTAATCTCTATATTGAATTAATAGAAAGCATGAAAGCTGCTTTGGTGATAGCAAAACGGTCTCGTGTTGCCTTTGTGTGCATTTTCATTTTACGGAAGTCGTAGTTTTACTTCACCAGTACAAACTACAAACACACTAATAAATAATTATAATGACTAAGATAGTGGAAATAAAAAAAATGCTTAGTTAGAAATAAAAAGGCCTTTTTAAAAAAAATAAAGATTTTAATATCGAATTAGATTGTACAAAAATGTGCACAGTGAGCACACACTACTACAATATTACTGCACTTATTTCTGCATGTCTAACATTTTTAATGTAAGGTCAAAGGTCTGCTGCATAAATGATAGAAACCCACATCATCTTCATTTTATGACTACATATTTATCACTACAATTCAATTTAATTATAGCCTTGTAAGAATTACAAATAAAAATGGCTCCAAGAAGATGAGGTAAATATGCAACTTAAGATATCATTATTTTTTATGAGGGAAAAAAAATTAAAATATGAGTTGAACCCACTGAAGAATGTTGCCTTCACCACCATGAGGCAGTATATGATCAGAATCAGGACGCACTAAAAAGTTGCAAAGGAAGGGGCCTGTTTGGAACGTCAGCAGTTGTTTGACTCGCTGAGCCACACTGAAGTGGCCACAGTCCAGGACATGTGCCATTTGGATGTTTCTTTCCTCAACAAAGAAAGCCATATTTCCATTTTTTGGGACCCCTTGCTGTTAAGCCTGTTAGTATCGCAGTCAGCTATAAACAAATATGCTCCTCTGATTCAACTAACAGTAATGGCGTCCCTCAGGGACGACCAACCCCCGGACACTTTTGGGCTGTCGCCAAAAGGATCCAAGTCGTTAAGTTTGAGAGTTGGATATAAATGTCAATGGCTTGCCTCACGTCTGCATTTCTGCAGAATACAAGACGGATGTAACTTTTAAATACAGTGCTATTAATTGGAGTGCTATAAAAATAGCAGCTAGCATTTACAAATCTCAAAGAGGCAAGAGAATAAGATCAATCTACTGTAGCGTATATTCAGCAATTTACAGCAAATAGAAGCAGATACCAGCTTATGGTTATTTAAATTTTCAAAAATGCACATATGTTCCAAATACAAATCCACTACATAGTATCCATGCGCACAGAATGGTCCTCTACTCTCTTCTACATGTGTGTGTGTAGTTTGTATCTTTACAAATGGCGTCTTCCTGCTTTGTGAAAGCAGTTATGTTTACCCCGCCTTTTGAATCATTTAGTAATTTGCAGCTATCTTGGGCTGCAATACTCTTCCTTCACAGACTGCAGCTAGTGCATGTAATTAAATATTGAAAGCATTTTTTCCCCCTTTCGGTGCACAGCTCAAGAGGTGGTTTGATTAAAATGAAGCCTTTTAAATTTCAAGAAGAATAGCAAAACTTGTTGGAATAAAAGGTAGTTTCTGTTTCTTACTAATATATGTACTGACAACCAGACTACTGGCAAAAAACCTGAGACAGAATCTGCCAATAATTTATTCAGTATGGTTTTAGTGTATTCAGATTTGTTCACAAATATCGACAACTCCATTATGACCCCTATGCATTATCTTTTGGCAATCTATCTCTGGATCGAAGCACGGCATCACCGTAAACAATGCAGTAAGCTTAATTATGTAATGATAAAAAAAAGAAAAACTGGGGTTAAAATTTAAATCTTTGACACACATTTGACTTTGTCGCTTGATGTGTCCATAGCACCAGTGCTGTTGCCAGGTGTGTCTGTCTGATTGTTTCATCATGTAAAATTAAACTAAGGTTGCTCAGTTTCGAGAGGGCGGGTTATGACGCTGGGCAAACATTTTTACTCATCATTACGTCAATGGTTTAATGGTGGGTGGCGGAGTGCTCTTTCAGGGAATCCGTATAGTTATATAAACAGTGTTGTTGTTCCGTTAGAGTTTAAATTTAGAGTGCACGTCAAATATACCTTGTTGATACAATTTTATAATGACTCAGATGTTGATGTGGAACCTCTTAGTGAAGTCAGAAAAAGATTTTCCCCGGAGCATTTTTACTCACCAACATTGTGCTACTAAACAATGTTCATGTGGCAAATAGCAGAAGACTTACATCACTAGTTTTTGAATTTATGTCTTGTCTATGTCCGAAATCCTCTTTTTGCCAGGAGGAGGAAAGATCGTTATGAATCGGGTTCACCTTGATAGCTGCCAACATTTCAAATGAGCCAGATGTTGTATACGCTTTTGTGTTGTTGTAATTGAGTGCGTGGGATGTGATTTACAAATCTTTGCTCTTTTTGCGTGGTCAGTGGTCCAATAGCAGGTGGTAGTGCGAGTGTGAAGGACGCCTCGGGAGATAACCTTTCACTGCACACTACCTCACCGACATTAATTCACCACAAAAGCCATTGAGACTGTCCGCCAACCTGAAACCGCTGCCTAAAAATAATATATCTGCAGGTTGTGACACAGTCTAGCAGCTTGTGTTGGGATAATGAAAGCAAACAGATACTGCTGAAACAATAGATTTTCAGATATCGTCAACCTGTATTATTAAAAAGAGCACATTATTTGCATGTCCATATTTAAAATAGCATTATTGTCGCACATCTGCTTAGGAAAAACGATTTTCCTGTGAGTTGTGTTTTTATTCTGTCTACAAGTGTTGCTACACTTTTTGTGTTCAAATATTTGTTACTTCGACGGTTAAAACATTGTGTTAGCATTGGACTTTTTTGATCCTCTGCTTTTCTGATCTCTGTAGTGTTGCTGTGCTAGTTTTTCCATTTATGTATTTATGATAAAAGTAAGTTTTTTATTTATTCATTCACTGGAATTTGGACAAATGAATGATTGTGAGGATGTAGGTGTCCCATCAGCTTGTTATTGTTTAGGTGCACGAACCAATGGTGCATTAGGTAACCTTGTGTACATGTTGCTCCAGGCTACTTGCGTCATCCTCTAGTTTCATCTGGCGCCGGTTTCAGTTTGGAGATGCTTACGATTTGGCTTAAATCAAACTGCTTTCATCCTCAGGTCAAGTGGTGGCCACAGTGAATGTCATGGTGGCTTTGACTTGTATGCTATAATGCACATTACAACGTAAGGCCACTCTACCCACCAAATAATAATAATAATAATAATAATAATTTGTATCAAAATGCCTCGATGGACTTCATAAGGCATGTCAGTAATTTGAGAACTTCCTATTTCCAGATCTGTTTAGACGTTTGCTAGTGATTGGGTGTGATTTTATTTTTTCTTTCTTTCATTCAGCTGTTAGTTTTGTAAATATGCCATCAGTCAGAGTTTGGCAAGCGTATGGTTGTTTTCAAACGCTTGAGGAAGCGATTCCTTGCGGCCCTGGCAAAATATCAGACACAAACCGAGTTTTGTTACACCTAAATGAAACACAAGTATCAGCTGTAAAAGTGTCGAGAAAGGCGATAGGAACTTCAGCAAAACGCTTGGGAACAAAAGGAGCATGGGAAGGGCAACTGTGTTTGTGTGCAGCGTGACGAAGTGTTGAAAAGAGGGGCTGCCGGCACTCCTGCTATGGGCGCCTCCCGGTGTGTTGAAGGGACGTGTCCGGCCATGTTCATCCCACACACACACGCACACACACGCGTGCGCACAGTACATATTCTGAGAGGTTTGTTTCCTCAGGTATGCTGTAGGTGTGGATTGATGTGTGTCTTAACATGAAAAGATTTTAAACCGAATGGAATGGCTTGTTAGCTGTGCTTGGAGTCTGACCAAGAGGCGGCCATGTTTCCTCTCTTTTCATGAAGGGGGGGTGCCCTTCTTCTCCAGAAGAATTGAAATCACACATGCGCTCACCACTTTAATAGGAAGGAGGAGACAATCACGCTGACTCATCGGCAAATATCCGTAAACAACTTGACACGCTCGTTTTGTTAGATTTGTGAGTATTTTTGCTTGACTAAATGGACACCTGTTGTGTGTATATCAGGCAAAAACTGTGACATCATCATATTGCTGAATGAGTAGCTTACACATTCAGCTCTGTGCAGCCAAACACAGCACAGGTGCATAAGTAAGAAAGACATATTTCTTTCCGATATTTATGTCTATGTAGCATTCATAGCGCCCCCCTGCTAGGACTGCATTTGAGTGTGTTTTGCAAGTCGGCTGTTACCCCGTCCTCTAGCCGATGTCTTGTGCCCTTCCACCGGTGCTCATTATTGTCTTGCTCTAATCTGGAGGGGACAGCATGGGCTGCAGGAGTGTATTTATCTTCCTGCACAAATAGGACCTCTTTCCGTCTGCTCCCTGCTCAGCTTGTTGTTGAAAGATAGTGAGCAGCGAAGAGAAAGCTTCACTATGGACAAGTGCGCGTGCGCGCCGACGCACGGCTGAACCGAGATGTGGCCCCAGCTGGCTCGGACACAAGCGAGCTCGCCATCACCTCACTGCAGCAAATGGAGGAAAAAAAGAGGACTATATCGCCCTTGATATTGATACGCTTAACAGCGGGGGGATTTGAGCCTAAATGCAAACAGAGGTCAGATGTAAGAGCAAGTAAGATCAGAATTACATCAAGTCACTCATGTGTCACCTCCGTAGCCCCATTTCCGCTGCCGCCCACAACCCCCCCATCACATCCCATCACATCACATCTGTTGGGATGTGGACTTTTGCTTGGCATTGTCTAGGCATGTTTCTTTTCATTCCCCTTGTTGTCTCCATGACATTCGGCTCACAAGCAGGCAGTTATCATACTGCGAGTGGCGATGGGCCAGGAAAGCGAGCCAGTTTGCAAACAACACAAAGCATACCTTGAAAATTAGCGCAATCTCTCCTCGTGGCCCTGTCAAAATTCAACAACGCCTTTCGCATAAAAACTGTCAGGGAGCTGATTGCTAACCCCCTCTCAATTGCGATGATAACTTGGTTGAGTATATTCATATTCGTGGTTCGGAATTTATAAATTCACCTGTTGCTGGACTGTAGTTTTAAGGGTACAGGCACAAATGTTTTTGGACATATGATACTGAAGTTTGGGATGTATTTATGCTTTGAATAATTAATATTGGCAATCATAATCACTTTTAGGGGTGCGTCAATTGTTTGCAGGTATTTGTTATTCCCAATCAGGCATACAATGCCGCTCAGTTAAAGTCAATTGGGATAAGCGCTAGCTAAGCAACAACGCTACTGATAGAAAATGTACACCCTTAAAACTGTGGGGTTAAAATTTGGACGGACTTGGATGAATATGGCCCAACATAAGGAAAAAAACAAAAACCCTGATTTGTTTTTGTGCAAAACAACCCAGGAAGTTGTGCAAAACAACCCAGGAACGTTTTTAAGGGTGTAATGTTAAAAACATGAAAAAAAAGCAATAAAACACTCTACCTAAACTATGTGAACAAGTGTCGCGACTGAGTGGGCAAATACAAAACACATGTCTGGAGTTGATGCTTTGACACCTGCTGCAGTGAAGTCGTGCTGTACACTGACGTCTGGTGACATCATCCAGGTTTTAGGTGACTTTTCAGGCAAAGCGTTTGTCAAATTCCCAAGACTGTCTGGGCCTTTGTTGTAGAGGTTGAGTTTCTGAGTTGCCCGTACCAATAGTGACCATTCCAAAATGTATTCAAGATTCTTACTTTAGCAGCTTTCCAGAGTGATTCATGCCGTGTTTCTTCTGTATTTGTTACCGTATGTAGTTTCCGTTTAGCCATTTTGCAATGGTGTGACGCCAACAATGTTTATTTACATGTCTGACGCTGTTAAAGTATCACCATCTTTCCTACACACCCTACAATGGAAACTGAAGGCGGACTCAAATAAACTTTTTCCAAAGTGTTCCATGTCGAGATAACTTTAATGCTTGGCGGAACTCTCGGTACTAACTTGATGACCCAACAGCGCTCTTCGCTTCCTGTTACCCTCGTCTAGCTTGCCCAATGGCGGCGCGGTCGACTTATCAATCTCAGTCTATTCGAGACCGCCTCCGGACCCGTGTCGTCAAAAGTATGATCTCAGCGTACGTACATTCGTAGCGGCCTGTTTTCCAGGAAAAGCCTTCCACTGATGAAAAACAAACAAGCAGATAAGCCAAGTTCTTGATAAGCTCACGCTCAGCCACAAGGAGGCGAAAAGAGAAATGCAAATGATTCTGACCGAAGAACTGCTTTCACTCTGTGTGAACCTCCCAATGTCCTTCCTTACTGTGACATGTTTGTGCTGCTCTAAAAGCACATTCTGGAGATAAAGGACAAGTGCAAGGGTGCAAAAGGAATTTGATTCCATGTGAAGAATGCAAAGCAGAAAGCGGACGCACGTCTGTTTTTCAAGCTGCTCGCTGATAAGGCCTTTGTGTGCTTTCTGTACATTTTAGCAGCTCACAGTTGATTCTAATCATGCATGACTAAATTGTTAGGAAAATGACTTTTCACCCTCAAATTTAATTACGGTCACGTGATGTATTCACAATTGCCAAGCAATTTTATATCATTTCACAGGACAATCATTTTGACCAATCGTCTTAAAATAATAGATTTTTATATATATATATTAATATATATATATTGTATTTATTTTTATACATATATACAAAATATATATAAAATATATATATATATAAAACATATATATAAAAAATATATATATAAACTATATATATATATATATATATAAACTATATATATATATATATATAAACTATATATATATAAAAAAATATATGTATATATGTATAAAAAAAAAAAAAAAAATATATATATATATTTTGGTTTTATTGACATTCTTAGTAGCTAGTGTTTAAATGCTCATTCTTAATTTGAGTGATTTATTAAATCGTGTGAAATGTCACATATGCACCTCGCACATCATTTAATCACATTCAGTCATTCAGTCAGAATAAGTCAATTGTTCTTAAAGCCTCAGTGATGTCAGTTTATTTCTACTATTTTTTTTTTCTTTTTTCAAATACAAAGACCCCAGCGACCTTCTGCCTTCAGTGTTTCCACAATATTTTGCTGCTATCTTATATGCAATCTTGTTAACAAACAAACCCTTTCAAGCCACTGGTGGCATTTAGCACAAATTAGCTCCTTTGCAACAGACGTGTGTGTGTGGGCGTGTTTGTGAGTGTAATGGGAAAAACACCGCTGTGAGACAAACGCACCGTCCCTAAAAATTCTTCTTTTCGCTTCGGTTGAGCCACACAGAGTGGAAAACAGGCCCACGTCCAACACATCAATGGCCCATGTGCTTCTTCTATTTACATGTGGATGCACCTGTGTGTTTGTACGCCCGCGTGGATGTGCGTGTCTGAAGGCGTATGTTTGCGTTTGACTATGACAGTGTATACTTTGTCGACCCGGGGACACTCAGATTGAGTGTGTGTTGTTCTCTGTGATGAGAGCACGCATATGTGTTTGCGTGAAGACCTGCTTCCATGTGGGTGTGTGTTTGATAAACTGTGAGAGCATGTGGGAGACTGTTTGTCTCTTCAGTCGGGGTGAGAGCGGGAGAGAAAGAGCAGAATGAGGAGGTGGATGGGATCTGCTTCCAACCTGTATCTTCAAGTCAATCTACTCACAGTCACACAAACCTCTTTATCGCTCCCTTAGACAGAAGGGAGGGAGACAAGCAAAGAGACGGCAAGAGAGAGAGAGAGAGAGAGAGAGACGTGGTACTAAAAAAAAAAAAAAAAAAAAAAGAATGTCATAAGTGGAAAAACACAGCGGGAAAATGGAGAGGGATTCATTCCGGCAGACTTAAGAAGATAGAGCGGATTTTTCTCACTAAGAGGATCACCAAAAGTCATCAAAGTCGTGGCCAGACAGCTTTTAATATTTGTGCAGTTACAGTACAGTAACTGTGTTTTCACCAGTCACTTTATTAGGTAGGTATGAAAATATCTAAAAAAAAAAATATATGTTTAAAAAAAAAAACAACCAGCCTCAAAAATATGTTTATGTTCACAAAAAGCCATCTCTGATAGAAATTTTCTCCAGTGTTAGCAAGAGCAAAAAGTAAGACAATTTATTACAATCAATTCCTGTGAGTGCTTGCATTTTTAAATGATCACTTCTACAAGGAAATCACAACGCCTCATCAATCGAGCTATTTTTAGAACAGGTTTTGTCACGGATCGGAATGGAAGTGGAGCAGGGCGACCAAGTGCAGCTTGGACCAGGGTTTATTGGCGGAACTCAAATTACAGACTCGGTAAACTGACATAACTCACTAACAAAACCTAACAAGACTGACCGAAAAAGACGTGAAACAAAAAGGCAGGGTGACATTACCAATGACAGCAACAGGAACCAAAAAGACATCACGACATTAACAATGATCCGCCAGGGAGTGACACACAGACAGGACTTAAATACAAGACAGGTAACAAGAGGCAGGTGAGAATGATCACACTTATCATGGGCACACAGGAGGGGAGGGGCGAGCACACAGACACACGGACAGAAACTATGGTCATGATCGGGGACGAGTCGTGACAAGTTTGTGGTCTTGCTCCAGTGGTCCTTGAGGGGCGATGACCCCTGACTATAGCAACTGTAGTGTATCATATTTCTTGAATAGTGACACTTTTAAACAAAACTGGGCCCACTTTTAGATACCTTGTATTGGATTTCTGTACCTAATAATTTGGGTCAATGAATGGGAAATGAATTGTACAAAGAGGAAGTCAGGAGGAAATTGCCTCGCTCTGCAGAATTGCTGCAAACGTTTGCACTCACATGCCGCTTCTTGCATGACAAAAATCTTCATCTGACAACCTCGTGGTCATAAAAAGAAGCAAAGCTATAAATTTGGTATTTAGGCAATTAGATTCCGTGTCTGCCTGAACACGCATACCGACCAAAAAACGCAGATAGAATATCAACCTGCCCCCCGATTCACACATTTGTCTGCAGCTTTCATTCACAGTGCAGATGATGATGGAGTTTGCTGGATCACATCTGGCAATTGCGGACTGTCTAGGAACACGTAATTCCCTCCCATGCCCTATTGGCTGATGAGTTGCTATGCTCCTCTCTTGCTCCTCTCAGCCCCAATCAAAGCCATCACGATATGAGTCAGCATCAGCAGTCAGGCGCACCGGTTCCAACTCATCCGGTGAATGTGTGGGGGGAAAACGGTAATGCCCTCACAGCGAGGTGGGATAGTGGCTGGAATACAGCGGGAGAATTTACCAAAGTGAGTGGCTCGAGCTCCGCTGTCATTTTCTCCGAGGCCTGGAAAGCGGAGCATGCTCAGTGCTGACACTGGTGTGTCCCTGCAACTCCTGCCTCCCGCCCCCCCATGTGGGATGCTGCCGCAGTGTTTCCCAGAAGGCTTGGCACAAGAGACTCTTAACAGGAGCGACACGGAGCTCTACCTTCTCTGTGCTGTGTCAACCTTTTCTTGTCCATCCTTTCTCACTTTGCCCTCCTCCTCTCACGTTTTCGCCGCACTTTCTCATTCCCATCTTGTCTCACCCCCCCCCCCCCCGCGTCTCCCTCATCTTGGCTCCGCCCTCATCCACATCTCACGCGCTCCCGTTGCTACCCTTAAGACTGCGGTTGCCATGGTGACAGCAATGTGCTGCGCAAACGTCAAAGCGCCCCAATCCACCCAGGATGACTTCCTTGTTTTTTTTTTTTTTTTTAACAATTGCATTCCAGCCATAATTGTTTTGGATTCATCCATTCATCCACCTACTCGTTTCGAGCCGCAGGACGTCATCTTTCTTTTCTTTTTTTTTCGATTTGTTGTTGTTGTTTTGTCTGTGTCCCTGATCTCAGCTGTTGCCAAGCAGCGCTCGCTCACATTTGGATACCCAGCTGACCTTGGCACCGCTGACCTTGACAAATGAGCCCCTCCTGAGGGCCTCAACCTGTCACTAGCATTCATTTGATTTCATTTCATTCCTCAATGCCTCGCATCTTTTTGTCATTCATGCCGAGGAGACGTTTATAGTAACACGTGGAAAGCGACGACCCTGCCGACATATATGCTGAAAGATTGATGTTTTATACCCCCCCTTGGGCTGCTCTGAGCACTGGTAGAGCAGCTGGACTAGCAGGTTTTTAAATCTTGTCATCAGACAACCTGCATATGCATGTTCACACAACTGCATGGTCAGCTCAAGATAGGTAGTATAGTGTTTCACTTACAATATGTTACTATCATGGCTGCCTTTTTCCCTGCATCACCTCTTGGTAGGCTCCAATTAGTTCTTCACAAAGTCAAATTTTATGACTCCACACTGAAAATTAATTGAAAAAGAGGTCATTGATAATAGCTGACATGATACAGTGCTGGCCGGAACCTTTCCCATTATACAGCTAAATGTGATCACATCCTGAAATAGCTCGTCACGCTACACAGCCTCAGAATTTGGGATTTATTTCCTCCCAGAATTTCTTACAAATCTGTATTGGCTAAATAAGAAATAGATTTGAGCAACAACCTTATGCTTGTTGAAGAATGGTAATGTCAAGTTGCGCAATACGTCCGTCCACCGTGCTGCCGTGTAATCCACCTTTCACACTAAATCACTTCCAGCCCCTTTATAACCCTGAGCGCTATAAGAAATGTTTCACATTTGCTTGCATGCCTCCTTTTGAACATGAATACAGGCCGTCGCTAAAAGATCACCTCCTCTCTCCTCTTTGTTAATCCTTGTTTATTCCTGTTTCACTTAAAACCGCCCCCAACACCCCTGACTTCATTTGTCAGGAGCTAAGAGTTGAGACAACATGATGTGCGCTAAAAGCAGGCATTACACACTGAACTTTACCCATCCGCACTCTGTTGGCAAGAAGCAGACAGACCTAAACAACATAGGCTAATGGCTGTTTAAAGTCATTATGTCCGCAAAGATAAACTTGTATGAATGCGAAAGGCCAGGAGTGTTGTTGCGCAGCATCACGGTGATGATGTGCAGGTATTCCGCTGCTCAGCTCCATCACACTGGAGAGCTGTCTCTCCTTTTCTGGGAGGGATTAGGAGGCCTGCAAAGCTGCATGAACTGGGACATACGTACAAAGGATCCGTGTCAGAGCATATAGGGCTCGGGTCTTTTTTGTTCAGAATTTGCTCTCTACGAGTCATGCCACTCCCACGTTGGCCCACTGACCCCGAGCCAAGGACGGCCCACATCTGTTGAAAAACAGCAGATGCTCTAGAACGTCACTAGAGTTTATTTGTGTAATGGTGTTGTGTTACAGTATTTTTAATAGGATGAAATAGGCAGCGTGGTACACAAGGCAATTGAGTTATCTGGCCGTTATCAGCCTGAACACTAGGGGGCACTGTGTAAGAGGAATACATACAGAAGATAAAAGAAGAAGAATGTAGTCATAATGTGTGTTTACCACAACACAGCAGTAAAAAACAAAAGTAATATAGTGGTATCGGTGCGGTGGTATCGGAGTACACAGAGTATCGGTGCTTCCTTAGCAAGCTTAGTCTGCGTTTCTCATGCTCGAAAATGCCTGCACAAGCTATTATCCGACCTTTTGCTCTTTTCCCCCTCAATTTAACGGCGCATCTTTTTTTTTTCTCCGTTTTTTGTAATACTGCCAAGTAGCACGCAATAAATGTCACACACATATGCGTTTGTATTCTTAAAAGCTACAAAATAATTTGTTTCCAGTTGAGCAGCAGCCCAGAAGGTTTTGCAAATAGTTTGGCGGAAAGCCTCCGTTTTGAAATACACACCATTCCAGCGGTTCATATCTTCTGACATTGCTTCTACGGACACATTCGGAACGGCCGGCTGTCGACAAATTTCACATTTCACAAGCTTGCATGTTTTGGGGATGTCTGTGTTACGAAGTGCCATCATCTTGATTTCCTCATTTCCTCTTTGCGCTGACATCACTAATACTCGCATTTCTGACGCATTCATAAAGCACATGCCCACCCACGTGCACACAGACCCAGCGAGGGTCCCGTTCTTAACAATGTGGGGGGAAGTGCGTGTTGATATGTGGTGGGTGGGGGATAGTGTGGTAGGGTGGCGGATCTCTCCACACTGTAAGGCCCCCTGCAAGGACTCGGTTACCTCTGCTGACAGATTAGATCATCTGCAACAGCCACAAGGAGGAGAGAGTAGAGAGGGAAGAGCAATTAGGTTTAGCGAAGCACCACGTCGGACCAAACTAGCGTGTCAGAACTTGGCCACACGTACGCTGACCTTTCCTACTATTCTTGCGTCGCAGATGAGGCGTGCGTTGCCGAGTGCATTGACCTGTTAAGACATGACCCCTGAGCTGCCCCTTACAAAGCACCACCACGCCGCCGCCGCCGCCTCCTCCCGAGACATGTCAAGAATTCTCCCAGGGTTGCACTCAGACAAAACCAGGGAGAGCCCAGCAGATGACTCATGCACACCTTTTTTTGTTTTGACTTTGAATGGCCAGGTTGAGAGTTGCATGAGTCTTCCCTTCGCTCAGTCACGGCCTTAGATAACCTCTGACCCTTCTTAGTAGCTTAAAATGTTCCGAATATGAAAACTAATGCTAAATTTATGGGGCTGCTCAGATACACTCCAACATATATCAAGTTCCCCCTTGTCCCTTATCAGTTCTATTTTTTTTTTCATATTCTTACAAGTGAACTAACTGTGGCATGTGATACTCAATCGAGAACAGACCTCAGCTAAGATTTAACCTGTAACAAAATTGATTTATGCTGGACAGTTCCTGTTTTGCAAATGATGACAGGAATGTACCATTCGGAAAACAGAAATGATTTTAAATACAGTTTGCATGTGCATTGAAGGCCAAAGTGTACAGAAAAAAAAGTGTTATTTCAACTATTACCTAAACAACTCATTGCTCTCTTGCTGGCCTTCACCTCAGTCAAGTTCTTGCTTTCCAGTCCCAACATTTCCCGCCTATACATGGACGAGACCTCACGGGCTGAAAACGTTTTTGCAGAAGGGTCTTGTCTAATATTACTCGGAGTTTCGAAGATACGATCTTGTTGAATGAATCTGGATTCTTTCCTGCGCATGGGTATCGGTGACACCTGGCTGTAACGTGGACTGCGAGGGAGATGTGCATCCACGGGCGTGTTGCGACTCGCTTGGAGTCGAGTGGGAGTGGGGGGTGGAGTTGGGAAGCGTGAGCGCATATGCGTGTGTAGGGATGGGGGCGGGGGAGGTAGTTTCTGACAGACGAGAAGAAGCAAAAGATGATTTTGTGTAATTTTGTAAGAAGCAGTCTGTCGCTGATTGGGATCTGACTTTTGGCACCTCATCCCCCCCGCCACCAATTGTCTCTCCCCTTCACACGCATCTCTGAATCTAAGCGCGTCAAATCGGACCCAGATGTGAAGTGGCTTGTGACCCGCAGACCCCCACCAAGAAACTTGGTCACACTTTGGTCATTACTAAAGAGAGAAGATGCTCGTCGAGGAAATTCTTTTTGTGTGGTCTATGTTGGGTTTTTTCCAGAGGGGGCGTCGGGGTTTCCTTGTTGCTCATTTGGGCCTGGATGAATCACGACTTAAGATCCAGTCAGGGAAGAATCAATTACCTCAAAGTGATGGGAAATGCCTTCCGCTACCTCCTCCCTCCTTCTCACTTCTCTCAAGCCGTCTCCCCACCTTTTCTATCCCTACTTTTCCTCCCTCTTCCCTCCTTCCTCACTCCCGCTCTGCCCCCCCCCACCCCTCTCTCTCTCTCTCTCTCTTGCTCACCCTTCTGTGAGGAGTAGGTGGTTCCTTGCTGTACTTGATTGGTGTGAGTCTATATAGGAGGAGAGCCGCTCTTACTGGGCTCATAGTCTGCGGGTGCCCTCTTGCTACACATCTCCCCCCCACAGGACTATCTACTTTTTTTTTTCCTCAAGATTCTTCTTTTATTTTGGGGCTCTTTAACCAAGAGGATTTACTTCATTGTGACAGCATGACGGAGACTAAGAAGAAAGAAAAGAAAGGGAGAAGGAAGGGTGGTAAGAAAGGGCAAAAAGAGGAAGGTGATCCCACTCAAGGTAAGAAGAAATTCAAGGTGCACACTCATCTTCATATTTGCATGGAATGTGAGGTGAGGGAATAAAACAGAAGTTGCTGAAGTATCTCTCTCAGCTTGTCAAAGCTTGCAGCCAGGTTGTCACATGGATGTGTCTCCGAATGTGGACAGCGTGTAGAGACACATCTGCTTCGGCGGCAAGCTGGAATTGTAGGGAAGTCGAACGGCGTGATTGGTGTACTCAGCGTTTTGTCTCGGCCGTACAGATATGATCAAAAAGCTCATTTGTGATTTAAGTAAATGTAAATTATGTTGATTCATCATCGTTCCCGCAGATCAAACATGATCGGGTTGTCTGCTTGACATTTTCACTCTGGAAGTATTTGTGGAACGCAATGTAGCGCTGTAGCTTAGTGCACTTTTGGACAGGGTTAATAATTGATCAACTTCTTGGTAGATGTCAGTGATGACAAGGTAGTGCGTCTTGATTTTTTTGTTTTTTTTCACTTCCATGTCAGCGTATTACTAGAGAAGCTTCCTAGTCACAAGTGTAGCAAATGTGCTTGCTCACTGGTGGTTGCATGCAAGCTGCAGCATGTCACTGTAGATTGACCTCAGGTCATGGGGAAGCCCATCCCCTGTTTGACTAAAATTGCTTTCAATAGGACTCTGTGCCGTGACGTTCTTCATCTTTTCCCGTCTTCATTTGAAACATGTTCTTTTTTTTTTTTTTTACTAGCCACAGTTATAAAATCAGTTTTAATGACATTCCGCACTGTGATAGTAATCTCGAAATCCTTGCGTGCTTAGCAAATATTTTGGGGCAGCATCCTCATTCATCAGCCAGCGCTGCAGTAGATCTAATCAAATGACATCTATATGACGGGTAACATTCCAAATACTAGTTTGCATGTTCAAGAGCAGCGTTTACTAACTTTCAAGGTAAGAAACAAATTTAGATAAGGAAAATCGGAAGGTAGAAGTATCCCCCAAAGTATTAATTTTCAAATAATTGTGATTTTGTCTCACTTTTACAGGCTCAATTTGAAATCTGGGCTTGTTTCACCAAACTCTGATGTACTCGCAGGAAGTCATGACTCACTCTATTTACGAATGGCATCAGGTAGTTGGAGGTTAAGTGTTAATTTAATTTAATTTAATTTAATTTAATTTAATTTAATTTAATTTAATTTAATTTAATTTAATTGTTCTGCCAATCACTATATGTCACTGGCATACATTGATGAACAATGTCAAAGTCGTAATTAGTAAATAAAAATGTTCTTTTTTCTTTTAATTTAAAATTTTCATCTATATTGGAAAATGACATTAAATTTTCACGGAAAATAATGTTAAAAAAATTCAACTTCTGCTTATATAGTGTTTATCTTCACAGTGCACATGGCATCAAGTTGAGTGAGGCTGTGAAATGCGTCATGCGATTGCGAGTCTGCTAACGATCTGTAATAAGTAAGTTGCCTCTTGTAATTATTCATGAGTAAACGTCACTCTGCTGAGAGCAATAAAACACGTTCTGAAGAGGCGATGTAGTGTTAGTAAAAAAAAAAAAAAAAGCGATGATGAGATGTCAGTATGTTATTGTTATTTTAAGGCAAGCCTCATATAAAATGCCTTCCAGTGCAGTAGTGCCATGCCTGTATCTCAAATCATAAATCCCATTCATCTGTTTCAGCTACCGGAAAAAAGCAGTCTACATGTGATGCGCCACCGTTTGTGTTCAAATATCCTTTGCTCAAAGCAAAAACAAAAACAGCCAAACGACTTGCACCAATTGTCTCAATTAAGAATAGCACCCAAAAACACTTCAATCCTTTCCCACCCTCACAATATGCTGCATTATTTCGAAGTAATGGCGCCTTGTCCAGCATGTACTTGCACATGCGCACGTCAATGTGTGTCTAAGAAGTGTCAAATGTAATTGTATGTAATCTGACCAATGAGTGGCCTGTCAGCCAACAATATAACAGCCTTACCCGCTCTTCATCTGTCCTCTTAAATTCACACGTTTTTGAAAGGATGTCATTTTCCCAGCAGGTGTTTTAGTGCACCAAGGAGCCCTCTGGTCACAGTGAAAAGCAAAAAAAATATTAATATCCAACCCTAATATCAAACCAATATGTAATTTGAATGACTTAATCTGCTTCTAATATTAAAAGTATTTAGCAGACTTAAGAGAGGTTGAGCATGATCTAGGACATTTTGCAGCAGTAATATAACATGGAGATTTTCTTTCAAGATGGAATATGTGCGTGCATAGCGGCTGAAAGCTGACACTCTCATGAGAATGCTAACAAAGCTGCCAAAATTCATATTGATGAAGAAAAGACACCTGAGGGGGCGTAAAACTGGGCAACTTTGTTCTCATTCTTTCGTTGAATCGGAGGCCACAAGCCCCTTCATCAACTTTGACATCAATGTGTCGAAAAGACAGGGGCACTTGTCAGTTTGCGCTAGGCCTAAATAAATATTGTAATTGTTCTGACCATCTATCTTGCGTCAAGACAAAACACATGTTTGCGTTCGGTGCTGCGCTAGCTCTTTTGTGTGCGTGCACACATGGGGCTGCTAATAATTGGTTGAGGAGGTAAAGAACCTCTTTCATTGTGTGCCAGATCTTTCTTATCATGTTCAAACACCTACCTGGCATTTTCCAGTTTTAATGGAAGCTACAGCTCTTAGTCAGAAATAGAATGTGCCCCCAATCAAAGGAGCTTGCGACATATCAAACAATTTGGCAATGTGCACGTACAAAACGGAAATCTGATAACAAAAACACCTTACAGCGACTTTATTCATCTCTAAGCTGCAATTACAGCCCTTATGTGTCGAGAAAACACACTAATGCATGTCGAGTGAAGGGAAGCTCTCAAAACGTGTACACACATACGATAGCAAAATTGAAAATTACTAGAAACAATATTTGGTGCAACTCGGCTCTATATGTTATATTATCATATCTTTTTTTTAGCTATTTGGTGCATCGAGAAGGATGTTACCAAGGCAAAGCATTCGGTTCCTTCGCTGATCTTCAAGCGTTAGTCAATGTCAGGAGAATAATCATCCTTATTCATTTTTTTTTTGCAGCTCTTTTTGTGGCACAATTGGTGCATTCAACTTAGCTGTGTTCCAAAATAGTACGTGCACTTCCTGAAGACAAGTCATCAACATGACCGGCAGTACAAAGCGAGCCTTACTGTCAGTCCAGAACATCCCGCTAAATGTATTTTTCTATTTCATTGACATCACAAGCTATTTGGAATTAGTAGCAATGATTCTACCAGGTCAAAACTGACAGTTTGGATCAATCTGGCCTGGCAGGCGGTAATATTCTGATAAGTAGAGTGACATCAAGTATTGAGCGCCATCCTCCATTATTTGTACCCAAGAATATTCCGGGATGCTTTGCAATATAAAAATGCGTATTGAACTGAACTGAACCGTGTTTGTCACAAGAAACTACACTACAGTCATGGCCAACTTCCAGTTCAACAATATAGTCCGATGACAGCCACACTCAACAGGATAAACAGCATACAAAGTAGATGACTGGATAAAAGGAGGGATTAGGAATCATTTCTGTGCAGGAACCTGTTGACAGAAGAATCGAGGATGCGCTGTAATTGATAGAAAATTGCCATAATTGTTTGTTTTTAAAAGGCAGACTGGTGCAATCAACAACTCTTATTCCCCGACACACACGGCACTCACCAGGCTAGCTACGTCATGCCTGCTACACACATTCGTGGACACAGATACTACAGTGTAGAACTTGAGGACGGCAACCCCAAGGGGACAAAAATAACACCTGCAAATAATAAATATTGTTTTTTATTATTATTTTTATTTAATCTTATATTATTATTATTATGATTATTATATATATTATATATATATTTTTTTTATTATTATTGTCATGTAATACCACAACATATTTGTATCTGATTATAATATAATATAATATAATATAATATAATATAATACAATATAATATAATATAATATAATATAATATAATATAATATAATATAATATAATATAATATAATATAATATCATGTCCCCATTCATCCAATAGTGACAGTATAATGTTTTTGTGGTATGTTTGTTTTACTTGAAAATAGTCCAGTTGTAACCTAGCGCAATGCTACAAATTCTACTAAAACAAGTTAGCACTGGAAAAGGCACTGTGATGATGATTAATGAACAGTCAGCGGGAGAAAGAAACCATGTGCTGTTATTGTACAAAGTGGCTTTATCGCTGAGGCTTTGAGTCATATCGAAACGATGCACCAGCTAATTATCTGGTGAAAGCGGTTCCCTTGCTCGTGTTTGAGAAATGATCTTTTGGAACAGATGTAAGAGTACACAGACTGGTGTTCACCATCGGCCCAATGCAAATGGTGTTTCTGGAACTGTCTCATTGAGCAATTTGTCTCTGGACAATGTTTAGTGAAGTGACATAACACCGAAATAATCTGGGATACTTTGTGCAGAAGTCAAGGGGGGGGGGGGGGGGGGTCCGGGGGTTACAAATGCATGCTTCAGATTCTTCCCTTAAGCTCCTGGACATAAATGAGAAATGTTGACTCAATCATATGAGCAATTGTTAATTCATCAAGCGCCTTTTTTCTTGTAGTGGGTGCTTGTCGTGCCGACTTTTCCAACTGTTGCCCCCCCCCCACGAGAGCTAGCCGCTGACATGCCACACAGGCCCGGGCTCTCGATTTTTTGCCTTTTATTGTCCACGTCTGCAGCTGCCCTTTCACTTCAAAAGCAGACAATCAGGCGCTTGCAAGAGGCCCTGAGTTTATCATTGCTGCCTGACACATTTTTCCACAGGTGTCACAAAAACGAGACAAATCACGTCTCGGGGCTAGAAAAAAGGACTTAATGTGAGCGCGGTTGACTTGCGCTCTACTTCATGTGCGTCCACCAAACATCTCCTGTATGATGGTTTCCTCATCAGGCGACCCACAGAGGAGCCAGCGTCCACTGTATATCACGCTGCGTGAGCGCTGCCAGAGGGTTCGTGGATGTCATGTTGCGTAGATGAAAGAGCCTTGAAGATAGACGTGAATATGAATCTCCACGGAGTACCGTCAAACATCTGCGAGGGGAAGGTAGAGCAAAATGACGGCGCCCTGTGTCCTCATTACGTTTGTGCTCCTTCTTACACATCTGGCTTACCCATAAGTGTTTCTTCTAGGCCAAGAGAAAACATGTTTAATTTACTTGGCAACCTGTGTTGAGGTAAAGTGCTAAACTTTTTTTTTTTTTTTTTGTATGGAAGAACTTCATTCCTGCTGGTCTCTCAACTGATGACAGGATGACAGGCTTTCCAAGTCTGGCAAAAATGAAACGTGTGAAGCCATATCACGCCGACATTGTTTACACCGTCTATTCCGTATAGGCGGCTAAGATATCGGACAAAGTCAGCGAAATAGTCACATTTGGAGATTTGGGTTCTATTCAAAGGTTTCTTGCCAAACTACCTTCAGGAGTGACGGCCGGTTGATGAAAATATGCGCTGAAGTCTCTTGTCAAACATGGCGCATGTTTGAGTATTCATGAATGTAGGTTCTTTTTGTATATCGCATCGCATACGGCTTATTACAGCTGTGAAAATGCAGGAAAATAGGTTTAATGGGAAACAGATGGAATTTTAAAGTTCTGCATGTGGTTCTGCTTGATGAACTCAAAGCACCTGACACTTCAGTATGTACCGTGTTCCGATAAGCATATGTTGCTTATTAAGCATATTTATGCAACAAATGTTGCGCTATTCTCAGAGTCCATCTTTGATAACACCTCAATCTGTCGTGAAATGAATTCTGAATTCTGTTTAAAAAAATAGAGAGGTTTCCAATTTTAGGCAACGAACTTGTGGATAAAATTTCAATTTGGGCACGTCAACAAAATATTTTAAGTTGTGCTTATGTAAAAATTGGCTTTCTTGCACTTTCAGAAGAAATAAAAGTGTATGTAAATATCAATAAATGTCAAGAATTTGTCATTTATAGTTTTTCCAACCTAATATTTTATTCCTGAAAATTTTTTAAGGTTTTTTTTTCTTTTTTTTTTAGTGTGAATGCTTTCCGCCTCCATTTAATTCGAGGCTTCAATAATTAGCTCCCGAAATTGCTGTTTAGTTAGGTTCTTAATAGGGTTAAGGTCGGGTATTATGGTGGTCACGCTAACATTTTTTTTTCCTCAGCGTTTTTTTTTTCTTCAGAGCATGTAATTGTGCGTTGTCTTGCATGAAAATGATTTGAGTACGGAACCCACGGGTCAAAGGTCATTTTGACACCTTCAGGCATAGTAATTGAGCCTTCTGTTTCACTTGCCATCATTGTGGCCCTAAGCATCAATCTGCCACTCCTTAGCCAGGTTGCAGCCTTTTGAGAACGTGAGGGGTGGCCGAGATACAACTTCATGCTTGACTGCAAACCTTTGGGGATCTTGCATCAAAAGGTTCTTGGGACTCCTGGGACCGGACCTCAGTAGCTTCAAATACCTGCTTGCTGCTCATCAGTAACTTAACAGCTGTTCTCTGAATACGAGGCAGAATCTCAAAGAGACAGCCAGAAAAAAAAAACCTCAGTCAGATTATTTTGTATGTATGATTATCATCTAGGACATGAAATGTTTATTTCTATCTGCATAATAATTTGGAACACACATACAGTATGTCATGATGACTTCCTTAGGGAGATCTCTTAAATCTCAAAATCATTACATGAGATCCTCCAGCTCTTGTATCCACATTTGTTTGTGTTATCAAGTCCAACAAAGATACATCTTTTTTTTATTTCAGCACTCCATCTCCCCAATTGCCATAAATACCAAGTGGCCCACACAGACACATAGAAACACAAATAGAAGCAGTTGATCCAAAAATACTCTTTGTCATTGATGTGTATTTGAGCTATTTTTAATTTCACTTCATCATCAGCAGATCTGAGCTGTACATCTCACATTTGGAATAAATAAGTTCCAACTTACTGTGGTAAAAGAAAGCAATGATTTGTGTTTAAAAATAGCTGTAACGAATGTCTACGATCGCAAACCATTTTTTGAATGATTAAATTTGTATTGTACATGGACACAGTGTATTTGTGACAACTTTCATATGCATAAGTGAACAGTGCCCCATATTCATGAAAAAAAAAATGCAGCATCATTGAGGCTTCTCCTCTCCTCGCGGTTATGACAACTTTATCAGGTCAGGGAAGTAGGACAAATTCTCCAGAAAGAGGACATGGGTGGGTGGTAGAAGAACAACTTGTGCATCACAACTGCAAGTTTGTTTCAATCCTTAATGGTGTTGAAAATAGCTGGAAGAGGAAGCCTTACTCAGCGGAGCCTTCACATGATATTCTGAATGGAGCAAGTTTTTGTGTGTAGAGCAGGAGGAGGGAGTCGGGGGGGGGGGCATCTTGGCCATCCCCTGATTGACCCTCATTCACCCCAACTCACTCTCCCCACCCTGAGTGAGTGTTCCCCTAAAACATGTTTGCAGCTGTCAGCTGGCAAGTGCTTGCGTTGCCGTGTTCTTCACGTACTGTACAAATGTGTGTGCGTGTGTGTCAAAGATCATTTTTCATAATCCAATGCATGACATTAATAGAAATGACACAATATTTGGAGTCTTACACTTAGATACACAAGTGCAGCAGCTGAAAAGCTTCCATATGCATTCAGGGGGTTAATTTCTCAGTGATAATTGATCGTGGATGTTTTCTATACTATATTATCTGATAGCAGCTAATTGTTTAGCAAGCGAAGCAGATTGAAATGGCACCTGTTTGTTGGTGTGACGTCAACTTGATGATGCCTCTGGTGACAACATCTGCTTTGTCACATGAGAGACTTGTTAGCTCAGTCCATTGAGGGACAATTGGCTCCGTACTTCAGCCATGTTCTCTTTTTTTTCTGCTCAATCTCAAAATACACAATGGAGCATCATTTGTGCAAACTAAACTTTTTTTCTTCCATTGAGTATCCCAAATAACTTTTTTTCCCTCTCTCTTTTTTCTAGCTTCGGCTCCAAAGTTAAAACCATTGAGGTATCCATCAATAGTGGGCGAGGGAAGCAAGATCACAGTCAAGTGTGAGGCCACGGGGAACCCTCTGCCGACCTACAAATGGTTCAAAGATGGCAACGAGCTGAAGAAAAGCAAAAAAATTCGAATAAAGAACAGCCAGTAAGTACACAAAGTTTGTTTTCATATTCTTTTGGTTGCAGTACCACACTTGGCCACCCATCAAGAAAGGCAGCAGTGCGCCCTGTAATTTTAAATAATTCATGCTCCTTTTCCACACTGTCCCCGTCATTGAATTAAAATTGCTGGCTCCAGAGGAGCACTTGAGTAATATGCTAGAAGAAGACAGAATTTTTGAATACGTGGACGCATTTAAGGGCCCCTTGTAGACACTCTGGCTTTTTTTTTTTTAGCCAAATTAAAAAGCAACTTTATAAGATCACTATGAGAGATTTGACAATCAACTCTGTACAATATCCCAAGTGGTTTTATTATTCCAGACACTTTTTCACTCTCTAATCAGCACCCTATCAAAGCAGAGGCCTGTTGTCATGCGGCCCGCTTGTCCTGTTGTCTGCCTCGCTGTCCCCCATGTTTCCACTCGATGTTGCTTCCTCCCGAGCCGGGTTCCCCTGACTCAGCTGTGCGACTGTTGTCTCCCACAGGAAAAACTCCAGACTCCAGATCAGCAAAGCAAAACTGGAGGATTCTGGGAATTATACTTGTGAGGCGGAGAACCTGCTGGGAAAGGACAAGTCCACTGGCACTATAAACGTCCAAAGCAGTGAGTACAATTTGAAAGCATTGGCTTTGTTATTCCTTGCTTACGACTGTTCTCCGGCCAAATGAAAGATCCAAAGTGGGCATGTAAAAGTGGGTAACATGCATGAAGAACAACTGTCCACTTGGCCTTTGCGGATTTTTTTTAATATGGTTTCTATTCAGCAATTTGGCTTGCGACACGAGAACATAATACAGAACAGAATCCAAAACGCAGCCAACCTGAGAGCTGTAAAAAGTTTGACTTTTTGATCGTAGGAAATACATTCTGGAAGGTACTGTAGCCGGTGAAAGACTTTTGATAACAGCTGCTTCCATTTGGTGGAGTGGTGAGTCGATGTTGGTTCTAAGCTTGTGTGGGTAGTGCACTGGCTTGCAGACGGTATTAAAAAGAAAAGCGGATACGAGTCATGTGCTTTTGGTTCTATCCAAGCAAGGATGTGTCGTTATCTTGTCTGAGTGGCAAAAAAATCCGCAGCATGTCTGAAGTGCAGACTGTCGCTATTTTATGATATCTGTTAACTTCCCCTTTATGGCTTTAATGGTCGTTCATACATGGAGCGAAGAGCAGAAAAAATACATTTCGAAAAAAAAAAGCGTGGAGATGGCTTGTGCTTGATGTCTTGCAAAGGAATGTAAATTCCTGCTGGTATGACCGAGTTCACCTGGCCGTAAAAATGTCTCGGGGACTTTGATGCTGTGCAGAAAAGAGGCCATGACGTTAAGCAGCGTGCAGAGTATCTTTTGCTTTTTTTTAATTTTTTTCAATTGAGCATGCATGATGACATAGCCATGCTACCGCTGGTGAAACATTTGGATCATTTTGTACATTTCTTTGAGGGAGGGCGGAGGTGCTCTTTCAACCAAGTTGGAGATATCGTCATTCTCATTTGCTGACCTTGGCAAGAGGCTCATCCCGCTTCGACTTGAGAGGCAAACTGAGTGAAAGAAGAGGCGCATGTAGTCCAGCCGTCACTCAGTGCCCTTGTATGCTCGTTGAGGCACAACACTCACTCAGCCTTCCCTTTTTACATCCGTCACTATGAGCTGTTATTGTTTATAGTCAGGCAGCGCCACTGGAGTAGCAGATCTCTGCAAATAATAAAAAGGCCCTTTGTGCTAGCAAAACCAACATGCTGGTCCAATTGCCAGCACGCAGATAAGAAGCCAACCACATCCAGTTGAGATTCACATCCAGATTATGTGCCTTGTGCTGACATGGAAATGTTACATAGCCTTTTTTGTCCACACTATTGAAAGATGTTTGGTGCAAACTGTGCTGTTTAATTGTAATCATCTAAGATATGTGGAATGCTGTTGTACATCCTGCAGAGGTCAGGGGAATCCCTTGCGGCAGCACCTGTTTCCCGAAATTGAGGTTTTTTTTTTTTTTTTAAGGCTTAGCAACATGCAACAGTGAAATTCCATACAATGATCTGCAAATATTTTGTTACAAAGCAAGCTGGCTGGAACACACCGGATTGTTACAATGCATCAAACATATCATTTCAATCGATTCTAGTTTTGAATCTTATTGATGATTTTGCATGTGATCTGAAATTGCTGTTCACTCTGTCATGATGGGATAAATTCTCCCTCAGTGTTCAGAGTGTAGTTTGAAAATTTTACACTCATGTTTTGGAATTTTCATCATATTATGTGAGTAGTTGTTGTGTTGTCAAGTTCAACGTGTCCACTCTGTCATCGGGAAATATCAATTGCTATAAAAACCTTGCAGAAATTCAAACTACATTTCTTAAGCTGTAGACCACATGTGTCAAACTCAAGGCCCGGGGGCCAGATACGGCCCGCTACATCATTTAATGTGGCCCGCGAAGACAAATTGTGCCTCAAACTCATATGTCAAAATTAAAATTACTAATTGTTTTCACCTTTAAAAAATACCTCTATTCTTAGCAATTTTTATTACCATTCATATTTTTAAAATATGTTAACAGTTTTTCTTAGTCTCTGTTTTGAATACTAGTTATTCATCTAGTCATTGACTAGTTTGTTGAGTACTGTACACTATATGTAATTTGAGACATTCAGACATTTATTTGGGTTGGCAATTTCAATGGCCCTTCGAAGGAAACCATGACTATGATGCGGCCAAAGACAAAAACAAGTTTGACACCCCTGCTGTAGACAGTCAGCTTACTAAGCGTTGCTGAGTAAAAGTCCACCGTGCAATAATTTGCCGAAAATGTCCTCACTGCCATTGTCCACCCTGTCAGCAAGCTCACATCTTTTGCTTTTCGCATTGACACCAAAAAGTATGCACACTTTTAGGTATCAATGCAACCTTATACTAAACCCGAATGTCTGTCAGCGTTTCATTAAATGGCTCCAGGTTTTTCCAAACAATGCCATCACTGTATGGCCCATCTTGTGTAGTGACCCCAGGGTGTCTGCCTGTCTATGTGTGTGCGTGTTTGTTTGCAAGTCCCATTGTGTTACAGCGGCACGTCTTGTTCGGTCATGCTTCAGGAAAGAAGGCAAGACGGGACGAATCAGGGGTGGTATGTCCATACGTGAGAGTGTGTGTGTGGGGGGGTGTATTTGCTGAAACCATATCCTCCAATAAAAGCTGTAAACAACACTCTGTTGTGATCCAAACCACTGATAAAATAAATATTCTGTGCAAAACTGGACTTTTATTTGGAACAATTACAGTCCAAGCCCTTTGATGGACCGTTACGCTTGCAAGTTTTGTGTTTTTGCTAAGGAGATGACAAATCTCAGATTCTTTACCCCCTCCAAAGGTCGCAGGCAAAATGCCGTTAAAGGGCTGCAGTGGCCCGCTGCAGTATGTTGCCGAAGCAGCATGTCGCTGCAGTATGATCAGTTTAAGCCGAGGGGAGGGGTGGAGATAGAGATGGACACAGTGAGACTTGGAGAGAGAGAGAGAATGAAGGGAGTGTGGAAGACGAGGGAGGGATGGTGGGGTCAATCTAAGGGAATGCATGACAGAAAGCAGACTGAGACATTATACAATCAAATATATACAGTATATAGAAGAGACACATAGCAAGCAAAAGGAAGACAAGAGCCTGATGTGCTACATGGGAGAGTTTGACTCTTTCTAGGAAACAGCTGAGTTCCAAACTCAATGTGAAGTTTATAAAAGTGTAGTGTATGTTTAATCTGCCATAGCACGCACCTCACTGAGATGCTGAAATATTAGTTGTTGTTTTTTTAAACAGAGGATAAAGAATATATGCCTGTGAGAATTATTAATAATATTGTCTGTCTATATGGGTTGCGCCACAGTTTGTGTTCTAATATTTTTAGTCAGAGAGTGATAACATCTGGATATTGATTTTATTTGTTATTTAATCTATGGTGTTGTCTCTCTATATAGTTGAAGGCTTAGTGTACTTAATATTCTGGTCTGTGCGTACCACTGATCACAAATGAAATGACCAAAATGACGTCAAACGGCAGCATCCTGCTCACTCACCATGTGACGCAGCCTCCCGCTGTCTGTTATGTGCTGGGGACCGACCTGAGGCCTCCCATCACTCAGCTCCACCACATGGTGATTCAAGGACACCGCAGCGCATGCTGAATCTTAGCGGGGGTTTCCCCCTCATTTGAAAATAAGATCCCAAGATGTGTTTTTCAAAGCCATAAAGCACACAATATGTGAGCTTAAATATAGGTCATTTAAATTGATACGCATAGCGTCAATTTCTCAAGCCGTGCCAGATTCATCTGACATTTTGCCCAGAGGTGTTGTTAAATCGGAATTACCTGACTGTTCCCCGGATACCAATTTTACTTCCACGTATAAAGAAAGATGGGAAGGATCACTGCTGCGTGCCATAAAAAAAAGGGCAAGATATATTAACCCCTATTAATAATGCACGTAACATTTGGTCATTACTCCGACTCTGCCAGCACCTATTTATAATTTCACAGCGAGGGAAAGGAAACCTAGTACACCAGTTCCCTCGGGTGTGGAAAAACTAACCAGCGTGTTCATGTGGGAAGAAGCCGAACCTTAAGTGAACCCCTTTTACATTATCAAGCGTTCAGGGCATGGTGGCGCCATGCCAACCATGCAGTTTGCCCTCCAACAAGGCATGATGCTTCCACTGTTAACTAAATGATGTGTCATAATTGAACACACTTGAAGTTCTGCTTCAATACTCCTTTTACAACTCCTCCTTCTCAATGAATTGAACTGAAACGAGATGCTGATTCTCGAGTCAGCTTTGTTCTCGCCTCCTCAAAACAAGTCTCGAAATTGTCCTTCGGTGTGATTGTGAGTGCCAATCGTCTATAAGCTTCTCTATCAGTTTCGGGAGGGTGTTTCAGTATGTTGTGTAATTTTGACTTTAATCTGATGAGATGGTTTTGAGTCCTTTAATGTCTCATCGTGACATGTCCCAGGGGGTCGCCTCCTATCCTACGGTGTCTCCCGGTGGTCTCGATATGACAAGTCCTTTCCCTGACTGGTGTTCTCATCTCTATTCCCAGCCCCCAAAGTAGGACCAGTGGGCCATTTGTTGTCCATGTGGTCTGACCTCTAGCCTGTAATCAGTCTAGCACAGTGAGACCTGGTGGCCCGCTGCAAAAAGTGTCGTATATCATCCACTGTTTTCTAGAAGCGACTGCGGTCAGGTTCGCGGGGCTCCACGTGGCTTCAGATGAAGGGCCTCCCTATTATCCTACAGGCTGCCATGTTGTGATAAGCGCTCGTGAGGCGGCCATGTGTCCACGGGCTGTAGGTCACATCCTCGGGGGGTGCTGTGCGCAGCTCCGCCGAGAGAGTGTGTGAGCGTCCAGGAATGTGTTGATGGAAATCACAGCTGAACATATGATTGCTCCAACCTTAGCAGTCATGCTGGGGCCCACCAGCAACAATTTCACGCATGCACGCACGCACGCACGCAGGCAGGCCCACACACACACGCGCACGCACGCACCTACATACACGCATAACTTCACGTTTTCACTTGTCATCCTGAGGCCAACCACCATGACCCTGATGCTGATATACATGCAAACAAACTCAGCATCGCCGCAAACACCTTAATCGGTTACATCCGTACTTCTGTTTTTTTTTGTGTGGTCCAACTAGAAAAAACACTGGTGACGACTCAACACAACAATTCTGTATTCTGATTAATATTTCATTCATGGAATAAGAATTAAGCAGATGATTCCTAATGCGAGCCCGAAGGTATTTGTGATGTCAATTTTAGTTGACAGCAGGGGGCGGTATTGGCCGAAAATCTGATGATTTATTTTCCTCTTTAAGAAAATATTTTTATTCATCTCGTTAAAAATATTGATACTATTACATAATTGCCGTTGGCTGTGAGTAAGTAAATATTGTCCTCACAAGTGAAATTTTTATCACACTTTGACAATGTGAGTCACCACCACACTTTTTTAGTATGTTTAAGGTTTGCGCAAAAGACAGAGAGCATCAGTCCTAATCAACGTAAAGCACAGATGGGAGATTCAGCTTTTCCTCCCACTGACTAATGCTCTCCTACGTAAATGAAACATTACGCTAAGTGCTTCTTCGAAGAACATAAACAACAATTTCCCTCGCTCTTTCCATGTCTAAAATTCTGGCAAAAACACAACTTACGCTGAAGATGTAAGAGAAAAGATAAACATTTTCTGTAGTGATGCTGAAGGAAGTCGGTTGTAGATGTGTAACCTTTTTTTTTTGTGTGGGTAAGCTACAGTCGTGTCAGAAAGAGACTTTACATTTGCCAAGTGTTGAGTATTTACAGGCCACTGGAGAACTGCTTGGCAGCTTGTATGGATTTAGCTACGGCGCTATCAATCATGCCCGCTACGCTACGCGACGCTACGCGAGGCCTGTGGCGGCAGTCGGCATTAGCGTTGTTACACGCTTCTCGGGAATCGCCCATACCAGGTGCACCACCAATCATTCCAATGCTTTCATTCCAAAGGCCTGCAACTTGCTCTTTAAGATGGACCAATGATGACTTGCCACCCAAATGTCATTGTGTTTTTTTTTTTTTTTTTTTTTTAGCTAAATGTAATCTTTTGGCGTCGTATATCTAATGCGTTTGTCCCAGGCCAGATAACTACTAAGAATAGATTTTTAGTTACCTGTTTGAAATTTTACCCGCAGAATGAAATATTCTTGCCAAAGATGCATGTAAGAATTCTTTGCGTGTCTTCACTTGTGTGACATCACTGTGATTGCCTTTTTTTTTTTCTGGAGCTGAGATGAAGGACATACCATAAACTGTTTTCAGATTGTAATGTGCAGGGGGGAGCTCATATTAACATGCATAGAACATGTTTGGTTTACACATTTTCTTATTTTGTTTTATGTTGATTGATATTCACAAATGACCAATGTTGTTTCTAGTCTCCTCAGTGAGGTAATAACTATAAAAGCCCAAGTACCGCTCATGCTTAGCGATGTTATTGTTATAATTTGAGAAAACATGTCCTCCCGTTGACAACACACATCATTGCCAGTTGTGTTTATGTGTGTTTGTGTGCAGCTAGTAATTTAGCGGAAATGTTTGTTTGTGTCCACTCAGGTTTTGATGGTAGCAAAAACTGATGAACAACTGGTATGATTACCACGTGGCTTTTTTTCCACAGTGATTTCAGCTAGAAAGTGTTGTTTTAGTTCATCACTCGCCGCTCCAGCGAGTGAGGAGAAATAATAATCAAATCTCAGAAACAGCCGTCGTGCGTGAAACAGTGCAGTTCTACACCACGACAGAGGTTGTAGCCTTTGGCAGAGTTGTGAACTGTCTAGTAAAGCAAAACCAGACCAAATTTAAAGAAAAATACAATTTATTCCCAGTACTATATAGAAGATGGAACCCAAAATCTGTCATCATCTTGCAGCCTCATGACAGCTGCAGTGTGTCACTTTTTTTGTTTTGAAGTGCACCCACTACCATGTTTAGTTCTTGAAGCATTAACACAATTGCCACTTCGCCCACACACAATGTCCTTACTTTTCTTTGTGTTTATTGTTCCGGCTCTTTATGTAGCACATCCGGAGTTCCGGGAAACTAGGGGACCTTTTTTTTTTGCAGCGAGTCTTCATTTACAATGTCTGCGTTGGAAATAAGATCCAAAAGTCTGTCAGGAGAGACTGAAAAACATGAAAATGAATTGCTTCTTTGAATGCCTTCCATATTTTGGCAAAGACGTACATACTTTCTCAAGGAATAGTCTGGGCATGTGCTTGAAATACGCATGCAATCGTTTTATTTGATGTCGCCGAATATGACCTGAGAAACTACGTATTGCCGAAACGTATATGAGGGTGTATAATATTTTGGAGCTAGGGCTTCATTTTTTTTTCCCCCAATTGCAGTTCATATGGGGGAAGACCAAGAAATGCTTGAGGCATAAATCAGTTTCCTAATATGTCAGTTCAGGGTGGGGGGGGGGGGGGGGTGCTTGGTATGGAGCGTTCAGTGTTCCCCTTCCATGTGCCAAAATCTCTGAAGAAGAGGCAGCTGTCGAATGTTATCATCTGAGGGTTGAGGATGAAACAATAGAGAACGGCGCAGACCTCCGCCAAGGCCCAAATCGCACATCTTCCTCGACTGTCATGAACACTCCCCCCCCCCCCCCCCCCCCCCCCCGCAAAGTTCAATGGAAATCACTCGAGGAATTTTTGGGTGTAATCCTGCCATTCAAACAACCTAACCTCTTGAGCTGCAATAATGGTCTGAGTTGAAAAACATATCTTCGGGCGGGAGCTTGTTTTGCTTGTTCGCTTAATTCCCTGTAATCCCGTCGAGGCCGCCGTGTGATAAGAGACGAGTTGCAGTGAAACCTGTGCGGAAAAAAGGCAACTAAGTTATTGAAATATCACAACACAACTTTCCTTGGAGGAGATCCAGTAAGCTATAGGCCGTGTCATGCAGGACAGTTAAGCCGCAGTGTAAATGAGTGAGGATACTGCTGTGTGTGTGTGTGTGTAAGGAGGAAGCAGCTGTTCCACTGGAGAAGCTGAGTGATGTGAGCAGGAGGTGACACGAGGTTGTGCTTTGTGTTAACTCTTCCTGGGTCTGACACAAAACTGATCTATGACTTCATTTGATAGCATGATAAAAGAATTCCCACTTCAGGCCTCCCAGCTGTCCTGGTGGTCTTCATCCCCTCTGAGTGGGACCTGAACTAAGGCTGCTGGATTCTTCTTTGGGATTTGCCCAGTAACTAACAAGCACCATCATGTTTTGTTAATGCTTTCAAACATTAAAATGATTGGTTGCATCATAAAGACTTGTCTGTACTGAGTTAGAGCATTGAAAATGAGCCTGAAAGGAAGTGAGTTTTTTTTTTTTCTGCTACTGCCATGACAGTATAATGCTAAATTTTGCATTTTAATGAATGGCATAATATAATATTGCCATCAGCTAAAATTTGGTGTAAAAGTCAACAATGATAAATGAGTGGATACACAATCAATTTTCCCTGCTTTTGTTAACATGACATGGTTGTTAAAGTTTGTTCTCGCCCACAGCGACACAAACCACCCTTTTTTTTTTCAATACACCGTGTCTGCAAAATTATCAAAATAGTTTTTATTTACATATTTTCTGCAATATCATGTCATCAACAACAGATTCTTGAAAAATAGCAGAAAGCCCATTTTGACAAATTAAGAACAGGCGTACATTATATTCAACTATTTAAGCACAGTAACAAAATATCGATGCTTCATTACAACCACCGATGAAGACTATTGATGCCAAAATTTAGTGAGGTGCTTCGTTTTTATGAAGGAGGACATTTTTCAGAATGGGGCTTTTTAAGATGTTTTTACTCTTTCCAGTGTATCTTTATGAAACGTATACTTACCATTCCTTTGCTTCAAGCTCATCGACACACAGCGATGTCGCATACAGCTGTCTCATATCCGAAACCTCCCATTAGTCCCTCACACTACCTCCCTTCTTGTCGGCCCTATTTTTGCATCCAAGTCGCGATCGACAATGATGATATTTCCAAAGTGCACAGGTGTGAGTGTGACTGGAAGAGACGCCATGGTGTTCACTGATTCACGCACAGCAGTTATCCTTTAGTATACAGCAAATAGAATGGCGGGGGATGTGGAGCAAGTGGAGGTGTGTGTGTCAAAGTTTTCAGGGAATAGCGTAGGGGAAAACCTCTCGTCCTCACAGCTGGTCTGCAAGTGCAAGGCCCAAATATGGAGCTGTGGTATATGTCTTGTGTTTCTGGTACAAGCCTGCAAAGTCTGTCCTTACTCCGAAATGAAAGCCAGCTGTTGAAGATGACGGCCGATGAAGACATGATACCTCCCAAGCGAAGAGCTACACTTTATAGCACCTTCGTGTTTTCATAGCACCGACATCTCGTCGCAAAATGGCTATTTTTACGACACTTTAAGTACCTGTGAGTTTTTTTGTCCGTTTTGTTTTCTTCTAATGGCTGCAAAAACATAGCAATCCATAAAAAATAATTTGCTAAAGTGAGAACACATGTTCCAACATCTGGTCTAAGAACCTGTCCCTTGGAGGTGTGCGATGGATTTCAGGCCATCAGAGCTACTAATTTAAATTTCACACGCTGCCTTTCAAGCTTTGTGTGGGTTTGCACGTGTATGTTTCCAGTTAGCGTGAAGAAAATGGAGGGAGGGAATGATCTGTAATGACACCTCGATGCCTATGATAACAGATTATGAGGGTTTAACTTTGGGGAAATAATTACCAGCCACAACATGAAGTACACCTGCACATTTGAATCCTACTTGATATCATACAAAATATCATTTCTAGATATTTTAATTAGGTCACCAAAATCCACAGTGTGCAACACTGCAAAAGTGTTTTTTTAAATCCAGCTCTAGTATTGAATCTTTTTGGTGTCACGAATGTTTGACTAGAGTGAAAATCCTCAATTGCAGCAGTCTTCCTGACACACAAATGGATCTTCTCAGACAGCACCTTTTCTTGACACTGAGCTGCCTAGATTGAGGCACGGCCTCCTCGCATCTGTCTGAAACTGGCACCGCTGCAGGAAGTGCTGGATGAATACAAGCGTATTACTATCCACTCCCGCCGCCGCTGCTGCTGTCCGTCAGGCGAGTTTAGACACAGGATGGCAAGGGGGTGACTGGATCATCGTATCCACTTCAGAGATTTAAGGGGAATCCCCCGTCTCGGAATTATGAGTTTAAGATTTTTGAGCATTGTGTGGGATTGATTTTTAATTAATCACATTCATAACAAGCTAGATGATTTTATCGCCACTATTTTGTGGTCTCAAACCAAAACTCCAACACGGTCGCCAAGTGCTGCCAGCGGCCTCCCCGGCAGCCCCGCCGGGTGCCCAGTTTGAGTGCACCGTACGGCTCGGTTGCAGTTTGCGAGCAGCTGTTGTGCAATCGTGCGCTGGGCTGCCGTTCTTTGATTTGACTTGAGCAGCGGGATGATTGAGGCAGGCAAGACCAGGCATATCAGCTATGCGAATGAGACAACAGGAGTCAGGAGTATAAAAGAGGACACAGTCGTAGCAACAGCAGTCCCGCCATGGAAGGGGGGGGGGGGGAGATTAATGTCGCTGGTAGGCTCCACTTCATCTCCAAAGACATTTTGAATTGAGGATCAAGTTTTCCATTGTGGGCAAGCTCAGATAATGGTCCCTTACATGTGTCCAACCTACAGTAAATAGTCATCTAATTCCTTTTTGGTTATTTTGAATCAGTGCAGCCTAAACGAAAAGAGGCTATTAGTGTTGATTGGGTGTGCCAATGTTGTGTTTTAAAGTGGGTGTTTGTTTGTATTTGATCTCACAGGGTGTAATATTTTCCGACTTTAAAATGAAAAAAAAACCGCAGTCTTCGTCATCTCTTCTGTTTTTATTTTGTTTGCTGCTCGAGGCTTAATTGCTTGTCAAAAGATAAAAAGCACTATTGTGTGTCACCTTTTATGAAGTGATGCCTTAATAACCAATGTTTGTGGCAAGAAAAAAAGCAGAATAATCTCAATATGATACATTTTTCAAAATCCTGTATCCTAAGCTTATTTGTTATTCACCACTTTGATCTGTTTTGCTTTGTCAAATTTGCCTTGAATGCTGTCACAGAACTGTTTTTCACCAAACTAACAACTAGTGGCCATCAAACAAACCAATCAAACAGATCTGAGCAGTCACATGACTGCGCAAAACCACCATTAGCATAAATTAGTGTTAATGGGTAAATTTAAGCCAGTTCTCACGGCAAGATTTGCTCTAATATTAAAAAAAATTACTTACCGTATTTTCCGCACTATAAGGCACACCGGATTATAAGGCGCACCTTCAATGAATGGCCCATTTTAAAACTTTATCCATATATAAGGCGCACCGGATTATAAGGCGCATAGAATAAATAACTCAACGTTGCTCAAAGTTGAATGCAATCACAATATAGTGACACTCGAAATAGTGAAAACAATAACAATATATCAATAACTCAACGTTGCTTAAACGTTAATATTACACAGCACACAAAATAAACACGTAAAGCTTACTTTAATAACTTAGTCCTCATCCACGAATCCATATTGGTCCATATATAAAGCGCACCGGATTATAAGGCACACTGTCGGCTTTTGAGAAAATTGGAGGTTTTTTTTAGGTGCGCCTTATAGTGCGGAAAATCCGGTACACTTAAAGTGATATTCTTGGGCAATATCTTAATATTCCTACTGAAATCCATTTTTTGGCTGCTCCACTGATTGCTCTTTGCCCCTCCCGCATCTCTTTCACCGCATCCAACCCAGCCATCAGTAGCACTCCATTGCACCAAACTCCTTGCCCTGTATGGGCGAACCAAATCCCCAAGTGGTTATCCGGTGAATGCATATATACACACATTCCATTTGAAATATTTTTCTAAGGGGATCGCCAACAGGAAAGATCTGTCGTTACTGTGATTTGTAAAAAGTAGCTTTGTGTGACTGACCACCCCGCTAAGTGGTCTGACATTTATCTCTTTACCATCAGGTATTTCGTGGCCGAGTAAAAAGGATTTATTGTTGCTTTTATTAGTTGTAGCTACCGTGTGCTACCTGTTCCTTCATGTTACTTCATTTATAGGGAGGTTTGGCAGTTTTGCATGACCCTGAGGTTTGAGAAAGACATTTATAAGAATTTTAGAATTGTAGTTCTTGGATCTGTTCTGCCGAGATGTAGCTGTCAGAAAGCAATGCGGTCTGCCAACGGTTCTCCAGCGCCTGCTTCCTCCTCCCGTTTGTGGCACATGATTTAGACTTTTTATGCTGATAACGGTGCTTTTTTTTTTGCGAGTAAAAACATCAAATTCTAACAAAGTCCAGATATCAGCGAAGCTTCTTTGACTTACACCAGAAGCCAACTCGAACTCTGTCTTGTGTTTTGGAGATTGCAGTGCAATCGGTCTTAATCCAAGATGTGGTCAATTATGATTATTTTTCATAAATGAATGTATTCCGTACTATAGAGAGCCCAATCGAAAATGTTTCAAGCTGGCCTGTGAGGTGAAGCACAGGGTTCGGAATCATTGTGGCGTTTGTTGCATATATGCACACAAGAGAGAGGAAAAAACGTTGCAATGGGAACCCCTCTTTTCATTTTTACGATTTTCCTAGAATCCTTAGGAGAGCGTGGAAAGACAGGCATGTTTATGAAGGTTTCCAGATGGTCCTGCTTGCACCCCCAGCTTTTCTTTTCAGTTCTTGGGCCATGAAGGATTAATCAAAGTCAGTGGTAAGAGCTGATGGCTAAACACTGTGGCTCTTTAGAACCCAGAGGAGACCTCGCCGCAACTCCAACTCCGATTCGGCCCCTGGGCTACAAGGCCCGGTGAAAGTTGAAACCTGAGCTTCAAAACCAATCAAACTTGGTGAAATCATAAGTGCGGATAAACAAGCTCTACCTCCTTTACTCTGTTTTAGCAAGGCACCTGATCATCTCACCGGGTTAGAGGAATTTTTGTCCAGGAAGGAACACATCTAACGATTCTCAATTTTTTGATTGTTTCCCTCTTGGGGATGAATCAAAGACGACATGAAAGTGTGTAACGACCCAAGCAAACCACACACAGGACGACTGTTAGAACAAAGCGCTTCATTTCAAACTATGACAGCGCTATTCTTGTTCACAGTGTCACCCACTGTTGTGCTTTCCATAATTATCACTCGGAACAGGAAAGCGAACAGTGCTGCGATTGACAGCGCTAACGGGGAGAAAGTCCAAAGTGACAGCGTTTTTGCTTGCCTCGGGAGATAAATACTTCACGATTCAGATTCGTTGGCTTTCTGCATGCTCTGCAATTCCACGACAATTACAATGTACCATTTCTCGGACACGTGCAAAATAATAAATAAAAAAAGAGCCAAACAGCTGCTGGACGTCTATACTAGCATCTGCATCTGGCCACTGAAGCTTCACTATACATCACTTTGCACAATGATCCAGCACAAACAAAAACAAATCATAATATGATATTAATCTATTGCTAACATTTCAAACAAACTAATCCATTGTTAAAGGATGCTGCTATTTGCAGACAAAAATATTTTTGGTGCTGTATTTTAGATTTTAACTTGTCATGAGGGTGAAAAACGTTGACCTCTGTGTTATGTAATGTGCTGCTGTTATAAAAATCCGTTAGTTTTCAAATTCCCCCAAACTTCAGCCAATATTGACATTTGTAATTCTATTTCCTTTATTTCCAGTATATAAAATAAACGGAGATTGGCTGGTTACCAACACAGGGCGTATCCCGCTTCTCGCTCAAAGTCTGCTGGGAAAGGCTCCAGCTCACTCGCGACACTAATGAAGATAAGCAGTTCAGAAAATGGATTGATGGATAGAAAATAAAAATGCTGAAGCAGCAAAGCTAGTGAAACACAATGCTGGAGTCAGCCAATGCAAAGTATGTTTTCCGTTTCCAATAGCTCAAACCTTGACTCAGTATGAATTTGTACAACAGATGGGTGTGTGTGTGTGGGGGGGGGGGGGGGGGGGGGGGGTTGTGTTTCATGTCATCATCCCTCCAAAGTGATGTTGTTGGAAGAGTAATCAGAAGACACAAAAGATGTCAAACAATATGGATCAGAATTTGGACCTTGACTATGCTGTGGGATTTGTAACATTTGGTGATGCTGGGCCAAGAGATGTTTTCCATGAAGTTAGTTTGTTTCGGGACATCTACTGTTTTTAGCATTGTTTTTTTTAGACTTTATTTACGACACCATGTTGGTATGAATTCTCAATGCTTGCACGAAGAATGAGTTAAAGTTGGAAGTGATTTGCTTGAAGACAAAGGTTTAATGTTGCTTTATATTGTGCTATGAAACAATCGCTTTGTCTTGAAAAAATTTATGTTTCATATGTTTCTACTCTGTAGCCAAGGACACACATTGTCATGTAATCAAATTACATGCTTGGATTGTGATGTGGTGCTTGAATGTCAAATATATAACAGGACATTGAAGGTCACCTAAACATTTCATCCATATTGTTTGCCATGAGTTGAGAGCAGCCCAGGATATAATTTGGATCCCGCCCAAAGTCGGTTTGAATTGGCTCCAGCTCATTTGTGGCCCAAATGAGGACAAGCAATATAAAAAAAAGAATGGATGGAGTAACTGCGATGTTCGTGTCATAACAAAATTTCAAAACAGTGAGGTTGATTTAAATGTAGGAATCTTTGATAGCAAGCTCGAGCATGAATCAAGATAAAATCCCCCTATGAAGGTGGAGGACTACATGAGTATCCTGTGGCTCGTTTCTAAAACTAGCCGAAGCAGACTGTCTCCCCACAAAGCTTGGGTTCTGTTCAAGGTTTCTTGCTTAGAGGGGTTTTTTTCTTGCCAAGACCTTGCTCACGTGGGGGTACATTTGGGTTTCTGATACCCATATATACAACTTTAAGGAACGTGGACTTAAGCTAACTCAAAAAAATAGATAAATAAATACATTAAAAAAAAAATACATACAAAAATTCGAATATATTGTTAGAATCATTTGTTTCAGATGTACTGTAATTATTTTCTGTATAAAAATTAAATTTGGTGTTCAAAAAGTCTTTTTGCAAACTTGAGTCTTGAAAAAGAGGGGGTCGTCTTATAATCAGGGTCGTCTTATATTCGGGCCAATACGGTATATATATACATATATATTACCCCTCCCTCCCAAAACAATAAAAATGCAATTGTCGCGCTAAGCTTTTTGCAAGACTGTACACAAGTTTTATTAGCTTCTATTAATGTACATGGCAACATGTCATCATCCAAATATGGCAGGAAGTTATTTTCTTCAGAGCCAGCGAGCGGAATGCGATAAATTTGCCCTCATAGCAATGTGCCCGAGGTAAGAGGCAGAGGGGGCGGCCATTGAGTGATGCGTTCATTCATGATGAATATTACCCATAATTCTTACTGTGTCATCACTTGTCATATGTAGGAATGAGATAGTCGGTTCAGAACACTGCAATGATTGCTGTTCAGTGTGACGCATTAGCCTGGCAAATGTTTTTTTTTTGTTGTTTTTTAATTTTAGATTGTGTAACAGCCAAATCACCCCGGGGAAGTTCAATGAGGTCATCTGTTGATGAAGAAAAAAAAATATTGAAAATTATCACGTGTGGTGCTGTCCACTTTGCGAATAGTTTGTTAATTTTAAAAACAGAGTGCAGAAATTGATGGAGGTGGGGGGCAACTTGGGACATGCAGTGAAGTCAGCCTCGTTTGACATGAGGCCAAATAAACTTTGACAGAAGAACATGACCAGGGTTCAAAGCCGAGCCTTGATCCTTTCTGTGTGAAGTTTACACGTTCTCCGTCTCCCTGTGTGGGTTTTTTTCCGGGTCATCGTTTTTTTTTGTTTGTTTTTTAAGCCAGGTGGATTGGTAATTATGTCTCCATCCATAATGCCCCGCCTCCCACACTGGCACAGCTATAGGGGGCCTATGGGACGTCACATGACATTTTTTCTTTTTAAATATATCCTTAATTGGTTGCATCTTTTGTACAATTGATAAACATTGTGGTTGTTTTTACAATGTTTTCATGTTCCTGACTGATCTTTTTATGAGGCGTTTTACAAGCCAGTGCTGCAGTCAGAGGTCAGGTGTGAGCGACGATGAGGTAGTTGCCATTAGCCGCTCGACTACATGTTTTTTTTCTCCCCCCCCCTGAGCAGAGTAATATTTGTTTCTACCTACTTGAAAAATGGAACATGTGTTGTGTCCTTGTAAAGTGACACAAAAACCGCCACATTTGGAAAACCATTGAAAATATAATTGTTAATCATAAACGAATGCTTTGTTTGCTCTATATCTATCGGATTCAAAACAAAACCTCTCAAACTATTATTAATGTTTTCATTATTATTAGCTGTCTTTGTTGATTGGCTGTGATAATTCACCGTTGACTTTTTTGTGCAAAATCCCACTAATAGTTGTGCATCGGCTCTCGTGCAAGCAGCAAAAAAGAGCTGATGTGACTTTCCGCATGTAACAAATGCGATCTTGTGACATCTCATCCCGATGGCAAGGAGAACACATCGCAGGTCCAACTGAATCCACTCCAAACGCGCTTTCCAGCTGTTCAATTTGATTTATTGTACTCGCACAGAACCGGCGGTCGGAAATTCTCCGCGTCCCACCAGCAAACTGACACAATCTGCTTAGGTGCTAACAGCACCTGAGAGCAGGTAAACATCTGCCGTCACGTGTCATACAGCCGCGCGCCTTTCTCATGCCCCGTCCTGCCGGCCTTCACCGCTTCCTCCTCTTCCTCTCAGCACTCCCTTTTGCCTTCATACGGCACGGCTCTCGTCCTGATTAGCAGCCTTCACCTCCAACATATTCTGTCTGTTCAGCCAGGGGGGATTAAGTGCAGATACATGACATTTCGGGCCATTCCAAGGATCTGAGTCAGCGCATAAACAACTCCTACGCTATGTCAGGGAAATATTTATCTTTGCTCGTACAACTTCTGGAGATAGTGTCAACACTGCTGAGAGACACAATTATACTCGTGGACGGGGGAAACGAGAGTAAGAGAACACTGGTGAAAACACTGGAGTACCCTGTGAGGAAAGAAAGTGGTGAAATACACGTGATGCATGTGGCAAACGTTTATGACCAATTTATGCAAAATAATATTAATCATACTAATGAATGAATAGTACCGTATTTTCCGGACTATAAGGCGCACCTAAAAACCTAAAATTTTCTCAAAAGCTGACAGTGCGCCTTATAGTCTGGTGCGCCTTATATATGGACCAAATTTCTAAATTTAAACTGGCCCGAAGCATTGTGTCGTGAAATCGATCATAAGTGGCCCACTGAAGACTATAAATCATGAATCAAAAAGACTATGGATCATTATTTTGTGATTATAAAGTAATTTGTTGCATCTGAAGTTGAAATAAAAAAGATAAAATGGAGAATGATTTGATTTGGATTAAAAATCTGACATGATGCATTAATGTGGCGCCTTATAGTCCGGTGCGCCTTATATAAGGACACAGTTTTAAAATGGGCCATTCATTGAAGGTGCGCCTTATAGTCCGGAAAATACGGTAATAGTCTTTTGTCTCTCTTCTCCTCAGTAACCACAACGCGATCTCCAGGCTCAGGCCACGGCAGAAGATGCAACGAAACAGAGAAGTCCTTCTGTGTGAATGGCGGCGACTGTTACGTCATACATGGTATAAACCGGCTGTCCTGCACGTAAGTTATCTCTTTTATTTTCATCTTGTCCACCACTTGCAAAGACCGATGTCGTTTTGTGACTGGGTTTCTAATATTCTTCATCGCAGCAAAAAATGTGCCTTTCCCCACTGTTTCTGTTTTGTTGAGAGCACTTGATTCCTGTTGTTCTTTCTTGCAGCAGCGGCCCGTCAGAAGGAAAATGCCCACCTGTTGTGTATTGCAGCGCTCGTAATGGAGCGCGGCGTCGGCGTGGTCATCCTTTTAGCGTAGTCGTGCACTAAAAGTCCCGTTTAGTGTACAACAGGAAGGCTGCGCGTTAAAAGCCCTTTTCAAAACGTCATGAGTCACCGTTCTACTAGGGAGCAAATATTTATGCCTATTAGGGGCCCCCAATGAGGTAAATAGAGTCGTTGCTTACATTGAAGGTCCTTGGCAAAGGGGATCATGACACCGCGGTTAAATTGTGCTTGTCGGAAAGGAGTCGGTTGACATTATCATAAAAACAACTTGTTTTTTCATCTAACATTTTAGTTTGCATTAGCGTCATAACTGAACGTCGTTACTCAGAAATACAGTGGAAGCTTTAAGGTGGAACACAAGCCGTAATTTGGATTTGTACATTTTCTTGCATTAAAATTACCATAAATAAATAAAAGTGCAAGAATTAATTTTGTAATTTTTTTCCAGAGATTAATCTAATTTTTTTAATGTTATTGAGGTACTATGATTCTCCTGCATATCACTCTAAAGCCCCCGCAAAAAAAGAAATTGGCCTCATCACCTTGAAAAACACATTTGTGACATTCTGGTTGGTGTGCTGTGAGTTTTCCCCAAAGTGATGCCTTGGCTCAATAAAGGTTGGGAAAGACTTCTGTAAGGCTTCCATTGTAACCTGCTGGTTTTCCCCCTTTTTTTGCTTAGTCCATCCAACATCCCATCCAACCACTGTCGTGATCCGTTCCAGCTAATAAAATCCATTCTTGTACTTGCAACACAAACTATGCACTCCCTCTTGTCATGGCTGTTAAATATCGGGTTGCACGCTCCATTGGACCATATGTCACTATATCACGACTACTTAGGCCGGTGTGATGCAGGAGCAGCAACGCTGGCGCAGCTTCAGCGCCCAGTTGGCCCCTGCGAGGGAGAGCGCTCGACCAGCAATGCGGATATGGCCGCAACAGCCGTTCAATACGCTATGCACAAATTGGAGGCAGCAATAACTCAATTGCTGTAGCTAATTCACTCACGGCCGCGGGGCATGGCTCCAGAAGAGTTGGATAATGCAGTGAAGGCCCGCGGGGGATTTGTTGCCCCCACAGCCATCTCATTCAATATAGGCCAGGCATCAGTGGGTATTACTCACTGGCTAAACAAGTGGTGCAGACAGCTCAGCCTGCGTTTATGCCCGACTCATTCACTCTTGTGGACAAACTTTTTTAAAGGGGCTCAAAGGTTAAGACTTGATCCATTTGCAACTACTGTGTTAGTTGTTTTCACCTTACAAATGGAGTACAATCGGAGTTCAACCTCCTTTAGCATAACATTAAACAAGGGACACTCACTGGATACTTCACTAGGAACCCCTGCACATTGTATTATATAATAAATAAAATACAGGCTTATTATGAGGCTAATCTGTTTAATTATAATAATAATAATATTCCCACTTTATATTTAGGTATTTTTGAGAATAAACTAATTAAATAATAATAATAATAATAACAAATAACAATAATAATAAGGATAATAATGGCAATTTATAGATCCTAATTTCTGTCTTGATATTTTTAGGGTTTGGGCCTGTCACTTCTTGCTAAACACAATGAATCAAATTTATGCTTTTGGTTAAGACAATGTGTTAGCTGTTACAATAAAAGTGTGATAATAGAGTACACAGCTGCACTGAACGCCGATATTTATTAGGTTATGTAGTTCCAGTTCTACCATTTTTACGCCAACTTGCCGTCATCTCATCAATAATTAATCGTTGAACATTATGTTTCTCCCGGGAGGCGTTGTGTGAAACCAGTAAATTGCTCTCCGTGACCTTTTATTGGACTGCCGCTCTCGTTGTGAATCCAAGCGGAATGTTGGTGCTCCTAAAAGAGCAACTGCTCATCCTAACGGGACTTTAATGAGGAAAGATGGCTCGGGGTCGAACGTACGTGGCGGTAGTGATGAAATGTTGAGGTCTTATACATCTGAATGTCCAAAAAAAAAATTCACTTAACTTGCATGCAAACAGTGTTAAACATTTTTGAATTTCCTCTGGGATCGCTTCCACGTTTCAATATTTTTCTTGAGCTTGAAATATGACGACATATGGAATTTATCACTCCACCTTTAAGCCGTGAACAGATATCCAGAGAGTAATAGGCTCATGACTTTTTTGCTGCACAGGTTTTCAATTGATGTATTGATTAGCTCCAAAGCAGCGCAATGAGCGCTCTTGTCTCTCTGTGCCCTTTAGGCCGCAAAGAAATTTTAGGCCGCGAAGAAACCGAGCTTATGTCTATAATATTGACTTTTTACATCCGCCAATAAGCTGCTTATAATTTCATATCAGTGTAAAATTTCCAGTTAAATTAACCTGGTTGGTTTTCCGACTCTTCCACGGATGTACATGTTTATTTATTTACAGTTTGTATCAAATTATGAAAAAAAATAATGTGATGCCAATTTCTAAAATAGTCCCATGTTTTCTATTTTGAATGGCATTTTGCTATTTGTTGTGAAAGTAAGGAGAGCTTCTATGAATTTGGCAGCTAACCTGGAAAATCACATCGCTTTAATATGTTGTGCTTATGTACTATAAGCTAAAAGGAGGTCAAGTTTCATCCAGGTCCAGATTTCCTTCTCGATCCAAGGGAACCAAATGTTAATAGCACATTTGCTCACTCACTGAGTTCACAGATGTCAAATGTTTCAACTTTGGCATTTTGTCTGTTTAATTCCATTTATACAGCCACTTTTGCAATTTGTTGAGAGAAATCATTGGTTAATTTAACACAACTTCCTCTTTGTGCATCATATACAGTTGGATTAATATTGTTACATTTTCAAGATAGCTTGCATTTAAATATTAACTCATGATTTTACATTTACTTGACAAGACCCAATCACATTACATTACTCATTTGTTTTCAATAATATGGTTGCACAGTATGTATTCGATGAATAAATGTCTTTTTCCATTGAAGTTCGTCCTCGCTGCCTTTTCCTGTCCGTAACACTTGTGTGCTCCTTCCCAGATGTCCTGAAGGATACTTTGGCCCGCGATGCTCAAAGACTGAACCTCTGCGGTTGCACATGCCCAATCCTTTCAAAAGTATGTTCACTTGATATGAGCAGCTGAGAACAGAGACACAGTTGTCGTTGGATTACCTCTGTGGACTCCCGCCGAAACACCCTCGCTACTGCTCCGTGCACCCACCAACACCCCGGTCCTCTCTTCTTCTGTCTCCTCTCCCCCTCCCCTTCCTCTCAGGTCAACGCGCACTGGGCCGCGCACAGTGGTGTCACCCATGGGAACGCTCGGGCTCAGTTGTCCATTAGTTGAGCTGTTGGTCTAATTTTCTGCTTTTCTCTCTCCCCCCCCTTCCCCCCTTTCACACCCTTCTTCTTGCGCACTCTCGCTCATCCACCACCCTTCCTCCTCCTCTTCCTCCCTCTTTTTGTGGCTTTCAGGTGTCCAAATGACTTTACTGGTGATCGGTGTCAAACCTACGTTATGGCACGTTTCTACCGTATGTCAACTTCCTCTTCTGTCAGACTCACCTCGAGTCACATGTGCATGTGTAGACTAGACATTAGTCTCCAACGTCCGACCAGACCCATAGATAAGCAGGCCCTCATATTGTGTGTTGCGCATGCCGTGTCCTGCATGTGTGTTTTAGAATAAGCACCATCGCTGTATGTTTGTTGGTTGGCGATGTGTAGGCGGAGGCTGTCGTGAAAAGTCAGCAACATAACGAAAATAATATGCTTTTGGTCCAGCTACTAATAATACTAAAGTGGCAATGCATGTTTATCCCCCGTTTCCACCAAGTGGTTCAGTTCAGTTGGTGTTTCTCCATTGGGCTCATTTGTTAGACTTACTGCAATGTGTAAAAAAAAAAAAAATCTTACAAGAACAGAAATGAATTGGAAAGTCACAACATCATATCTTCTTCCTTCACCACTGGCGGAGCTAGGATTTTTTTTCCTTGGGGGGGACTCTGGGAGAGGAGGCAAGAATATCTCAGGGGGTCGGCAAATCAAAACAAAAATTTGACGAAACCCCCAAATCTTTAAAAAATGCTGACGATGGTCCATTGCATGTTTCCTACAGGGGGATGCTGGAAATGTGGAAAAAAGGTTCCCAGGAAAATTGGAGAATTATTTGGCCTCCCACTGGGGTAGGGGTGGGGGGGGGGGTCCAAGCATATTTAACTCGGGGTGTCAATGCCCCTGTGGCCCCCCCTTAGCTCCGCCAGTGTTCATACCGCCATATTTCATACTGTATATCACAGTGATGGACTCAAAAAAACACTCACTGGCAACTGGAAATACAAACTTGAATGAACCGTTCTTCCTGAACTTGACTGAACTGTACTGCTTGGTTAGAAATGTGTTTTGTCGATATTTTTTTAATATATTTTACTGCTGATAAAATGGAAAGTCAGGTCAGGCTGACCTACTGAGCTTTAAAAACACAAAACTCTTGTGGGGAATCAAAAGGCAATCTAGCGTCCCCCGTTGTACTCAATACAGTCATTATAAAGTCATTTGAACATGTACAATAAATTGTAGGACAACCAATTTCCAGGAAAGTTTGTAGAGGTGGTTGCAAGGCATTTTGGTGATTTCTATCAAGACTGATTCTGTCGTGGCTCCTCCACATTTTGTAAAATATTTAGATTAGGCATGATGTGACTGTCCAAGGTGGACCTGCCTATCCGTCAAAGTCATCATCCCAGTTTGTTGTTGCTCAAAAGCGACCATTCGTTTTGGCTTACTTGTGCGTTGTTGACCTCATGTTGGCTCATAGTTGTTCTTCCCCGCGTCCGTTCTCATCCTATGCTAAATATTACGTGCTCTGCTTGACGTGCAGAAGAAAACGTGGTGTGTGGGAGAATGCGGCTCTGCATTCAATTTAACTTTGCTGCAGCTGTGCGACGGTATCAAGGACAGAATTTATCTCTGGTTCTTATCCAGCTGCATGAGCGCATTCCAGGCTTGAGCAACTTTTTTTCCAGCTAGAGACCCCTTTTTGAAAATTTTATATAACCGAGTGTTAATATCGTGAAAGAAAAATATAGTCAAGCACAATCAATATATTTGAAAGATGACTATTAACCTGTGGTTCTTCAAACATGCTGATGCACACTAAAAATCCAGTTCTTGGAAAGTCACATTCAAACATGATGGATGTAGCGATTAGCCTTCCAAGTGAACTTTAAGACACTGTTGATATCCCGCATTTTCCACTCTCAATTATGACAATAAATCACGTTTTTTCCCGGCGAGTGCGCAGCCAGCCAACAGGCACATTCATTCGACACTTAAAGATTTGCTTCCTGCAGAGGCGCCACCCATCCCTAGGAGATCGTGTTAGCTCTTAGGAGAGCAGGAGGATGGCTTCTGCTCCTCTTGGCTTAACAAGAGTGTGTTGTTCTGAGAACAACTGGGACCTGCTCTAACACAAAATTAAGCGAGTGAGCTGCCAGAGATATGAACTCAGTTGGTTGGTGCTAGTGTAACTATTCTTATTGATGGTGATTGTTTCAATTATGCGACTAAACTAGTTTCAACCTGCCTCATGTTGGGAAACATAAAAACGTGTTGTGCTATTGACTATGTTGAAAAATGGCGGCGCCGGCGAGTACATTTTTTTGAAAAGTCAACATTTGTTACATAACTATTAGATTGTAAAGATTCCAAATGATCAGATCTTATTTGTGTTTGTGTGTTGCATGCTGTTTGCGCAATGCCCCATCGTTTAATGTTGCTAACAATGTCTGACGGTTACTAAATCAAATAAGTGTTCACTTGATTGTGTCTGTTTGCCCCACTATATGTAAGGAGGTGACTCTTTCATAATCTGCTCTTTTGTTTCTCTTTTTTTGTTTGTTTGTTGTTTTTCTTCCAACTGTCAACTTTCTGCCACGGCAGATCATCTTGGGATTGAATTTATGGGTATGGAACAATCCATTTTGATTCTCAGTCCTGCATAGATACTAAAAACAAAACAAAAATCATTTTGACATGCATCCGTTCCATCTTTGGCGTGACCTGTGAATCATAACGTCCCCTCGATTAACCAATCGACCCCCCCCCCCCCTCCCCTCAGTGACACGTACTGTCACCGTTAAGAGTGTAAAAACCCTGCAAATGATTCTCCATCAAACATGATTAACATGGATGTCATCACCTGCACCTCTCGTACATGTGCATCGAGTCGACCGTCTGACTCATATCGGCGCCTATTCCTTCTTTTGTTTCCTCATTCCATCGTTAACAAGCATGATACATCATGTTTGTAGCTGCCAGATGCCTTCCAGCTCTAGCCTGCATTCTCTTCGCATATGCCTTCCTCTTTTATTATTTCTAGAGATTTAGTACCTCAGTCTTGCCTCACTCAGTCATAAGTAGAGCTGAAATTTGCTTATGAAGTATAGGAAGTCTGTCCTGTTTGATTTATCTTTCAAAGAGTGGTTGTTGATATGAGCATGCAGCGCTATATTTAGAGCCTACGGTCATGATTTGCTTCTGTTTGCTGCTATTTCCGTCCTCCGTTTGACAGCTCTCATTTTCATCAAGCTTTTCCAGAAAAGTACTTCAGTGGTTTGAGGGTGAAATGAACACTAGTGAGTGAATTTACAAAGCATGAGGCTGTGTTCTCATGGGAATTGAGCAGGAAATGACACGTAAAAAAAAATTGTATCACATTTAAACTGGGCTAGTTGCAACAATATGAGCGTCACCAGCGCTAATTGCTATTGACACTGTGAAAAATGGTGAGTGAGTGAGTGAGTCTGTGTGAGAGTGAGAGAGAGTATGAGTGAGTGAGTGAGTGAGTGAGTGAGTGAGTGAGTGAGTGAGTGAGTGAGTGAGTGAGTGAGTGAGTGAGTGAGTGAGAGAGAATGAGTGAGAGAGTATGAGTGAATGAGTGAATATGAGAGAATAAGTGAAGTGAGTGAGTGAGTGAGTGAGTATGAGAGAATGAGTGAGATAGCATGAGAGAGTATGAGTGAGTGAGTGAGTGAGTGAGTGAGTGAGTGAGTGAGTGAGTGAGTGAGTGAGTGAGTGAGTGTGTGCGTGAGAGAATGAGAGAGTATGAGTGAGTGAGTGAGTGAGTGAGTGAGTGAGTGAGTGAGTGAGTGAGTGAGTGAGTGAGTGAGTGAGTGAGTGAGTGTGAGAGAATGAGTGAGATAGCATGAGTGAGTGAGTGAGTGAGTGAGTGAGTGAGTGAGTGAGTGAGTGAGTGAGTGAGTGAGTGAGTGAGTGAGTGAGTGAGTGAGTGAGTGAGTGAGTGAGTGAGTGAGTGAGTGAGAATGAGAGAGCGAGTGACTCAATGAGTGACTGAGTGACTGAGTGAATTCAAAATAATTTTCACTGAGAGGACTCAAAAGTTCTTCACGTAGTTATAAACAAACACGTTAATGTCCAAAACATAAATTGGCCTCATGACGTCAATTGGCTTGTAAACATCTATAGGAATCGCACAAATGTAACATGTTTATTACATTATTTATCCTTCCCCCAGAGGAGGGAGTGAAGTCTAACCCTTAAACTCACGCAAACACTTCTCTGGAAAAGCTCCCAAGTTTTAATGTTGTCTTTGTGATGATGTAACATGTCAATAGGGTCAGTAAGAAGTATTCTATAGTTCATACTGTAGATATGCGGTGTAAAAAAGGTGCTGAGTGTCTTCTACTTCTCTGATCTGTGTGTTTTGATTGCGTGCTGTGTTACAGAGGCAGAAGAACTCTACCAGAAGAGAGTCCTGACAATCACGGGCATTTGTGTGGCTCTGTTGGTGGTGGGCATAGTTTGTGTGGTTGCCTACTGTAAAACCAAGTAAGTTATCCTCCCAAATGCAACGCAAACCAAAAAGTCTCAACTTCCGCATATAGTGAGATAAGTGACCAAGACTTTCACAACAGGAAACAAAGAAAGAAGATGCACAATCATATGAGACAGAACATGTGTCCAGAACACCCCAATCGGAACCTCGCTAATGGACCCAATCACCCAGGACCAGGACCAGAGGAAATCCCCATGGTAGATGTGAGTTTCTGGAGAAATGTCTCTTCAGTTTTATGTTTCATCCCTATATTAGGCAGTGAAGGATATTTGGATCCCAACCTTTTTAAACTTTTGATTCCAATGAAAATTTTACTTGAAATTCATGCTAAATTTGATGAAAATATAAATATAAAATAATATAATATAAATAATAATATAAAATGATAAATAAAATAATAAATAAAATAATAAATAAAATAGAAATAAATAGAATAATGTAAAATGATAAAAATATAGCATTTGCAAATGTGAATTTACACATCTGCTTCTAGGGTGTTCAAAATAAAACATTGTAATCTCATTAGAAGCCCATTTGGTTTTCCTCTGCAGCTCCTTTTTGGAATGCAAGTGAACATATAAAGTGCATGTTACAATCATACACGTATTTAATTTGACTTTATTTTGACCCAGTACATATCAAAGAACGTCCCAGCAACTGAAAGAGTCATACGGCCTGCCACAGAAGGATCCTTCCCCGCCAGCCACACCTCTTCCAAATCTCACAATTCTTCCACACGCGCCCATTCATCAACTCACAGGTGAGCCTGTCATCATGTGTAACAATCACAAAAGGGCTCTTGACGCTGACACCATTTGCGTTCTTTCAGACCCGAGGAACGGACGTGGAGCCTGGAACATTCGGACAGTGTCCTCTCTGACTCACCGGGGATGATGTCATCATCAGTGGGGACCAGTAAATGCAGCAGCCCCGCATGCATGGAGGCACGGGCCCGGCGGGCTGCACACTGCGCTTATAATGACCCGCATCGGCCGGCCCTCCAATATGGGGACTCCTTTGACTCCCTGGGAGACTCTCCACATAGCGACAGGTGGGACTGACACCCCCCGGGGCTTGTTTTTGGAAGTGAAAAGTGAAAAAAATGTCACATGGTAATGTGCTTAAGTCATTTCAAGTGTGACTTTTCCTTCTGGGTTACCAAACATCGCTCAAACAAACACAGCAAGCATAGAAATCACAGCACAAAAACAAGCGCCCTTATAAATTGTTGTCATCTACCCTGACAAGTTATGTCTTGCATTTTGTGTGTTTGTCAACGGAACCAGCCTACATCAAGTATGTGTGCATGAATCGGGCCTCGGATAGCTATGCGCAGCCCGGTTACATAACCGACATCCCCTTAGAGTCCAGTAACAAATAACATGGGCCTCGTCCGTTATGGCAACAGCTTCTGCATCAGCAAAATCAGCACTACTGTGAAAATCTCTCAGGCTCACTTGGCCTTAGTGTATAAAGCTTCCTAAAGGCTCGTCACGCTTCAAAGATCCACAGCGATGCGCCATCAGCGAAATGCAACTTGGGCCAAGTTGTCTTTCAAATGTGTTGTGTGGGCGTATTGGTGGAGCATAAGATTAGGTAGACCTGCATCTGTCAAGATCCAATGGAAGAGCTGGAGATATATTATATACCCCACTCACACTTTCCACAAAGAAGTGTACCAATATCAAAAAACGAAATCCATCTGCAATCCATCAGCATCACTCAAAATATATATTGAAAGACTTGATGAAAAAAAGAAGTGGGCTTTTAATGGACCCTTGGGGAACACCCGAGGATGATGATGATCATGATGTTAACACAGCTGGATCACAGCTGTGTTATGCAACTCAAAGAGCTCTCAATTAGCCAACGACACATTGCATTCACAGAGAAACCATGCTGGGTTTTTTTTTTTTTCTGCGAGCTGACTTTGGGTGAAAGACTGTACACCTCGGATTGAGTACCTGACAAACACAGAGAGAAAAAACATTTACCCCGTATGAGCGATATAGTCTTCAATTGTTTTGAATTCATTATACCGACTGTAATTCCCCTGGAGGGCAAATTCAATTCATTGCAGGGCCTTCCACTCTCATGCAAAGATGAAGTTGCTTTCTCTTCTTCCCTCCCAACAGATATGTGTCAGCCCTAACGACACCAGCCCGCCTCTCGCCAGTGGATTTCCATTACTCATTGCCCCCGCAGGTGCCTACCTTCCAGATCACTTCGCCCAACGCCAGCCACGCCATGTCCCTCCCTCCCGCTGTCCACAACCCGTACCCTCTGGAAGACAACCAGCCTCTGCTGCGCCGTTACCAAGTGCCCCTCCACGACGCCCAGTGCCAGGAGGCCTACCGGCAGCAGCGGCGCACCTATCCCAACGACAGCAGGGGCAGCCTGCCCTCCAGCCCCTACCGGCTGGCGGACGACGAAGACTATGAGACCACCCAGGAGTATCTCTCCTCGAGGGAGCAACCAAAGAGAAGCGGGTCGGGCGCACCCGATAGCCGGCGCTGGCGGAGATCCAGACTGAACGGCCACGTGGCCCCGCGTGGATACGAGGCCTCCCGGGACTACGGCTCCCGGAGCTGTCTAACGGGAAGCGAGTCGGAGGAGGACGGCGAAAGCACGCCATTCCTAAGTATGCAGAACATGAACGCTGAGCCCTCTACCATCTACAGGCCGGTGGACAGTCGGACTCCACAGTCGTCGGGGCGGCACAGTGGGCATGGCAACATGCAAACGAGACTTACGCACTCCCGCTCCAAACCGGACACGACACCCCATTAGAGAGTGACCATGAACCAACAAAAAAGTCAATATAGTATAGACCTGCATCTATAAGAAATATTTTTATTTTATATAACTGACAGATATTCTAAACAAATGAAATATTTATTTTCATTTTAGCAAAAGTTGTCTACTAGTTAACAGCAAAGACTTTTTTATAGGGAAAACTCTATTTATATGTACATTTTGATTTACAGCATAAAAAGATGTGCCAGTTTTTTCACAACGTCAAAAAGAAAAAAAAAATAGAGTAATATTGTGGTGCCTTTTGCTGTTTGCCGATGCCAGAGGGCCAGTGGAGGTTTTTGTAGCCTTTCTTATACGGACACCTCATTTTTTATACACATTAATCTTTTCATTTCTTTTCTTTCTCTGGATAAAATTGATTTCCAAGTCGCATCCTTTGAGGAGTCGCACCCCACTGGAACGTCCTTCCATATCACGCAATATAAACCACTTTCAAGTGTATGTTTACATCACCTGTAGGTTTTTGTTTTTATTTGGGATCAAATCGAATGCCTGGTTCGTGAATACCACGTAGAATTTTTTGACATCTGGTTTGTGTGTGTGTGCGTGTGTGTGTGCGTGTAGTGAGTGTGTGTGCGCATGTCACCTTGCTTGCATGTATCGATAGATTTGGAATGGTTGTTAGTGCGGCGGCATCGACCCTGAGGGTTTGCCGGTGCGTATCGGAACTACACAGAACCATCGTTATATTACGACTATGCCCCTCCCCTTCCCTGGCCCCGCCCCCTAGCACCACTGAGTAGGCGCAGGTGAAGCTGCGGTAGGTTATGCAGGTTATGCAGGTCATTGCTTGATGTGTTTACAGATATTCTTTACACCCCTCGCCCAGTCTGTCCCATTAGCCCCCCCCCCCCTCACCCCCACCCACCTTTTTCTGCAGGCTCCCCTCATTTTAGCCTTTTACGAGCCTCACAAATACTGAGCCGCTTGGCACAGGGTGACCCCTGCCATCAGAGGTGGTGGGTAAAACAAAAAGATTGCATCTGTTTTCACTCAACTCTTACCCCCCCCCCCCCCCCCCCCCTTCCTTAAAATCCCATACTTCATCATCCTTCTGTGTCCATTCTGGTTTTTGTGGTCTCTGTTAGAGGCCACACAGTGTCTCAGGATTTCCACACACACACTCCCCTTCCACGCCATCATGCACTCGTATCCTAAACATCAAGTCAAGTAAGAGGAAAACAAAACAAGTGGAATAGCTGTGAAAGGGATCATACAATGCAAAAATATGCAAACTTTCTATTTTGCTGTTTGATGACATCATTTTCTAAGAGGTGACCGTGCGATGTGTGCGTGATGCCTGTAGTGTAGAATGAAACATGATATCCAGTCAATGCATATTTAACAGTTGTTTTTTTTTGTAAAAAAAAAAAAAAAGCCATCTAGCGAGTTTCTTGTGCGCATACTTATTTTATCACTCAATTTAGAGCGCTTCACTTTTACATGCACATTTCCAGTAAGGTCAAGTAGCATTCAAATAGTGTCTCCGATAGTACTGTGCACCTACCGCTTTGTCTTATTGACAGATTTAGTCATATCAAAGTCAGCCTGATGCAAGGAAATACATTCAAGGCCCCAGAAAAATTCTGAAATGTTTTGTCATTGTTGGAATGTTGCTATTTAGCATTCAAAAGAGATGCGTACAATTGATCTGCACTTCGAATGGATAGTAAGTGGTAATTGCACAGTGGTCTCTTTTTTTATTATTGGGAATGATCTTTGGTCACATGTCACTTGCAGGTAATTTCAATTTTCCTGCCTCCTCTAACGTAAATTCTGTGATTCCCCTCACTTTGGCAAAACTCACCATGTTGAGGTCCTACCTGGCATGCCCTGCTCCAGTCTCCTCTCTTTTCATTTTAAGACCCACTTCCACCTGACCTCGCACCGTCCCCCCCCCTCGCCCCCAGGCTTGAAACTCTTTTCCTCTGCATGTCCTTGTGGTCAAGGTTAGATGGGTGCATGGTTTTAAAAAAAGGAGAAAAAAGAAAAGCAGCGGACAAATCTATTCCAGTCAGTGAAAGTGTATTTCATTTAACATTCAGCAATAAAAATACAGACCCCAACCCTTGACCCCCCCCCCCCCTCTCACCCCCACCCCTACATATGTCATTCCTGGAATATGCTAGAAATAAAAGAAACAATGCGAGATTGTCATAGATTGTAAAATAAAATGAAAAATGATTCCACCTGTTCATATGAGGAAAATAAATCTTTATTCATATCATTTTTATGACGTACTCATTTCTGCAGAAGTGTTTGCTCTGCATCTTGATTTATTTCCTTGTTTGAATGCACATAGTCATATGAATGTGTACAAAGTTACATTGTGGGAGCATATGGTGATTCATGAAAAGATATTGATACTTGCATAGAACTCCTATGTGCTGTTATTGCACTTTTCTTTTAATATCGCATAAGGGAAGTAAGTCCTTCTTGCAGTCTGATGCACCAAATGTACAATCTTTCACAAAGTTCAAAATAAGCAAAAGGCCAGTCTAGTTAGCAGCAAGTGGGAAGTTCAGTAAAAATGTAACTGGAACAAAACGTGACAGAAGTCAAATAATGTACTGTAAATGTATAACACGCCCTAAGAGAGTTTGGTAGGGGCACACGAAGGACTTGTTGCTGCAATACCGCACGCATGCGCTTGGTGTCGCTGTTTTACAGCAGTCCTATTTAAACCTGCTGTCGGAGCAAAGCAGACACGTTTAAATACATGAAACATCTTCTGATGTGTGGAATCATTTCCGACCATAAGTAACGGTTTAGAATTGTTCTGGAGACTATTTACCTTGGTTGCATATTTACTAGGGGTGTAACGATTCATCGATACACATCGATTAATCGATATAATGCTCTACGATTTATTGGCATCGATGCTAAACGTAAACATCGATTTATATCGCCGTGTTTGACCTCGGACATTAGACGCGACTTTATTTTGAAATCCAGTTCATTGTTGCTTGCTTGCTTCCTCTTTCCGGGAGCAGTACGCGGCGTGCTGTGTTGTGAGCAGAGCAGGCACGTGAAAGGGGAGCCGACAACTGCGCGGCTCCTGGGCTGGTGCTATGGCTAGTGTCCAAGAAGACGAGGAAATTCGCTCCCCTTTGGGCTTCAAGTCATTCGTTTGGAAGCACTTTGGATTCCAAAGAAAAGATGGCTCAACGGACAATTAAAATTATTGTAAATAAATAGTTCAGTAATGCACTTTAAAGTTAATGGTATTACAAAAAAAGAAAGAATATTCATTTTTCTTTACTTATATGAGAAAAAATATAGGAATTTGATGAAGTTCAGTGTTAAAATAAGCACTTTGTATACTACAATACTCTTGTAATTTCCTAAATAAATAGTTTGCAGTACCTTGTTGATTTTGCGTATGAATTGTTATAAATCAGGATATTGTTCTATATTTTTTATTTAAAAAATATCGATCGTGGAGCACTATATCGTGATGTATCGTGAATGAATCACAGCAGGCTTTAAGATATCGGCAAATATCGTATCGTGTTTCTTTGTATCGATATGATATCGTATCGTGACAAAACCCGCGATTTACACCCCTAATATTTACTAACTCAAATAAGTTCTTAAAACGTAACTAAAATGTGGACAGGAAGGAGGAATGTGCAGCGCGACGTTCACCTGCAAGCATATCAATTAGCGTTTGCTACTGTGACTCACGCCAACATTCTGGTCAGGTATTGGGGCTACCTAATAAGGGTGAAAGGTCATGTCCATCTGTCCAAAACCTTTGAATGCTCTTGTCCAATATTGCACAATTTTCCAATGCGTTTTGCACAACCTGCAGGAGCTGAACGCCAAAATTCAAGAGGACCGTGCAGGTAAAATTGACAATGCTTTATATTTTTATGGTTTCGGTTCATCCTAAAACTTTTTGCAATTCATTCATGGTGGAACAAGAACTTGAATTAACTTTAAGCTTTAAATGTTATATTCATTTTTACATATTTGTTGCCATAATTTGCTTGTATTATTGGACACCTGACATGCTGTAGTGGTAGTTTGAAAGTGACCAAAGTAAATCTAACACAATGAGTTAGTATGTTCACTGCAGAGTATGTACTGTATTTCAAATGAAAGCAAACTACAAACATAAATGCAATTTTATTATATAAAGAACTTCCTTAATGTGATTTTTTTCTTTTAATACAAAGCACTGAGTCCCCAGCACCACTGAATTCCATAATGCTACAGCACAACCATGTGATTTTTTTTTTCTCCCCCCACGATTGACCTGTCTATATCTAGCATAAATCTCAGCAGTCATACAGGCGATGAGGAGAATAAAGTAAAATCACAACAAAAAACAGCAGTACACACTGAATTTCCTATCAGTTTTTGATGCATTCAGACGACCTGCTTCAGGAGATTGGCCTCAGTGTCTTGCATAGCGGCTGCTTGCTTTGGTTGCGTTTTGGACACTCTCCCAGAGCCCCTGTGTTGAAATCAGACAAATGTTTTTTTTTTTTTTTTTAATTCATTCTGGATCTCTAATTTATTTTGATTAACAGGACTTGACAGTTTACCTGTCTTCCACATCTTGTATCGTGTCAGGAAGTGGCGACCCGAGCGTTTCCGGGAGGAACATGGCAGCCACTCCACTGATGATGGGAGCTCCTCCGTAGATCAAACCCGGCAGCCAAGGTATGTAGTCACTGCTCAGGAGCACCATGGGGGCCACCATGGCTCCCACGCGAGCCGTCATCGAAACCATACCCATTCCATTCTGACTGAGGTGCAAAGTTAACATCTATAGAAAGTGCTTGGATGGATAGTATAATTTTGACAAATTTTTTTAAATATAATTATCGTGCAAACACATCTGGCACTGAATTTGATTAACTTCGGTGGGTCTACATGACCTATATTTATCATGATCTAGGTCACAGACTGTGGTTAATCTTTAACATCACTTGACCTCTAACCTTTAGTTATGGACACACACATAACGAGTGCAATGTCTGTCGCTGGAGATTGCAAATCATTTCCATTCATCCTTTTTCTAAGAAGGCCTATTTTTTTTTACTGTCGTCAGTTTGCAGCACATGCGCTAAAGACAAAAAGAACATTTGACGCTCCTCTTAACGCCTTTGGTTAATTGCAAGGCTTCAATGAACCTGGCAAGTGTTTTTTGTGTGTTTGTGAGTACCCGCAGAAGAACTTGCAAAGTCAATTCGCAGCTCTTTTACTTTCAGGATAGGACATAATGTCTTTTGAGGCATTACGTAATCATTTAGAGTGGCTTGTCAGTCTGATTATGCCGCTCAAATAGTCAAGGAGAAAAGAGCTCAGCCGAGGTTCTGATTGCCTTAATGAGCTTATGTTCCTGCGTACATGTTCAACAACGTAAATATCATTATTTTTTCAGCAAACTAGCTTTTGACTCACCGAATAATGGTGGGGAAGAGCTCTCCAGAGTAAAGGTAACAGCAATTGAAGGAGGCAGCGAGACAGCCTTTCCCCATAACCGCCAGAGAGGTGCGCAGCATCTGATGCTCTGTGGATGAGTGCAATAAAAGGCATCAGCTGCTTGTGAGGTCATAATTTAGCATTCTCCTCAGCAGCCAGCAGAGGGCACACTTAAATCATCAGTCAAACCTGAAAGAGAATCATTTTAGTTGGAAGGTATCATGAGGTTTGAATCTAAGGATCCTCCTTAATGGTAAAGTTTTATTTCCATGCAACTTGCCAAAGTGTTTTGTCATACCTTGAGGTACCATGAGGTTGATCAATACTGTAATTCCAGCAATGATAAGGGCGCCACTTTGGGATGGACGGCGTCCGATAAAACTCATAGTCAGACTTATGACCACTTTAGCGGGGATGTCCACAGCCCCAAAGATGACTTGGATTAAGTAGAAGTCCACCCCAAACTTCTGGAGGTCCATGGCTAGCCCATAGTAGGCAAAGCTTGTTGATAGCCTGCAGAAGAACGAATATCATTTGAATGCATCAGAAAGTGCTTAGAATGAATGAATTGTTTGCTTACCAGACAGCACCGAGGCAGATTGTCATCGAGCGCATGGTGGGAGTACGGAACAGATCTATGACAGTGTAGGAGCCTTGGGAGCATGACATCTCTTTCTTCATAGACTCTTGCACCATCTTTACGCAAAAAGACAAAGTTATCCTCGCTCGATTTCAATTTCAAAACGGTTATGTTGGGAGCATTAATAATTGTCACCTACGTTAATGTCAATTTTGTCGCCCTCCTTATGACGTCCGTTAATTTTAGCGACGCTTTTAAGGTTCTTGATGGCTTTGTCGTAGTTTTGGCTCAGGACCAACCATCTTGAAGATTCATGAAACCACCTGCATTGTTTACAGTCCAACGATGATTTTAAGCAAACAGAGGAGCCATGTTAACAATTCTGCCTTCTCAAAAATACCTCTTCTGTTTTGATTGACACGCTCATAGATTTTTTATTTTTTTGTGCCTGATGCTATTCTTAATCTTTGCAGGGTGTTCATCAACTCAACTTTGAACATCTCACCATGAGTAGATGAAGAAGATGTAAAACGGTGAAGACACCGCCAAGGTCAACCACCTCCAGTCCCGAATGAAGTAAGCGATAGCCGCCTGGAGTAACTGTCCCACCGTGTAACAGTAACCTGTGATGGTGCCCACTCCGGTCCGAACACGGGTCGGGATCCACTCCACGACTTTTTTTCAAAAAAAAAAAATTTCATCTGTTTAACATGCAGCATGCTCATTTGGCTCTTATTTTCCTCCTTAGTCAAACTGAATTGCTTACTGAGCGAGAAGGTGTTGAGGCCTATGCCGGACAGAGCCATTCCGCAACCGAAGCGGCACAGGCAGAAGATGGGGAAGGATGTGGAGAAAGCAGCACCCGTCCCGGCCACTGCCATCAGCAGGTGGGAAATGATCAATAGGATGCGTCGTCCGAACCTGAGCGCATACAGCAGCGTCACTGTAGCTCACCTTAAACAAGCTCCACGTTTTGGAGTTTTACTCATCAAACAAATTGGCAGCTGAAAGGGATTTTTACTTGTCAGCAAGACTTCCCAAGACAATGGATCCCACAAGAACACCTCCCATGTAGACGGTTTGGCCCATTTGCTTCAAAGAGCGCAGATCGCACACCAAATCCCACTGAACACACAATTGAACCAATTTGAAACATCCAGACAAGAAATGCAACCAGGGAAAGAAAGCAAGCCTTACCTCCGCTATGATTGAGGAGGTCATGCCAGTCATATTGTAAGACCAACCATCAGTGCATTCCTGGAGGCTAATATCGTCCAATTCTTCCTGGTATTTCAAAGTTGCATTCGTGTCCAGGAGGTGCCACTGTGGCGCAACATAGCGCCGGCAGCTCTGACGCTTGCCCGTTTGGTCCAAAGGCACAGTGACTGTTAAGATTTCTTGCGGGCTGAGCTGTCGCTGAGAGATGTTCGCATGTGCACTGCAGTAGTGGGGAGGCACGGCCGCCACGAAATTCTGCAGCAGGTTGTGACTGGCCATTAGGAGCACTGGAATACTCAGCAGGGTTACATGCAGGATCTGGAAGCGGCCCGTGCTGCCCACCTGCTCCAGGAGGTCACCAAATGGCATTTCCAAGATTTGTGTGTGTGTGTGTTTTTTTTTTTTTTTTGTAATTTCCACCGGATGGTTAACAGCACCACCAGGCCTAGTTGTCAAGTTCCAAAAACATTTCTCAGTATGTTCTGGTCATGATCAGTATTTTCTTCAGCACCTGTAAAACAATGGAAGCTCATTCTGTTGCATTCATCATTTTAGAACCACAAAGTAGTTAGATCAATGAAGCACAAAAAATGTTTTTGTCTTGCAACAAAAACAAAATAACCAGTTGCCTTTTGTATTTTGTATTATTTTTTTTACTGCCAAAGAATCAATAATTCAAATGATTAAAAATGCAACATTGTACTACTTTGCAGTGGATATAAAAAGTGTACACACCCTTGTTTAAATACCATGTTTTTGTGGTACATGAAAATAATCAACTTTTGAGTTTCCACTATATATGGGAAAGACTTACCTGCAGAATGATAGTTGTCAGCACATCAACTCAAATCAAATAGTTGAAAAAAGAGCAAAAAATGAAAAGGCAGTAGATCAAGTTGTGCTCTCATGTTAATGCAATTAATCTGCTCTCAAATACCAGTCCTGTGTCTGCACTTTGGATTATTGGAAGTGCTATTGAGCCGGGCCACACGAGGTATTGGCAAACCCGCTCGCTAAACGCAGAGCTTGAATGCAGGCTTTTTGCTGAATAGGATCAAAGTCTGATCGGGCAAGGGAGCAAAAGGGGGCAGATACCTATGTTCCGCTCATTTTCCACTCCCCTCTCCTCAGTAGTTATTTCATGTGTCAGTCTTGAAGTGCCTCGCTTGTATTGTTAACTCCCACCAGTGGAACAAAAGAAGCATTCCCCAAAATGTGCAGAGCCAAATTACTGTCACCAAAATAAGCCATAATATTAAGAAAGAGGCCAATTGGGGGGAAAAAAAGTACTGATCATCAAACAAAGAGTATGTGTACAGTACATCTAGTGCCTTTGCAAATTATACTAAGTGTCATCTTGCTATTGTTGAAGCAACAACTCCAAACTTTTGCCTTTTTATCCTGCTGAATAGTTTTGAGGATTGCATGCACTTGTTTAATAATCAGCATGAGGTGTCAGACTGAATGAAGCTGCAGGTGCACCAAAGCAAAACAAAAAAAAAGTTGATTCAGCTGTGAGAGTCACTGAGTTGTTGTTTAAGTCATTTTGGGCAGTATTTGAATCCAAAGAAAGTGACTAGCCATTTTAATATTGCCTTCCAACTGTGCACATTCATTTTCTGTCACTTTCAGCATTCATACATACCTTTGGACTTTCAACTTGTAAAATCAGATACGCCTCCTAAAGAAGACATGCGTGTCTTCCTTTTTATTGCGGTGGTGAAACGTGACTGACAGGAGCACATTACTGATTTTCTCATTGCTTTGCACTTTTCTCTCTGTTCATGGCTACAAATACACAAGTAAGCTCGCATGACTTCTGTAACCAAAACCCAAAATAATACAAGCAATTTTTAATGAAGCGTTGACCGTCCACAAGTCTGAACTATGTAAACAAGATCATAATTTGTACTACTGTATGTAAACATGAGAAGTGTCCTTTAAGATGATTTAAAAAAAACAATCATTAATATGCTGTTTTCTGCAAAATAGAAGCACGTTGAATTCAAATGAATAATTTGAGCATATTTTCCTATTCAGTTTATATAACCAATGAGTTACAGGCTGGCTGTTCACATAGTTGTCTTACGTGCTGCTAAAGTTTAAAAAATAAAATAAACACGTGCAGTTAACGCACATGCTCAGTGGTTTTGCTGGCAAGCATTTTTTTTTTCTGTACGGTCTGTCCAAAGTGAGTCAAAACATTCTAAGAACTGCCTGTTGCATGTGGCTGAAAAGAATAATATGCATACTTTTTTGAGCTGTGACCTTTCACTCAAAATGACTTTTTTTTCAGCCGTGAATGCCCTTTTGACTCCAAACGTCTGGACAATAAAACATAGTTTATCTCATTTTATATCAGTCAAGTTGAGGGTATTTTTGTTGCCGTGTTTCTTCTCTATTCTAAAAGATCCACTTGAAAGACACTTCAAGTCCATCCTACTCTTGCGAGCAGATAAGGCCAATCTAAAGAATCAATTCAATTCAGATTTATTGACATTTTGTTTTCAAGAGGATCTCCTGCTCCTTGTGAATCATTCTTACGGTGTAAAGTTCACGGGTGTGACTACATTCACATATAAATTGCGAAAATCCCACAACATACTACACTGAGCCAGACCAGATCATAAAAAAAGTTTTTGTTTCAAACTTCAAACCATCTTTATCAATCGAAACTTTTTAGTGAGAGCATACGTCGAGTAAATAGTTTGAAATAGCCCTTTAAATATAATTATTTAATAACAATGAAAAAAAAATACCTGAATAAAAATCCTTATAGAGTGTCCTACTAAAAAACAACCACTACAGCCCCCCCCCCCCCCTTGCCCCCCAAAACAAACACTACAGACTGATCATATCTGCCTAATGTAGGGCATTTGGTAAACAAACAAACACGTATGCATTTATCAGCACCTAGAATAGATCTGCTTTTTTTCAGATTGCGTCACCTGAATGCACTGTTCCTAAGATAGCAGCTGTCTGCAAGGTTGATTATCATGTAAACAAAGGCACATAGCCCATCTTGTGGATTTCCTCATTGTAATTCTGCATTTGAAATTCCTGTTACTTTGTTACCGTGAAAACCAGGTTGACAGCCTTATAACCCCGTCTGATGGTAAATATTATCCCTAATAAGGTTATCAGTGTCCTTTTGAGCTAGTACAAAACATTGCTGCATCCAAAAACAACAGTAAATGGAGAAAAAAATAAAAGTAGTCACCCAGGCTGTAATGGCATTTTTGACATTTTATTCAGAATGAGTTTGCTTGTGAGTGCCGTTGGGATTTTTGCATAAAAAAAAAATCACCCGTCAGTTCACAAAGCTCCTTGATCAAGTTCACAGCAGCTAAATTGCAATCTCCACAGCCCTTGAATGTTGCTGCAAGCTGTGGTTTTGTGTATATATGCAAATGAGCTGAAAAATGTAGCTATGGCTTTTGTTTGTGGCACTATGAATTGATGCAAGTAGAATTTAATTTGAAACTGCGGCTGAAGTTTTTTTGGATGGACTCCAACTGCCTGACACTGCCTCTGTCATGGAAGTTAAGACAAGTTCATGTTTATCATCATGTTGACAATGCCGCCACGTGGACAGTTTAGTGTAGGTTATCAGGGTCGGGGAGTTTCTCCAGTGTGGGCTCCATTCCCCAGATCTCACGGGCGTATTGGGCGATGGTACGGTCACTGGAGAACTTTCCACATCCAGCAATGTTGTGGATCACCTTCTTGGTCCATTCCTTGGGGTTCTGGATTGATTAAATGATCAGTGATGAGTAAAATGATGATACGCATTAGGGATGATTTGAATTGAATACAATTACGTGATTACAATCAAGGCGTAATTCCTTACGCATACCTTATAAAGCGCATTGACTTTCTCCTGGCATTTAATGTAGTCTTCATAATCAGCGAAGACCTTAAATCTGTGCAGGAAATAACACAATTAACGGGATGATGAAAAATCAGCAGATATACATGATTAGTCTCTGTGGTAATTCTACTAACATGTAAAATATACTTGCTGTTATTTTGATGGCTTTTAGCGAAAGCCTTTACCTGTCGTGATGCATCAGCATGTTGACAATTTCTTTGAACAAGTCGGGCTGCTTTGGGCTGAAGAAGCCTCCAGCGATCTGGTCGATGGCTTGTTTCAGCTCAGGCAGGCGATTGTAGTACTCTTGAGCATTGTATCTACAGGCAGATCACCAACTGTTCATTTCTGACTGTAGGATTTGGCAAGATGAGAGTCGACGCCTTACCCTTTCCTGTCCATTTCATCAACGTCATCCACTCTCATGCCAAAGATAAAGAGATTGCCATCGCCAGCTTCCTCAGCCATCTCCACGTTGGCTCCATCCATGGTTCCGATGGTCAGAGCGCCGTTCAGCATGAACTTCATGTTGCCGGTGCCGGAGGCCTCTGTGCCTGCCGTGGAGATCTGCTCGGAGAGGTCAGCAGCTGGGATGGCTGAAAGATGACAGAGGTAAGCGGCCGATGACTCTTGAGCATTGTAGTTCAAGTGGCAAGTGGGATTTAACAGTAAAATTGTCGATTTAAATGACGGGCCAGATTGAGGCTCCTAGCGGACCAGTTCTGGCCCGCCAGCCATATTTTTGATACTGACTGTGACCAGGATTTTTCACCATCTGCTGGTGGCCAAAAGAACAACAAAACAAAAGCAGATGAAGGCAAAGGGGGTGTGAAATACCTTTCTCAGCAAGTGTGACTCTGTAGTTCTCCAAAAAGATAACTTTGAGGCGGTCTCCCACCACAGGGTCATTGTTGACCACTTCGCCGATAGCTGTGATCATACGAATAATCATCTTGGCAGTGTGGTAGCCAGGAGCGGCCTGGAAAAAAAATGACATGTCACGCGAGACGTTTTTAACAGCTGCAAACAAATCCAGCTGACAATGGGGCCTCAAAGTCGAACATGATCTTTTTCATTCCGGGATGCTTGTTGATTTTTTGACAGCTTTGGAAGCGAATCGTGCACTCCATTTTGCGTAACGCCAACATTTTCCACAATAGTTAATTTGGTCAGTTTTAAGGCGCATACCTTTCCGCCAATCATAACGGTTCTTGGTGTCCACTGCTTGTTGGGCTCTTTCTTGATTCCTGGCAGGGATATGAAGAAACTTCAACACTGACTTTTCCCTGTTAGTTTATTATTTGTGACGTAAATTAAAATGGATGCTTACGGTTATAATAGGTGATGATGTGCAGACAGTTGAGCAGCTGCCTCTTGTATTCGTGGATTCTCTTGACTTGGACGTCAAACATGGAGCTCGGATTGATCTTAACCTTATAGTGATCCTCCAAATGCACGGCAAACTTGAGTTTATTTTCCTGAAAAATAACAAGATTGATTCTTTGATAGTTGTAGCTGTTGTGATAGTTGTTGCATTTGCTTTATATTGAGCAAAACAATTCTGTAACAAAAGTCTAAAAATAGTTGCAGATTAAGCCCAGAGGACCAAACAGCGATCAAAAAGATGAACTTGACTTCACCTGCTTCACTTTGGCAACATCGCGGATGAAAGCTTCGTCGTTCACAAGCTTGCGCAGGCGCTGCAGCTGGTCGAGGTCACGGATGAATTCCTCGCCGATTCTCTTAATTAGACACGAATAGAAAGCGAGCGTTAACCTCCTGCGTCTTTTTACTCACTGAGAGGGATATCGGCGTGTTTAATCCACCGCTAACCTCGGCGATGACCTCAGCCAGGCCAGGGTTGCACATCACCAGCCAGCGGCGAGGGGTGATGCCGTTCGTCTTGTTCTGGAACTTATGTGGCTCCATTTCGTAGAAGTCCTTGAAGCTGCGGGGCGGACATAAATCAGGACACGCAAACAATAAAACGGCTCACGGTCGAAGGTGCGCAAACCGCCGCGACCGCCGTCGTGTACGTACACAGTGGCTTTGAGGATGTCCGAGTGGATCTGGGCCACGCCGTTGACCGCGTGTGAGCCGACGATGCACAAATGGGCCATGTTGATCCTCTTCTGTCCACCTTCTTCAACCAGGGACATACGGGCCAGACGCTCATGATCGCCGGGGAACTTTGCAGCAACGTTCTGACAAAAAGACATTGGACATCAATCAATAGAATAACTCATTTATTTTGCTCTTGTTAGTAAGCATCTCCTGCCATCCCCTAACTTTACTTAGAATTGCTGTCAAAGTCGCACAGATGAATGAAAGCAAATGTCATTTTACTTTTCACCTTTAATTCACGGTTTGGCACATAAGTCCCCAAGCGACTGTCAGCGGCTCAGCAGTGAAACACCACTGACAGAGAGGACCGATGTGCGCCGGAGACGGAGGCAGGTCTCAAACCTCGTTATTTCCTCCTGAAATTGTGTGTCTGAAAAATGCTGTCTTAAAGCCATGATCTTTGGAATATTTGCGGCTGATGGGAATTGGATGCAGTGTTTAGTTTGTTAGCTTCGGGGTGGCAAAAGAATCAGTCGCATTCACTTCATTCACCGGAGTGTAGAAAAACCCAGGACCCGTCGTTAGTCCCCTAAAGGGCTGAACTGGGGAATCAAGCCATGTGAAACAGACAGAAAATGATTCTTAAGTTTGCATTCTAAAAGCGTACAGTAGATCCCCAGGCCTGCATAATTTACTTGTGAATCAAATAAATCCCCTTCTATTATTTAGTTCAACAGAATTACAATGTACAACTGTAATTCCTATTATTCAATTGGAATCATTTCCAATCAGGTGTACGACTGTTTTATTAAAAATAATGAATATTAATAAAAGCCTGCCCCTTACTTAACCGATGAACAGGCCAATCAGCTGAAATGTGTTATTCCTCAGCAGGGGTAATAAAGAGACATGTAGCAATACACAGTACTAACCTCCAGGTGGCGACGATTGATCTCAAAGATAATTTCCAAGTGGCGGGGCAACAGATGGGAAAACAGGTCCACTGGCCATCGCTCCAGAGCTTCTGGGAGGACTGTGTGATTGGTGTAGGCACACGTACGCACACACACGTCCCAGGCCTATCCAGAAGGAAATTATTTTTAGGTGGAGAAGATCATTCTATATGAGTTGATTCCTCTGGTATGCATATTGAAGAACTCTGCTTAACCTTATCCCATGTAAGTTTCTCTTCATCAACCAGAACCCTCATCAGCTCAGGAATAGCCATAGCTGGGTGAGTGTCATTCAGCTGGATGGCAACCTGAAAGAAAAAAAAAAAAAACGTCATGAGTCAGTTTTAGAAAACACTCAAGCCACTCTTCTAATACGTTAATCAGCCTGCTACAATGCATTAAGCACACTGACAGAGGCCATTTTTACTCTGGAGTGGGTTGTTTCAATTTGACAGAAACTAGTTTATTTTTTTATTTTTTTTACCTTGTCAGGCAGTTTGCTGAAATCTGTGCGAGCAATCTCCCTGGAGCCAAACTTGGAGACCTTGAAACGGCGAATGATGTCTTGCAGGGTGGCAGACACCACAAAGTATTCCTGCTTCAGACGCAGCTCCTTGCCCTCAAAAAACTGAGAAAACACACACTTGGGTATGTATTTGTCCATTGAACATCGTTATTGTTTCACACAGACAACTAGAAAAATCTCAATTCCCCTTAGTATACCGTTGCCTTCACTGTGTTCCGTTTACAAATTTCGGGATCACATAAATTGCAGATATATATTTATGTAATTATTCAATTGTGAACTCTGCATGACGACTGAAAGGTTAACAGATTTTAGTTACTTTTCTTATGCTGACTTTTGTTTCAACACACCAAATCTTGAGTAAATGTCAAACTAATATTTTAGCGTTGGACTAACAATACCCTTGCGTGAAACCGGTTGGCAATAATATTTTTGAGTGAACTTAAACATGACATTTATAAATAAATGACGATCCAAAAGTGCACAGCTTCGCATTTGACAAAAAAAAATTAGGATCGTGTCCACATTTAATAAAAAATGAGATAAAAGCTGAATTTATCTCAATTGAGCTTCATCATGACATTCTTGGAGATAAAAATAGACACCATACAGACTGGCTAAAATTATATTCAAATGGCACCTAAATATTAGGTCAACCACTTTCTCACACATAAATTACCATGACTTGGGTATAGCTAAAGCTTTAGGGTTCTCAAGCAAATCCTCCATCTGGAGCCCGTAGGGAGGTAGGCATATGGTGGTCAGCTCTTATGTCAGATTTAAAAGGTAGCTGAAGACAAAGACCCTGAGGTCCTCGGGTCCCAGATTATGCAAATCTATATTTTAAGATTACACGATGTACCTGAATAGGAGTAATGTCGCATGACAGCTGTATAATTTCACACATCCAAATCGTCCTTTCTTACGTTGTCATTGGGATACAGCACGCGAGAGATGTTCTCAGCCAGGTTACGGTCCAACACAGCTTGAATGTAGCCACCGACATTGACTATAAAAAAAAAAAGCACGCACAAAAATAAATTTACAAAACCCTTTTTATGTTGCAAGACTCTAAAGTGTCCATAAGACGCTTACAGTCTTTAAGGTTAAATTCACATGGCGCCTTTGCAGACCACAGCCTCATGGTGTTGACTACGTTGTTTCTGTAGCCAGGGACCGGGGTGTCATATGGCAGAGCCAAAACTACCTGCCAACACATTACAGGAAGAGAGAGGCCATTTAGATTCTTAGATTTGACTCCTGATAGCTCTCACTCTCTGTATATATATATAGTATTTTTTTCTTTCTACCTGTGTGTCAACCCATTTGACTCCATCGGGGTGATGCTCGGTCTTGCCGTAGAAGTGCACGGGGCGCATATACTCTGGACGCGCTTTCTCCCAGGCGTTGCCATAGCGCAGCCAATCATCGGCCTCTTCAACCTTGGTAATGACATTGCCAGCGAAAAACACTCATTAGGTGAGTACGTTCCGAGCTGAGTCAGACCCAGAAAATGACAAGGACAATCAAGACGAGATAATGATAACACATAATTATGGCGATTATTCACTTTATGCCATTCGGTTGCCTAAGCCCACATCTGTCCTGAAATAAGACCTAGGAATATACCGTACATGTTTTTGCAAAGAAAAGAGGGAGATTGCCGGTGTTACTCACCTGCCAGCCGTTCACTATTTTCTGATTGAAGATGCCGAATTCATAGCGGATACCGTAACCATAGGCAGCCAGGCCGAGGGACGCCATAGAGTCCAGGAAACAAGCTGGAAGCCCAAAAAAAATGATCACTCTTCCAAATTCACGTACCGTATTTTCCGGACTATAAGGCGCACCTAAAAACCTAAACTTTTCTCAAAAGCTAACAGTACGCCTTATAGTCCGGTGCGCCTTATATATGGACCAAATTCCTAAATTTAAACTGGCCCGAAGCATTGTGTCATGAAATCAATCATAAGTGGCCCGCTGAAGACTATGAATCATGAATCAAAACGGCTATGGATCATTATTTTGTGATTATAAAGTAATTTGTTGCGCCTGAAGTTGAAATAAAAAAGATAAAATGGAGAATGATTTGATTTGGATTAAAAATCTGACATGATTAATGGTGCACCTTATATAAGGACAAAGTTTTAAAATGGGCCATTCATTGAAGGTGCGCCTTATAGTCCGGTGCGCCTTATAGTCCAGAAAATACGGTACTACAATCAAAATTTGAAACATTCAAACTTGTAACGGTAATTTAAAAACACACACCGGCTAGTCGACCAAGTCCACCATTTCCCAAACCGGCGTCTTCTTCCATTTCCTCCAGTTCCTCCATTTCCAGACCCAACTAAAAAGTCCAGAGCGCACACATAGGCTGATATTAATAAATTGATTTCAATTTTCAAAGCTGGCTTAAAAAAGATTAAACTTCTTCCTTTCACCTGGTATGTGGCTTCATCGCAGGCGTTTTCCAGTGCGAGGTTCACCATGGTGTTCTGGAGGGTGCGGCCCATGTAGAACTCCAGCGAAATGTAGTAAACACGCTATGTTGAAAAACAAAATAGTATATATATATATATATGTCGCCGGTTATGGAACTTTTTACACCAAGTACCAATTAAAAAACTCTCCAAGTACCACCGTCATGATTTAAGTTAATTGAACAGTAGTGTAGTGGGCCTAAGTGGTCATTAAAAACCAGAATAATAAAGTACATTTTAGCCACTGTATCGCAGGTGAATACCTACAAAAATCTTTTACATTTCATTTACAGTTAAAGATGTGATTTTATTTCCGTGCACACACATTAAGGTTCGTGTGAATAAGTTAGGGGGGGGGGGGGGGGGGATTCCCAAATAAGTGCGAATACTGTATATGACTGAAACTAAAAATACATTCTTCTCTGATATTTGATGTACAGTATCCCCCCCCCGAAATATTCCTTGCGATCACATTGCATGTATCAGTAATCTTCCACCTGGGCCTGTTTAGTGTTTTAGCCTTTGCCATTTAGGTAGTTTTGTTTTTTTCACCTCTTCTGAAATTGAGAAGGTGGATGTGCACTGAAGAGCAAAAGCAGAGGCTCAAAGGGAAGGAACGAAGAGACAAATTGCATTCTGTATTACATAAGGGCAACATTTTGCTTCGGCAAAAATAGCTCCCGTGGAGGTCGTTGTAAAGGTCAGCCTGAGAGTGATATTCTTTCCTTGTGGAGTTCAACTCTGGAGTGATACAAGTGCTAGTTGAGGAAAATAAATAAATGATAATGATAAATACTCACGACAAAGCCTCGTGACAACCAGAGTTCAGTCATTTGATCGGATTTGTCACGCATCTTAACCGACTTTGATTTTGTCGATTCGTCTCGCTGTCCTAGTTACCTTCGTAACTGATACTTATAAATATCATCAATAAATCTGGCACAGTCGCTTTGCAGTACACGAGCTCACAGCTCTGTTCAAGGTTTCTTTTCAAGGAATTCACCTTTGACCTTTCAGTCTGCTGCAGCGAACAAGGTCGATACAGTCGGGAGGGTCGGGCGGTTCAGTGTGAGGTTGCATCCCACCGGCGCTGGATTAAACCTGTTCTAAAAATGTATTCCACTCTTCAAGTAAATGTCACCCTGCTTGGGTGAACACAAAAGGCACTTAAGTGACAGAACAATGACTCTTTTGGATGTCAAAAAAAGGGAGAAAAAAAAAAATCCCCTTTATTTTTCAGAGTGATTTATTAAATAGCAAACGGCAATTTCCCTTTCATGTAAATATAATTGCTATTGGTTTCACTCGGCTGCCAAGCTCCTATTTGTGACAGCTGACTATTGTAAGTGTGGGTTCGCTTCTTCTAAAGGTGCATGGCACGCACCTGCACGGAGGCGTAGATATGAATCCCGCCGCCCTTGGAGGCATGTGCTCATGTGCGACAAGCAGAGGCTGTATGCTTTATGGTGAGGCGGAGCAGAAGGTCACGGAGAGGTTTAATGTTTCAGCGCAGTGGAAGAATGGAAGCTTAGCAGCAGACTGCTAAGAAGCCCTTGTGAAGTTTAAATGTCATGCCCTGGCATTAGATTGGACTCAGGCTGCTCGAGTACAGCTGAGGAATGAGAAGCTTTTGCTTCAATGCAATGAAACCTGGCCCGTATTTAACAGCAGGCGGATTTAAGCTTGACCAAGAAAAATTATATTTTAGCCACTACCAATCGGGTGCATTCGGTTAGGTCACGTGACTTTGGATGTTGAGTATCTGCTCCTGTTATGACTTGAACTTACTTTGGGATCTTTCTCATAGTAGTGCTGCTGGGTTCTGATCCACCTGCCGATCAAGTGGTCCCGCACGGTGTGGGCAAGAGCAAAGTAGTAATCCCTTCTCGTTGCCACATTTCTGTCTTTGGCCAGCGTGAAGTGGAGGTGCCTGTTGAAATTCAGCTTCAGCTCGGAGACATTATCGGGGCCGGCCAGGCCTCGCACAGAGATCTGCTTCTTCCTGTCATGGTCGGACAAGGGTTTGGACATGGCGGCTCAGGATTTGCTAGCTGAGACCTCTGGGAGAATTGTTTATGTTAAGCAAGCGCCACCAGGCCCAGACACACAGATAGAGAGGCAGCACAGTGCGGTCTTGGGATCAGCTTTTTAAAGGCGCTACTATAAATATTACAAAGAGGGCGGGGCTAGTTTGCCGTTTTGGTAAAGGGTGGAGAATGTTCTGTGTAACTTTAAAATGGTAGGCCCCATTAACAGTGGTTCTCAAGGATGATGATGACATTAGGTTTTATCCTCAGTCATCACGATTGTGCTTTTTCACATAACCGAGAACATTAAGGATATAAAAAGACTGCTACACGTTGAAAAGAAAAAAAAATCTCTGACACAAATTCTTACATATGCCAGTGCATAAACATAAATATTGCACAAGGTGTGAAATAAGCGGCTGTAAAATCTGCAAGGCATGCAATTAAAAAGGCAGAAATTTGGATCAGCCAGAGTTGCGTAACAAGGAAGCTAGAAATAATGGTCAAAAAAATCTTTTTGCAAGTAAAATAAAAATTCAGTAGCGCTCACCTTCAAATGGTTGCGACATCGGTAATAATGAAACCTGAATTTCATTTTTTTTACATTTCTGCTTGTCATAAGCCGCATTGTTACCTTGGGTACATTTTGCAAAAGTTGTTCCAGCGGAGAAACATGCTGATGATGAGTATGTCTGGCAGCTATAGTGGCTAACTCGTTTTCCCTCTCATCATTGGCAGCAATGGCCAACTTCGCAGATGGTACATTAAATCCCAACCAACGTATCTTTTATTTTTTTGCTGAAGCCCAACACCGCAAATGCCCGCCAATTATCACATGGATAGGTGATGCTATATGTACACATTTCTAGATGGTATGGGAGCCATCTGCATTGCAGATAAACGTTCCACGTTGTCTTGCTAGCGTCTCAACAGTAGCAGTGATTCAGCCTTTGTGTTTAGATCGCATTTATTCAACAGCCCGCAGTCACATCAGACTCCCAATCATCTGCAGCCGAGCCACTCTATTTTGAGTTATCGCACTCGCAAGCCAAACTATCGTAAAGTCTTGACCTTCTATAAATAGTAACTCTGACCCAGTCCCAAAGGCCATGATATTTGAAAGGCATATCTCGTTAATGTCAGCTCGAGCTAGCAAACAACAGCCGTGTATTTTTCCGCGCCGTTGTCACAGAGCGACCAAGGCCTCTTTGAAATTGGTTTGGGTTGTTTTTAGTGTCAACACGGAATGGATTTCAGCGCGGCGTTCATTACAAGTTGACAGAAAAAATACAGGGGGTAAAATTAACACGTCTTTCCAAGCATTTGCACACTGGACAAGACGTCAGAGTGACAAAGAGAGATGCGGTTCCCGAGCGCAGCAGCACAATTGAACGACTGTGTGAATTAAATCACAAATGTTTCCTAATGGCAACGTCTGTCAAGATATTTCATGTGGTTTAATAGTCCCCTTCACGCTGTTCCATTAACGCCCCTGCATAGCCAATGACCCCTGCAACGGAGGAACCATCACATAACAGATGACAGAGATTGAAGCTGGCGTGTCCCTGATTTGTCCATTATGATGAGCAAATTATGTTCCTACATGTCTACTGGCTGTTCTGTCAAATAATGCATCAAGCAGTTGTAGACCACACACTTGTTTCCGGCCTGATGGACGCAGAGTGGGTATTTATAAAGCACAACCTTTTCTGCTCTATAAATTGGTTAAAGGAAGCCACGGAATAAGGATGGCAACAATAATATGTCAGTACGTCCGTGACATTTTGACTTTGTCCATTACGAAACCATCGGCCTCAGTTGTTTCATAAAGGTTGTGATTAACGGAACGTTAATCACAGTTATTAGCTCAACCGGGACGCTGATACTCTCCAGTGCGTTACGATAGCCACCATGTTTTGCTCGGATAAAAAAAAAAAAAAGCAAATTACCATATCGGCTTTGGTAATTAAATGTTTTGTGTGGAAATGATCAATGTAGTATTGCTCACAAGGGATACTTGACCTTTTAATGAAACATATTTGAATTGTTGCTTTTTTTGTGTTTTGACAAATTAATTGCGAAATGAATGCATTACTGACCTTACTCCACAAAAAAGAAAACTACCCAAATTTCCCATCTTGACAGTCTCTTTAATTACAGCCCTGAAATTTATTGAGAGGTAGTGCTAATGTAGGAGGTGAAATCCAATGGGTTCAACCAAACCCTGCTTTCTGGAGCAGATTCCGTGAAAAGCTTTCTGCACCCACGTATCATAAATGTATTTGAAAGCTGTCTGGCACAATGACATCTGCAGGGGCGTGCTCGGCCTACGTCGCAAACGGTTACTTCACGAGAAGAATCCGGCTTCTTGTTGCCGTCTTGTTACAAATTGTTCTTGGATATTCCAGCAGGTGAGGCACAGTTTTTTTTTTCTGGGTTCAAAAATTGAAAATTATGAGCAGTTCAAATTAGCACAAAATGTTTCAGAAGCAATAATTCTAAACTTAATTATTCACTTTCTCTTGTAATTTTACCTTCAAAAGTGATCAAATGATTTAAATACAATTTATTTCCTTTTTAAATGAATATTCTTACAATGTCATGTCATTGAATTACAGTCTCGCTGCTGTGAGCAAAGAATACTAACCATCACATTCCTTTTTTTTTCCCTAGCCAAACTTTGTGACAAAGAATGACTTAATTGCATCGAGTGCTCTGATCAGCACGAAAGAAATACTGTCACCTGCTGGTAAATCCTGCAGCAAGGACACAAGGACGAGAAGTTGACATATGCACCGACACGCCAGGTAAATGAACCCACTTTGAGCTTCACTTTTCACAAGTTCCTCATCAAATCAGGTCACAGTCTGGACAGTTTGGAATCACAATTCTGAATCCACCACCACCAAACAATTTGTCCGCAGTCACTCTGTCGGCAATTCTTTATTTTTTACTGTTCCCTTCTGTGCTTCTGCTCATTATGTTCAAATTCTGTGTGTTTTTGGCGACAGGATGTTTGTTTGGAAGAGCAAAAGCTTGGAAGTAACCGCCAGTGGACAAGAAGTAACAAGGCTCGTTTCTGCTGTTTGAACTACACGCTGGCCAGATTTTTGTTTGGATGTAAAGGAACACGGAGTGCTCGACTACCTTGGCTTTGGTGGACCTCCAGTGTGTTTGCACTCGTTTGTTTAAAGATGAACATTAACTCTTGTATCTTGTATAATATTTTCCCTAAACAACAGTAAGGCACAAGAGTAATATGCTAAATTTGAAGGAAAAAAAAAAAAGTTGTGAAGAGCTTCATGGTTTGATTTTTAAAACATGCCCACTGCAGTAATTTCCGCTTTTCTACGAAGCCAACTGTATTAATTGCATAAGGGACTAAAATCCATTGGGCCTCTCTGGCTTGTCGCGACTCCCAGTACTACGAAATGAAATTCCAAAAATCAACAAATGCTCATGCAGCCGCAGCTTTTTGTTTCTTTTCTTTAGCAGCACAATGCTAAGAGGCAGAGAGGGAAGGCGAGTTTCTCGGAAGATGGCATCCCAAAGGGACGCAAACTGCTGATTGACTGAGCACAATCATAATTATGTGCGCAGAAGTAAAACACAGTCTTGCATTATCTGTTTTATTTTTTTTTAGCTGAGGGTACGATAGTTCTGCCTGGCCGGTTTCATTTCAAATATATCTGATGTTGTGAAAGGATGCGGTGTTCGTCAAGGTGGAGCTTTGATTGAAACAATGCTCGTGTTCATTATGACTTTGACGATGACCTTTGGTATGTTGCCGTAAAAGGAAACTCATGTTAACCTTTTTTTTTTATATTCATCAATTGGGAATCCATCAGACTGATACAAATATTATTACTCAGCAACCATATTAGAGTGATGGTGTGCATTTTTTTTTGGAGCACGGTAAAAAGAGTAACACTTGCTAAGCCCTAAGTACCAGTGAAATATATCCTCGTAAACATGGGATGGCATCTGCGCGCTTAATGCTTTTGAACTTTTCAACCTACCATGCGTTTGTGATGATTCTAATCTAGCACATAAAAAAAATTGTTCTTTGTAGTTATAATTCGTTTTGAAGCTTGAGAGGTTGGGATCATTTTCCATAATTTCTTAGAATGTCTGAAAGGAAATAAAGAGAACTCCACAAAGTCTAATTAGTCTTCCAAAAGCATTTAATTGCACAATAAAAGGCCTTTATATTATTAAGTATCACAAAATATATTCCTTTTAATCTGCATTTTCCGATCTGACAGCAAAAATGTTCTCCCCATTTATGCACTCAGGCTGAATTGTTTTTCAAGAAAAAAAGATACATTTGAGCACATCCATAATTCATACGTCATCCTCAAATGTGAGATAGCTTTGACTTTATCTCTCGCAGGGATGGCTCGGGTCCTTAAAAGCACACCTCGGCGTGCTTTAGGGCCTTGCGCTGTCACTTAAAAGGGAAAATATTCTCTCACAAAAATATCTTAATCTGTGGGACGCTAACGTTGGGAGTTATTTATTTATTTATTATTATTGTGTTCCTGGCTTGCGTCATTTCCAATCCTTCATCTTATCGTGTCCTATTCAGACTTTTCATTGGACATTCTATCTAAATCTGATGCGGTATGACTGCATGCAGCTTCTCAAGTCAGAAGATGTATATTACTTATCCCTGATGGGGATGGATAGGATTTAATAGAGCATTTCCAGTCGCAGACTTCATTATTACTTTTCAAGTGGCTTCCTTCCAAGTACACATTAATATGGGCAACCTTGTGGCTTCTTCATATAAACTCACAAGACATCTCATTTGTTATGACTCAATGCTAGACCAGGATTCTACGGAAGAGGATTAGGGCCAGTGAAGAAAAAAAAACGAGGGGTGACAGGATTCTGACTTTATTCTCAGAATTCTGACTTTATTCTCAGAATTCTGAGAATAAAGTTTTTTTCTTCACTGGCCCTAATCCTCTTCCGTAGTATTCAAAGTCCTGCTTTTATAAAAATAAAAAAACAGCCCTCAATGAGAGCCATTGTTGGCCTCCAACATTTTACCTGTACTCTTTATTATTATTATTATTATTATTATATTAGTTTATTCTCAAAAATACCCAAATAAAAAATGGGACCTGAATTCAGGATACTGCATAAAAAAGTAAACAAATAAACCGACGTAAATGAAAGCTCAAGGCATTTCTTTTTTGTCACTTTCCGAGAGGTATGCATTTAACAACATGTTTGTTATTGTGGTTGGAGTTGGAATCGTATTGGATCATTCTGCGCAAGCGATATAAACAATCTGAAAAAGAGCTCTCAGTATGCTGCAGGGCACTTTTAAACCACTACAACCGCAATAATAAATATTGTTAAATGAATATCCCCTTAGGGCAGTGGGTTACTTGTTAGCACGCCTGACTCACATTTTCGATCCAGGGTTTGAATCTCAGCGTCTGGCGGTTGCATCTTCTCCCCGGGGTTGCGTGGGTTTTCTCCAGGTACTTTGGCTTCCTCCCACATTCCACAATCATGCATGTTGATTGAAAGCTAAATCACAAGTGTGAAACAAAACCCCACAAGCTCAATCCAGCCTGCTGTGTTTGTGTCCCGATCTACTCAATATTTCTTGCTGAATGGAGCTGCTTTCTTCTTTTCATTTTAGAAGAAATTGAATTTTTTTCTATTCTTGTAGCAGATATCGTCAGCTTTTTCCCTGGCCAAATCACTTCTTAAATGACATTGATTTACTTTCAGCATTTGGAGTTTGCATTCTCCAGATACTAACTCTTCCTCCCATCTTAGCCCAAAATATGCATGTTAAATTTATTGAAGTCTCTAAATTAGGTGTAAATATTTTCTGTGAAAACTCACCTATTGGCAGTTTTTGTTGTCTGTTGATGGCACACTAACCTGCCACAAGATGGCGCCAAACTCCGGTTGCAAAGTAATTGCTGTCAAGAGGAGGAATTGGCGTTCTCATGGGTTGTTGGTGGAGGTTACAGAATTCTTTAAAGTGTGTTCATGTACTTATGTTTTTCCATAGTAACGCCATTTTATTTAGAATGTAAATTTAAATTGAGTTAATCATATAGGTTGTTCATTTTTTTTTAGTGGAGGTGTTGAGTGGTGGTTTTTCGTTATTTCTGGCAAGACGTGGACTTAATGTAGCATATAGTGTAATCCAAAACTGATACTTCAGCAGTACCTCGTTTTCAGGTTATGGGTTTGGAGCTCCCTTCAATCATTTCTTTTTCTTATCAGACGACCCCAACTTGTGTTAGAATGGAGGACAAACGCGCACTCTGCACAGCCAGTGCTTGAACGCTCCATCCAAATCCACCATGGCAACGCCACTGCTTGTTGATGTGGTGGGATCAGCTCCATTGGTCCACGACGGCTGACCGCGCCCTCAACCCGGCCGAGCTACCTCGCCAACTGTTAGCATCAAGTGTCAGGGGAGAGGCGGCCCCCAATGCTGAGGATGAGGAGGAGGAGGATGCTGCGGTGGCGAGGAAGAATCTTTGTCTGCACGGAGCGGCACGGGGCTTCCCTTGCTCTCGCTTTTCTCCGCGCATTGAAGATTAATAACGCTTCTTTTCCTGCAGCTGCTTTTATCTCACCTTGATACGGGATTTTCTTTTCCCCCCCACCTCCTCTCCACCGCTCTTTGACCGTCCGGAATACAAAAAAAAAGCAAGCCTTCGCTTGTGTGTGGGATCGCCGGCTGAGGCACAGGTAACGACATCGCGCACCTCCCACACTCAAGCCGCAAAATGAAGCTTCTTGAACGCAGCAAAAACGCACCCGGGTTTTTGGTTTGCATGTCTTTTCAATGTCAGCTTTGTATGGATTTGTTATTGCTGCGGGCTATTTCAATTCGACCAATTATTTACACTTTTTTCCCCCCTTCATACATTAATACCCATGCTTGGGAACTCGTGTTAAAAAAAAAAAAAAGGCAGACGTGATCCAATTCTAAGGCAGGTGTTTTGTTTTTGGTTTTTTTTAAATCAATGTTGGGGAAGAGCGTGCGCCCTAAAATAAGCAGGTTGAGGTCGCGTATTAATTGCATGCCTGGAGAGTGGAGACATGCAGTGGCATGGTAGAGCTGGGTGATGGTTTGCATCAAGGCTTCAGCCACCAGCGTGAACGAGAGCCAAGGGCTCCCATTGTGTTCATGATGCACATGTTCATGGCTTGTCTTCATTTGGCCTAAAAGTGAGGTGAAGGTGCTGCATGCGGGCTGCCTCAGATGCTGCTGGTAGCCTATTTATTATTGAGGGGAGGGGTGTTCTGTGGGGAACAGACTAGCTGCCAAGATAGAGGTTGGAGAAAGTACCACTCATGTTTTTTCTCCTCGCAAAATTGGCAAAACCTGGGCTCTGATAAGGATTTAAAAGCTCCATCCTAGCATGTACGCCTCCATAGGAAGCAGCAGCAGCTGCTGCCTGCCTCCATGTGGTGTCAGTTCAGCAGGGTGAGGCCACGTTTCTTTTTGTATATATAAAAAATTGGAAACACAAATGTGGGCGGCTGTCAGTAAATGTGAGATCGTTTTTTTTTTTTTATTATTAAGAAACTTAAGTTAATAGCACATTTTTTACAAAAGAGTTGTCTAACTATTATATGGCAGGATCTTAACTTCCGTGCAAGTGCACCTCCACTTGTTTATTAAAAAGGACAAACAGTCAAATACAAAATGGTGAACATTTGCAAGGAGCATTGAGAAGATTGCTCACACCGATCTGAGCACGTCACACGGCAAATTTCAGCTGAGATCTTTCACTCACTAGGCCACGCCTCTTAAAGGCGCTTTGGCACAAATGCTCCCAGAACTTCAGATTCATTACACTGCTATACAACAATAGATTTTTTCTTAAAAAGTAACGAGCAGAAGATAAAATACTCAAGTAAATATCATGGGAGAAAGTGCATTATTTCCTACCTCTGTGGGCATATAAAGTCATTATCCTGATCTGTCAAAGAGCCTGTAACGGCTCACATACTTCTTCCATGCATCCTGCTGTTCCTTCCTGCTTCTCCCATATTTGCTATGCAAATTTGACTCCAACGACAGCACATTGCGTTTCACCAGAGTGAGGAGGATTTCTCACAGGGCAGAGCTGATTTCCTGTCCACCTGAATTGGGTAATCCAGCACCAACCCCTCCTCCTCCCCTCTCGTGTCTTCAGTGAATCAGTTTTGCATGGCAGTTCTGTTGTAGAACACATCTATTCTGCTTGGCTACACTGCTCGTTCTCTTCTGGGTTCAGTAACGCACTTGTTTAAAAGCAAATCTCCTTTTAAGTGCACTCTCCTAAATGAGAGCGGTTGTATGGAAAGAAAAAAGTCGAGCTTGGAGTATTTTGATATATTTAGTTTGCTGTCCAATAACAGCTGGCTTTTGTGTTTGTTGAACTTGCTTTCCCAACAGTCATGCTCCCTGCACACTGTCTATTTCAGCTCAGAACACCTTTGTTTGCTTTTTTTGTCCATATCAGCTCTCATACTACACAACACAATATTGCATCCCTGAGCACTCAGTAAATATTCTGCTCTTGCGGAAGAGTTTTTAACGCTAGACTGCTCTGTTCTGACTCTTCAATAATAACATCTGTCAAAATTGGATGGATGGATGGATGGATGGATGGATGGATGGATGGATGGATGGATGGATGGATGGATGGATGGATGGATGGATGGATGGATGGATGGATGGATGGATGGATGGATGGATGGATGGATGGATGGATGGATGGATGGATGGATGGATGGATCAAAGAATTTGAACGAATAGTATGTGGACTCCCTTTAAGCCAAGATGGCTTTTAAATTAGCAGAGCAGCTGCTGAGCATGAAAAGGAAATCATATATGAAATGAAGATACCTCACACAAAGGCAGCAGCCAATATGCAAAGAGAGATGGATGATTGGATGGCACGAAGGAGGAGACTGCGAGAATTAATCGCGGGGCAGAGTTGACATAACGTGTGTGTCTGTGTGTGTGTGTCTGGCATTGTTCAGTGGCTCGCGCAGGCAGTAGAAGGTTACAGATATTGTGTGGCATTGCGAATTGTGTCGCTTCCTCTCTATCATAGCCCATCAAGGTCACATCCGCAGACTGGATGCGGTGGCCCTGGCCTTTCCCTCTCCTGGCTCTGGCAGAGGAATGGGGCCCGCGGACCACTGCTGCTTCTAATCAGGGCTGACGCGTGACTCAATTGCATGCCAGCTGCACGGCCAAACAGGGATTATGTCCCTGGATGGTGAAGACACACACGCACACACACAAAAAAAAGGTCACTGTCCAGATCTTTGTCTAGCTACACCTTGGGCGAGTGTAGGATTTGCGCTTTATTTGGGCTCAAATGAAATAGTCTTATCCACACAATGTAGCCAGGAGCCCTGAAGTTAGAACCGCGACACCCGCAGCGTGCACTGTAGGTTGCCTTGCAATCTGGGTCATTATGCCACTTGTTTTCCAGATTAGCTCCAAGCTTTTCAAGCAACCAATGTGGATTGAATGTTGGCTATACAGTGTGCACTCGTATATTGTTTTGCCAGATTTGTACAATGCTCAGATGATACCATCATTTAGTATCTGGGAAATTGCCTGCCATTTCCAGACAGGTGTTCTAGTAGGTGGAATGGAGCACGCCCAGCCTGTAATTTTCTGTTAGCTCACTCCTACTCGGGATTCAGCTCAACTTGGCACATCTCGGCCTGTCATACGAGGAGAAATGATGGCAGCAATGTCGTTGAAGAACAATTCCAGCATGAGTCACTGATTTTGGACTTGGCAAGCAGATCCCCAATCAGATTCTGACTGCATACAATGCGGGGTATCAGGAAAAACATTTGTGCCAAGAGATTGAAATGGATATGTATTTTTTTTTGGGCACGTTAATTATTTATTCAGTAGTAGGAATCTGTTTAAGTAAGAGTATGCCGGGTTATTTTAGTGGATTTGACAGCCCAGGAAGTAGATTGAAGAAGGAGGGTAACTTGAACCTTTTTCTATTATCGTCTGGTTTCAGCTCCCATGTAATTGCTGACGATTCATCGTCCTGTCGTTCAGGAAGCTGCAGCATCCGACGTGGGGTAGTTAGGGTGACTGCTGAAGTGAAAGCTGATTGGCTACAGCGGAAACACATGTAGTCTCCTACCAGGAGCAGATGTAGCTCTGGGGCCACGTTTAACACCTGGCACCAGGGTGTCCTTGCCACTTTGTTGACTGATTTATTTGCCTTTTTCTGGCACCTGCCTTTTTACTCCAGTGCCTCCATAGATCCCGTTTGCATACTTGCAAGCATCAATGTAACCGCAGGAGTGCCTGTCCTCGAACAACGTGTGGTCGATGGCATTGTGAGTGCGTTCTCACTTGCAGCGCCATTGTCTGGCAATCATTATGATGATTTAAATTAGCCATTCTTATCCTTTGCTACTTCTTACGTTCCTGATCGCAAACACATTGTACTGACAACAAAAGAGATTTATATCATATGATTTATTCAACATCATTTTTTAAACTAAGGAGTACATTAAATGGTTCATAATTGCTTGTTGACACAGCAGGTCTCTAAAGGGTACATTTGGAATATTGTGTATTTTTCACAAATCATCGCCGCGACAATACAGTGTATTAGTTCACTTTATCGAGCATTGAGCCAATAATACTTACTAGTTTGGGCGACCACTAGATTGTCAGGTCTAGATGTCCTGCTTTGACATTTGCATATAATAATGAGATGAAACAAATTCCCTGCCTTTTAAATACCCATTGCAGGAAAATTAATCTCTGCGTTTTCTCCTCATGACACAAAGCAGAATCCAGTTACTTCATTGCCGAGAATGTATCTAGATTCCCTAATCTCCAGACACGCCAACAAGTGTTAATGTATTCGCAGAATGTCACAAGCGTGTACAGTGACATTCTGTCGACTAAAAGTGTCGCCTTCCTGATAAAGCTGCCATTTTCATACTGGCTGTTAACGCTGTGCTTTCGCTTCATATTAGAAAGTCGGCGAGACTATTACCGTACTTACAGTAAATATCCAGTGTGACTCTTTCTCAGGGGGAAGTAGAATTAAAAAGACTAGCGGCAAACTAACCAAAGAATGTGGCGCAGTACTACTTTTGTATTTCAGGTATTCATTGAATAAAATAATCTTTGCAGTGGTGTTTTCCTAATTTCAACCTGACACCCAAGATCACAAATAAGTACGTGTATCGACTTGAACACCTGATATTTTACAATTGGAGTCGCGCGAGCACGGTGGTATTATGGCGAGCCTGTCCGCCTCGCAATCAGGAGATTTAAATTTGAATCTGAGGCTGCATTGCATTTTCTCTCCGCAATCAGGTTTCCACCCACGTTCTAAAACATGTTTATTACGTTAATTGAAGACTCTAAATTGCACAGAGATGTAAGTAGGCTCGGCGGGGCCATCTGGAATAATGGCGTCCATTTATTACAATATATACATTACATTTATTACTTATATTGTTTAATACCACATTAGGTCTATAGCAGAAAATTAAAGGAAACATATGTTGTAAAAGAACAAACACAAGTTGGGACCATTTTGGACTGCAACATAGTTAATGAACTGTTTTGAGTGAACAAATTCAAACAGATCTTGCTAGGTTAGTTTGTTAGCTGGTCTGTTGTTTAACTAATGTTAGATAATAATGTGCAGAATTTTCCAACCTTACTTTCCCATTAACATTTCAACTTAGCACATATGCTGTTGTTTTGTTTTAGTATGCCAATTTGTTGGTGTATTCCAACAAGCCTGCTCGTAGGGGGGCCGCCAATTAAGGAGACTTCCCAATACTGAGCTGGTTCCAGTTGTGTTATTGATACGGACCACTAGCTGCTGCCTCTCGGGGTCCCCTTACTAGTTACCAGCCAGAAACGGCTGCCCATGAATTTTGGATGGTACTTCGTCATATTCAGATCCTCATGTTATGGACCAGTTCTTAATCAAGATGCAAAAAATAAATCGAGCTCACACAAATTTCTTCTGCACACTTTCAAAGTGTGGTTTACCCCAGGGACATTTGCCCAAAATAAATTCCATTTTACATTCAGTCACTTGCAGGACAGTTGTACTTGTTTTTTGGGCTCCAAAAGGCCAATTAAAACATGTAGGGCAAACTAAGCCTTCACAGCTATAATTTACTCGGTATGCACCCCTCTAAATTGCACTTTTCCGTTCAAGCTAAACCAAAACAATGTCCAGAATAATGCGTAAAATAAATCCTCTTGAGGAACTATTTAAAACCAAGCTATATAAAACAAGCTTGCCATATTAAAGGTACATATGTGTGTGTGCAGTTAATGGTTAAAGTGTTAACGCTCTTAGCCTCATTCAGATTGCACCACTCCAGGAGCCGTGTCACGTTGCAAACATTACAGCTCATCCATCGTTGTTACTATATGACAGCTTGAGGAAAGGAAGTCGAAAATTGCACCACGGACCAAAATGTGCTCAGGCAGCATTATCAGTGCCCGTAGAGACATAAAACACAATATTACCTGCCTACCGTATACATTATGCAGTTACGGGCCTCCGAAGACCGGTAAGAAACAAGTCTCCAATCTAAAACAAGAAATAGATGCGCTCGCAAATGTGTATGGCCGAGTTATGGTATCATTTTCTTATCTTTCTAACTACCTTTGTTCACAACGAATAATCACCGGTCAGTGTCTCGAGCTGAAACACGAAAACAAGCAAATGCACCTTGGCAGTCTGTCATTTAGATAAAACACTTTATCTGTGTCACGAGACAAAACACGGTGCCGAGTGACAAGTAACTTTGAAATTTAAAGAACGAAAGAAATATCTCGACTGCAGGTTGGGCTCTCACTCAAAGTACTTTTTGAATTGAACCCGCATCAAATCTGCCGTGCTCCTGAGGTCACCTGCTATCTGTGTTGCAGATATCTCAATGAATCTTTCTCTTTTATTCCAGACACCTCCTTCAGTGGTGCAGGGATTCATCTCTCGCTAATATCCACACACCTCTCCCCGGGGAGGAATGAAAGCTGTGTAGTATACAACTATGTCTGGGTACGTTTACACGACAACAATGTATTACTTCGAGCAAAAATCATTTCCTCCGATACAGTACGTCCTGCTCTAAAAAATACTGTAAATGGAAATATTCACTTGTATGCCTGACCCGTAGTTGCCAAATATAATACATAAACACATGCTCGCCATATTGCTGCTTGGCTTCCCAGTTTTTTGATGCATGATGCGCCTCCACTAGTCCCAGTGACAGGCCAGAAAATGTATACTTTGCTGACAAATTACCCAGAGTAGTACCACTGCTCCTCGGAAAGGGAGAGTTGCCCTAGCATTTTTTTTTTAAATATTTTTTATTCAATATCTTTTGCACTCTTGTCAAGCTAAATAATAATTGAAAAAAAATTACCTCTATTTTAAAGGCCTTAAATAATACCGTATTTTCCGCACTGTAAGGTGCACCGGATTATAAAGCGTACCTTCAATGAATGGCCCATTTTAAAACTTTGTCCATATATAAAGCGCACCGGATTATAAGGCGCATAGAATAAATAACTCAACGTCGCTCAAACGTTAATGCAATCACAATATAGTAACACTCGAAATAGTCAAGTCAAGTCAAGTTTATTTGTATAGCCCTAAATCACAAGCAGTCTCAAAGGGCTTCACATAGACAAAAATTGACAATTATTCTCAAAGCATCCCCTGATCTTAAGCTCCCAAAAGGGCAAGGAAAAACTCAAAACCCCTGCCCGGGGAAAATGAGAAACCTTGAGAAGGGACCACAGATGGAAGGATCCCCCTTTCAGGATCACCAGGTTATAGTGAAAACAATAACAGTATATCAATAACTCAAAGTTGCTCAAACGTTAATATCACACAACACAAAAAATACACACGTAAAGCTTACTTTAATAAATTAGTCCTCATATTGGTCCATATATAAGGCGCACCGGATTATAAGGCGCAGTCGGTTTTTGAGGAAATTTGAGGTTTTTAGGTGCACCTTATAGTGCGGAAAATACGGTACATATAATTATGAACTAATCATTGAAACGTATATTATGACTATACAGGACTAGTGCACACGTTTCGGGCCATCACCCAAAATGGCTTAATGTTGGGCCTTGAGAACCCCCCCCCCCTGTCACTTTAAGGTGGATGGCATTTTCAAGCGGATGCAATTGCTCATGGAGTGGCACAGCAGTCTGGACTTGGAATCAAGAGATTTTAACAGCTGCCTGGCCATCCATCCGTCACACTGATCTCCACTGTGCTCGATGCGGGCTTGTCACACATAGATGGCCAAGTGACGGAGACGCAGGAGATGTGTGGTAAATAGTGCAGCAGCCATTTATTTCCAACCCTCCCTCCGTCTGCAGGCATCACTCATGGGGAACACATTCATGCTAATTCATTGTTGTAGATGCATCAGCAGTCTCATCGAAGCAAACTCAATCTTATCCTTGCCCACGGCTGCTTTGTCTATAAAGGCGTTTGTCGAGAGCATCTTACCTGCGTCAGGAGACTGCACGTCAGCCTCTGTGTCAGCTCTCGCCGGGTCTGCACGTGTTGCAGGTTCTGGGGAAGGAACCAAAGATGCCTTCTGAAGTGCTTGTGTGTACATGTGTGAAAGAAGGAAGGAAGGCAGAAGCAGAAAGGACGCTCGCTGGCGCCCACCCTCAATTTTGTCTGGTGGCATTCTCCTCGGGATGAGATGTGACAGCGCCGGATGATCTAATCGCGGATGTCATAGCATAGCTGCTTATTAACAGAGATTTCAAGGGCAAACATTCCCATCATTAGCAGTGTACTGCATGAAAGGGAGAAAAGCCTGAGCCAGCCACCCAATGATGGATCCCGTCCGGGTGCAGGAGGAACCGCTTGTCTCATCGGATTTTTCCAGGCCCACATTTTCGAAAGTTTCTTGACGAGAATCTTAATTCACGGAGCGTGGATTGATTTAGATCAGTGGTTCCCAAACTTTTGCAGGCTGGCGCCCCCTTTGGCTCCCCAGTGAATTCCTAGCGCCCCCCCCCAAGGACCGGCATTTATATAAATAAATAATACATTTATATAAATAAATAAATAATACATTTATAATATCATTACCATTACGTTGAATTAGTGGGAGCACTGAGTTTGTTTCTCAGAAACGAGCCGGTCCCATCTAGACGTAATCGGAGACAATGACACCCGAAGTGATTTAAGGTTTGTCTTTTATTGCAGGATGCTTGGTCTCCATGTGTTGAAGCAGTTTTGAATGCTTCACTGCCTGGTTAGTTAGCCTGTCGCCACATATTAGCTTTGCGGGCTCGACTGGGGAAACATGTCACGTGACCGGGACGAGTGTCTTGACCTGAATTAATTGATCGTCGATAAAAAAAAAATTCTGTGCGGCTTGGCGGCCCGGTACCAAGTGACCCACGGACCGGTACCGGTCCGCGGCCCGGTGGTTGGGGACCACTGCCCTAACCAGCTCAACACAACACAACACGGCGCGTTCTGGCGAGTCCCCAATTTCATGTTGACTTGAACTCAAGATGATGTTGACCGCCAGAATGCGGTTTTTATTATAAGATAAAATTCTGAACATTACAAGCTTGAAATTACAAACCTGAGCTTTTGCTTTTGTAGTCTATGCTGTCGGATCTGACTGGGCCAGAGCGGCGTGTTGTGTACAAATCGACTGCCGCCCCCCTACCGCCCCCCTACCGCCCCTTTCTTCCTCACCGCCCCCCCAGATCTTTCCACCGCCCCCAGGGGGGCGGTACCGCCCACTTTGGGAACCACTGATTTAGATTGTTCTTGTGGATGATGACGTCTCAGCAGCTTTTGGTCCTCCTCCTGAATTGAGTGGGAAGGAACTGTCACATGTAGTCAAAGTCACATGGGCATGCGTTCGTGGTGGGTACGTTTTTACACCATTTGCGTCTTGCTAATTCCAAAGAGGCTCTTTGAAAGAAGTCGATGTTGATCTCTTGTAAATGTTAACTCTCCAACTGGGTTTTTGCTCATTAAAATGATAAGTATCTGCTCTTAGTTTTAATTCAGTATCATAGGAAATTTCTATTCCCCAAATACTCCCTCCAGGTTTCAAGTGAGATCTTCCAGTTTTTGCCGGTGGTGGTTGTGGTGTGGGGGGATGTTTACCCATACTGAACCTGTGTGAGCTGTTGCTCAATGGCACTAATGAGATTGTTCTCACGAGAATCTTGCAAGCAGTAATGCATCGTAATTAGTAGGAATCCGACGTAATTATGTGTCTGATTGTAAATGAATTTAAATACACATGACCTAACTGGTGAGGCGGTTAGCACCTCTGCCTCCCAGTTCTGACTTTGATTCCGGGCTGTGGCCTCCCCGTGTTGGGTTTGCATGTTCTTTCTCCAGCTCATCGCTTTCCTCCCTCATTCTAAAAACATGTTCGTTAGACCCTTACCCTTCTGGAGTTAAGCAGGACAGAAAATGGATGAGCAGCTGTCCTGTTTTTTTTTTTTGCGGAATTGTGTCTTCACAGCAACCTTAAGTGTACACTTTGAAAACGATTGAGACGGCCTTTTAAATCTTACCTTGATGAACAGAATCCATAAATGTTTCCTTCTTTATAATTGCGAGCTTCTGTCACCCAAACAATTCAACTAGCGACACACAATAGCAATGAAATTTCAGCGCATCCATCATGCAGCCGAGCGGGGGGGGGGGGGGGGGGGGGGGGTGTCGTGGCGACTCTGAGATGCGGCACTGTGGCATCTGCGCAGAGGGTAAACTAGTTTGACACAACCTGTCCTCTAGTGCCACCTCGGGCCAAGCTTTTATGTTTTTTTTTTTTGCCCCACTGCTCGTGAGGAGAGTCCATCTATCTATTTCTTCCTCCTAGTGAGTCATACAAGAGCAGATATGCAGCATAGAATAGAAATTTGCCATTCTGAAGGATCGGCAAGCCTTTGTTTGCAACTTCCAAAAAATGTGTTGTCTTAATGACAAAACAGTTTCTCACCCTTTTTTTAGCTTCACACTGAGAGCCTTAAGTGTGGCTCCTCACCACCACCCTGCTCTCCATTATTAGCATCATAGCATGCTCAAACTGAGTAGGGCGCTCTTTTCATTACGTACTCAAGACAAATACATCTGACACAGAGGAGGAAAGACTAATGATGGATCCGTCTGGGCTGAGATCCACTTAACCGAGGCCTTGTAGCTCAAACACATAGCGACAATCTTTGCTGATAAAAGCTGCGATGCTGAGGCATTGATAACACGTGCAGATGAAAATACTCGATGATGCTTTCTGTCCTTGCCGTCGTATATATTTTGTGCATCTCTGGTGTATGCTGCGACTGTGAGCAGATGCGTGTTGCAGTTTGTCCTGTAGTATACCTACAGAACATTTGCATTTACTTAATGAGGTAGTGTGCGCAGAAGTCTGTTTATGCTTGTAGCAAGTGTTGTGCACTTAGCTACTCAATTACCTGGCTTACTGGTTTGTGAAAATGTCAGCTGTTCCAATGCCCTACGCCTCTTGGAATGCTGGCACACACACTTAAGCGCGCACACATACACACACTCGCTATATGGCCTACATATACAGTACTTCCAGTATACTTTGATAGTCTTTAACGGGATTGGTATCCTTGCCCGTCCTTCTGTTCTTTGGTGTGTGTGTAAGAAAAAAAACTTTTATGGGACTGTAACAGATGGATTTATTTTCTTTGCGTATTTTACCGTATTTTCCGGACTATAAGGCGCACCTAAAAACCTCAAATTTTCTCAAAAGCTGACAGTGCGCCTTATAGTCTAGTGCGCCTTATATATGGACCAAATTCCAGCCCGCGGGCCACATTTGTCTCAATTTAAATTGGCCCGAAGCATTGTGTCATAAAATCAATCATAAGTGGCCCGCTGAAGACTATGAATCAAAAAGACTATGGATAATTATTTTGTGATTATAAAGTAATTTGTTGTGTCTGAAGTTGAAATAAAAAAGATAAGATGGAGAATAATTTGATTTGGATTAAAAATCTGACATGATGCAACCTGGCCTGTTTACTGCAGTCACAAACATCAATATCACCCTTCTTATTCATACAACAATAACAAAAATAAAACAAACATATGAAAATACATCTAATAAAAAATGCATTCAACTTTTATAAAATTGTTAATTTGTTATTATTTTAATCTTTAACTTTTCTGGTAGTGCAATTGACAACAGATTCTCATTTGCAATATCAACCTATCTGCAAAGGATATAGTAAAGGATATGGTTACATATTTACACGTTCATTCACAATGGTAATGGTTCGGGTAATGTCGATGCGAATGGTCGGCCCCTATACAGGACTGTCTCAGAAAATTAATGCATTAATGGTGCGCCTTATAGTCCGGTGCGCCTTATATAAGGACAAAGTTTTAAAATGGGCCATTTATTGAAGGTGCGCCTTATAGTCCGGAAAATACGGTAGTAAACAATCACATACTGCTAGAAATTCATAAAATAGCAACAAGGTGACACGTCTTGTAGTCTAGAGTGCAAATACTTTCTTATTGTATTGAAATCGAATTTGACATATTTGTACTTTGTGTAACTCTTTTCCATTTTATAAATAAAAAGTAGACCTTTACACCGATAACCGATATCATCACTCATAAGAAGATCTCCATCTCCAGAGCACATGGTGAAATAGACTCCATGCAAAGAAAAATGTTAAACAGCTTTCAGTATAATCGCAGGTCAATACGTCATTATTATCTTTTGTTCAGGCATATTTTTACTGCCCTTGTGCTGGATCGCGTTAAATCATCTTGTAAAACAGCAGAATAGCAGATCTAGAGAAGTGAATTTAATGGTCAAGCGGATGATGAGGAGGAGGAGGAGAATAATGGCGAATGATGAAGGCTGCCTGCTATGCAACTGAATGCTAATTGTATCGCTTCAACTTCCAGTTAACAGACACACCAATTAGAAAATATCCATACATTTATCCGAATAATTTCTTCTTGGTTTTGAAGCGCTTGCAAGCATGATACACCTGTTTTAAAACATAATTAGAATTACTGATTTCATTAACTCCCATTGTTGATTCAGCAAAACGAATTTTCATTGGTTACACATCTTCGAAGCAAGCAATATTCCAATGTGAGATATATTATGCTTGTCATTGTAGTCTGAGTAATATTGATCCTACCTTTTGATTGACATGGCGATAAAAAAAAAAAAGATGATGCATCTCCAAGCGCTACTCTTGACACAGCAATAGTAGTCATAACCAAAATAACCCATCTGTCATCTTGGAAAGAACAACAACAAGGTAGGCACTTCTGTTCCTGCGCCTCCTCGCCCAGCCACCCCCCTCCCCCAAAACACCTTCAAGTAATTGAAGCCATACTGCAAAAATGCCCCATCATAAAAGATTGAGCTGTAGGGATGTGTTTGCTTCGCCACACCTTGAAGGAAAAAAAAACGAGGACTGCAGAAGCCATAAAGGGGAGAACATGTAAGATTCATAAAGCTGGTAGGAGACGGGGGAATGTTCTTTGCAACATGACATACATTTGCAAGTACATGCTCTCATTACGTCTCCAAGGTTTATGTATATATACAGTACTGGGAACAGAGTCATTCATTTTCTAATTGATCAGTCATTTTCAAGCTTTCTGATGTATTTAAAATGTCAAAGGTAAAGCCTTAGGTGTTTCATACTTTTACCTCAAAGGAACAACGACCACATTTGATCCAACCTAGAAGAATAATAGCTCACCTTTTCTAAGCTCTGGCTTTCCACGGTGAGAAGCTTCAGCTGAGCTCAGGCGAGTTAGCAGCTTGCTGGAGCAATGGCGCACAGCTGAGCACCCTTCTGTGGCTTCATCCCGTGTGCTGCAGGGTGGAGGGCGGCGGGTGTTGTCCTTGGAGCGGAGCTGCTGTTCCGCTGGGCATGAGCATGGCCTGAGTGACAACCCCCTGCTGCCTTCCGCCTGCTTATGTTTTCAAGCGTGTCCTATTTATATATGCAGAACAACTTTCTTTTTCGTAGTGGTTGAGAAGCTCTTCATATTATATTTTTATTTTTATTTATAAAAAAATATATATCTCAATTCTTTGCGGTAGCAGTTGTCATTTTAGAGTTAATGAGACCTAATGATGTTCTCGCAAGAATTTATTTGGAATTCATTCAAAGATGAATGAAAATAAACACTCAAATTCATTGTAAATTCACCTCTATACAAAAGTAGTAATAATGGTGAGTATTTTTAGTGTCTGTTTATGATTGTGTTTTATTTAATAGCATTGCACTTAGAGCTTGTTCTGTTATGCAGACAATATAACACATGGACATGGAACCACCACAGTGACATTTCTGTCAAAACACACATGGCAGACATTCAAAAATTCTTCCTCAAGTGACCTAAATAATATTGCAAATGTCTCCATAGTGTCATAATCACAGGCTCCGTCGAGAAGCGGGAACAACAAGGAAGGGATTAGTAAACAGAAGTACCCACTACCTCGTATCTTTTGAGTTATCTTTGTTTATTACAAGGCTGCCTGATGAAAACCACTTTGGCTTTGAAAAGTGCTTTGATAGATGTTCGCTGTTCCTGATACGCTTGACTGCATGCTTCTCAACTATCTTCAAGGATATTGCTCTCAAAAGGCAAAATCCTGACAACATTTGAAGCTTTGTGGTCATGCTTTGTCTTCGCCCTATGCAAACATCCATACTAATTAGAGATTAGCAACTTGCTTAAAAAGTAACATCAGGACCATGTTTAAAAATACCCATTAATGCACACGCTCGCACTTTGCGTCCATCTGATAACTTTGTGTAAGCAGCTATTGCGGGCCTCTTGGGAGAGCAAGTTTTCTGCATGCGTACTGTCTCGCAGGGAAGCCTGATTAAATATGAGCGAGTAAATATAGTCTGTGCTGCGGACCTGAAGGCAGATGCATATTTGAATAGCCCACAAAATGGACAGATCTTCTCTTAAACTCGGACGAAGCAATCAATTCCCAGTTGCGCCGAATTACTGAAACAATTAGAACGCCTTGTAAATGTTTCGGCGCGAGACAGCAATCAAAGCAAAACGATGTCGCTTTAATGAAATTGGGAGCTGAAACAATGGTGAGCAGCAAATTACGGAGTAGAAAATGTAATTCAAAGAGTGATTCCCGCGACAAAAAAAAAATTGTATGATATTTTGAATTCAAAGTAAATATGTAGGTCATCTCTCTTTGTTCCATATCTGACTACCGTATTGCCCCGAATATAAGACGACCCTGATTATAAGACGACCCCCTCTTTTTCAAGACTCAAGTTTGAAAAAAGACTTTTTGAACTCCAAATTTAATTTTTATACAGAAAATAATTACTGTACATCTGAAACAAATGATTATAACAATATATTTGAGAGAAAAAGCACGTTATTTTGCCTCATTCAAATCATGCAAAAACTGTTTATCACATCTTAATATCTGAACATTTAAGTATGTAAATTTGTAAATGAATGGCTTCTGATTTTTCCATTTTCTGTTATCTCTTCTCTTATTTTCTTCTCTTTTCTTTCTTACCGCTATTTTTTATTTTTCTTCTTTGTGCTACCGCAATTTTTATTTTTATTCTTCGTGACAGGGGTTGGCTTTGGCCTGGGGAGTTAAGATCAGCATTCGCTTTAAAGATATCTGGCGCCATCTAGCGTTGTGAATGGGTATCATGTCTCGATCCCGAATGTAAGACGACCCCCACTTTTTCAGTCTTATTTCAATGCAAAAAACACCGTTAGATTCGGGCCAATACGGTACAACAGAGTTAATATGGATAATTAAATGTATGTATCGTTATTGCATGTTGCCGTTTACATCAATTATTCAGCGTGAGGAATTCTGTCTGTTCCTTTCTTGTTTGACGTGATGCTTTTTTAGTCATCTGCATTGTCTTGTTGGCTGTATCACAATTGGTGATGAGGTCACGCTCACTTAACGGGTTCAAGCTTTCACTTCGCCTCGGTGTCATTACCAAACGCTCGCTCACCTTATAGGCGGATCGTAATTGCTTTCATAGTCTCGTAGACTCCATTTAAAGGACGCCGGCGTAATCAACCTCCGCCGTTCTTCCATGGAAAAAATTGATGAGTGAAAAGAGTTGAGCTAAACTGTTTGGGGCCAATAACCGTGCGGAGCAAATGATGCAGTCTTTTGAAATATTGCACGGCTAGCTGCAAATTACAAAACAAAGCGTTCTCAGTTCAGAAGCTTCTTCAACAACACTAAAAAAAAAAAAAAAACGCCTGTGCGGTTGTCATCGAAACTCAATTGATCCATTTGAGCTTGTGACACAACAACCCACATGCAGTCATATGTATTCATATGCACTCAGTGACCAATTCATGAAAAGACAGCAGCTCAAGCTAATGAGATCCAAGAGGGGGAATTTTTTTGCTTTTAAAAAGCCAGCTGCTCAGCGGTGATTGTCATTGTTGGAAAAGTATTCATTTAACTCTGTGCTTTTCATTTGCGCTGCATCATACTGAGAGCTCTTAGTCACATTTCTAAAAGCATAATTTGGATACTCCTCATGTATTGGATTCCATTTGTGTTGTGAAAGTTGCTCCAATTGTGTGTCGATTGAGAGAAAAAGAATTCTTTTTGTCGTTTGCCAAGTCCCACTGCCATCATCGATGGCCTGCTCATTAGGGTTTGTACTAAACAGTCTTTTTTTTTTTTTTTTCTTCTTCAATTCTATTGATTCGACCAAGTGGTGTTGTTAGATCATCATTGTGTTTGTTGAAATGTTACCAAAAACTCCTACAATTCAAGCCACCTGCTTGGATTCATGCAGTCGATTTTCCCGCAGCTTTGTGCTTCGCTGCTTTAGAACGGCGCTGTGTAATATCTGCATATGCACAATCACTATTGGACCTCTGACCACTTCGCCTGGCCGAAGATCGTCAAGTTCTGCAATCTAAGTGTTGTGTATATTGATTCGATAGGCCCTGGATTACCAAGAGCTCGAGAGCCAAAATGACTAAATTGCCTTATTGCAATATCAGTATGTGCAAAAAAAAAAAAAAAAGCTGAGGGAAGCAGTGTTTGTGTATATGTGTGCGTGTGTGTGTTTTCTCCCCCAGTTATTCTCTTACATTCTAAAAATGTGCATGTTAGATCAATTGAAGTCTCTCGATCAATAATGTTACATGATGTTATATTGCGCTATGGAATTAAGTTAACCCATATGTCTTAAATGATTTAGCAAATTTGTTATGGTAAATTTCCAAGCTGTGTTATTGTGCAATTTTCACTTGTTAGGGTGCTAAATATAGAAAAAGCGATGTCCAAGCATTTGTTTGTCTTTGACAGTGTTTACAAAAAATGAAATTGACAGATTCAGTATCAGCCTAGGGCATACTTCTGCAAATAATAATTGCGTGGGTGTTTTTTGTTGAAATCTCTTGAAATCATCTGCGGCTGTGTAAATGTTGGCGGAATGAAATCTTCAAAGTGCCTCGATGGCTGAAATAACACAGCTTCCCAGCTTCGCTTTGTTTATTTCCCATTTTCTGCTTCGTATGATGGTGTTTTGGGACCACTTTTTTTTTTTTTTAAATATGACAGTCTTCATTAAATCCATCTGCTTTTAAATTAAATTGCTACTTACGTTTGCTGTCAAGCACAAAAGCACAGACGCAAGAGGTATTGGTTTGGTGATGGCTGAATTTGTTTTAATTATTATTAATAATGAAACGAAGTGTACCACATATGATGAAGGAGCTTGTCAATTTTGCAGCAAATTTAGACTAAAATGTGGATGGATCATTTTTGCTCCCATTCTCCACCAGCCAAAACTTGGTAGCTAAGATGAAGACAGACAAATAGAAATTTAGAATTTTTTTTTCTTCTACCTATGTCGTATTTTTGCAGTCCACCGAGTGCCGTTCTGGTTTTATGCTGTTTTGTTTTCTTCCGGAAAAAAAAAAAATCCCACCCAGAAAGGATGTTGGATATTTGTTAGGCAAAAGAGAATAACCCATTTTCACTATTCTCTCTCGTCGTGTAGCACCAATTAAGAAAATATTTACACCTTCTACAACAGAGACAGTCTCTTTCCAGTTGTGAAATACATCTCGCCCTTGTTTATTTTGTATCGTTATAACCTGCTTGAGATCGTCTCGACCCGCATTATGATGCGCACGGTGATGCATCGCTCGGGATGTTTTGCCTCCCCGATGAAGTTATTGTGAAACCCAAAATCTGAGCGCACAAATGTGTTGAAATGAAAAGAAGGTGAAGTGCGACCCGGTAGATGCAACTGGGACAGACTCTCATTTCATACTCCATAAGTGACCTTGGCAAATTGCAATTTATCAGTCAGTTTGTCTGACCTTCCAGGATGCATCTATTCCCATGATGAAGCCATCTCCGCTGAAGGCTTTTCTTCCTGCCTCCAGCAACTTTGATTTGCCTCCTGTGATATGCTTTTTCTTGCAGCGCCGCCAAATGTGAGCAAAGCCAAATGTGGCAGTTCCTCATCGACGGCGCCCCAATAGAGGCGGTCGTAATTCCCCGCTGACTCAAACATATCATATATTTCTCTCTGCGCAGAGATGAAAATGGGCCATCCCTGCAGGAGATGCCTTTACTAATGCGCCCTGTTGAGAGAAAAATCACAGTTTAACATACCACAAAAAAAATATCCCTTACTTAAAATAAATCCTGTTGTTTATGCAAACCGCCAGCCTCGTAAGAAGAGCACATTTTATTTTAGTTTACCAAGTGCATATGATTGAGGCAGGTCAAAAAATTGACAGGGACAATCAGTATCTTTTGAAAGTTTAATAGCTGCAAGAGTAAAAATGGAAGATTTTTTTTTTTTTCATCATTTGTTTCTGTCAGTACATTTATTTTTACTTTGCGGGGACTTTTGATGCATATCACCAAAGTGATATAGACAACGGAATGTCTTTTCTCTCGTCAGTGTTTGCATTAAAATGAGCTGCACCATGCTGCTGTCTTGTCATCTTCTATCCTCCTCAGTCAGCCAGTGATTTATAGCATAGAGTTAGGCTTGTTGATGTGGGATGATGCTCCCTTTGAACCAGACAGTAACTCTCTCTTAGCAAGACAGCCGTGGCCATTTTTGTTGTTTGGGTGTGGCTTCATTGTAGTCTCCATTGATTGTCATCAACTGGTTTCATGATTGTCAGAGAGGACGGACGTTGTGGTCATATAAATATAGTTTTTCTGGTATAAAATGTGAAAATGAAATGGCAAGCTTGTAACAAATTCACACCTGAGAAAACGCCTGCACGCTAGCACAGCTGCCGTTTTAAAATAATTCTTCACGCAAGCACATGCAAAGTGGCGCACTGAAGCTTTAATAGAAAAGGATGTTTTGACTCTTCAGAGTCACAAGCCTCTGTCTCACTGCCTCTCCGACAAATTGACACAACAGAGACGTTAGAGTCGAGCCAGAATTCTTTCACCTATGCATTTCAAACACAACCCGGAGAAGCCATTGCGGCCGGTCAGTTAATGACTAGATGTGTGACGAGGGTGTTAAATTTGACTCACTGGTCGCAGCTTCTCGCTATCCCCTAACGCAAATATGTGTTGACGCGTCGGAAGGCACCGAATTTGCAAATTCATTTTCCTGCAATGGTGCCTTACACACAGGATAGCAAAACTTGGTTGGCACTACAAAAGGGGGATTAAACAACTAACAAGCTATGACTCTCAAAAAGTAAAAAAAAAAGGGATAATTTAAATTCAATTTTCATCAGCCTGTGTGTGACCATTTGTTTGTTGGCATGCCACTTCCTAGCCACAGTCTTTGACATATCAATTTGAATTTCATGAATGATTTAGACTGGAAAAACAATCACTTATAATTAGCAAACTCACCCACATTTAAATGAAATTTTCTTGCTTGGTTGGTTAGAAACTGTTATGTCAAACGGCGGAGATGTGATGCGGATGGAAATTGGCAGAATTTCTAATGCATTGTAGAGAATGATACCAAATGTGTTTCGAAGCTTATGCCGCTCATCGGATCAGGTTGTTGTGCTTGGATGTGTATGATCCTATTACATTGAAATGCTACATCTGCGTGAATGGTTATTTTAGCTGTCCTCCAGCTTAGCGCTTCATTTACTAATTTCCTTTGTGGCAAGTCTTTAAGTCTGAGTAATATCTGAATGAGGGACGACATTTCATTAATCAAAGCAAAAGTTTTTTAGGCCAGCTGGCTTTAAGAAATCATCGATCATATTTTTATGTTCTCTCGGCACATAAGTGAGTAAAATATATCGCATTTATTTATTTATTTCAGATTTTGCAGTGCACTTACGCTGGCCAGACATTGCACATGATTAACCAATGACCAAATTAACATAATCAATCGATGAATACACGATGCCCATCGAATGCAAACGATTGATCTCAAAGTGATTGTTTTACGATTTGCAGCCATTCTGATGAATGATTTCATTTTTCTCTTTTTGTCCTTTGTCCTAGGATGTTGTGTGGCTGAGAAGGCTGACCGCGCCGCCTAGGCTCTGTGCCGAGTTGCCACATGGAGAATTGACCGGAGCCGTGCTGGATGGAGGCCAAGACACTGGATGGCGAAGACGAGGAAGCTCACAGTCTTGTGGCTCACTTGTGATGTTTGTTTTCTTTCTGGCATGTGTGGAACGATGGCAAAAAGAATCCGGATAGATAGTCAAGGTTAAAGCAACACTGCATGCATAAACTGCCTTCTTGTTTTGGGGAGATTGTCAAACTTCAGTAGACACTAAGCTTTTCTTCTTATTATTGTGGTGGACACATATGCATTAGCTTGTAGACGCTAAGCATCATGGCCAGGTGTCACAACAAAGCCCCCTGGTTATTGTTTTTAGTTCATTTGGTGCTAACAGGAAGAGCTTTGGAATACGAGGGCATTCCGGGTCAGTGGACACGCTACGGACAATGGGACGCCAAGAGCACTGCGGAACTCAGCTTCATCCTGAAGACAAACATCAGCAAAGCTCTGGTTCTCTACCTGGACGACGGCGGCGACTGTGACTTCCTGGAGCTGCTCATATCTGACGGGAGACTGCAGCTGCGCTTCGCCATCCACTGCGCCGAGCCGGCCTCCCTGCACACGGAGACGCGTGTCGACGACCTGCGCTGGCACCGGGTTCTCCTCTGGCGGAACTACCGAGAGACCAAGCTGCTGGTGGACAATGAAGAGAAGGCAGCCCAAGTCAAGTCCAAAAGGAAAGAGATGGTGGTGGCCAGTGACCTCTACGTGGGCGGGATCTCGCCCGACGTGCGCCTCTCCGCCCTGACCTCCAGCACCGTCAAGTACGAGCCGCCGTTCCAAGGCCTGATCGCCAATCTGAAAGTGGGGGAAGCTCTGCCCGTGCTCTTGGACGGCCAATCGGTGCACAGCGACATGGACTACATCTGTGATGTGCACTCGCCCTGCAATAACGGAGGCGTGTGCTCCGTCAGTCAGGGGGAGGTACTTTGCGACTGCATCAACACCAGCTACGTGGGAAGCTACTGTCACGAAGGTGAGTCAATTCACACGTTTATTTTCACAGCAATAACACCATTTTCAACAAAAGCACACCGGAGATGATTGAAGTCAAATATATGAGAGCGGTTGGAGTGCCGTCGACAGGTTTCTGCAGAATAACTTGCTAATGTGACAGCAATTGGAAATCATTTGTTTACCCTGGAAAAAACACAAAGCATCTGCAAAGAGGACTATTTGAAAGCACATCTTTGAATTCTACAACAAAAAATGTGCAAAAAGAAGTCAAGTCAATATTTGTATTTCATACATTCAGCCCCAAATAAAAAAAATAGTAAAACAAAACAAAAGAGCATCAATTGGGAATTGAATTGGTGATGATGAGGTTGTTTAAATGACGTACCCTTTTTTTTTCCTTTCATCAAAATTGGATCCTTGTTTTAATGCATTCAAATGTAAATGATTTTTTCTAAAGAATACAAATCCCTGAACCATTTTTTTTAAAAATTTGATTATTTCTACTTCTTCTGTATTTCCTCTCTTGGCGCCGACAAAATCAATATGTCTATTTTTCTTCCTTTTACAGCAGGTGTCCAGAAAGAAGTAGAAGGTAAGCCTTTTTATTTACTACTACTTAGCGTAATGGTAACCATGTGTCGTCTTTGCAAAGGCTTTTAGTGCAGCCTTGGTGTGTTTGCTGTAATCAGGTTGTTATTGTCAGTTTGGACTGCAGTTCTGACATCCGACGCATTAGGCTGTATTTTTGTACGTTTAGTGAGAAGTTCTTCATGCACCCGTTGCATATGTAATCAGAACAGTCAAGGTGAATTGTTAGGTCCGTGGATGATGTGGGCGTGACAACAACACGCGGATGCTTTGCATACTGCGCCACAGAAAAACACATTTTGCCCTCTCGTCTGCGTCACACCTTTTGCCGACTATTTGTTTGCTAGACTTAAATGATATTTAACATCGCAGCTTAACAAACATGACTGCAGAAATCCACTGACTGATTTCTGGGGACATTCATCAATTTGTTCTGTTATTTTGCACAGTGAGACGTTGAGTTTTTACAAAAACTGTGTCATTACCGACTCATTATTAACTTTTAAACAGTGCAAGCAAACGGGCCTGTTTTCCAAATATGATGAACAAACGGAATGTTACCATCAAGCTTTGGAGAAGATTTATTTGGTGGCTGGTGAGGCTTATACATCACGTCAGCAAAGTGGCCATCGTGGTGAAGTGGCGGCCAACAGACTCTGGGGAGGCGCACTGAACCGCGGCACGTTATCAATCACTCTTATGCAGCAAACGATGCACACCTGCTCGCCAAAATCCATGAATACGCTTGAATATCTTCCTGTATGGTGCGTTCAAATAAATGCAACTAGTATCGAATAACGTCGATGATGAAACACAATAGAGGATTGTCATAAGCTTGTGAGTGCGAGCGTGCATATCGCAGCCTTTACAAATAAGCTATAATCGCCACATACTGGCACAAAGGTGGTGTGTGTCTGCTCTTGCAGTAAAAATGCAGCCATTATTAGATGACATACTGCAAAGAGAGCGCGTCAGAATGCTTATTGGATTAAAGCTTGACATGGAGACAATCCCCCTGCGCAGAAAGCATGAAAACAACACTGACAACAAAATAGCACTCAGCCCAAGATTTGTTTTTGCCCCCGTGCAACCTCGTGTGCGATGCGGCAGCAAGTCTGTTGTTCTTCCACCAACCCCCCCCCCCCCCTTCCCTTCCCTCACCGTAGACAGCAAAGATGGCCGCCCAGATGCTTTATTCGATCTTCACTGCGGGTTTGAAGTGCGCTGGGAATAATCCCCATTTGCCAGCGGAAACGCTTAGGGGGAACGAAAACAGTTTGGCACAGCAGGTGGCTCTTGCCAGTTCGCAGTCATCGACAGAATGTGGGATCCCGTTGATCTGTGTGGACAAAGGCCACGCCGGGGCACGCTCTGATGCCAAAAGCATCCTCTGATGTTTTGAGAGCGGAAAAGCAGGTCTGCGAACGAGAGATAAGCGCCGCCACCTCACGTCGCACGAGCCGACTGTAGAGGATTCTCTCAAACGACAACCGTGCACGAACACACAAAGTCCGACTGCAAACGCATTGTCGTTGTTTTGTCCGCGTGCTTGATGTTTGGCCGCTTTGTTTACTTTCAGAATTGGATGCACAAGCGCACAGTAATTGGACTGTAGGAACTATAGCGAATGACAAAGCATGCAGAGGCAGACTTAGAAAAGGGACGCAGCTGCTGTTAGTCGGCTCGCATCTTCCAGTAGCGATGACCTTGGTCTAATCCCTCATTAGAACACAAGACTTTTTATGGAAAACAAATTTGGCTAATCCGAAAGCAGTGGCTCTTTCTTCCAAGTTAGTCACTAATTATGTCTCAACAAAATGTTGTTGTCAGGATCCGATTGGATAGTTTTGAACATTTCCAGCAAATCTTAAAGAATGGAAACCAAACCAAGCGACATTGCCAAAATTCTCACAGTGCCTTAAATAGAACAACTTATATATCACAAGTGTCAAACTCAAGGCCCGGGGGCCAGATACGGCCCGCCACATCATTTTATGTGGCCCGCAAAGACAAATTGTGCATCAAATTCGTGTCATTACTAGAATTGCAAATTGTCTTCACTTTTAATAATATCTTTTTTTTTAATATTTGACCAGTTTTTACTCATCTGATTTGAAAACGAGTTATTTGTCAGTTTGTTTTGTAGCTTTTACTGTATATAATATGAGGTGCTCATATATTTATTTGGGTTGACAGTCATAATGGCCCTCCGAAAGAAGCTATGACTACAATGCGGCCCGCGAAAAAAATAAGTTTGACACCCCTGCTATATATTTTCATTAGGGCCTAAGCCATTCATTGGCTGATTCAAACATCAGCCGAAATCATCGTCTAAATGGCCGATATTTTCCGATTATTATTATTTTTCCGATTATTATTATTACTTACAACAGTTGTATGCAAGTGACACTTGCCAATGTTTTGGCTCTTTTATGTAAGACTTCATGTCAGACTTCCTCAGACTTTACCAGTTTGCTGCAAGCTAAATCAAACAGCTTAAAATGCCAACGTCTAAATCACAGTGGCTTCCATTGCCTGCTGTTTTAGTTTCCTTTCCACGTTTAAAAATAGCAAACTAAATAGTACAGGAAGAGAGGCAAAGGCGGTTTATGTTCATATATGCTCCTGGGACTCTATCTCTGCATTGCCACGCTGAGATTTGGCTGCAAGGCTCAGGGAAGTAGGATAAGAATATTTCAATGTGGTGACTGCCTCCATGTGAAATTTGACTGGGGCAGGGACGACAGATCTCATCCACATTTCTTACTATAGTTGCCCAAAATTAACCCGCTTGGTCCCGGGTATCACATTTTGCTTGTGATGCTTCGACCTTCATGGCTCACCTACTTTGCTGTGTGTTGTCCTGACATGCAAGGGGAATAAATTGTGCTGCAGATGTCACCAGGTAGTAGATAAAAAACATTGAGGGCATTCATTGTGTGTATTTCTGCCATGTTATAAAATAAGAGCAGAAAATGGGGAAATTCATATACTAAGCAAATCATGCCTAGCTCTATTTTTATCATCTTTGTCTAATTCTATTGACATAATCGGGCAGCGCGGTGGAGTAGAGGTTAGTACGTCTGCACCACAATTCTCTTGTCAAATATTCTGTATAACAACAGCAATATGCTTTTTCCAAGTAAATCCCGTTTTGCGCAAAATCCTACTCGAGCAGACTCCAGAAAGGTTGGTCGCCTTGCAGTCGTGATATATCTCTGCTCCCTCGTTGAAAGATGTTTTGCAGCTTGCTGCTGCCGCTGCTGCTGGGTGTGTCTATGTCTCTGCTTTGCCAACGGTTGTGATGAGTGAGCGCTAAAGCAAACACACACACACATATAACCCCCCAGCCCCAATCCGGTATAGCTGAAGGATGACAGACACCTTAAGGTGGTGATGTTTCTTGCTTTCCTGTCCAGTTCAATCTCAAACACAACTGGTGAGAATGAGATGGCCTGAGGGGTGAGCAGAGGAGGAAGAGGTGCTCGCGTTTGTACTGTATGTCGAGACCGACATATTGGTGTGTTGTCCACGAACCAAACCCCCGCTGGGAGTGCATATAGCTGCGCTTTTTGTTTACAGGCTTGTTCAAGCAAAATATCATCAGGTGTGTGTGTGTGTGTGTGTGTGTGTGTGTGTGTGTGTAGTGCATACCGGCTCCCTTGGGTGATGATGTTCAGCATACTCTGACCTGCATCTTCCCTAGTAGTAAATAAAATGGACCTTTAGCCATTTTTTTCCAAAGTGGTACATTTTCCTTCAGTTTGCCTGCCACACAGGGTAAAATTAACACTGATCATGAGTAGGTGGGATGGCGATAATTACGTAAATTAACAACAGCGTAGGTATTTCCATTAGCGCCGGACAGTGTGAAAAACTGTTATGTAGTGAATAAATTAATTTGGTACTCTTTACAACTGATATATCTATCTGTTAAGGTACAGAACCACTTCTAACTCAAGTGTCTTACAGATAATGCCAAATATGACTAAGCTATAAAACTGACCCAAATCCATTTAAGTTCTGCAATACCCAATTTGGTACGCTCTTGAAAGCATAGAAAAGAGACACATTGCTTTAAGCTTCCAACACGAAGTCAACCCTTTGAGGTACCATATTAGTCTCGGTAGAAATGTGATGTGGTATGGGGTACCATTCAAAGCAAAAAGAAAAGAAGAAAAAAAAAAGCTCATATATAAAACTGAATCAAATCTTTTTAGATACCGTAATAATGCATTTAGCAGAGAAAGTGTGCAAAAAAGTGGTACAGCAAAGATTGATTATTTGGTTTGCCACTTGTTACACAATAGATTACTATTATTCTGTTTGATGCTCAAATGAAAGCGTGTCCATTGTCACTGTTGAAGCCCAAGTTACATAAATTACTATCTTGGAGATCTTGATAATTGATTTAATATGCCAAGTGGCAGAGCTAGATTTTCTTGTTTCTCTTTACAAAGCTCAAAAATTCTTCAGAAATTGCAGATAAACCATTATATGTTGTCTACAGAGAATTGTGGAAAATTTGGACTTGACTTGGTACCTCCATGTATTTTTCAGGAGGACCCAGTGCCCCCCGTGGCCCCCTGCTAGCACCGCCGGTGCTTGCAAGAAGAAACAACAAGCACACAAAGCACCCTCGATCGAATACCTTAAGTCAGGGGTGTCAAACTAATTTTTTTCGCGGGCCGCATTGTAGTCATAGCTTCTTTCAGAGGGTCATTATGATTGTCAACCCAAATGTATGAGCACCTCATATTATATACAGTAAAAGCTACAAAACAAACTGACAAATAACTCGTTTTCAAATCAGATGAGTAAAAACTGGTCAAATATTTTTTAAAAAAAGATATGATTAAAAGTGAAGACAATTTGCAATTCCAGTAATGACACACGAATTTGCACAATTTGTCTTCGCGGGCCACATAAAATGATATGGCGGGCCGTATCTGGCCCCCGGCTCTTGAGTTTGACACTTGTGCCTTAAGTAATTATTGTCTGAAAAATATTGATGACCTCCAATTGTATCTTTATCTATCTGTGCCAGCGACGTATAGTGACAGGCAGAACAATTGCTTCCATTTGATGTCAGAAGGCACAATAAACCTTTTTATGCACCTGTTGGCAATCATACAACTGAATAAGCCATGGCTTCCCGTGAGTGCATCAGCTTTGTGTGCAATTAAACAGGTTCCGATTTCCCGCTGAGTTAGCCCATTTGTGAGTCAATTGAGACAACATCATCATTATTTCACTATTCATATCTTTTGTGACATTTCCGGCATTTAAAATGGATTCCTTGGCTCGGTAAAGGTTGGGAAACACCGCGCTTAACAAAAGGATGCTACGGCTCTCGACTTATGACAATGCAAATGGCGTCCGGTATTGAAAAACGTGATTGTTGATGCCAGTGGGTCTTAGGAGTGACAAAGCAAGCTTCCAAGAGTGCCGATGCAATGAGCGGGAGCTGTTTGTGTGTTGACTGGCTCAGTGGGGCTCATGTGCTCCGCAGAAGTGTTGTGTTTTATCACCCCCGTCTCCTTTTTGGCACAAAAGTTTGCCACATATACTCCCTGCCAGGCTGCATATTGATCAGCGTGTGTATGTGTGCGTGTGCGCTCAGGAAATAGATGTAGGAATGAACAACTTGGCGCCTGCTGCTCCTTTCTGCTTTTTTTTTTTGCTTTTTTTCTTGAGCTGATGATCGGGGTGTGATGTCATTGTATGAGGGATATTGACTTGCTGGTTTGTACTAAAACCTATAAACGCATAAGAGCGCTTGGCATCATGTATGATTCTGACCTCGTCACTCAGATGCGATGTCAGCGATGGAGCTTGGCTGAGCATTTCGAAATCACAAAATATTCATGTCTAGCCTGGTAATTGGTACATCTCAAACACTGTCTTAACATACGATGTGTTCCATTTTGGAAAAAAAAAGCATCTTTGAGAGCAACTACGCCGATGGTTGCGCCTATCGAGATGTTTTTTTTTTCTTTCCTCCCCCCCTCCTCTCTTCGAGATGTCTGTCTCTTTTTTGATTTGATTCCCTTCCCCTCTCACCTTTTGAACTCTGACATCCGTGCCTATCCCAGGATGTCTGTCACAAACTGCAGTCCAACATTGTGACAATGCTTTTTTGTTTTCCCGATCCTTTTTATGAACTTCCTGTTTTCGTATCCTTTTTCTGTTCTTTCCCTCAAGGTCTGGCGCACCTGATGTTAAACCGCCAAGGTATGGGGTCTATTGGTTTGCTTTTCCCTCCTAGCAACCTCATCACAACATCCCCCCCCCACCCCGTAGATACCATTTCAATTAACTGTGCTGCACTAATATCTCCTCTCCTCTTTTTTTTTCCTCCATATGTCCCTATACTTGCTCATATTTGCTCCCTTTTCATGTTATGCTCACGACTCACTCACTTCTTGTCCATCAAAACCTTTATCCTGACTACTGACCGCACTACTGGAACATCAACTTTGACCGCCGCAGTCTTAAGCCAAGGTAATGCACCGACGCTCATGGCGTCCCCTTCGATTTGCTGAAGGTATTTTCAAAGACAAAAAAGTGTCTCGGGTCAGAAGAACTCACTGACTCTCTTCCTGGGAAGTTAATGAGAAGAATACATGAATATATTAAGACAATCATTTACTGTTTTCACATAATTTGCTATTCAAATACAGTAATGAGCTTAAATGGTGTGTCTTTGGATCATAGCTGGGTTATTCTATTTCACATGAGGTAATTGTACAAATATGTTGAATAGGAAGGTGCAAACAGATATTCAAATACATTTCTAATCATTTTGGCCTGCACTTTAAATCGGAATAAGAAATAAGACAACTTACTTCATGTGCATTCAGACTCAATAGAACCTCTGACCTATTTATATATGCTTTTGTGGGGTTTTCTTCCCCGACAGTGTATGTAGGGATTCTCATGAGTCGTTACCCGCGTCTCCATGGCAATCGCTTTTTCGCGAAACACAGAGACCTGACTTTGATGACCTACTCGAGCAATAACATACACAGACCCTTGATTTTTCTCGTTTGCAAAATGTCACTGCAGATAAAACTGGCAAACTTGAAAAATTCTACAGCTTCTCTTTCTTCTGGTTCGTCAATTGCAGCGCACTTTATTAGTAGTCTTTCTTTTAACATACGCGACTTTTAAAATCATATACAGTGTCTAAACTATGAAATATGCAACCGATAATACAGTGTGGGTTCTAAGAAAAAAAAAAAGATTGATATGATTGGACGCGTGTAACGTTTTATGTCTTCTGTGAATTATTTCTGTATCTATGAATCACCAATGAATAGTCTGGAATTATCCAGCCGGATGATCTCTTGTGCATTTTCTAGGGTAAAAATATGATTGCATAAACATCTTGTCCAAGGCAGTTACAGTAGATGAGAGAGAGTTTTTTTTTTCCAACCCTTTACAAAATATTCTCTTTAGTCCATTGATGACTTGTTATTCTGCAGTAATTCCCTCTTTGTCACACTTCCTACATCATGGATAGCATTATAGGATCAGAAGGTGATGTTTACTTTAAGATCATGCTACGCTTAATACCACCGATACAACATGATCACCTGCTAATAGCATTTCAGTATCAAATATTTCCCGAGTCATACAATGAGTCCAGGGTTCTAAAGGTCAACCATACTGCGATTTGTCCTGAAATGAAGCCTGAAAGTAATTGCTCCATTTCATGCATCAATAAGAAGACATTGTGGAGATAATCACCCCCTAGGCAATACTAGCACGCTTTTCAATTTGTAGCAAAGCACTGTACATCTAACTGCTCTGAGACGGAAAAGTTTGACCACGGTGTTAAGTCTGATATCAAAAAATGTTTTCTTTTTTAACATTGGCAGTTGTCAAGCTGCTAGCCTGAGGCTTATGCGCATGTTTTTTAGTTTGAGCTGCTTTGTTTTTTATTTGGCACTAAATTAGCGCAAATCAAATAAACAATGTAGTCGCTCCCCCGTGGGTTTATTCGCCCAGTCTAGAAATGAATTCAGACGGTGCTTATTTTTTATGCTTAGATGCTTTTGAATTCACAAACATTTGAATACTATGCACACACAGCCTACTTGCTTATGCATTACCCAATGGACTCAGTGGTCACGAGTTGCCCATATGTCGATGCCACCTGACTTAGGTTGACAAACTGACAGCCCCCCCAATAATTAATTAATGAATTGAATTAGTAAATTGTGACATCTTGTCATAATAGCCAATCCTCATAGTATCATTTTGTGTGGCTGCGTGGTGGCAGGTGGGCCCTTAAGACGATTTTGCTCGTGATGATGCCCGCCTGATGGTATCGCCTTCTTTCTCGTCTGTGTTTAATGTACTTCATGCCGTGACGATTGTTATTACTGTACTAATTTAAACTAGCTACTAATGTACAGTTTATGAGCATAGGGACAACATTTGTCATTTTAAAGACTCAAAAGGAGCTCAGTGCACTTCACCTGTTTAGTCAGAAGGGGCACATTGCTTTTCTACCAACCACAAGTACAATCGACCTTGGGAACTTGAATACTAAAAAAATAAATAAATTCATATCATTGAAGTGATTTTATCTTATTATATATATTATTACATTATATCTTGACACCTGGCACATGAAGGAGTCAGGCTGAGTTATCGTCGATGTTTTTGATTGTTTTGATTTATGATTTGAATACATATTGGTTTATTTGCTACATTGTATTTATTCATTTATTTTGTATACCCGTTGGTAGATTTGGATGACTGAAATCTCATTGACAGAAAAATGTTTCCCCACCCTTGAGTTAGAGAGAACCCATTCGCACCTCTGTAGTGTCAGGAGATTGCCTGATGTTGTTTGTCAGACAGAGAGAAAGGGATATGAGAAGAGCCGCATAGAGCTTGCCATTCATGTTAGTATATTGTGCTGAGCTTCATTTTCGTCGGCAGTCCTCCACAATGCTCTAATAGCTGCCGCCAAGGTAAACGGTGATGGATTTGCCCACGGTGGCAGCAGTTACAAGGTGCTGAATTGCCCCATCAGCATCAGCCGTTTGACTGCAGCCTTGAGCAGCCTTTGCTTCTGAGTTAGTGCCAAAATCTGAGTGGTGTCAGGGCAAACACAGCAGTTACTAGCCTCCTCGGTGCCTCGTCAATACTTTAGCTGCAAACAATGAAGCAAATCCCAAACAAGAAGGATCTTACCCACAAATATCTTTATCTATTGAGCTATTGATCTTGCTTGCTAGATAACTGTCTGATATGGCTAATAAAGTAGCTGAACACAACGCAGGCAGTCAATTTTCTTTTTTTTGGGGGGGGGAGCAGTCAATTTGACTTGGTCTTCAATTTGGAAAAATCCTTCCCCGGCTAACTAAATCAAAAGAAACGCTCTGCCCCGAGACTAGTCGCATCAATGCACAACATCGTAAACAAGTTGACAGGACACAAAGGAAATTTTTCCAATAACATCTTAATAATCATTATAAGATGTTTACTAAGACATCATAATTATATGTTTGACTCTGTATGAAATAAAAATTACATTTTGGATCTGATGGCCCATTGCTATTTGTATGTGTATTGCGGGCCTAGTACTTATTATGAAGTCTGCCAAGACTCATTTTCTCTGAATCTTAATTTGTCAGCACACCAAATTATACACGCATAATTATATGCCATCTGTGTATCTATTTTTCCTATATAAGTTTTGATTCATTTTGACACTAAAAGTTGGTTGTTATCTTATGTTCTTATATGGAGTTTTACAAAATGTCAGAAGTGAAAAATGTCTCTGCTCCTTCGACTTTATTTCAAAGTGGAAGTTTGGTTAGACTTACACGCCCGTATTGACATTTCAAAAATGTCACCGATGAATAAAGGCAGAGGCGTAATTATCTCTTCTTATTATTGTCAACAAATTGTATGGGGGGGGGGAATATATATATTTTTTTGCCTGCCTTGTCTTGTCCATAGCGCTCACTACTACAACACATTTCTCACAGTGGCACATAAATCTTTCAACGTAACCTTGGGGGTTCTTTTTTTAGTTATAGCATTGCAATGGTGTTCTGAGAATGCTAGAATGATATTAAATTCTGGCTGCAAACACCATACTTGTTTGCAGGTTTGATTTATCATTGTGCTCTTTATACACTGTGACGTTCTGACTCTGCGGAAGCTGAGCAGATTTAGCGTGGGCTCCATGACTGCAAGATTTCTTGACATGTTTTTATTCTTCCGTTCTTAGGCCAGGGGGAGTCCATGGCCACCTTTAAAGGCAACGAGTACTTCAGCTACAACCTATCTCAGACGCCCATTCAGAGCAGCTTGGATGAGATCACATTGTCCTTCCGTACGTTGCAAAGGAACGGCCTACTGCTTCACACGGGGAAGTCTGGAGATTATGTCAACCTGTCCCTGAGGGATGGAGCTCTGTGGTTGGTCATCAACTTGGGCTCCGGTGCCTTCGAGGCCCTGGTGGAACCAACCAGCGGAAAGTTCAATGACGACATCTGGCATGATGTTCGAGTCACACGCAACCTGCGCCAGGTGGGTACGACTTCACCTTTGTGTCAATTGAAATCTGCTTTTTACCTGAGATAGGATCTCGCTCTCATGAAATTGTATAAAAAAAATGCCTGATTAAAAGGGACTGGGCAACATGTGAGCCATAAATTGCCCACTCTTGGTATTGACACATGGGCCTGGGACAAAGAAACATCTCTCGTGTATGGCGCCTTGTTGCTAGGCAACATTTCATGTAGTGAAATCATTTGAACCCTTAAGGCCAACGGGAAAAATACGATATGCTAGTCACACCGACATTCAGGTCAATCATGCACACTTAATTTGGGTCTGTAACACTTGAGTCGCATTCTTAAGAGATCCAGGTAATTTCCCTACCTTCAGGAAATCTTTTAAGGTAATACAGTTCTCCATCAGTGAAGACTGGAGCAAACAAGTGCTGGCTCTAATGAATGTTAAATATGTGTGCTCTGCAGGAGTCCCGCTCCCCGTGTTCCCATGCTTGGGTCGAGATTACCGGCTCCTACTAGGTCGTTGCCCTCTCCCGTGAAACAGATTGCTTTGGTTGAAATAATCACCATCTTGTTTTTTATGCACCGGAAGATTTTTTTTACATCCCTATTTGTAAACACGACAATATCCATCATATTCACTTGCAGTTTCTCATAACCTATGTTACCTTTAGAAAAATATTCATCGCACATGCTAACACCCACTCTCGAAATGAATTTTTGTCTCTGTGGTGGATGATGCAACATTGCAGCAGTTTCAGAGAGGTCATGCAAGCAACAGCAGGACTTGTATAATGAATGCCGGCAATGCATGCCAAGTACAAGTCAGCCCTAAGGTTTCATATTCATTTGTGCTGTCCAGAGGACAAGGCACAATGTTGAATCCTCTAATTGCCAGGATGTTTTTTTTTTTTTTGTTTACAGTAGATAGGACCCAATTTTTTACTTTTGAACTGGTCAGTCTATTCTATATCCTACACCATCCGCCCCCCCCCCCCCCCCCGCCTCGGTAGGCAATCACATTTAACACAGAACCTAAAAAACTATTCATTTGTGTCCCCTCCCACAACGGCGCAAACTCCCCTTTCTCCTTGCGCCTGTCAATGCAAATTCCAAATCCAAGGAAACTCTACCCATGCATACGATTTGACTGCGCTTTGCGCTAGACTTACGCTGGGCATGGAAATAGGGCCCATCAAGTCGAAATTGTTTGACTAGTATGTGTGCGCTACATGCTGTGCTCAAGCATGTTTGGAGAGGTAGGCTATGTTTTAGTCATGCATGTTTTCTCCAATCATGCATGTATAATCAATGCAATCATTCCTCCCACCAGTTGTTGATTATGATAAAAGCCGGAGGGTGGGTCAAAATAATTGAATTTTAAAAAGTAAGTTGTGATCAGTGTGTTGTATCTCTACCATGATTAATTTACATGAAAGCGATCCATACTTAAAAATACTGCATTGTACTGGTACCGAGATTCAAAGTAGCAATACGATCAATCAACATGGCAACCAGCGACGGGAAAAATCAAATATCTCCATGTGCCCTTCCACTTCAATGCCTCAAATTGAAAATATTATTTTCTACGGCCCCTGTCAGTCAGTCACGGATCCTGTGAATAGTCATTATTTTTCTTTTTCTTGACTGTGGTGACAACTATATACTATATGCTTGAATAATATTCAAACTCATTTGAGGTGAATGTGTCAGTGATAGATGTATGACTTCGTAATGTTAAAACCAGACTCATTTTTCAGGTCCCAAGTCCAGCATCAATGGCTTTTGACCTCACAAATAAGGTTTGGGATGAATGAACACATAATTCCTTTTTATTGTTGTTGTCAGCTATCTCAGTACTATTGTTAAGGTCGTGTATGTTCTGACAAGACATTAAAGAACGACATTTGCGTCCCGGTCAGTGTTACGACGTCTTAGCTGTTCTTAGCGACTTTATTTGTGGCGTCAACACGCTGCGGCGGCAAGTTTCCTTGAATGACTTGTGCTTTTTTTTGGTGCCAATGCTGTGGGCGCACATAGTGGGGGAGTGTGCTCAACACGTTCAGCCACATAAATTGCGTCAATTCATGCAGAACTCCTTTGGGCTGAGCTGCCGAGCAATATTTTTTACCTCAGATGTGCTTTTAAAACATCTGCAACGAAAAAAGTCTGACTGCAGTCTCCCTGTGATCATTTCTTCCACATTGAAACTTTATGGAATTGCGCATCGCTGATAACACTTTATTCAATCCAAGGGAGACATTCAGGGGAGGAAGAAATACGCTCGGCAAAATAAAGTGAGCAGCGTTCACCTGCAGCATAATTTTACTAATCTCGCTCTTGTGACGTGCGGTGCATTTCAATGCTGGCGGGCCAAAGAAGGATTCCCGGTGTATCTAATTCAACATCAGCAGTATATTATGAGTCCGGCCACATGAATCACAGCGTAAACTTGCTTTCTCCTCCATGCCGCTCGAGAGGAGATTCAATGCTCGCGATGTCACTTCTGCTTTCAGCCATCCATTTGATCCCTGTGTAAATTGCCTTCGTCTCAGATAAGTTACCTCCCTGACATGTGGATATGGAGAACTTTAACTCTCCAGAGAATGCTGGTGGAAACATTTTATTAGATTCGCTGTTGCATTTCAGGCAAGAATTCCTCCAATTACCACCCCCTGCCCTTTCTTGTCTCTTCTGTTAGCGAGGCGGACAAAATGATTTTCTTTTCTCACCCTTATTAATGATGCTGCTGCATATTGACATTGTGTGATTGTACACAATATCATTTATTGTTTTGCGTTTGCTTTTTATCCGCTCAGTAACTTCAACCAAAAAAAATAACAGTACATACGTGACCCGGCATAGCAAAATGAGACAGAAGTCACACTGTTTAGATTCTGAGAGTGTGCAGATGAGTGTGAATGGGTTCTCTGAGCGTGCACTCCAATCCAGCTAGTCACCTGAGATCACCTCCAGCCCCCCCGCAAAGAAAATAATAGGATTGGTGATTATTGTTACGTATTTCTACTATGGCTTGCTTGGATTTTTTCTACTTTCAAAATGGATACAGTCATGAAAACAAATGCTTTTTGTTTTGTGTAGCCTTTTATTTCATATTAAAAAGTTATTTAAAGTCAGTTGTCTAAGGTGCGTAAAGACGCTTTAGATGTTGCCAAGTATAAATGAGAGAGCCACATTTATCAATTTCGAGACATAAAAGCCTTTTATTTGACGTGCGCCATCCATCAAGCCAAAGCCAAGCCGACTCATTTTCAAAGAGTCAAAGCTAAAGAGGTTTTACCACGAGATGGACAGAAAAAAATCAATATGTGTCACGACAAGAGAATGGGCGACAGCTTGTCCCATCACTACCTTGACTTTTATCCTCTAGCTTTCAACGCAAAAGGATATCTTTGGAAAGAAATCCTGTGTAAAATTGTGACGTAGACGATCTCCAACTGTTGAATGTTGTTATTCTGTGAAATCAACTTTGGGAAATTATTTTCCTTCAAAAAGGAGAATAAAATAAAAAAGCTTCTCATTAAGTCAAAGAATCTAAATTGCGGTGCCCTGTTTTTAAAGAGGCGCTTTATCACTGCGGCGTCACCTAATCAAAATGATAATTATCCATGAAGAATTGTAAATCAGTCGCTCTAGATCATTAAACCTGAACACTGCCAGACACTTTTAATTCATATAGCCGCAGAAGCTGCTTCCCATAAAGGCTGCGATACTTTATCAATTCATGGTCTGCGTTTTAAAAAAAAATCATTATGCTTCTAGCGTCTTTTTAAATTTGACCTTTCATAAGCTGCATGGGTACTTCCTATCAACTTTTGCAGTTATAATTGTTTTAATTCGTGTCATGTGTTGGGGTCATGTGTTCCATCTGTTAAGAAGTTCATGTTACCAGTGGGCTTATTGTCATGGCAACAAGCATTTCACTTGACTGCACTGTTTTACAATTCATCTACTCTGTCTCTTATGATGTGACTGATACCATTTTTTTTTTCTTTTGTCTCTGCCAGTGGGCAAACACAGTAATTAAGCTGACCATTTTTGTATTTTTAAACCCAAATTAATTGAGTTTTCCAACTTGAGCAGCATCCGCATTGCTTTCGGTGCCAAAATGTGATTTGAAGAAACCTTTGCGGTGTGCTGACTTTACTGCCATCACAAACGGGAATGGGCAGAGATTAGTGACGCTATCAATGCTGTGTTTCTGTAATGGCTTTCCAGATCTGAGAGTAAGCCATTATCAGGCAAAGAACCATGTGAATGTGAATTCTTGCAGCCAGTGAGGAAAAACATCAAAATGCATGACACAATTAGGAAGATAAGAAAACTACGCTGGGTTTGATTAAATGTTTTAAGTATTAGAAAATCAGACTACGCCAATTAAAATCTTTCTATATCAATACAAAGTGAAATAGGACAATTGAAGCATAAAATCATTTGATTCTGCTTGCAGGTGACAATCTTGGTGGACGGGATATTGACCACCACGGGCTACACCCAAGAGGACTACACCATGCTGGGCTCTGACGACCTCTTTTACATCGGGGGCAGCATAGACACAGCTGACCTGCCAGGCTCGCCGGTCAGCAACAACTTCATGGGCTGCCTTAAAGACGTGAGTCTCGCTCCACCATTAAAATCTTATCCTGAAAGTCACACTTGTGACTTTATAGCATCCTAAGGGAAGTGGGACAGAAATTGGCACCATATGCAATATACATAAGTAATATATTCATCTTTTTCTTTTCACTCCTGGATCTCCTCTCTAGGCTCGTACTCATTTTTAATCTTTCCATAAAGCCGCGGTCTGCACCTGTCACTTTGATTATCTCCACAGAGCACATTAACATGGTGTACTTGTGCATTAGAATTATGTCAGGTGTAAAGCGCCACACGATCTGTTCATGCCCAATTTCCGCTGTGTCGTGTAACTTTTTAATAGGAATCGCAGTCGCGTAAAAATCCAGTGAGAACCGTCAAGTGATATTACAACCAGTTTATAATTCAAATCAATGAGTTTACATTCAATTCACATGACCCTTTTTTTTTTTGCAGACGTAGCAATAAAGTTTGTGTTTGTCCCCATCCTGGCTTCCCCAGCAAAGCACTCTGCATCAAACAAGCAGCTAATCCGAATTATAGGCTGCACAGAATTCACCAAGCAAATAAGGTGGAGAGACTAAAGCAACAAACAGCATATGTGACTGAAAGCTTGGCAGATACAGAGAATTTCACATTGTTTTGCAAAAATCAGACTGGGGGCTTATTTGCGGAACTGTGCCAAAGCTAGCGTAAAGCTTCGTAGCTGTGTGAGATTTGACTCTTACTGTGTAAATTTTTCTATTCCAAAAAAATAGAACAAAAAGCAGCATCGCTTGGTGCCACTTTATTCCCCTGGCCAAACATTGGAAACTCACTTCATTTGCAAGCCATTATGCCAGCTAACAATCCCAACACCTTGCAAAAATAGCTCACAAACTTTCATCAACTGGAACGACTGTGGACGAGTCGATTTCAGAACTCACGTTGTCGCAAAAAAAAAAATGTTTAGTGATTCAATTCCAACTGAGTCTGCATTCTGCTGTGTCACACTGCCAACTAAGCTTGCCCGAATAACATTTATTCCTGCAAACGAATCTTTCTTTGCATTTAAGTCAATTTAATGAGATCACCAAGAAAAGTTAACCCATTCAAAACAAAGTGTTATTTTAACATGGGCTGTTGTTGATACTGTGCAGGTGTGCCTAATGAAATGTCCCATAAATGGTCTTTCTTTAAATTTCTCTCTAATGGCAATAAATGCATTTTCTCATTCAAGAGCGTAACTCCGATTTGCTCCAATTCAAATGTTGGCGTCGGTTTCAAATGAGGGTATCATTTTCAAGTGCAGGCGCTGGATGATTTGCTCTCCGTATTTACTCTGCGGCGTGAAGGCGCTAAAATGAAGATGAGATGTTATTTATGGGCAGGTTATTGTCCCGGCATTACTGCAACCTCCGCTCTGTGGGCGGCACGGCTGGTGGTGGTGGTGGCATTTGGGGCTTGCGCTGCTAAAACGTATTGATGTGCACCATGGCCGTGAAGACGGGATGACAAACGAGAATGGGGGGGGGGGCCTAATGAGGGCGAGTGGTGCAGAGGCAAAGCTGATCAAATAGGATCAGCCTGCCAAGAAATGCTGAAGCGAGGTTCAGAGACGGGTCAGTCCAGTCTGGAGCTTTTGCAACCACACCGACAGGGCCTGCGTGATGAAATGTGAGAATTGACACGTTTACATTCTTCTTAATCCCAGTGGGAACTAAAACCAAGCACAGATGCTGTTTCAAGCCACGGACGATATATTTTTTTAAATATCTCGGGTCATTGTCCCATGATGGATCTGTTTCGAGATGATAATAGAGGCCATCGGGTTCATCTACTAAAAGGGAAAATAAAAGCCGCTTTGAGACAAACGCTTCAAGCGCAGCTTCCGAGACACATTTATCTACGGGGGTCACCATCTGAGAGCTCAACATTACACCAGGAGATCCAACATTGCGTCATTGTGCTCCATTCATCTCAGAAGCCATTTTCTTGCCTTGCAGACCACGGAATCCGACTTTTTTTTCCTACTCACGATAAATAATTGACATCATTGAATTAATTGTATCCTTGAATACATGTTTTGTTGGCATGGAGTGACACATTTGATTGGGTCGCTTGTTAATGGCATCGTTTCCACTTTACACCCACTGGTTGCTCGAGCGCATCATTTTCTCTGCCTCACACTATCGCGTTTAAACTCACCGATACCCTGCATTCATCGCTAGTTTATTTCGATAATGATACAGCAAGCACAATTTGCTATTCGGGAGATTGTACGTTACAACCTTTCACACCGAGTGGATATTTCTTTTTTTTTATCTCTGCTCATAAATCACTAATGTGTTCCTATTCAATTTAAACGAAACTTCTACATTCAGTCATTTTCACCTAGTCAGCTTCACCAACCCATTTCAGTGCTTAATTAGTCACAGTGAGGCAGTGCGACGTGTGATATTGGCTCATATCCCCTTTTGAGACGGCCTGTAAGTCCTGTGTGCAGCGTGGTGTGTCACCTCCGGCACTGACTGGTGGCATGGTGATGTGGCAGATAACACATCGGGCTGCGGGTGAAATGAGATGAGCTTTATTTTTTTGTGTCCCGCTGTGCATATTGATGAGGCCAAACCACAGTACAATAACATCAACAAGGGGGAGTCATACGAATGCTGCTGAAATAATCACGAGAAAGGCGATATTAAATTGGATTTTAAACACTCACACTATTTTTTTTTTGAAGATATGTCGGTTTGCTGTCAGCACTTGTTATAAAGAAAAGGAAGAATAATGACAGCCGAGTACATTAGCCACCTTGTACCATGCTTTTAAATGCTTCAGTGAATGAATTGTGATGACCTTGAAAATCCATACGGGTATTTTATGTCTGCCTTGTAAAAGAAAAAGAAAAAAAAAACATGTTTACAAATAGATTAGAGGTCAGGTAAGGCAACACTCACTGTTGTAGAATGTTTCTAGAATAAAACGGTGCTTTGGCTCAATAAAGGTTGGCAACTATTGCCTTTTCGGAATTTGAATTATCTTATGGTTATTTTTAATCAAGGTAAAAAATGTTCATGTGATCCTCACAATTATATAAGCTTGTGTTGTGTTGATTGCTTTACTTATTGATGAGAAATATCCTGACATTTGGAATTGCCTTGCACAGCTGTCACCTCACCGCGGCGGCATCTCTTTCATTTATCAGGTGGTCTACAAGAATAATGAATTCCGACTGGAGCTGTCACGGCTGGCTGAGCAGCGGGACCCAAAAATAAGCATCCATGGCGACTTGACGTTCAGCTGCGAGAGCGTGGAAGCCCTGGAGCCGGTCACCTTTGACACACCGTCTGCCTACCTGACATTGCCCAGGTGGAACACAAAAAAGACAGGCACCATATCGCTGGACTTTCGCACCACCGAGCCCAGCGGTCTGCTGCTGTTCAGCCACGGAAGGCTGCTGGGGACGGCGCCTGAGAGCAAGCCCCGGGCCGACTTCTTTGCCATCGAGCTACTGGATGGTTTCCTCTACCTGGTTATGGATATGGGCTCTGGCAGCATCAAAATGAAAGCCAGCAGCATGCGGCTTGATGACGGCCAGTGGTGCCATGTGGACTTTCAGAGAAAAGGCCGCAATGGTAAGGGAGAAAAAAAAAAAAGAATAATAATAGTAATGTGTATGTGAGGAGGCAGGGGAGACTCTCTGTCTGCTTCTGTTACTGTGTTTCACTGCTCTTAGCGGCCGCATAGAAAGATTTCCAAGCTGTGAAGTCACCATATGCCAGCTCGGATACAGTCACCGCGTCGTGCCCTTGCCATTTTTTTTTTTTCTCCCAGTGCAGCCAAACATGCATGCATATGCAATGGGCTTTTTTAATTTCAATTATTTCACCAATTTAACAGTTGCACTTATTGAATGGGATTGTGATGTTCCATTATTACATCACCAAAATGAACTCTCACATAAAGTAGAACAGTAGGATAATCCAAAATGGCCAAAATGGGTGGGTAAAGCGGCTCAGTCAATATTCTTGAATGACTCATGACGAGAATATTCTCTTCTTGGCAGGAGTGATAATGCAACCTGTAAAAATTGAGTCGCAACATGACAGCGAAAATTCAAGACAATAATGCTCAACTTTGTCGCTGAGAGGTATCGATTCATTCAATCCCGAGTGAGCATTATCTTTGTGGAGGCAGAGCAAAACACTCAATAAGGGTTGGCTAACATTAAATAGTAATACAGGTTATATTACTGTGAATGCCTGTCTTAGTTTTTTGTTTTTTTTTCATATGGTTGCTTTATTGCTTGCCATTTCCAATTGAGTCGTATGATTACAAATCTTTCTCATCCAAAGCAAAATTCAATGTGCATCCTCTTGAGATCTGGCTGAACTGTTTCTTTATTTACACTTGAGAAAAAAAAGCACAAAGACAAGTGCCCACTTCCTTATTCCCACGTTTCTTCCTTTCTTGGCGCAGCCCACACACACACACACACACCTGTCGTAAAATCTTGCATAAGCCGAAGTTGACTCACTGGCTGTGGTTCCGTCCCTGCAGGCTTTATTTCGGTGAACAGCAAGAGCATCCCGTTTTCAGCCAATGAGGGCAGCGAGATCCTCGACCTGGACGGGGACATGTACCTGGGGGGTCTTCCCGACGACCGCCAAGGTCTCATGCTTCCTCCAGAGGTGTGGACCGCCTCCCTGGGCCTGGGCTACGTGGGCTGCGTGCGGGACCTTTTCATTGACGGCCAGAGTCGCAACCTGTGGAGGCTGAGCGAGGTTCAGGGCTCCGCAGGGGTCAGCAGCCTGTGCACCAGGGAGACTCATGCCAGGTGCGGCCGAGACACGTGCGCCAACGGTGGTCATTGCAAGGAGGGCTGGAACCGACACATTTGCGACTGTAATGGCACCGGCTACCTGGGGCCCAACTGTGAGAAAGGTAGGAGCCTCAGGCAGCGAATGGATGGATGAATAAGTGAGCTCAAAATACCGCTGCAAAGCTTTTAGCACACTTTGAACTGTATTTTATTCAGCACCCTGCCAGAAAGTGACATGAAATAAAGATGTACAGAAAAAAGATCATCGCTTAAACCCATGCAGTCCCTCCAAATAGTAATACATTTCTACCAGCGGTAAAATCCGATAATCTATACGGGGCTTCCCGTAATGAGCACCATCACTCACTTGATTGATTTCTGATCATGTGGAAGGTGAGCATGGTGGGCAAGTGGTTAGAACGTTCGCCTCACACTTCTGAGCCTTCAGTCCTCCTTGCCAGTAGTTGGCGCCACACTTTGGCAGTTAAACACATCACGAATCATCTAGCATGTCAGAAAAAAAAAAAGTGTTCACAATTATCTGTCATTATGTTTATTGGAATTGTTTGTATTATTAGTATTCCCACTCAGGGATGATTCCACTTTTATTGACAGCTTATCTCATTTGCATGCTGCATAACAGCAAAATGCCGCTTCACCGTGTTTGTTTTGAATTTAAAGTTGGGACACTGTACATCAGCTTTTTTATTCGTAATCGTTTCCTGGTATGACCCGAATCTGAACTACCCTGCAATCAGTCAAAAATGTTATAAATGGAATGCCTCTCCAACACAATCCACAGTGCACCTCCCTAATCCATATGCTCCATTATACTATATTGGTAAATCTACATGCACAGGCGGCACAGACAAAGACAGATTATGCTTATCAAAGCCATTTTCTATACAAGCAAATTGCAACGAAGTGCCAGTTTGGTAACAAATGATCAGCATTATGATGTTGCTGGGCCTGTGAGTTTTATTTTAGGGAAGCAGCGTTGCTTTACTGGCAAGTATTCATGCAGGTCAAATCACAGTGAAGTAAAATGTGGGATGTATGGAAAATCTCTCGCACTCACCTCGTCACCTTGCTTCACAATGTCTGCATCTGTCATAAATGTGAACGCTCCCACTGACTGACTGAATGCTCCAGGCTTTTTCTGCCATCTGCTGCAAAAGATGAAAACTGCAATGCCAATTTAAATCATGGCCTAACACGGTTAAGCTTTTAAAATGCCGGGTTCATACGAGTGCTGGAAATAGGGAGATTATAAATTCATGTTGTATGGAAAGTGCAAACAAAATGCTTTCCCTGTAGAAAAAGAACGATCTCTCCCAGCCAATCAGTGAAGTACTCTCGAATGAAATATCATGTATAGGAAATCTTTTGTTTTGGGGCAGCCTAGTGGTTGACGTCTTGTGTTCTCCGCCACCCAGACGCCACGGTGGTGAGCTACGACGGCAGCATGTACCTGAAGGTGATGCTTCAGAGGACGCTGCACACGGAGGCCGAGGACGTGTCCCTGCGTTTTATGTCCCAGAGGGCCTTTGGCCTACTGGTGGCCACCACGTCTCAGCAGTCAGCGGACACCCTGCGCGTGGAGCTGGACGCGGGCCGAGTCAAGCTGACGGTCAACTTGGGTAATGCCGCATCAGCAGATACGCCGGCAGATAATATCTCGCCTGACCTTTTTGCAGGAAGAGTCACTGAGCCAGTGATCTCTTGATATTAGTCTGCCGTCACTCTCTCCCATACCATCCTGGTACTATACAACTACAGTTGCTTTCAAAGAGATAGACGTCCCTTGCTTTATATTTATTTCAGATAAATGGGTCATATTTCTTAGGGTCGAGTTGCGAGAGATCGTTATGCTATTTTTATAACTTGCGTATGTTTACCGAGAACGCTCGCAGCTAAATGCTATTTAATCTTAGTTGTTTGCATTTAGTACTTTAAGTATGCCTGGCAAGATGTTAGATGCTAGTTGGCAGGGGAAAACCTGTAGCTTGCAGCTTCAATTTGATGTGCACCTTGTGTGACTCCAGTCCTGGAACTTTTCTGACATGTATAATGTATGAGCCGTTCCCACAGTGTCAATATAAATAATATAACATATCAACTCTGGGAACATGTTGGGAATAAAACACTTATGATGTCGTGAGTAAGGATGGGATTCTAGTTAATTGTTTAACACAAGGGATTGATGGCTTTTTTGAAGCAACTATAGTCTTTCTGTCTGTCTGTCTGTCTGTCTCTCTTTCTTTCAAGTTCACGCAGTGGTCAGGTCCCGCCTGACCAGCTGTCTCTCGGCTCTTTTCAGCCCTTCAATGGCTTGTCTGCAGTTCAAGGAGAAGGCAGTCAGAGACCACATTCATCACAACGTTCGCACATAACACTTGAAACCTCACAAGGCCATTTCACAACGCAGCCCGTCTAGTTTAGCGCTCGGGGTGGCACAGATGAACACACACAAACACACAAAATGATACACTGTGGTCTCCGGCTTTCTGCATCCACTGCTCTGTGATGGTTGACAGTTCGAGAGCACTCCTCAGCCACGTGATGTAACATAAGTCATGCATTGGCCTAATTATTCACACCATGCAGAAATTAGCAACTGGCTCTATTTTCAGCCCGACGCTGGAAGTATATATCGTATTTAGAAAGGGATTAAGTGCTTCTAGGCTTGGGCGAATGAAATCTGACTTGTGTGTGTTGTTGTTTTTTTGAAAACAAGTTCATCGTGGCTGTAGGTTGTGCAAATCGCCTCTTTCCTCTTCCTTTAATGTGCAATATGCATCTCCACTATGCAGGCCTGCACAATAAGCAGGAGACATCTCAGTAATAAGTGGTGCATCAAGGAGGAGCTCAGTCTGCTTTATTAAAAAAAAAAAAAAGTTGTGTATTCTCCCTCCTTCCTATTCCGGGCCATAAATATTAGTTACATCTGCACAATTTAATAAGATCTAAAAACAAGAGCTTTCTTGATTGATTGAGTGATACAGCTCTTGTTTTGGCTCTCATTGTACTGTGCAAGTGTACCTAATTGATTGTCCCATAAGTCATTCTGAAGGACAGGTCATCTCTATAGCTACCTTCCCTGTTAACTGGAGGTGGCAACCGATTTTTATCTGGTTCCAATTTAAGTTCTTATTACCTGCCCCTTAAGGCACACACTCAATCCGCTGCATCACAACTCAAGCAAGCATCGTCATGGTAACTGCAATTCACTCGCCAGCGCCGAATCTAGCCGACCAATCAAGCTGGACGCGACTTCTGTTTTTTTTATTCCACACCGACTAAAGAGCTCATTGATTGACTCTATTCTAGGGCCGGCACACGCTGAGATGTTTCCATTCACTCACTGTTCCTTCTCTCAATGCCATTTGCACAGCGGGGAGGAAAGTGGCGCTTTAGACTCTCGAGGTTGTCCCCGGATGGTGGGCTCTGAGAAGCACTGACGTGTCTGCAGAATGTACCTTTGAAGGATGTGAAATGTTCTCTCCCCTTTTTTTTTATCCCCCCTTCTTCTTTTAATCTCACCATCTCACTCTCTCTCTCACCAGATTGTATCAGGATAGACTGTAATCTCAGTAAGTGTCTCCTACCATTATCTGCTGTATTGTGATTGACAAAAAAAAAAAAAAAGAACATGCACTTTGATGTATTCATACTGCTGTCATTTAAAGCGAACATAATTGTGGCATTTTACTTGAGGGATCTTTGATATTCACATTTGTTTGATGATCTTAAACATTCAAACTATGCAAAAAAAAAAACTTTGAAATATTTTTTCCACAGCACTGTAAATTACTCATTCGGGTCCTCATTGCAGTCTAACGGCACATTTGAAGCGCTGCCATCTAACGTTTGGCACATGACGCAGTCCTGTGACTAATTGGTCCTCCATTTTTGATGCCTGCTGATAATAGCTGCAGTACACAGCATTTATGTTTGGTGGAAAAAATAAACAGCCTGACTCATCAGCGGTTTAGACATGCAGCATGTCACTAATCCCACTTTTGCAATTGAGCGGAGATTATTTTGGTTATGATATTCGATCGATGGATGAGGCAAAATTATCAGGGCCATCTAGAAAGAAGATAGGCTGCTAATTCACAGTGAGTGTTTTTTAGGGGGGGTGGATAATCTATTCATAGCTGCTTAAATCATGATATGTCATTGAATACTATTATGCAAATCCAAATGAATCAGTGTTTGAATCTAAGCAGCACCACCAGAAACTCATTATCCGGTTTTAATGCGCAATGATGTCAGAAACTCTTGCCTGTTTCATCACAAGTATAAATTGTTAAAGACAATGTGATGTGCAGAGGGAAATAGAAACTACAGAATTTGTTCGAATTAAGAGAAGATAAGGACAAAAATAATTCCATTCATCATAGTTTGTCTGGAAAAAAATAATTGCTTTAATGAAAGTGGTTTTTGCTGTGCAAATATTACAGACAGTGTTAAAATGTGAAATGAGACAGACGTACTTTAATTTGATCGTCTAGACTACAGTTGAAAAATAAGATTTTGCAACTCTAAAAATCAATTTTAGGATTAAACTCTTGCCTGCATGGGCATTTTAAGTCTTTTTGAGCATTTCAATTCTGTCTCATGCTGAGCTATTGATCTGCTCTGAAGCATATTGAACTGATAGATTAAGGTTCCAAACAATGCCTTGTTGGAGTCCAATGTTTTGTTTTGTTTTTAATCATACGCAGGTAAGTTGTGTCTGCATTTTCAGATGTTTGTGTGTGCATGTCTGGAGGTGAATGAGAAAAGTCTCGTGTGTCTTATTAGGGAGGGAGGGAGGATGTTTTCTTCTTTAGGCTCAACCAAATATCTGCTCCTCTGCTCCAGCAGGTGGCACTGTGCCGACATGAATTTATCTGATTTCCTATTGCCACTGCAATTTATCACCAAATGAGTTTATTAACGCTCCAGATGTATTGATGGATGGAAGAATTTGATGAGGGGACAAAATTTAAATTGTGCAATTAGCTGCTTAAATTATTTAGCTGACATCATTTAGGGGGAATTATAGTTTCCACCAACTTGATTACAGAATGAAGACTTCACATTATTTAAGTAGGGTCGAGTCTGGTTTTTTTTGGTGTTTTTTTTCAAGGGGGTTTTGAGGACACAGCCCATCTGTCTCATCTTCGCAAGCCAATCACCATTAGCAGATCACAATCGGAGAGGTTGCGTTTACAAAATGACATAATCTGCATCCTTTGATTCTTACATACTTACCGCTTTTAAAGTCTCTGCGCCTTCTTATAGTTGACCTAAAAAAAAAAAGTAGTCTATCTTGGGAGTTATCTTTCCCTTTTTTAATCCAATTTGGATGTAAGTGGAGATCAAAACAGATGCAGTTTTCACTTCATTGCACTGGTGTGCTTGTGTGAAGCACAGAAATAGTCAGAAAGGTGCCAGTAATAAAGGAAAGGCTATTTATTGTTGACTACACCCTTTAAAAAACTCAAAATGCAAGAAACGTCATCATCACAGTGCGACCCTCACACTGAGAAATCCAAATGCTCCCGATTTGGCACCGTTCGATACTCCCTTCCTCGAATAAATCCTTCTTAATAGATGACGGAAATATACACCGTGAATGTTTTAGTATTTGAGTTGCACATGATTTTCCGCCCTGTGCTTGGCTTTCAAACATTGGAGACAATCCATCAACTACAGCGAGAGCAGGCTTTAATGCCATCGACCCGTGCACGGTCGATGCTGTTCGGGGTGGGGGGGGGTGCGATGCATGCCGAGTGTTGTAAAGATAAAACGATACGCACTGCGTATAGCAACGGCCTGAAATCTCCCCGGTCACGCTTTTTGCCTCCTTAGGGATGAACGGGCAAGGTGTACGGAAACCACTTGATGTTTTCCCATTTATTGTCCTCTGCGTCCCCGGTAATTGCGCACCCAGAGCTCAATTAGAGAGACAAACCCCTCAAGGCGCAGTCAAGCTTAGGCATGGCCAATTAGTTTCCCAAGCGATGTCAGAACTCCTTTGAACTGGCATGTCGGCCTGTTGCGCAGCCACTGATTCGGGATGACGGTGCTGCAGTGGCAAGCTTCTGCGCCGTGACCTATTTCGAAAGCGGCGAGAACGCCACACAAAAGCCTTGCCGTTGCTTACAGATCGTCGCTCCGTGTTCATTGATTGGCTATCCTTGGCTCTGCAAGATTTTTGGATTGTAAACATTATCTGTATGTTGGCATTGGATTTCGAGTGAGTGTATTTTCAAGATTTTTTTTATAATGGAATTATCACATTTAATAGGTTTAGTGTGACAGGAACGTGACTCAAAACAGCGATTTTCTTCCTCATCACACGCGGGACCTTTGTATTCATAGCGAGAAAGAGAAAAAACAAGAAAAGAAACTGTAAAGTAAAAATCATACTGAGAAAAGAACAATCAAAATAACACCTGTCGTATTTGCACTCAGAATAATTTTGTTCCCATTTTCCTTTCACACCTTTCAACATAAGTCGAGTATAAATTATTGGTTGTGAAATTGTTATGTGAACAAATGCACGCCACCTGAGTGGCATTGTTCACTTTGCTTGAAGAGTGTCGTCTGATGAGAGGGGACACGTTCGGCGTAATTGTCACTTGACGCTCTCCACCTCATAGGCAAAGGACCCGAGGTACTCCTGCTGGGCGACAAGCTGAATGACAATGAGTGGCACGCGGTAAAGGTGGCGCGTCGAGGGAAACATTTGCAGCTATCTGTGGACAATGTCACAGCAGAAGGTAATTTCAGGTCATGGAAAGAAAAACCCATGTGACACTTTACACACCTCATTATCTTCTCCAGGCTTTATGAGCGGCGCTCACACCCGCTTGGAGTTGAACAACATCGAAACGGGCATCATGACGGAGCGCCGATTCACCTCGGTGATCCCTTCCAACTTCATCGGCCACCTGCAGGCCCTATCCTTCAACGGGATGCTCTACATGGACCAGTGCAAGAACGGAGACATCTCCTACTGCGAGCTGAACGCACGCTTCGGCATGAGGCACATTGTGGCCAATCCTGTCTCCTTCCTGACTCAAGCTAGCTACTTGGCTTTCTCCACCTTGCAAGCCTACGCCTCGATGCACCTCTTCTTCCAGTTTAAGACCACAAGTCCCGACGGCCTGATACTCTACAACTCTGGCGACGGGAGTGATTTCATTGTGGTGGAGCTGGTCAAAGGGTGAGCTCAAAGTGCAAACCTAAAATGAGAATCCATTTCAATCGGGAAAACTGGTTGGAGGGTCAAATTGACCCGAATGGAATCGTTCCACCTCAAAAAGGCAAAAAATAATCCGAAACAAAAAGGCACTGTTTTCTATTTTTCGCGGATCTGTTTTCTAGTTTCCCACTGGCATACATCACATAAACATTCTCCATGAAGCAATTAGTCCCGCTTGGCACCGGAGCTTGCTCCTTCCGAGAAAATTAAAGGATTAGAACATATCAGGTGGCTTCATTTTTTTTCCTGGCCACTTGCTCTTTGCAAATCACTGACATTAAATGTCCCACATACTCCCAAGACATAACAAATTCATGTTATTATGTCCTACAGGTTCATACATTACGTCTTTGACTTGGGAAATGGCCCGTCATTGATGAAGGGAAACTCGGACAAGCCGCTCAATGACAACCAGTGGCATAACGTGGTCATCTCCCGTGACAACAACAATGTCCACACGCTCAAGATCGATATCCGCACCGTCACCCAGCACGCCAACGGAGCTCGCAACCTGGATTTAAAAGGTGAATCTATTAAGTCAAAATTGTCGTCCATTCATTTTGACTCTCGATAACACGCTGTCTTGTGTTCCAGGCGAGCTGTACATCGGAGGTGTCGGGAAGAGCATGTACACCAGCCTGCCTCGACTAATAGCATCCCGCGAAGGCTACAAGGGCTGCCTGGCATCGGTGGACTTGAACGGAAGACTCCCCGATTTGCTGGCAGACGCCCTTCAGAAAGTAGGCCAGGTGGAGCACGGCTGCGGAGGTGAGGCTTGACAAAGAAAAAAATGGGCTCAACATCCCATTAGATGCAATCCAAGTCTTACAGATAATGATGCTGTCCAGATGAAATGAAGCTCAAGTGTGTGTCACCACCGTGTAGGTCCCAGCACTACCTGCACAGAGGACTCGTGCCACCATCAGGGTGTGTGTCTGCAGCTCTGGGAGGGCTTCTCCTGCGACTGCACCATGACAACCTTCGGTGGGCCCTTCTGCAGTGACCGTAAGTAGGCTTTTTTTTTGTCCTCCTTCTGGAAGTCCGATTTGTCACCACCGGTTGGCTTTGCAAGACACTCAAGAGAGAGTTTTCTTTTTAAGCGCATTTAAATGATTTCACAATGAGTCACCACAGATGTCTGCATAGATTACCCAAGATGTTCCCCCTCACAGAGCCCACAGCGGGTGTCATGGCCGCCTAGTGCTAAAATGCTCGTGTAGTCTTTATGGCGACTGTGGTTTGAGGAAATGTGGGTTTTTTTTGTTGAATTGTCAATGAATTATATAAGGAGATAAAAGAGCCATATTGTGGGTTTGTCTTGCTTGTTTTGTTTAATTAATTGGATTCTGGTTCACCCCTAAATTTATGAGCAAATTAATTAAAGCTAATTATCTGACAAATTGTTTTGGTAAGTGATGCATTCAATTTTTTAAGATAAATCGACATTTCCCTCAAGAATGAATCTCATCGTTTTAAACATGATGATGATTTTTGTGCAGCTTGGTGGGTTTGAAAATGATGTTTTTATCCAATGGGCAGTTGCTGCTGTTGGCTGTTTACCCACCCATATGTATACTTATTCACACAAAATGAGTTAGAATGATTTAATCAGCACTTATTTGGTCAGTGGCATCCAATATAGCTTTATTTGATTGATTTAAATCTGGAGCAAACTATATTATGTGGAAAAAATATGCAAACAATTTTTGACTTGATTTGTAAATAGTCATTCAATGCCATCTTTTGTGTTTTTTTGCATGCCTAAAATCGCATTTAAAACAGGTAATATAGCGTAAACCACAGAGAACCCAAAGCAGCTGGACAAACGACATGAGGTCATTTTGAATAGTTTGAGGTCAAAGTCTTTGAGGTACAATAGGAAAAGTGCTGCTAATGCATGCCGAGAATGGGAATAGAAATTGCTGGTTAAATTGCTCGTGAGGCAAGTCAAAGTAGGGAAGATTGCAGCCTTTGTATATATCAAAAAAGAAAAAGGATGTTTTAGGAAAAAAGGAACTGAACTCTCACTAGTATTCTTTCCAGTGAATCCAAAACAAAGATAAAAAAAAAAAATCTTTTATTTTTGTTTTTGTTTTGTTTTAAGTTTTGTTTATTTTAAGAAAAATGACAAAAAAAATGTTGTTTATTTTTTATTTTTTCAACTAATGTCGAAGTGGCTTCAAGCGCACTCCTTTTGGAAAATGTCTTGTGTTCCTCACCAAATCCTACTCAATTTGTCTCAAATAAGATAGCGATTGACTAAGAGTCTAGGCAAGCACTTTCCACTCAATTTGTCCTTTAAACAGCTTGCACTCTTTCTTTTTGTTTGTTTTTTGGCTCACTCTGCTCTATTGATCCTAACTGAAAATCAATCTTTCGTTTTTTTTTTTTTTTTAATCCATGTGTTAATTAACCACTTCCCTATGCTGCCCCCAAACTGTGCACCTGGCTCTGCATTCTTCTTTTCCTGCATAATGCTGGACTAAGCAGGAGCAGTGTTGCCTACTCAGCCATTTAAAAAAGAAAGACTGATTTTTTTTTTTTTTTCTTTTTCAGCCTCGGATGTAGTCTCGTGGAACCTTTAAATTCAAACGCCCCCAAGGACATTCTATTATTGTACATGAAAACTAATGGCAGTTATGAAAATTAATTACAGACAATATATGAAGTTTTTACTTCTGAAAAAGGCTAAATAAGTAAAACATGCTTGTACTATGTTCATTTTGTTTTCCCTTTTCAATTATTTTACTGGTTCTTTTATCACAAACAAGATATTTAAGTTGAATTACCTGACATGTTTCGGCTTGTACTTCCGCCTTCATCAGAGTGTGCGGAAGTACAAGCCGAAACATGTCAGGTAATTCAACCTAAATGTCTTGTTTGTGATAAAAGAACCATTAAAATAAGTAAAACATGCCTTTAAATTTGGACTTGGCAGAAAATTGTAAAAAATAAAAAACTAGAGTCATAAAAATTGAAATATAAAAAGGGAGGTTGACACTCCAGTCAGAAACGTAAAAAAAAAAAATCTATCATAAGGAATCATGGCTCTTGATAGCCCTCGGTAATAAGTGAGAGCAAATGGAGGAAAAGCAACCCTTTGATGTATTTATACCTCACGGAGCTGCTATTCATTTTCAATTAGTTGGCCTCCATATTTGTGAAGTCAGCACCTTCGCTCTGCTTGTGACCTGCCCCGAGCAGGAGGGCGGTGGAGCGAGCACGTCATGCTGCTTCTTGGCATCGCTCTTTCATTGTGCAATTGCTTTCTATAGCTCAGCTCTCGTTGCTCCGTGGGACAGCCTGCAACATTTAGTATGATGCAACATTTAGTGTGGATGACAAGAAACTCCAAAAACCTTACAAGACATCTTTTATTTCTTTTGTCATATTTTGTATTGATTCCCATATATAGAAACAAAAGTGGGCTGATGATTGAAGAGACTCAAAGCAATTAAAAATGCATGTTGGTTTTTATTCAATTGGATTCCCACTGAGAGTGATTATACGTTGCTCGGCACTAGTTCCTAGCCAATCGGAGGTTCAAAGGACATACCATTTAAAGTCTTCCCAACATCTGATTATCTGTAATTGCCGTAACTGTGGCACAGACGCACTGACGCACACACCATCGAAGCTGGAATTTGAAATGGCTGCCTGAGGGGAAAGCATCAGAGCAGTCGCCCTAGCAGGTCCGATAAACATGACTGTATTTACATGAATATTGGACTGGCTTGCCTTGAAGGATATCAACCACATACTGTCTCGTCAATTTCAATGACAGCGTTTGGTCGTTTTCACTTTCAAATATCACATTTTAGAACGATTTTTTTTTTTTTGCCAATGGCAGATATCGTTCTGTCTTGATGGTCAATTCTATTTCCTGCAGAAACTCAGGCTTTGTATATATCGAGATACAAAATCCGATTGGTAGCAACTTGGTCAAGGTTCTTTACTGCTTTCAGTTTATAATTTGGTGCTTTCTTGTCCTGTATGCACGACTTGAGTCAGCACACGTTTCTATCTTGCCCTCAATCTTGCTCGTGATAATTGACACGGCTAGCTAATGAAAGGTCAGTAATACATCGGTAGAATTCCAAAAGAGTGCCATTCTGTTTTTCAACCATTATTTAATCAGCAGCATATTGAAAAGGGTCAGATTTGCAGAAAATATTTAGACCTGTCGGTCGGAGAAGACCAATAATAATATTTTATCGAGAACATGAAAAGAAGATTAAGATGATTTTCATCGAAAACAATTTACTGGGTCTGACAACAATGTTTCTGCTAACCTGTCAGGTGGTAATTACCTAGCACAAAGCTACATGTTCCACATTGTGTTACTGTCATTTATTTTCCATAAAAAAAATCAAAAGCATGCGTAATTATTGGCCAAGCCTATTCAAATATGCTTTGAATACAAAATCTTTCTGTCAAACCAAAATGTAGCACAGCTATAATTTTCAACATATTATAAAATTATTTTGAAACGTGAGTTTTGGGCAATAGGCGGAGTCCACTTTGGGACTGTTCGCTAGCCAATCACGATAGTAAAAGATCCCACCAGGTCGTCGCTGTCATCAATTATCTTCTAGGTCACTTTAAATAATTACAATGAGCAGGTCTGCAAGATATTTTTGTGGTGTAGACTTTGCTAGCTAACTAAAATGTGATAATAGCTTAATAATAGTAACTCGCCACAATTGTAACCATTGATGTAAATAATTGGGGACATTCGACCGGATGACCAAATGTGTCACACGCCGTTTTCAGCATTAATCTTCAAATGTGTACAGTGCAATGTATTCTAAAACAAATCCCTGATTTCACTTTCCTTCCAATGAGACATACGCAGGTGGTGTCTGTGTATTGCCGTCCTTCCATTAGTCTCGGAACATGTTTTCATTCTTTTTTTTTTTTTTTTTGCTGGATTGCATTAGAATGTACAGGTGTATATATATTGACTGCTGTAAATCTGTCAATATTTGGTGTCCTCTCCCCACAGATATGAAATTCCACCTGAAATAGCTTTAATGTAACTCAAACGATCTGCCACCTGAACAATGGAGCCAACCTTTGCTGCTCATTTATGAGTCCGCATTTCCTTGTGATTGTTTGATTCCCATGGAAGCAAAGACAGACGGTAAATGGTACTCTTGGCCCGAAGGCGTGAAGCCGAGCAACATGAGAGCGGCGTGACTGCCGCTGTCTTCCTTCCCTATTTCACATGCCAGTTAGTGTGCTCTTTTATCTCGCTTTCATTTCATTTATGTCAAAGCTACAATAGCGTAGTTTATCCATGGGAATGCTCCCTGTCGGAGTGCTCAAACAAATCCCATTTTTATGCTTTAACTTCTCTTTTAGAGGTAGACTTGCAGGTCGTACAGGCCACGCGGATAATCCAGGATAGAATTTGAGCCTTAATCTTTGTGCTTCTAAGACTGAGGCTCAGAAATATGTTTCGCGACGATCTTAATGATATGAAATGGTAACGCATATCACAGATCCAAGTCAAGGAGGTCAAAACTGAATAGAAAATCGTGTGCTGGGATCCGACCATGCAAATTTCATCCAATTTCAATGCACTAGTCTCCTTTTCTTTTGGCTTGATTAAATCTGAAGGTCCCCTTACCTTCCCTATCTGATTGATTACCGTTACCATGGCAAAGGCAACCGGAATCTAAATTGAAGGGAAAAAAAATAAAGTGCGTATTAGCTCTAAACCGTGGTTGGGTCAAATGTATGTGCATTGTAGCCACGTGTTTTACTTGTCCCTTACACTCATAAATTGAGCACTCAACATATGCGCTTTGCGACTTAGAAGGCATTTAACGTGATGGAGGGTGATTACCGTTAAAGGCAGCATATTGTGTGTGACAGAGCGAGTCTGGCTTTCTCAGATGTATCATTTCACCATCCGAGCAACTCCCAGCATCAAGTGCTGTATTAATTCAGCTTTTCAAAAACCAGGATGCACGTAAGTTCACATAATGCTGCATCACTAACATTTCCGAGAAAGTATGCTTTTTTTCTGCATGCTTAATATGACATCAGAATGACAAGGCTAAGCATCTACGAGAAATATTCACTTTGGCCTCCAATAAGAATACAAATCAAATGTGTATTTTGCAACTATTCCTGCTTTTAGTTTATTTCTTGTGAAAGGTCATTTTGAACGATACTTCAATCACCGCTGTTTACTTTTCACTCAAGTAAGAACCAACCACCCAGTTGAGGATTTGCTCGCGGCGCGTTACGGTAATCGACTCTAAAGTTAATTAAAAGCTCTGCATTTATTTGGCACTGGTCCAGAATACAACGTGCCTTTTATTCATCCTTGCTGGCATTCTTCCGTGCACCTCTTGCTCGAGGGAACGGAAGCATACAGATGGGAGCAAACTATGCGACTATACAATAACGTAGAAAGAATTCCTGAATTTAATTTCCTGTTGTTTGTATTTGAATAGTGGAAGAATGACATCTGTCAGCCAACCGGTTGGTTTTAATATAGTTTGTTTATATATGTGGATTTTAAAATAGATCCAACCTCAAATTTATCAGGAGGTCAACATTTGACATGAAGCCTGTTAATTTATATTTAGATGATTTTGTATCTCAATGCACACTTTATGAACAGTAGTCACAAATGAAATCACTTGATCGGTGATTCCTCGCAGTCTTGAAAATTTAGGATGGCTGTGAGCACGCTGTTGTACATAATTTCATCAAGACTCAAATTTCTTCAATAAAACCAAGCGTTCATTGTTTTTGAGCTAACCAAAGCAGTATGTATGAGGTAGTTATAATATGAAAGATTAAATCAGTAGCTCAATGCTCCCCGTAACAACCCGGCAGGGCATAATTTGTCGATTTGAGACAAGCTACTGCACTAGTCACAAATCTGATTTTGATCCAAAAGATTTTATAAAGGGGCTGTCAGAAAAATAATCCATCAAATTTTAGTGGTATTTTATTTTTGATGGCTCTAAATGTCGGTATATCAATTTTACGGCAACGTTCCTTGTTCTGAATCAATCTTTATTAATCCCTTATATATATATATATATATATATTTATTTTTATTTTTGTTTATTTATTCTTTTAAATATATTATTATTATTTATATATATTTATTTATATTTATATACATATATCATATTTCTCCTTGAGTAGCTTTGTCATCTTTGGTTGTCTTTCCGAACGAAGGGCCTAAATATCCTTTCGCAGCTCCATTTCCAAGGTAGAATGAAGATCACGTTACCTTGTCCTCCAGTAAAACCAAACAATAACAGCAAATCCTCCACAGGACATCATCTCACAGCACTTTTTCGGCTTCTCAGCCTTTTAGGCCTGAGAGTAATAGTTCTGACATTTACATAGATGTGAAAAGCGAAGAAGTACCTGAGGCAATTCATGTCTCTTTGGTTTACTCTTACCGCCTTGTCCTTGCTTCTCACATTAAAAAGTGTGATATGATGATGTGGTGCACTTTTTCAGGCTGTAAGGAATAGAGGCTTTGCAGTCACGTGGTTTTATCACGTGATTTTGTGTTATGCCGCCATCTTGGCGGTCAACTAGTCAGCTCGTTCCTACGTGTTTGTATGGATTGTCTGATTTCTGCGCTACGTTTTCACCGATTTCTTCCGAATTATGGCTGATTTGCTATCCAACGAAGTTAGGCATTTGGATGAAGACTCCAAGAATCGTCACAGAGAGAAGTTGAACCTTGTTGGCACAACGGATTTGTACCTTTTACCGAGAAGCATGCTAAAATCGCCCGAGCATTTTGCAACAGCCGACCTGCCTGAACGCTCATATCCAGATATTTATAATTACCTCGTCGATTTGTTTTGTAATGGCATTTCATAACTTGACATATTAAAAAACTGAATAGAGTGAAATCATTCAGATACTGTACCTGTCTGTTCAAGTTGCTACCATTTTTATTATTTGTTTATTTTTGCATGATGCCACATCTGATTGTCTTGAAAACTTAACCAATAAATATAATTCAATATTTACATTGATAACGTTTTCAAGCATCATGAAAAAATAAACACAAAATAAAAACGGGGGGGTGAACTGAAGAAATCATCCCATTCCCTGCCTTGCTGCTCTTGCTGCCTTTCTAAAAATGCACCCAGCATTTTCAACAATCATATTTGTATCATCCCATATTGTATTATTTCACATTTTGTGAAACAAATCAGGGGTGAATAGTTTGTTTACATACCTGATATGAAGTCCTCATTGCATATCCTTGTGTAAATCGTAGGTTTCCATCGTTCACGACGAATATCCGCGATCCATTTATCACGTTTTTTCATGTTCGCCGGAAATCTATAGAAGCTAAGATTTGGTTTATCGCCTCGTCTATTGCTACATCCAACAGCACAGCAGGTATCCGGCATTTTTAAGCTCAAATAGCAGCAGATATAACAAGAAAGCGTGTGTGAGTCGTTGACCGGCACTGAAAAGTTGACCGCCATGATGGCCGCCAAGCTAATGTGGGTAGCTTGATGACGTCAGCTGCAAAGCCTCTATAGGCTGCATGCGTGTGCGAGGAAAAAAAAATGTTCTGTGTAATTCTAGTGTGCCGATACAAATTTGGGTAGAGAGGATTGGATTTTGGTTCACGTGGCCCAGTTATATGTTTGATAAGTAGCAGTGGGAGGCTGCTATAATAGAGGAAGGGATTAATGAAAAAGGCTCAGTCCCCACAATTTACTCTAACCTAATTATTCAATTCACTGGCATGTGTGCTTGATGGAAATAACAGTACATTCTTCACTTTTGGCACAAAGTGAAACCTTAAATACCAAAGATAACAAAGTTGTGTCATCCATCAGAAGCCCATGTAACAGAATTAAAATGTAACTCTCCCGTATGAGCCACTTAATACTGTTGTTGTTCGGAATTAACTCAATGGAAGCCATATTTGTTTGTTTAAACCAAAGATCTAAATATGAGGGGATAAGATCTCTTACGGCTTTAATGCACTATTTGTGAAGTGGCTCCTAATGACAAAATCCATCCACTCATCCATTTTCTCGAGCACTTGTGATTAGGGTGAGCTGGAGCCAATCCCAGCAATCTTTTGGCAAGAGGCGTGCGACACCTTCAACTGGCTGACAGCCAATCACAGTTAAGGGAAACGGCTCGTTATTCCGATCACGGCTCATAAATTATCATCATCGGTAAGTCTTTATTTAAAATCGAATTAACTCATTATTTCCCTGCAACCTTTGGACACTGCGTCCCTGATCGCCAGAGACTGATAGACTGATAGCTCATTAGTATGCAAACTGACACAGACACTGTTGTGCATGTTCAATAGATGAAGATAAACCAGAGCACCAGTTGTGTTTGGCTATGAGAATGTTGACAATTAGTCACACGGTTGCATGATTCACCGTCTAGAGTGGGAGTTCGGTCTTTATAAAGTGTTTGAAGAAAAATTACGACAATCAGCATTCATGTTTGCATGGTCGTCATATCGCCTCACACTAGATCAGAGGCGTCAAACTCATTTTTGTCACGAGCCGTATTGTAGTCATAGTTTGCCTCGGGGGGGCCATTATGACTGTCAATGTCTTCTATATACATACAGCACAACAGCTACACAACAAATTGATAACTAGTTTTGAAATCAGAGACTAGTAAAAACTGTTCAAATAGTTTAATAAAAAGATGAATGGTAATAAAAATTGCTAGCAATATCTCTATTTTTAAAAAGTGAAGACAATTTGTAATTTTTGTAATGACACAAAGTCGATGCAAAATTTGTCTTTGTGGGCCACATAAAATGATGTGGTGGACCGTATCTAGCCCCCGGGCCTTGAATTTGACACATTGTGCCCAAGACTGATTGGACGTATTTGTTGCCCATTTTGAACCACACCTCGGACAAAAGAGAATTCAGAATACTGCTGTAAAGCTTTCATGTTCATCTGTCCATAGTAAGGCAGATTGTCCATAACTGGAGAGATTTTAGTACCGCATCCTCTCAAGATGACTGCAAGAACACCACGCAGAATGCTCAATGAGATGAAGACAAATCTTTTGAAACACACGGAAATCATCTCTGTTGGGATGCACTATTGGCAAACTAGTTTGTGTGTGATGAGTGCAACAAAGGTCTTGTGTGGAGGGGAAAAAAAGAATCAAAACCTCATCCAACTATGGTTTAGGGGGATTGGGACTGCATTTCCGCCTCGGGTCGGATACATCGCTATCAAAATCCTTTTCAAGGAACACTGAGGTGGATTTAATTTGTATCGGTGGAACATAAACAGTAATTGCCACTGCCATGTTGCCTTGGGAAATGTGAAGAGTTAAAAAATTAATTCTCAATCCAGCAGAGATGTGTGAGAACAATTTTTGCCTTGATAAAAAGTCCTATTGTGAGCACTAATTAAAGACTCAGTCATTTTTTTAATTTTATCTTATGCCTGCGATCGAAGTGTCATCGTCACCCATCAGGCGAAATGCTCAAAATGCTCCAGTTGTTAAATGTGACTAGCAACTTGACGTGTAACTGTCAACATGGGTGGTTCTTCAGGCTAAAAATGTGTCTTGTGATAGCGCTTGTGATTCTCTGGCAGGTTGTGTCTGCAAGCCCCTCAGAAAAAGGGGCTTGGCGTGACAGTGTTGTTCTTCTTGGTGGTTTGCCGAAAAGCTACAGTAAAGCACAATAAGATTGCAGTCATAACATTGGCAAATGTGAAATTTTTTTCTTGATTTGAACGAATACATCTTCATTTCATTGTTTTTGCTAGAAATATAACTGGCATCGTCATTTCTTTAGGAATGTGTCGAGTGAATAATTGATGGAGAAGCCATTAAAAAGCATGCGGCGTGGTCTGCTCAAGCTGCAAACACTAGGCAGTGGCATGCCATTGAAATCCAACAATGAGGACTGATGGCGTTAGTATTTTCCTTTCTTCGCAGCAAGTGCTCTCTTCTCTTATTCAAGTTCTATCTTTTTTTGTGACATTGTGCACAAACGCATTGGAATGCAACAACATGGGAATACAGTGAACAGAAAATGTAAAAGAAAAATGCCCCTTCATTCCACAAAATTGTTTGATATTCAAGCACCAGTATTTTTTTGGGCCAATTTCTTTTCTACTGACTGGGGGATGCCCGTGGTCCTTGGTGATTTAAAAAAGAATTGTAGGAATTGAAAGATGTGCTTGTGAGAATTAGTCATGTTTTCTCAGACCCTTTGATACATTTACTAATACTTCACCATTGCAAAACATTTCATTTGTAAATGTCACTAGTTTTGTGGCGAATCGTACACTAAAAAAAAAAATAAGGTCAAAATCAAAATAGTTACAGGCTAATCTCTTTTGGGGGTATTTTTTTTTTTTCAGTCAGTGCCTCAGTGGTCACAAGTCTCACAACAACAATAAACATTTCAATGCACAGTAACGATAATATTAGCTTAGCTTTGTATAGCATCTTCCAAGCGACATTCAAGACTGACAATAGTGTGAATAGTTGTCTCTCAGCATTAGCACGCCAATCGTTACGTGTGAATGCATATAAGTGATATTTTCCAATAGCTATCACATAACAATCGCCTTGAGGTGATGCACGTCTCTCACGTTCAGCCATTAAATCCAACTAACACAACATGGCCTTCGCGTGGAAGCGTCTCTCAGCAATCACACCATCGCATCAACAGTGTACAAGCGGGGTCAAGCTTCACCAAGAGGCTCAGTGAGGGCTGTGGGTGTTCAGAAATGCAAAATAAACCAAATGCAAACAGGGTGTGCGGCTGTAGGCAGTAATCGCCTCACTTTTTCCTCCAAATAAGACCCCCCCCCAAATAATTGCCCCCTATAAAGAGCGCGCTGCAGTTGATACAAGCGAGCCGAGCAGGTGAACGCCCTCCGCCCTGCTCTGACTTCTCCCTCTGTGCCTCGCTTTCAGTGGGAACATGGCGCGTTTTACTTAACACCCACAACACGCAGCAGCTGAACCTCGGATAAATGGTGGTCTGTGCCAAAGCGCTCGCACCCCGCCCCCAGGGGGTCCAGGGCTTCCCGGTGGCTCCTGCAGGGGCTGTGCGGAAGGGGAGAAAGGTTACATTCAGTTTACATCATAAAGAGCAGACAGTGTGCGCACAAAGAGGCCCTCACATTGCGAGCTCCGCATCTGCCCGGTCGTCTTCCTTCGTACCCAAAAGTCGCACCGCCCTGCACGTGCTTGTTATGCATCATTTAGCCGCTGTTTCACCGGCATCTGCAAAACTCTCACGCCGATTTTGATGATCGAATTATAGAATTTAAGCATTTGGTGCTTTGTCACGACAGTGGCTTATAGCATACTGGGGCAAACCAAAGTATCATCTCATTTTGCCTCAGTCTATTCATTAATAGCAGTTGATTTTATATTTTATGTATAGAAAGCAATCTGGCGTTTTGAGTGAAAGAAACCCAGACACCACAATGAAAGTGCAAGCCTCTGCCAAGGCAACCTAGTTTCTCTCTTATTGCCATGGCAACCCTAACTGAGCAGCGTTAACCTTCCAAACAATGGATTACAATGCATTACTGCTAATCAAACATGTTCCTGTACAAGGACTCAAGCATTATCATAGCATGTATCTTTGCTTGCTAAAATTCCTCTTTTGGAACTTATTTCTCTGGTCTACCTCTGCCTGAATCCAAAAAGTGTTATTTTTGAACAAATGGAGGTTCCGTGACCGCTCTCGTGAACCTGCGAGGATGAAAAGGTAACGTCCTTGGTGAAGCTATAAAACATTTATCCACGATATTAAGATTTTATATTTAGTGGCGCAGATGTAGGCTGTAGCATTCTGTAGTGCTTTATAAACTAATGGTGTCCAAAAAAAAGGCCTTCTTGCTATCCATGCAAAGGTTTATTTTCTCTTAATTAGGTCACAAGTGTTTAGTTTCTAGATGGCTACTTGAGCTTATATTAAATCCATACGAATACTAATATAACACAAAATTCATACCATATAAAGCTTCAAACTGTTCTTTACAACAATATATTCTACGCGCCATCACTAGTCGAAACACATTTCTGATTAATATTGAATTTGTGGAATAAAACGAAGCAGAAAACAAACACCCATCCAGCTCAGGAGGGCGGCCATTTTACTACTTGCTGTTAAAAATAACATCACAGCGCCTTAGGACACAGGCAACAATGGTCACAGCTCACCTGTTTTCTGGGTTTGGTCATGGGATGTTCGCAAGCTGAGCCCTTAGGCTGGAAATTTCTAATAAGAAGCGGGGGGGAAAAAAAAACATGTGAATGCTGAGACATGCTGTCGCTGAGCTGAAATGTCAAATACAAATAAAAACAACAGCGACTCAAGTGACTCGAGCCAACCAGATCACTTCAGCGAGTGACCCGGAGTAACCCGAGTCTATGAAATGAACTGAGATTAACTCGGCTGTTGCTTTTGTACAATAATAAATCCAAAGAGCTTCACATTGATGCGTTGAAATTGAATTGAAATGACTTTAGATGGTACAGTCACCACAAAAAAAAAATAGACTCGGTGTACTCTGTGATTCGTCACGCAGGGCAGCAAGCTGTGTATAATAATAATATATAGTACCGTTGGGAAAAAAAAAAAAACGCCTTGTGACGGCTTCTTGTTTTTCTCCGGCAACTCTCCTTTCATTGCTTCATATCTCCTCTCTATTTGTCAGCTTCTTCTTCATGTTTCTGGCTCCCTCCCTGGTCACCGTGAAACAAATACTCAGCAGAGCAAAGCCAAGCTTAGGAAAAAAAAAAAAAAAAAAAAAAAAAAAAAAAAAAGAAAAACCTGCACATTTTTTTCTTTGCTCTCATTTCTTTCTGATCCAGTGTTCACTCACGTTCAGCTCCATTCAATGAATAATAAAAAGATTGGTTAAGCTTCCCTTGTGAATTGGCACGCCTATCCATACGTTTTATTTTCCTCTGGATTCAAAATTGCTGATGGTGTTTCTTTTCCGTCAGCTTTAATCACTTGGTTGTTCTCGAAACACAACGAGGGCTGTTGTTGATTGAGGAGCGCCACTCGACTTAACGCCGCATCCTCCAAAGGCAGCTGGGTTAACAAACAGTAAAGATAGCATGCTTTATTTAGGGTACATTCAACAAAACGCTTTCAATTGTGAATTTGCATTTTTTATTTTTCTTTCAGCCAGGCTGTTCTGCATCAGTTTGTATTCAACTGTTGTTTGGACATCTGGCCAAAAGAACCGCCTTGATGCTAGTTTTCCTCTCCACATTGTTGATTTTGCAACTGAAACCATGAGCCGGTCCTGGCCCAGTGCCATGGCTCTTATTCACACTGAACTTCTTCTAGAACAATCCCCAAGGATTGATTGGGAGGTGACCATGTGTAGGTAGTCAACGCATACACCAACACACCACTTGCTCAATCATGAGTCGCTTTGCTGGAGGCTGTGCCGTCCTCCATAGTGGAGGCTGTGTCTTTTCTTTCGTGGATCTTATTCCATGGCATTGTCTTCTTGGGTAGATCATGGTTTTTTTTCTAGTGAAGGTTTGTCTCCTATGGTAGAGTCTCAAAGTGAAGAATCTTGTGTTCTCTGTTGATATTCTTGTTGCATTGGATAATTTTGTCTAGAGTTATGTTCTTCTGTGGGAGAGGAACACATTGTTTTTTTTTTAAAGGTTTTAGTGAAACAATTTAAGGAATAATAGAATCGTTCTCAAGAGATTGAACGTCTTTCTCCCCAAATCTACCGTCTTGCTTTTGTGCTTGGCGAAATTGTCCGATAATTCCTTTTGTCAGGTGGAAAAAAGTGGATTCTCAGCAATGGGGGCAATGGTGCCATTCTTCTTTTCTTCCAGACGTGCTGAGGCTAGTCAGCTCAACTTAACAAGCAAATGGAGTCTATTCATGCCAGCGCCATGTGCAGCCAACAATGCAGAGCGCTGTCACAGGCGGTGCCTTTTTAGGAGGAAATGTGGGCCATGCAGTGGTGGCGGTGGCGTGTGTGGGGGGAAGAGGCCAAATATCATTTTAATTGAAGTGGCGAGGAGAGCTCGTCGCACATCTCCGGCAAATATTTTTCTCTCAGTAGTGGTAACTGCTCAATGAATTCTCCCCGTTGTCTTATTATTTGTTGTTGACGCCATGCGACTGTTTGTTTGTACAGTCGTGTGCAACCTGATGCTATAAGATTGCTGCATGTCTTTTGCTTCTGAGCACTTTCACAACCCCTTCCCCCCCCACCCCCCATGCCTGTCTCAAGCAGACTTATTTTAGGTGTTGTCGCTTTGAGCCTAATGAAATCAAGCAAACATCACAACTGCGGGCTATGCCTTTCAGAGCGTGCTGGCATTATGAGTAATTAATCTGAAAGTGCTATGATTAATCTTGCTACTTTACCGCCTCGGGTGAGACTGGATGTCGCTGAAAAAATCTCATCTAACAGATCCTCCTGAGAACAAACAGGGCAATTTAGATTTCTGAAGGCAGCGCTGCATGTCTTCTCACATTGCATCATTTTGAACGTTTGGTGCAAGGTAAGAAGGCCATTCCAGCCAATTGGTGCCATTTGCTTCTTGTAACACTAAAGCAAATGTATTTTATTTATTTTTTTGACTGAAACTTCTTATTTGAGTAACAGGACCTGTAACAGGACTAGTTTTTAGCACAGAATTTGCAAATACATGGCATTTATGATTATAGCTTGTTGTTACTAAACACAATAAAATGATAGGACTAAGCAAACATTTTGCCTCAAGAGCCGAAGACAAAAGTACAAAATGCAGTGCCGCTTTATAAAATCATATTAATTTAATATTTCCGACACTCAAATTGGCGACTTGAATGCGTGCGCATACGTACGCTATATGTGCAAATAATTTGATTATGTAAATGAGGACCGAACTGCCAAGCTCCTTTATAAATTGAAATTCCGTTCATATCTGCCTTCAGGCTAAATCTGACTCTGATGATTTTATTGTCTAGAACTGCAATGATGACAGATTCTGAAGAATCACATGATAAATGCCTTGAATAATTTGAATTCTTTGAAAAAAAAAACAATCGAATGAGGAGTTTGTTGATTGGCTGTGCTGTGACTTGTCAAATAGCCAATGATGAGCCAAGGTTACACTCGTCTTTGCACAGAGCCGTCAAGTGATGAATGCAAACCACTCGTGCTCGACAGCTCTCACCAAGATGTCATCGCTGATGCTCACGAGCTTTGAGAAGCTGACTGTCGGAGTTTTGGTCTATAAATCATCTTCCTCAACTTGTGCAACACAGCTCTGGTGGATCCTTGTTTTCTGTTCAGTTCAGCTTTGGCTATTTTATAACCGTCTAGAATTAACATCGGTTGGCGCTTCGGCTGTAATTGACACTGACTTTTCCATTGACGTCATTAGAGGATTATTTTCTGTTCTTGTATCATTTCATTTTCACACTGAAAAGTCACTGCAACCCTGTATTAACATTTAAAGAAGTACAGACAAAATGAGAACGGTGTTCAATTAAAAGTTAGAAAAAAGGGAGCAGGAAAAGTTCTCCAAACCAACACTTGCTAAATGTACTATGGCATTGCAATTCCGTTTTGTCAACGGATTTAAAATGCACTTTGTATGTTTATATCCATCCATCCATTTGTTTATTTATTTATTTTTGCTGTTTTGGTGGTTTTCCCTTTACACCCAATTTTCTGACTTGGATGTGGTCTATTTTTGGTGTTAGCATAAAAAAAAAAACAATAATTGTTTTCTTTTATAGAAAGACCTCTGGTGCTGTTATTTGGGGAACACCTCAAATTAGGAAACGTCAAACGTCTGCCAAGGTTGAATTATGAAACAATAGTGAAGAGGCAAAATGTCAAATCTGTATGATAGCTGTCAGTTACTCTGATGACCTCCGTCTAGGGGAAAATATATTGGCAGTTTTCTCAAAGTTGAAATTGCCAGCTCCACTCTGTGAATCAAGACACATTTCAAGTCACATGTCGGTTTTATCTGGATTGTCATGGGCTCTTTCGCCCATAAAACTGCCTCGTTAATTTAGTTTACAGTAAACTAACAAACAGCGATCAAAAACAGACAAATGCGTTGAAATTTGCCATCAATCCGAGTGATGTATTTTAATTATGCAAGCTGATAAATTTGGTGCAGGCTTTTGTCATTGTAGAATGTGAAGCCGGAATCTTTCTCTGTTCTTCTGGTGCAATCAGCGTCTCTGGCCCACAGTGCCCCACCTCCCCCCCCAGCATGAGTAATAGCCTGCGTCGACTTCTTGTCACCGTGTGAGGTGGTGCCGCATGGCTCGCCTCTGTCCTCCTGTTTCCACGCGTGTCCTTTCAAGCGGCTCGGCAATCCCAAGCTGATATCTATATCGACCGTGATTTAGCTGATACAGCTGCAGTCCCTCTTCCGCTTCTCCCTTCTGCCTCAATCTTCCATCTCCCTCCCATACCACTTCTATTGTCGATAATGTGTTCATCTCTCAAGTGTCGGTGTATTCCAATTCACCCTATCATCTCCTTCCCCACCTCCGACGTCGAAAGAAACAAAATGGGTTCCTAGAAACTGTCTGGATTTGTCTGAACCGGTATCAGTCATTGCTAAGAATAAGTCCTGCATGGCTGAGCGACACGAGAGCTGCAGAGCTGTTTTTTCCGAGGCCTGACTTGTGTACAGATAGGAGGTGAACATGTCGGAAAAACATTGCGGCTAATTGATTAGGCCAGCTCAAGCAGCGAACACCATTTTGTGAAATAATTACACTGTCACAAATGAGGCCGCAATGGGAGGTGTATTATATCGTTTTTTTGGGAACACGACACTATAGGAATGATAAAATTGGAGCAAATAGCCAGATGAGGTATCTGTATCAGAATTGTTTTGGAGTGTTTCTGTGGGAATTTATTTGTCATGAGGTCACTGGGAGCAGTTGGACTTCACCTGGAAGGTAGTTGAGGTCGGGGCTCTCGAGTTGTTTTCATAACAAAGTCGAACCGGCGTGACTTTATAGACCTTGAAGAAAAGAAATTGGAAATATAAAATGGCCCTTGTTAAGCCAGCACACGGCACTGAGGCAATAAGCGCTTGTTGCATTTTGCTCGGTGATGAGCATTTGCTTCCTCGACTTACGACAAAATTCTGTTGATCCCAACATTTTCTTTTCAATGATGGACGACCGTATTTTCCGCACTATAAGGCGCACCTAAAAACCTCCAATTTTCTCAAAAGCCGACAGTGCGCCTTATAATCCGGTGCGCCTTATATATGGACCAATATGGATTCGTGGATGAGGACTAATTTATTAAAGTAAGCTTTACGTGTTTATTTTGTGTGTTGTGTGATATTAACATTTGAGCAACGTTGAGTTATTGATATATTGTTATTGTGTTCACTATTTCGAGTGTTACTATATTGTGATTGCATTAACGTTTGAGCAACGTTGTTATTTATTCTATGCGCCTTATAATCCGGTGCGCCTTATATATGAACAAAGTTTTAAAATGGGCCATTCATTGAAGGTGCGCCTTATAATCCGGTGCGCCTTATAGTGCGGAAAATACGGTAATTCTTTGTGTCCTTAACCCGCCTGACCTCTTCCCGAAATTTGAGCATAACTGCTGAATGCTGTTGTTTTTTCCAAGGGGCACCGTGGATTGTGCCCTCCAAATTCCAAACGACCCCGTGAAGATATGCCACGAGCCGAAATAGTAATGCAAGCAATACTTTTGATGGATGTTGCAGCGCCTGCGAGATAGCAAAAACTTTATTGCACTTGTGAAGTTTTCTAATGAATCACACTATTTGTTGTCCGTGCGATGTTGCGGGTGATATATTAAACGTAGCAATGCGCATCAGACAGCAAGCGTTCTTACTTACTTCGCCGCTCCAGGGAGCGAGCCCAATCCTGACTAATGAATTGGACGAGGCGTTTCCCGATACTTTTCCCGAGTTGTAGTCATATTGAAGGAACCACTGCATTGACAAACCGCTGTAGCCCCGAAGCTCGGATCATGTATCTTTTTCTCACTGCAGGTGTTTACAGCTCTCGGATTGTATTATGAGCTGCGTGGTATGAAATTGTCAAGAATTTCCGTGTCCATCACGCAGGCCTGTTGTAGCTCTGGGTGTTAACAGCGTGTCCACATCAGCGGCCCCGTGTTGGCTTCTGTAACAGCTCTGACAGCTCACCTAAATCAAGCTCCTCCTCTGCAGTATGATTCCTGCGTGTTACTGCCAGGACCTGCAAGCTGTGTATTTATTCACACAACCCATTTCCTTGCCTCACTATCTGCCACCCCCCCACCTCACCAATGCCCCCCCCACTCTCAATGCCGTGTGTTGTGGCCACCCCCTTCTCTTCCTGCCTCTCCCTCCCGCTCATCCTTGGCCCCCACCCCCCCTGGGGGCCCCTCCCTCCTCCGCTCAGACTCGCTTTTCAGACACACACAAACACACAGCCTGACAACAAACAGTACGCCTCAAGAAGATGCTCTTGTGTGGAGTTATTATTAGAACTCCAAACTGTTTTTGTTTTTTCACGAGGCTTCAGGCTGTCCTGGAGTTTGCTCATCTCGGACTCCTGGTGATAAATTAGTGTTTTTTTGTTTTGTTTTTAATCAGCATCCTTTTTTTTTTTTGTGCAACGCAGCATCCTGAGCTCATTCATCTCGTGTTGTAGAAGCTCAATCCACGCAGTTGTCAGGTTAAAAACGAGGCAGCGGCGCAGACCTGCCATAGATGAGGTAACTGGAGAGGGAAGCGGAGCAGCAGCAGCAGCATGAGGAGAATGCAGCAGTAATCTTTGCTGCATGAGACTGAGCAGGTGGAGCACCAGAGGAGGAAGGAACGGCAGCATCCCGGCGCGTCTCGCTCACTCGCTGGGAATTTCGCCGCATCCTCCGAGGGAGCCGCTGAGGGAGGGAGATAGCGACTCATTTATTTATTTTTCTGGATTTTCCTCCCTTTACTGCGCCGCTGCAGATGTCGCTCGCTCTCTTGCTCCATCTATAGCTCATCTAGCGCCCTCATCCCATCCCCTCCTCCTCCTCCATCCTAGCCTCCTCCCTCCTTTCCTCCTTTGCTGTGCATCAGTGGCTGAAGGGGAGGCAATGTGCTGGTTCCCGCATCGTCTCTAGTCGTCAGCATCTTTACTCATGCCCTTATTTTTATCCAGCGGTCCATTTGGCTTTGTGAAATGATCCGTTTTCCCACGGACGCGTGTGATGTCTGCGGTGGAGTGGCGCTCGTCTTAGTGGGCAGGCTCAGCTGCCCTCCAGCTCTACCTGTGGGCGATGGAGACTTTCACGGCGATTCTTATCGCATCCAGCTCGGTCCTGCTGCCACGTCTCACGCCTAGATGTTTCCTTTTCTAAGGCGGCATGCCTCTTTAGTTGGATCCTTCTTTTGGTTTGGATGTGCGCTTTCCCCGACGCCTTGGATATCCCGCTGTCAAAACGATGCCGCTGGATGCTTTTTAATGCTGCGCAGGAGACACCTTGCTGTGGGAGAATGTTAGGATAAGTTTGCAGGAAAGCAGGCAGTTGGATGTGCTTTGATGCAATTCATATTTAGGTTACTTTTATCACACGTTGAAGGGGATTTTTCTTTTTATCATCTGCTGCCAAGTCCCCGAGCCTGCAAAGGGATTATAAAACGCAATGTCCTCGATTCTCTGAGATGCCCTGTGGTCTTCTAGTGGGACTCCAAAAGACCAAAACGTGGACAAGTGGCGGGTCTTGGGCCCATGCGGAAGTGATGGGTAGACTCTTGGCACCCCCCCTTGGGAGGACCTGTTCAGGCTGGAGCCTTAGCATGGGCCTAAGTTACTGTTCCAGGCTGGCCCTCTGGTTGGCCTTGATTATCGTGCTGCCCATCCAAACCGGAACGGCACGTGTGTCTTCTAGTCTCAGCACCACGCACCACGTCCACCATTTCCACAACAAGCATGGCACTGTTCCCATTGCCATCAACAGGATGCCCTTTCTCACCAGAGGGGGCCATGGTAAGACATATGTCATTTATGCAGCATTTTTGGCGGCAAAAAAAAAAAAATGTTGAGCTTTCATACTGGATAATTATATGCTGCATGTGCTGCAGCTCGTGCATGATTAAACACTCTGTAAGCACATCAACATCTCATCAGTCGCGCTTCCCCAATGTCGCCTTGCGCCAACCCTGCCGCCGAGCAGAATCAATTGTGGCCTGTTTGTGTTGTCACATCACAGATGAAGCGTTTTTTTTGTTTGAGGAACTCAATTACAGCAAAGTATGCTCTTTGTGCAGCTGAAGGCTGTTAAGAAATGACCTATCCTCTACAATTAACATCAATCTGACGGGGCTTCTCAAAATCGCTCGACTCAAAGCTAGCAGAGCCCCTTTCCAGATTGCACTTTGAAACGCTCACTTTTATGTCCCGTAAAATAAAAAACCCCAGTGGATTTGTCGTCGTTTTCAACGGAACAAATTTGTCAGCCTTTATTAAAAAAAAAAAAAAAAAGGGGGGGTGCTCAAAATGTGATAAATTACATCAGCGCTATTATCACAGCTAAATGGTTATGGATGGGGGATTTTACAGGTCAGGCAAAGCTCATGATCAAGCCGACCTGAAAAAAAAAAACACTTCAAAGAACTCACTGATAAATTTTCAATTACGCTTATTGCAGGCTTGCTGCTGCTTCCTCTGAAGGACTCTGCATGCTTCACAGCAACGACTTTGCTTGAGTGCAACACAAATGCTTTGCTTTAGAATCCACAGCTCATCATAATGTTTGAAATTTGAAAAGGATTTGTCATTTTTACATCTAAGTGTCAAACTTGGTGAATTAGCATTAAAAAGCTTCCTTAAGCAAAGAGTACATTCCTGCCAGTCGTTGCAACCCTTGGTTTGAAACCATTTTATTCTCTGAATGGAACACCAGAGTTAACATTTTCCACTGACTGACAGGTTGATAGAAGCATAGCTGCACTAAAAGATTATGCAATGAGGCAATTACTTTAAAATTCACTTTCAGTGTCGTTGAACAAAAAAAAAAAATCACACATAAAGCACAAAATGATTCCACTGTGCACAGACCATTACAACCTGCTGCCAGCCTTCACTTAACGTCGGTCTATAAAGGTTAAAAGTCCATATCTAGCTAGTAATGGAAATATACTTTCCATTTGTCCAAAAACGACACGACCTGAGTGCACTAGATAATAAAATGTCCATCCATTGAGAAGGTTACCATGATAACGGGAGAATATCTCAAATCAGCCAAATAGCAACGGGATTTGTGCCAACCTAAATCTGAAATGACTCTCGATACAAATGTGACAGACAAAATCGGTGAAGAGACTCAGCATCATTTGAGGACATTGAGGAGACAGCTACAGGTTGTGTGACCTCTAAATGTTCACATTCTCAAATATTCCACATTTTTCTCCCTCTCTGGATTCCCTCCAACGTTGTCACGTATTAGTGCCTACTTTTTATTGCTGATCCAAATTCCTGAGGTCATTGCAGTGGTGCGTTATCACCCTCAAGTAGTTGGGGCCTCTTGACATCAGTGTTGCTTCACGGCTGTCATTACGCAGTTTTTTGCTGAGCTAACCTCTTCCCACTTGGACTGTAAAAGACTTGACCATGCTATGACTCCCTGTGTGGTGGACCACATACGCGCTCCACTGGAACTCAGCATGGATTGGCCTGTAGGTGACCTCATCTTCGTGCTTCCAACACCCCCCCACATGCTGACACTCAGTGGAATTATTCCACACATTCTTGGAACAAACTGCTACAAGCAGACAGTTGAGCAACTTGGGGGAAATGGCTTTTGGGGAGCCTTTCAGGGTAAGCACAAAACGAATTGAATAGAAAGCATGTCATCTTCAATTTATTTTCTTTCTGCCGGAGCTGTAAGAAAGAAAGAAAATATATCAAATGTGGACACGGGAGATAAAAGGTACGAAAAGACACTATTTATTCCAGGTAATATTGTACGTTTCCCCAGGCAGCAATTTAAAAAAGAAAAACTCCAAACAAAATAACATGTTAAAAAAAAAAAAGAATTGTGCTATATTACTAAGTCTTCTTTTTTATCAGAGAGGATAAGTAGAAAAAGAAATGACACAACACGGTGTGATATTCAACAGACAGGGAAAACAAGTTTGAAAAAAAATCTCGGCTTGTTGTGCTATTTTATTATATCTTATTATCGGAATTACTTTAGACAACTGCCTGGCAAGTAAATATAAGTGTAAAATAAAAGGAACATTTGACCGAAATAAAATGGTACATTTGCTGTTATGGAAAAGAAATTGTAATAAATGTAAGAGCTACATTTAAAAAAAAAACATATCACATATAAACAACAAGCTTTTTATGTTGGTGAATTGCTGCGGCACTGCAATGACTCTGAAATGAGTTTCACCAAAGGAATATGAATGATATCAACAATCCGTTGAGGAGAGCGCTTTTGCAAATTGGATAAAAAAGTCTCGACAAGGTCATCACATTATCTTGTGCTTTTAATTGTGAGGATGGTGTTTTGTTGCTTTTCTCTTAAAATGCAGACGAGCTCGCTTCTTTTGGTTAAGGCATTAGCATCTCAACAGATGTGTGGGGGATGACTCCAAGCATGAATATATTCCACCACAGGCATGAACACATGAAATTGACTTGAGGTGTGATGCATGAGTGGTGGTCTATTTAAAGGCGTTTGGGAAAGGTTGCATGTGTTTTATATTCAAGCACATTATGCTGTTTGCAGCTGAGTTGGAGAGACAAGAACAGAATTTTAAATCACATCTCAGTGTCTCCATAAGCTGCTGTGATATTGGTCTTTTTTTTTTGCAGAGGATAAAGAATATATGCCAGTGAATATTGTTACGGTGTCTGTCTATATGTGCAGCTGCACCTTTTGTGTTCAAGTATCAAACCAATGGACTTTTCTAAAGCAGTTATGATGTTGTTTTAAAAATTTTGTTATGTTTAGTCTGACAGTAAACTTCAGATGGGAGTGGCAATAAACAGCTAGAAGAACTGTTCACCATCTGCCAAACTATCCTTGCCCTAGAAAAGGGGACTCAGTAGAGACCTTCCCCAAACAGTACTCATTTGTAGATATCAACCGCTCTGAAGCCTGAATCTTGTCATTTTATGCTAGATTTGTTGAGAAATTAAAGATTCAAAAATCAGGATTTGCATGTTTATAGGTGGAGAACATTGAATTGGTTCTGCTATGATGCAATACGGCAAGATAATAAACTAAACATGGCTTCCAGCATTTAAAACATGGGCATATCAGGTGTGTCGTTAAAATAAAAAAATATTCTGATGCACTCCAGGGAAATGTCTTGTATCTGAAATGTCGACTGAGGTCTGGCATTTGCATTAATGAGGACGATTAAGAGGCTGGCCTATTACAATAAAAGAGGACTAGGATTATGTTTGCTTTGGCTGAAAGGGAGAGCAGTGCAAGATTTTTTTTTCCCTTCAAGCCTACAAGATGTACTGTCGAAGGCACAAAGAGTATATACTAGGTTGTCCTTTCTCACCAAAGGCAACATTTTCAAACCATTTTGACGAAACCCCCTCGTGGCCCTTGATGCATCAGTAGGTGAACAAGCAGACAGTGTAAAAGCACGGAGAGTACTATCCAAATTAAATTTGACATTTTTGTCTGCTAGTTAGAGGTCATTTTATTTTATTGTTATTTCCTTTGCAGACAATTGGCTATGCTGCGCCAGCCGCATTTATAGTAAAAAATAAAAATCTCATAAAAACAATAATAAAATAGAGGGGGGGAAAAAATTATGTGAGATAAGGGGAGACTCCTGTGTTCCAATAAAAGTAAATATTAAATCCCTTATCAATTGCAACGCAGCATCTCGGGATTTCATTTTTACAGGCTAAAAAGTGAAGTTTAGGAGTATGTTAACATGATTATCAAAGCACATCCTTTGAGTGTTTGCACCTAACAGATATGACCCCAAACAATCATTTTGCTATTACGCAGCCAAGGTTTGTGGACCAGCCACATCATCTTATCAGATCTTCCGTGGAGCCCTTAATTGAAGAACTCGATGTGCTTCGCCAAGGCCACTTTCTTACTCCGTCGTTTCCAGTGACTAGCATATGTCCTCTCTGTCAGGCTTCAGGCTGAACTATTCATTTTCATCATTTCACTGAGCCAAATTTAATAGAGCGTGAAAGACGTGGGCTTCAAATGTCATAACTCAGACGACAAATTCGGACTTAATATCTCTCCATAAATCTCAAGAATTAACTCACACTTTTGGAGTTTAATGTGAGTTTATATTTCTAATCGATCAGCTTTTTTTTTTTACCTCCTATTAAATTCTGTGTTGCTCTGTTTTCTGCATAATGATTTCACAGTGTACTGTAGATTATTTTATCATTCTAACCCTGCTGGGGACTGATAGGTCATTAGGGGAAGTTTATCGACTTGTAAAAATAATTTCTTTTTAAACCCTAGTGCACTTATATATGTGAATATACACGAGCATCTAATACAAATACTATTTTAAAAACTCAAGTGTGTTGCAGTGCAGTTCGACGCTGCTGCAAGCACAATCATCAAATATTTACTATACACAGTGTTCAATTTATACCTCCCTGACAGTGGCCATCGAAATTGAGTCTTGTTATTTTAGAGCTGGTATTTGTAAATTTGAAATTTGGTGTTTCCCAATCTTAATCAAGTCATAGATTCTCTTGAGGATAATATATTTAATGTGCCTAGAAACGGCATTCTGATTAATACTTTCCCATCCATCCCAGGGTGCAACCATTTTACTGCTAAACAATTTCCTGGGTTTGATCATGTGACGTTTGCAAATCTTTGGTACTGTGGTATCATTTTTAGTAGAGCATTGATGGCAAATGGAAAGAAAAATTATTTTTAGACCAATTAAGTGAAATTGCACAGCACAGCAGTGCGGAATCACTGATCCAATCAAGTCTCAAGGACTGGATAAAATGCCCAAAAGTCTTGGTGGTTTGTTTTCATGCCATTTTTATTTTGAATGATTCATTATTAACTTTATCCCATACATAAAACATCTGCACAAGCCAGCAGTCGCTCATTTGAGATGCTGGAATCATCTGGTTGTTTTTGTCAGGAAGCTCTGTTTATTTTTTATTTTCCTGTCTTCACATCAAACAATGAGGCGTGATGCAAATTGCCACCAGCGCGCGTAGCCTATCGCTCATTGGCTCGCCTGTTGTGCACTCACTAGGCCGAGAGCACAAAGGACGGAACATTTCTGAGTGGGTAGTCAATGCAACGTGGCGCAGAAACACATCCATAATGTTACAGACGTAGCAACTGAGGGTGGTTGGAGCAAATTATTTAGAGCATGACGGCTCCTGTAAAATCCAGATGAGTCCATCACTTGATGAGTCTTACGACGTGCGTGTGACGCATGCTACCAAGCATGAGCTCACACTTGGGATTAGATTGGTGATGCTTTACATGTGTAGGAGCCCGCTTTAGTGTGCACATTTGTTCCATTATATACGGTATTTACCTCCCCCAAGCCTGAAGGCGAGTGCTGTTTTTTTTTCAATGCTGTTTGTTTGTTGAGTTATAATGGGACATGTCAATTTGATCATACATGAAATTTGCATTTATCATGCATGAAATTTGCATGTGAATTTGGAATTTACTGTCTCCTACTTGATTTATCACATTTAAGATGAATGTAACCAAGAATTTTGGATGTACAATAGCATTGTGCCATCAATTTCAAGTCTATAAAATTCTCCTCTGCAATTGTTATAGCCATCCATCCTTTCTCAATAACACTTAGCCTGTGCATACATTTGTATTTGTTCCAATGTATCTCGGGAATTGGTAGTCATTTACCCGTGGAGCTGTTGTGACTCTAAGCAATAAGTTTGCCGGGATGTGTTTTTGAAACGTAAGATTGATATGTGCCGCTAAGCATTCGATGCAAGCGACTCGCCGTCTCACTGGATTTAGTACTTCAATAAGCAAAAGTGGAAATGTGTGTCTTTGGCGCATCAAGTCAAACACACATGCTTTGAAGTAAAGGCTTGGAAAAATGGAGAAAGCATGACTGACGGTCACTTTAACATGACCGAGAGGATTTGGGGTTTGGGTCATTGGGGTTGCTAATTTCAGAGGAGTAAACAGAACAACCATTATGGATGACTTTTGCCTTAAAAAAACAAAAAACAATGTTAATTGAAGAGTGGTGTTGTGATTTTCTGTGCCTGTCACCTCTAGAAAACATTTTTATATTTATGTCTGTGTTCACACTCACCGTAAAAGTGAGTAAAGAAATTAATAATGACAATAGTAAATTAATTTAATTAGTAAAACAAAAATGTGTAAAAGGTAAAAAAATAATAATAATAAATTAAAAATGAAGAAATTAATAAACAATATGTGCATTTTATTCATTTAATTAATCCATGTCTTGTCAGTAAAATATTACATTGAGATGACTATCAATGTTTTAAAAAAAAAAAATTCCAATGTCAATTTAAGAGTGGTGTGATTTCCATTTTCTGTGCCTAAAACCTCTAGAAAACATTTTTATATTTATGTCTGTGTTCACACTCACCGTAAAAGTGAAGAAAGAAATTAATAATGATTATAGTAAATTAATTTAATTAGTAAAACAAAAATGTGTAAAAGGTAAAAAAAAAAAATAATAAATTAAAAATGAAGAAATTAATCAACAATATGTGCATTTTATTCATTTAATTAATCCATGTCTTGTCAGTAAAATATTACATTGAGATGACTATATTGCTGCTACAAATTGAACAGGACGTGAAACTCAAGCATTTCATCCACACTATAGTAATTACGTACATGCCCCAGCAGGAATGTAAGATTGTGTGAATAATTCAAAGCAGTCTGAAGTGGAGAAAAAAAAAAGTGAATAGTGATTTCACTGAATCGCAAGGAGGGCATAGTGAGGCCAGATGCAGATTACATTCAGTCCAAGAAAGAAAGCAATAAAGCTCACTTACTGCGACTCCATCATGTCGCAGACTCACATTTGACTGCAAATCCGCGATATTAATTAAGATTAGCATGTAAGGGGAAAAAAAAGAAAACCACACAGTGTGAGAACCTGCCCTCTAATTAAATTCAAAGTCAGTACAAAGTAATTTTCAAGCCTTTGGAGGTCTTTGAGTATCAGGCAGCAGTTAGCCGCTATCAATAAGGAACCTTTGTGGCAACTGGCCATTACACCGTGCTGAAGGCTACTTAAATCTTCATGCTTTGAATTGAAGCTTCAATTAGTTCTCGTGTTACTTCCCGCCTCGCTTTATTGATTCACTTTCTGAAAAATATCCATCTGACAGACTCAAACGCTTGTTTAAGCACTACAACATAATCACGAGCATTTCTGCCGTACTGTCTGAGCATTTATAAAAGCGAAGGAATCGTAAAAGAGCCACAAGTGTGAATTTAACATCAACAAAGCAGTAATTAAACCTTCAAATATATGACACAAATTAGAAAATATAAGAATTGCTTTGCGATGTGAAAATAGCTGCTGTGAACTAAAGATAATTAAAACAAGACAGCTTGAGGCAGTAGGACGCAGGGAAATTTACAAGTCAAGAAAATACCTTATCGTTGCCATATAATTTAAAAAAAAAAAAATTCAACACCATATCTCATTCTCAGCTCAACGAAATTGTGTCAAAAACAATTATAATTGCCATATGTAAAGATAAAAGAAAGCCAACTGTGCATCACCTGTAAATGGGTGAAAAATAACACCAAGGTGAAAGAACAGCAAAACTGAATATTAATATGACTTGTGAATAATCTCCTAATGTTGTGGCTGGTGAATTTGTGAAAGCACTTGCTGGAGCTCACCTAAAAAGAAATAAAAAAGTTTGTCAGACTGAAAGAAACAAACTAAGCGAAGGGAGTGTGTTAGACAAAAAAATAATGGTTTTGTTTACACATCTCTTTCCACCCACAGCTGGAACGACATACATATTCGGGAAAGGGGGCGCGCTTATCACGTTTACCTGGGCGCCCAACGAGCGGCCGAGCACCCGGGCCGACCGGCTGGCCGTGGGTTTCAGCAGCTTGCAGAAGGACGCCATCTTGGTTCGCGTGGAGAGCACCCACGGGCTCGGCGACTATCTCCAGCTGCACATAGTAAGTACTTCAAAAAGATTCTTTCACCACAAGGTCGCCTTTATTCATCAGCATTCTCGACGAATAATATTTTACAATTGTGAGGAAAAACACTCATTGTGAATATTATGAAAAGATTTGTCGTAAGACTTACAGTTTTATTTTTAAAGTATCTCTTAGATTCTCTTTGAACGCATTTGTGAGTGGCTCAAAATGAAGCGAGCAAACCAAGCTTGCTTCTTAAGCCTGGCTCTTTAATAATTCAGTGTTATGTCTCATCTGAAACCACCATAAAATGGATTTATCACCTTCTACAAACAAGGCATCAGTGATTGAATTAATAGATTCAAAGCTGACAATGTTAAATACTTAATAAAATTGTAAAGCATTAGAATTGCTCATCTTTGGCCTTGAATGTCAAATGTCAAGATGAAAATAATAATGCCAGATAGTGTATCATTTTTTTATTTTTAGTTCATGCCTGTTAATAAGCAAATAAGATACTGATATAATATTTGTACCAGCTAAAAGTGAAAATAAATTTGAATATTAATGTTTACCTGTGCTAGTTTTTGCCTTCAGTGTAGTATGACATTAGTATGACATGATGTAGTATGACATTTTTCCACAATCTCCGCCAAATCCAAGCTGTGCCACCCCCACAGGTAACCCGCTTTTACTTTTCTGTTCCTATTATTGTTTTGTATTTTGCCATCAAATTATCCAATCCGTCACGGCTAATAGCGAGCATAAGGCAAGTGATGACAGTGCTGAGGAGCGCAATCTCAGTGGAAAACGGAAGGCTGCCATCATTAGAAAATCAGTTTGTGTAGAAACAAATAGAGCAAATTTGTACAACATGACTCAGTCTGGCCTCAGAAAAAGAGACGCTAACTTTGTTTGGCGAGCGCCGTGAAGAAAATGTCTCCGTGTTTGGAGACAGCGAAGAGAGATACCCTTCTTCTCGCCCTCCTACCAGCGCACGAGAGGCTCCCTCCCCCACATTAGTCCGACATCAATCGCTCAACCATTTGTAAGTTTATTTATTTTTCATCGGGTCAAGAAACGTGCCAATTTGCACCACGTGTCGGTTATCTGCGAGGCGGCCAGCAATTTCCCAGAGGGCTTTTAGAAATCATAGCAAAGGAAGCCTTCAATAGAGAAATGGAAAAATAACAATTCAAGGTATGAACGGCCTTGGTAAACGGAACCGCTTCATCGGTGGGCTTACAAAGGAAGTCATACAAATATTGAGTCAATACTCCAATATGAATATTACCACTCTCAAATAAACAAGGTTTGTCTGATAATAAACTCTATCATTTGTCAGCGAAACAAGTAACACCTCAGCAGCTGTCATCAAATGTGTCTGTTCTGGAGGGAGATCAGCCTTTTTAGTACGTAGCCCCAGGACAGATGCGGCGTGATGAAAACCAGAGGAAAGAGCTGTCAAACGTCTGCGAGTGGTGTAATAATTAAAATCACAGCTGCTTAATGTGGCTTCCAGTCCAGTGCATATTTTAATATTGGATGCTGTTATTGCCTATCCAGTTCGCACTTTCACGGTTGCCGTTTTATACTATCAGTTTGTGGTCCGCAATCTATTAGAAAAACTATTTTCTAATGCCCTGAAACAGTATTGGATTTGACGTTAATATGTAACTGCGGTTCTCCTTTTGCAAACATGACATTATTTTCTTTTTGCCCCGCCCCGAGATCAAATCTCTCTTCCTAGACACTCAGAACTTGTGTCTTTTTATTTTTTCTCTCGTGTCTGCCAACTTGCTGCACTCAACCACTTTGACACATTGACATATTATTAAATGCTCAGACAGTTCACCGAGTGTGAGGTTTGTCGAGCGAAGCTCTCAGATACAACTGATAGCAGTCAGAGCTCCAGTCATTTTAGGCAAAGCGACTCAATTCGGGAGAAAATTTGGAGTATCCAATTTCTTTCATCCCTGGGAAAGAAATGTGTTTTGCTTGGTCACAGTTGGGATTAAAAGAAGCTGATTTATTTAGCGGGTCCCCCGTATTAGCGCGTGTTGGATATGAAGATGTATTTCACTGTTCCATTGGGATTACAAGAGATAAAAGCGCTCTGAGTGGTACCCACCACTGATGCAGATTTGTATTTGGTGACTTGGAATATGAACCAAGAAAGAAGGCCACGCCTTATAAGCCTTTGCAGTATTTCAAAGGTGCTGTAGTCTGAAGTGTGGTCATCGAAACAGCAACTCAATATGCTTGCTGCAGGCAAGTTGATGCAAGCAGAGTGCTTAGCCACGAGAGGCGAGGCCGCAGACATCATGCGGCTTCTCGTGTCACACCTCCTATGGGCCGATTCAAGTAGATTCTTCAAGAGAAAGGGGAGCAAATAAATGTCATAGCAGAAAGCCGCTCTTTGGGGTCGCTTGGACGAGAGTGTGGTAGTTTTGCTTTGCCAGCACTTGAAAGGTCCTTTGGGACTTGTTTTGTAATCTCACTGAGTCAAGCGAAAAAAAAGAAGACAAAATGCCTTTGGCAAGCTACTCCATCCAACCTAGCTAGATTTGAGCATGAGCAACAGGACATGAATTTTTATTCTTCTGGCTTTTTAACGTTGTGGAGTGGCCCTGTGTACATACTTTTGTACACATGGGAAAAATTGATCATTTTACAGGGCTTATTGAAGATTTAAATTAAAGAAATAATAATTGTGCGCCATCTTAAAAAAAAAAAAAAAAAAAAAAAAGATGAATTACCGTACAGTGTTTACCTTCAACAATACAAGTAGAAGCTCGGGACAAAGCCTCGTTTCAGCAATTACCTGTGGCAGTTTTGAAGCAGACTCAAGGAACAGAATTTGAAAATAAATTCTTGCTTTCACAAATCAGCCAGATAACCACATCCATGTTACATAGATTTTTTTTTTAAACCACACTTATTTTATAGAAGAGATCCGTGTCGGGAATAACCCCATTTCGCGGCACTAATAGCAGCCCACTGCCACTATTTAGCCTTAAGGCTAACACAAGGAAAATCAATGCTGTTTCAGCTAACGTAAGATCAGCTGTCAACTATTCCGAGTCATTAAGTGAAGAATTCTCGGTTTTACTTCCACACAGTCAGACAGGGTGAGATGTTAGAATTGTGTAACAATCGTCGGTTGTGATGGCAACTTTATAATCATTTCATGGATTTGCGAACTTACTAACAAATGCGGAACAATGCATTTTTTTTCCCAGTATTACTCTTTATATTTTCTGAATATAATATAATAATGTAGTAGGTTGTTCTTCCTCAACCATGGCAAAATGCAGGTTTTAAATTGACTCGAACACAAAATTACGGACTCGATTCGATGCACATTGGACCAGTTCATACTTAATTGCAAATATGCAGTGCTTTGTTAAACCATACTTGCTAGCCTAAGTGAGAGTTTAAATTGGACCTTTAACATCTCCCTTGCTATTATAATAACTAACTGCACTGGCTATGTTTTAAGAAACATTTCCACATTGTTAGCTGTTCCATAGAAATGGAAAAAAATTCTCAACAGTTATGATTAAAGCCAAAGCAAAACAGAACAAGCACTGAGACAATTCTTTCATGCTCTCCAAACTGACTTCTTGCAAGATATTGTACATGGCAGTGCTTTGTTTTTGGGGTTTGCTTCAAAATGTCAAAGAAGAAGCAAAAAAAAAAAAACACTGAGGAATAACATCATGATTTTGCACAAAAGGGTTTAAACACGTATGACTTGATTTAATGTTCTTCTAGATGTACCCAGACAATATTAATGTCACATAGTTGGATTTTAAAATAGCAGCCTCTTATGCTGCATAGCTCTCCCTGCCTTGCATTGTTAAGACTCCTTCTTATGGAGTTGACGGTTCAAGCTTAAAATATCCATAACACTCTGCTTTGTCACCGCAACCACATCAGCGTAAATAATCTTTTCCAATCCGAAAAGGATTCTGGCAGGATTTGACATCTGATTAGAAGGCGAGCAAAGCTTTTACATCACACCACCGCCCTAGCAGAAGCACAAGCACCTTGGAGGCAAAAAAAAAAAAGGCATACATATTTTTCTCTCCATATTCTCAAGTCATTCAATTTTCCCGGAATGATCTAATATTGCACAAATCACGAAATAAGCTCGGGAGGAACGACATGGATGCGACAGCAAAGCTGCGAACTGCCAAATATAAAGCAGGACGCAACGTTAAACATATGTACACCTTGCCAGTAAATATTGTAGTCTCAGAGTGCGTTTTCATTTGAACAAAACATTACACCCACCCAATTTTCCTGCACTCCCTCTGTCTTGTCAAAGGTGCCGTAGTGCAGCTGGAGTTGGGAAAAGGAAAAAAAAAAGCCCCGCAGCCTCTGCATATCTTATTCCACCCGCTAGAGAGACAAAAGACATATGCGGGCTGAAACGTCCTTATTATAATGATTATTAATGGTGTGCACGGCATAGAACTGTGCACAGCTGACATTCTTATTAGAGTCACGTCAGCGCCTGTCAACCATCCTCTCTAATGAATCGTTAGCATACCACTCGGTTGTTTCATGTGCAACAAAATATATCCGTTGGACACTTTATTAGGTACGCCCGCATGCTTTAATGAGAGACGTTGATGTAAACATCCCAGTGGTAAAGTGGTATGTGCCAGACTTATATTTTCTCCAGCTACTGCTGCAATAATCTACTTTTTTTTAATATTGAATACCAATCTGAACTAAGAATGACCATATTGGTGAAAGCTGGGGTTTATTTTTAGCTATTGTATGACTAATGAGGATGTATTTTTCCTCATTTGCCTTTTAGTGTGCAGTTTATCGCACTGTCATCACTAGTTTGACCTTGCATAGCGGTCGAGGGGGTGCGCAAGACAAAGGCACAGACTGTTTGCTTCCAGTGCCCCCCAAAGGCTATCTTGGGAAGCAGCTTTGACCTTTGCCGAAGGTTGTCGGTAGCAGACAGAGGCGGGAAAACAAGGGAGAGGTAGTTGGTCAAGCAAAGGAGGAAGAGCGGGATTGTGACAGAACTCAAGAGTGATCCACATCAGGCAAGCTGAGCTGACGGGGAAACCAAGCTGAACCTTGAAGGAAGAGCTCAACATATTGGCCGTGTCGCAAATGATAAGCAGAGGAGAGCATTTCCCCACGTCACATGTTTTTGAGGAAATAGGCATATGCAATATCACTTTTTTTTTTCTCATGCCAAAACCACTAGAGCGATTTCAATTACATTTTGTGTAATGCATCATCGCTCAAAGCAACAATCGGATGCAATTGTGGTTTTTGCTCTTCGGCTCCTCAAAGCAATTGTGAAGGGAAATTGACTTTAGACCACTGGCTCAGCTCATTTGAATACATCATGTGTACGATCATTTTGACGTAAGAAATATAAGAAATGATGCTGCGCTAATAATAGCTATTTTATTGTAAAGTGTTTTTAACATCCTCGACTGCAGTGTTGTTTATTGATACTTTCTCCTCGGCAGGATCAAGGCAAAATCAGCGTCATCTTCAACGTGGGGACCGATGACATCGGCATCGACGAGCCTGCTGTCATGGTAAATGACGGCAAGTACCACGTTGTGCGCTTCACACGCAGCGGTGGCAATGCCACGCTCCAGGTGGACAACTATCCGGTCATTGAGCGCTACCCTCCAGGTAAGACTAATAACTAAAAGAAGGCCAGTCCAATTGCATGCTTGGCTCAAGATCAATCGGCAGAATGATTGAAGGTTGGAATTCAGCTCCTAAGTTGACAGCCACCCACATATCCATAGCTGCATAAACAATCTCAGGATCTGACACCGATACACTTCGCTTAAAGCTGTCTCGCTAAGTATATCTTGCCGTTTAAAGGCCTTTCATCAGCAGCTGTCATTCCCCGCAATCGTTTTCCCACCTCAAACAGATAAGCAAACATGCTCAATACATTCAAAGATGTTTCTAAAAACAGCTCGTGGTTGCGCACTTAGCGACGTAACCATCTAATGAGGTCCCGCAAACATCTTCTCGTCGTTACAAAAGAATTCCGTGGATATATTGTTAGGTGTGGCGCGACGTTGTTATTGACTCATCTCTGCAGCTACATGCACGCATTGGCAAGAAACAAACCTGCAGTTAATATATTCATCGAAAACTCCTTTTTAAACCCAAAAGGGATTAAGACTCGTCCGCCTGTGTACTTGCACGCCTGATTTGCATGCAGATTGAAAAGGGAAACTGCTTTGATGTAATCACGGCTGGATGCTCTTTAACCTGCTCGGAACCCAACGGACCTTCTTGGGAGCAGGTGCGGCAGGAGGAACAAGTTCCCTCTGTGCCTCCAGCTGCTGGTGAAAGCACACACTAAAAAGCAAACATCACTCGTGCATCTGTTGATCACCACTTTCAATGATTTCATGATATGATTGAAATTAGGATGTTGTTGTTTTTTCAGTCGAAACAATTTGAGGTGGCTAAAGCTTGAACGCAGTTGTTTTCAACTCCTCTTTCATGTTACACCATAATCTTGTTTATGGATTCATTAGCAGCCCACTATTGACGACATTGGCTGACTTTGGCCTGTATATGTATTATTGATCGTATGTTTATTCATGCATGTATTCATTCATGCGTGGGTTTATAATTCTTGGCATCTTTATATAATTAATATTTATTAAAAAAAAAAGAGCCTCACAATTTTGGTGATATGCCCAGAATAAATCACATGTATGTGGAATGTTGTTGCTGTCCAACAAAAAAAGAATAAGAAAAATAAGAAGCATTTCTTATTAAAAAAACAAAGTAATTTGTCTTTGTTTCATAACTCAGACAACATGTATTTATGGTTGTTGTTTCTTTTTTTTTATTGGACAGTAATGAATCAACTGTTTGACTTTTCATGATGATAGTCGCGATATAGCCTTTCTCTATTTACATGATTTCTTTTCCTAAGAATTTAGTAGGATTTCATACAATAACTCAATTATATCTCTGATGATGAAAATATTCCAATTTTGACACCAAATGACTGAAAACTATTCCAATTTGATTGCAAAATGCATCTCGCTGAATTTCCTACTAAATTCACCACAATCAAGTCTCACCAATGATGTTTTTGATTATATGACGTCTGACTGTCGAAATGTGACTTTTCTTTCTAAATGTCTGACTTTTCATGCTGCTAACTGAATTAACCATGTTTTGATTCAAAGTATATAAACCTTTTTTTCTGTGCTTAAAATAGCTCAACGATACTAACTAGTGTAGCTCTAAACAGCCTAAACGTGACTTCTCTAACTGTTGCTCTTCAAAATTCCAATACCTCCAAGTAAAGATAACTGACAGATGCTTAACCAGCTTGTTAAAGGTTGTTAGCCATCATAACTCTGTTTCTAACCATGTGATCTTTCAGCTTGCAGACGTTAACCTTTAACCTGTCTCTCCAAATTCTCTGAAGGACACTATGATAATGAACGACTGGCTATTGCTAGGCAAAGAATCCCATACAGACTCGGTCGGGTAGTTGACGAGTGGCTACTCGATAAAGGTAAAAAAACCAGAATGGATTGGTTAATTAATCCTTGAACTAACTAGTGATTAACCTTTTCCCCCTCAAGAGAGGCGCAGCACCACAAGACAATTGTGACAAGGATCAAGTTATCCAAATGTGTAACAGTCCACATTTTAATTGGCGCTCCCAAATATGAAGAAGACAAACTCAACATTGATGGAATGTTGTCAACCAGACGTTTACATGTTTCTTTCCTTGTCACCCTTGCAACTTGTGGACCGGCTGCACCCTTAAACTGATTTTAAACCAATGAACTAAAAAACACATAACCCATACCCAGCCCTCCATCGTCCCCCTTAACCACTGCCATTAACTTGCGAGGGAGTATTAAGGCCACACTGAAAAGAAAAGAAAAAACAATGATAGTATATGAGGAGGAAGTTGTAGAATCACGAGAATAAACATTACAGATACCCTTTTTGAATTTTAAAGTTTTTGTTGAGGATCAATGGAATTGTAGCAGAACAAAAAAGTAAGTTTTTTATCTTTTTAATAATGTGACAGTATCACTATTTTATAACAGAGTATATTAAATAAAAACAAATTATGAGAATAAAGTTGCACTATACATGTAAAGTTACAATGGAACAGGAAGAATGTCATTATTTTACCAGAATACATTTTTCAATAAATACTTTGACTTTATTCTCATAATATCTTAGTACTGTATGACTTTTTAGTGAACATAAAATTATTTTCTTGTAATATTACAACTTTATTCTCATTTTTCTTTCCAATGTGGCTCTAGCATTCCTTCGTCTTAACTAGATGTGTAAATGTGTGTAAGAATTTGTTTTTTAATCTTTAAAGTGTGCTGCAGTTTGACTCGTGCCAGTAAAATGTGAACTAAACACCCCCCCCTTAACCCGACGTTAAGCTAAACCTTTCGATGTGATCGCCCTAAGTGAAGCGCTCCCCCTCCCCTTTTGTTCTCAGCTGCCCTGTGTTGCTGGCTTCCTGTGTGCAGTACAGTGACCATGTCACGCCAAAAGACAAAAGAGGCCTGACAGGCTGCTGAAATGGATCACAGTTTGCAGCCACCAACTTTGCTAATAAGTATTCTCCTGAAAGGGGCCCATTACTGCCGTGCTCTGGCTGATGTAGCTTATCAGCCAGCATAGCTGCTGTCAGTGACATTCTTACAAGACATTGTCCCTCGCAGGAGTTGAGACAATTGGACTGGAGGAGAACTCTGAGTTTTAATGGCTGCGGAATTCACTAGTCAGTGGAGTTTAGGCTCCATTTTGGGGGGGATTTTTTTTCTTCCCCACTGCACTGAAGCCAGTAACTTCCATTCTAATCATGTCTGATAAAGCGAGAAAGACAAAAAAGATCCAGAGCAAAAACCGTCCCCTTTCCAATGGCATACAGTGAGAAATCAAATTTTATGTCGAAATGCATAAATAGGGACCTAAATATAAGCAGCGCCTATTCTTATTGCAACCTGCATGATTAAAGTGTATCTATCCCCCCTGTTTAACATCTAAATGATTTTTTTTTTTTTATATGACTAACATAGTTCAAGGTGTATTCCTGTGCCAGCCACATGTCTGCTTCACTTTTCTTCTGTCACCTTCTCTCTGCCTGGCTTGTAGGGAGACAGTTGACCATCTTTAACAGCCAAGCCGCCATTAAAATCGGCGGCCAGGACAAGGGTCGACCCTTCCAAGGTCAGATCTCCGGCCTCTACTACAACGGACTGCAGGTGCTTAAACTGGCGGCGGAGAACGACCCCAGCGTGCAGGTGGAGGGCAACCTCCGTCTGGTGGGCGACGCCCTCTCCGTGCTGACCACCGACACCACCTCAGCAACGCTGCTGGCTGTGTCCGACATGTCCACCACCATCATGGAGACCACCACCACCATGGCGACCACCACCACCCGCCGACAACGCTCACCCAGCTTGAGAGACAGCATCTCCAAGGTCAGAAAATAAAACCACTTATAATCCAGTACACACACTCATCTCCACTGCTTTTCATACTTTGGCCTTCAGTGTGGCCTTAATCCATCTCTTGATACTATCACGGTCACATTGCAATTATAAAAACCATCAATACTCCCCAAAAAAAAAAAACACAATAACAGCCTGAAATTGTGCCACGTACATCGTCTGGAGCGATTCGGAATCAATATTTATATAATGACGTGACAAAGAGATTTTATTTCTGAGTATGGAGGTGGCCGATTCATGCTCACTATTTCATTTGTGGATACGAGGACTAAAAATGACCAAAATAAATTGTGAGCTGTTGTTCCGCTTTTGCTGTGGGCAGAGAGTGCCACAACTCATCAGGTAATGAACAGGGAGAGCTGGCAGCAATTTTTTGGAAAGCTAGCTATTAAGAACAGGCTCCATTTGCTATGCTAGCGAGTTCTCAAATAGTCACGTATCAAGCTGTACTTGAATCCTATGCCATAATATCTCAATGTCCTTTTTTGATGTGTCGTACTTGGAGGCTCATTTCTTGTTTGTGTGCTCGGTGAAATCCCCAAAAAATAATCATAACCAAGCAGATTGTGTGATATGTTGTGGAAACAACGGCGTACAATGAAGAAACTATGCAGAGGGGAAAGACAAATTGAAAATATTTCCTTTTCATTGTGAGACTTGAATCTTATAATTAAAATTTCATGGTCTTGCGCTCATCGGAGGATTACATGTCTTTTGTTTGGATTCAAGAAAACATGAGCGCTTGCAGTGTTTTGTTGGAACTAAAGGCCAAAGGTGCTGTTCAAACTTAAAATTATCCTCAAACTTCTCCAAGCTACAGTCGCTTCTTTTGATGCACATTCGTCAAGATTATGGGTCCATCATCTGCCCTGCGACTGATCAGGGTGTACGCCATCTCTCGTCCAAAGTCAGATGGGATAATCCTCAAATTACCTGCGGCCCTAATGAGGACAAACGTTATAGAAAACTGGTGGAAGGATTTTTCAAAGCTGCAATGCTGGCTTGCTTTCAGATTGATTTGCATTTATCTTGCCGCCAAGCTTCCATTTGCCTTTCATGTATTTTCAATTCATCCAAGTGGACCAGCCATTCAGCATTCTGTTCAGGTTTATACTGAGGTCATTGTGTGACCTAAGCCTCCTTCTTCAAAAAAAAAGAAGAGCATTGATTTAGTATGAGAAAATTTGTTATTGCAAGATGCAGCTTACACACAATCGAGCGCCGGCCGGGTGGGAATTTCCTTTTCAACATAAACATGGAATAGTTGCCGTGGGGGCAACGAATGAAAAGCAGCAAAATATGAGCACATTTTTCTGTTTGTTCTTTCACTCGCATTGCTCCAAGCTCCAAACACTGAAGTGGCACTTTGAAACACATTGCAGCATTTCTTCTTCATAAAGCACACAGCAAACAAGCTCATAGGGCACTGAGCAGCGGGACCATCTGTTTGTTAATTTTTTTTTTTTTTCTTGTTTCTTTTTCCCCCTCACACAGCCGCAGAACTCTGATGATATTCTGGTGGCGTCAGCCGAGTGCCCAAGTGATGATGAAGACCTAGAAGAGTGTGAACCGGGAACAGGTGGGTTTTCTATGGCAAAAAAAATAAATAAATGTGTAGTTATATCGGCGGGAGTACAAAACGCTCAGCACAAATGAGTGTTTCTACTGCAAAGAGCTGTAATCAATGCTCAATTAGACACTGGGTATTGTCCACTTAGCAAATCAACACCTTACCGCCAAATAAATTGCTCCTGACAAAAAAAAAGCTTTAGAAATAGTATGACATTATAGCAGCATGACATCATTTTTTTTTCTTTTCCTTCTATTGTGTACCACCCGGACACACTCAAAGCTGGAGGTCTTCATAATTCATCATCATCATCATCAAAATAAATGGAAAAAAATGAGCATGCTCTTGCTGCTGTGTAGCAAGAGCAGACGGCCTGAATAGACTTGTCCAGCTTTCATCTTGATCGATGCCATGCTTATGGTTTACCTTATGTAAGTGCCTCAAACGTACCCTCGAGTGTTGCTAACTACTTCGGAGGGCTGAATCTTGTCTCGTCTTACTCTCGACTTTGGCCGCACCGTTCAGTCGGGCTCATCGATCATAAGTGACAGCGAGGACACAAGCGGAAGGTTTTGCACCGCACTGCACCGGTATTTATAAAACAATCAAGAATAGAAGGTCACACGAGGAGACACTACTAATGTGGAGCACTTGCTTATTCCAATGAAATAACCACGTGTACATATTTCAACTCAAATTTTCAGCAGGTCATTCTCCTCCCAAGCATTTGTGCAAATGCTACAACTACATGCCTACTTTAAATAAATAGCTGGTTCGCACTAAATTTGAATAAATACAGCCCCGGCCACTATTCAATGACATTTTTGTGAGAAATTATGCAAATATTATAGGGACAGATTATAATCTACAAATGTTATTGTAATCCTTTCAAACCCAGAGGACATAAATCATTCATTAAAAAAAAAGAGTGGACAGCATCTGCATAAGTGTTCTTTGAAATTAACAATACACTATTTTCTTTTCTTTCTTTTTTTATCATGTCTCCTGGAATCCTAAAAAATCTAATATCTTCTAATTACCTGCATTACTTTTTGTGTAGAATCCTACTAAATTCTCCAGAGAACAAGCTTATGGAGTCGTTAAGAGTAAACGATAGCGACTCGAGCATGACTTTATGGCTCCGCAAGTGGCGCCGTTTAAAGATATTGAAGCACTCGCAATAATTAGCGTGACCTTCGCTTTTTTTTGTTGTTGTTAACATAAACGGGATTCAGATTGCAACGGAGATAATAATGCAGCCACAAATACCACCCAGGTGGAAATGCACTGATGAATACAAAGAAAATGAAAATGGCATGATTTGACCTTTGTGTATGATGCGATACATATTTACATACAGTTCTTGGATTCAGTGATGTCCCCAAACAGTATGGAGCATATTGCATTTTTTTTTATTTTGGCCTGCTGTAACGCCGCCTACGTACGTGCATAAGGAATGTAATTTAAATGTTTATTGTGTGTTGTTTGGTTGCAGGAGTCATCTTATATATTTGTGCCTCTTGCAGTATTCTACGCGACACACCCACACGCTATCACTTGCGTAGGGTCTAATGCGGTTGAATAGTCTCGTTGTGTAAAATAATCATTAAGGAGAAAAAAAAAAATTGCTGATGTGCTAGTTGATGGTAATTTATTCTTTACTGTTCGTCTAGCCTCTTTGGTAATGGGCGCAAGTGTTGTGTTAGAATTTGAATGCTGTTCTAATTTAGGATCCTCCCCTACCTTTTCTGTTTCCTTTTTAGGAGGTGAATTAGTCTTGCCTATTATAACAGTGGATTCCCTTGAGCCCCCATCCATCGCCACCCGTTATCCCGTCCTCCCCCCTCCCCCTACCCTCCTGTCCCCCCTCGAAACCACCAAAGAGTCTGTGATAGTCCCTCCTCACCCTTCCTGCCCCCCAGACCAGGAGGACTGTGGTGACACCGTGGAGGTTTCGGCCTTCGGCTCCGGGGAGATGACGGAATCCGATGACGAGGACTTTTACAATAATAACAACTCCCCGTTGGTCACTGACAGGACAGTCCTTCCTCCGCCACCTCCCGCCGCCGGTGAGGGCGGAGCTCCGAAACCCCGCCCCTTACCCCCCTATGTTCCCACCACCAACCCCGACCAGCTCCACATCCCCGCAGGCAAAATGAACACCCGAGACCAGGTGCTTCTGCCCCCTGCTCCCCCATCCTCCCGAAACACACCGGGACTAACTTACCCCCCCAATTTTCCCCATGTGCCCACAGCCGACCCCACAGCCTCCGACGAAAAGATCCAACCGGGCGCCGTGGAGGTGATCAGGGAGTCCAGTAGCACCACGGGGATGGTGGTTGGTATCGTGGCTGCTGCTGCTCTCTGCATTCTAATCCTCCTCTATGCCATGTACAAGTACCGCAACCGGGACGAAGGCTCCTACCAGACAGACCAGGGCCACAATTTTGCCAACAATTTTGCGACCGAAGGCAACGGAGCGGTGGTCAAAGACAAAAGCACAGCGACGGCCTCGGCGGCCAAGGCAATCACCAAGGGCAAAAAGAACAAGGACAAAGAATATTACGTATGAGCAGCGGGGCGAGGACTGAGAGGATGTGAGGGTGCTCCACTTTCAAATCACCGCTCTTTTTTTTTTTAAATTCCAGTTGGACGTCAGACATTTCAAAGGTTACGAAAGCCAACTGTTAAACGCAGACTGTGGTTAATGCTCACATTTCCCTCACAGTTTCTCAGCTACTACAAGTCTGTCATCCATCATGTCCATGTTGTAAGTGCAAACAACTTCGTATCCGCTGTTGCTTTGTGTGAAGCACGGATATGATGCAGTTAAAGGAACCGGCCTTGAGTTGAGCCTCAGTGTTTTCTTCTGTGTAAACTCTGTCTCAAATGTCCATTATAGCAGAGTGGCTATAGAGCGTGAACACAACCCTGTTGACATAGCAAGGTCCTCAACCTTAATAACATCAATTTCTTGCTGAAGAAAAACAACCCCAAATGGAATAAATCAAAATGTGTCTCAACATATTATTAATTTCAGGGTGCGTATAGCAGCACTTATTTTTCCCTGACAGATCTGTCATTGGCTCTTTGTGGGATGTTTGTGTGCAACACTTGCTTATTATGCTCAATCACAGAATCATTTGCTATTCACCACATCCCCTCCTCAAACTGCTCGGAAAATAGTCGCGTCCAACATTTGCAAACTTGTTCAGTATTTCCCATTCCTTGCAGTTAACCTCGAGTTCAGCCAATCCACATTCTCTGTGATTGTAATGATGAAGCAATAGCCAATTAGGATGCTAGCTGGACACAAATAGAAGACCTTTCTTTTTTTTTTTTTTTTTGCTGTGTGTAAAATATGTCATTCAACACAATAAAACTGAAAAAGGGAAGACTATCTAACCACAGTGTAGCTAAGAGTTAGCCTAACTTCTACTGTTTCTTCTTCTACTACTATTCTTCTTGTTTGCCAATACCAACTACCAAAAAATTGCTTTTTTTTTTCCAAGAAGGGCACTTTTTTCCCCAGATATTGTAACAAGGGTGTGTTCACACTTTCTACAGCCACTTTCCGTAATGTAGACAATTGACTTTTTTGTGGTACGCGAACAAAACTGAACAAAGCCTTTTATTTCTGCAAGACATCTCCTCAGTCATGTTACATAATGAAGGTTTGAAGCCTCCCCCCCAGTTTGCCCTGCCTCTGTCAACAAGAGATGATAAACATGAAAAATACAAGATGTTTAAAAAGGGGTATCACTCAACAAACCTGAAGGAGGACGGACGAGAGTCATTTATTTCTGTGTGGTCGGTGTAGCTTTGAATTCAAAATAAGGGTTTGTGTGAAAAGTTCCGTCTACATCGAGTAAAGGTATATCTGTAAACATTGCTTGTATGTATATATAGAGGCTAGCACACTCAAGAGGCATTACGGATGTAAAGTTACGGAGAAGAATCGGCGTCCGAGATGCTCGTCCCTCTCCCACCTCCCTCACAGCTTTCACAATGATGACCCAAAAAACGCTGCCGCCCAACTTTGGGGCTGCAAAACATTTTCCCATTATGCTTCTTGGAAAGAGACTATGAAGCCAGCTCACTGACCATCATGTACCCTCCATGAGAAAAAAAAAAAAGGAACTGCTAAGGGATGATCCAAAAGCACACAGGAAATGTAAACATATCGTGGAGACATAGATATTCCTTGTAAAGCAGACATGTATTGGTTTTTTTTCTATGAGTGACTTCAAGATTACTCCATGAGATGAATAATTGATGATGTGTGAATTGTATTGATATTTCTCTGATATTTCGATGTAACTTGTCACCGCTCCTCCTAACACGTTCCATTTTAGATTGCCTTTGACTCTGACAAAAAGCACACAGTCTCCTCCGATAGCTGCAAACCATCTTGTTTTCCTGCATTATTCAAGGCTCCGATTAAGCAGAGAAAACACCAGGATGGAACAAACTGATGTTTTTTTGTTTTATTGCATTGTGCATTTTATATGTGCTGAATCTGTTACTCAATGGATCGAATAATATAAAGCCATTTCCTCTGTTGGGTTCTGTCTACATTGACTTTTTATTCATGCTCTGTGATCCCCTGTTACTTTTTTTTGTATGAAAAGTGCCATTCGACATGAGCAGCTCTGTGCTCGTAAAATATTCCATCCCTCACTCATTGCTATTGTATAGTGTTCATGTGAAATGGATCTCTATATGTGTACAGAACGTGCATAAAGATACAAAAAAAAAAAAAAAAATACACTTGATGATATAATTTGTACACACTTGTGTTGTGTGCTGCTTCTTGGACAACATTTTATTGAGGGATGCGTTGGACTAAAATATAGAATTTTTAGCTCAGCATAATTTTAGGATCAGGGCAAATGTGATTTACGATTGAATTAAATCAAGCTAATAATTTTAATCAATGCATTAATCGTGTAAACACTGCTGATTCTCACAATACATGCTGATGAATTTTAACTTTACTCAATGGTTGCACTATTCTTACCGAGAATAAATACATTCAATCAATTTACAATGGTGTCGTTTTACACACGAAAGACAAGGTGATGGTGTTTTTACACGGAAGAACAGTCTTTCATACAAGTAGTAGTAGTAGGTCATGATATTGGTTTCCAAATGTCTCTTGCATTTGAGTTTCATCATCATGGCTTCGCTCTCTGCTTGCTTCTCTCTTCACTTCTCCTCAGGCGACATGTCAGCCGGGCTTGGTGGGGCGCTGATGTTCAACACTTACAATCAATTGAAGTGTTTGGGTTTCTGTTGTTGTTATTTCCGAATGAAAATACAGATCAGAGTTGGGGCTGCCGTGGAGAGTGTATTTTGCAATGCGGATTTGAATTTACCATGGAGGGTTGAGGAAAAACTGCATGAAGGAACAGAGTTGAACCAAAATACCAGAATATTTTTAAACAAAGTAGTAGCATGAGAAGATGCCAAATGTTTCCATCATTGTAATAATTTATCAGTCCTGTTTTCTCACATGCACAGACTTCAACAGATTTAATGATTGGGAGGGTAAACTCTATCCTCGGATGCAGTGATGGGTTCGATGATGTTTGACTACCCCCTGCTGAAAAGACAAAGAATTGTAGAATGAAGACAGCTACTACCAGCAAAGAAGCGATGAAGATTTTGCCAAGGGAAAGGTATGCTGTAACCTTTACCATAACATGTCTGCTCACAATGCCCTGAGCATCTGGCAGTTCCTGGCCAAGAAGAGCATCACTTTACAGGAGCTACCTCCTTACTCATACGACTTGGCGCTGTGGCATTTTTTTTCCCCCTCTTTCTGAAGCTCGTTGTACATCCGGGAGACTGTTTGGAAGACGCAAGGACCTGGTGGGAACCTATATTGGCTGGCCTCTGGAAAAACTCTGCTAAACTAACCTCTAAATTGTTCATTTTACTATTTTTTACTATCCACAATGAATAAATCAATGATTTAATTAGTCAATGAATAGAATAAATGGATGAATTTATGTAAGAAAGATTACTGGACTCAATATAGAAGTAAATACTTGGTGAACTGGTGTAAAGAGGGCGAGACGCCTGCGACGCTGTTCCTAATTATCTGGCGTATGCCCCGCCTGGTGACGTCATTGGATGTGACCAATCAGCATCATGGGAATATCTCGACGATTACTCACTTGAGCGTGCGTGCGCGCGCGCATGTGAGCCAACTAGTTGTTGGCTAGCGCCTTAGCAGCTACAGTTAGCCTTTTTTTTTCTCGGAAACATTTCAACACACTTCCTGTTCTCGTAAAAAAAACCTGCTTGACGTTCACCATGAATGGGGCTCCAGAGCGAGGCTTGTCCGTCCCTCTAAAATGTCAAAGAAAACCAGGGACCCTCGCGAAATGATAAATTAGCCCTTCGTCAGTGGAAAAAAAGTCTGTCTATATTTTACTTCTTATTTTTCTGACATTGCTCGCTCGCATCCTGCGAAGGAAATCTGAGATTTTTGCGAAGAGTGGATGCGGAAGAAGGATATGAGGCAAGCTGGACGGCTAAAGCTAAGTGTACGCTGTGCTGGGATTCAAATGTGAGTAGCGTTTCAACTACGAGCATCATTTTACCTTCTGTCAAGATAAAGTCAGCTCACGTTAACATTTGCAACATTGCACGTTTATGTCTTGCTCATGTTTTTACGACTCCTTGTTGTTTACCCTGCTAACGAGAGTGACAGCGAGCAGATTGCATTGCAGCTAGTGCAGGCCTAGCATTAGCCGGTTTCTATATTAAATCATCTGATGTTTAACACCGAATGTCAGCGTTTGTGATTGTGTTTGCTGTAGCGGTCGATTATGTGCACACACACGCCACGATGATAGCAGGTGTTGATGTTTCGATCGGCTCCAGTTTGTCTCGATAATAACATAGTCACAAGCTAGGCGAAATTGTTTGTTAGCCTGCTAGTGCCTCTTGGAAAATGTCATCTAGATGGGAGAACACTATAATAGGCCCTCAGACTTGAGATATTATTTTTAAAACCCTCCGTTTTGAATTCTTCCAGTCACGTGTTAAACTGCATTGTGGGTTATAATTGTACAAGTACATCACACATCCTAATGAAAGATGATTTTACAATTTAGAGGTGCGGTATAAAAATCGCCTCTCAGGGTCGTTATAAACTTTTAGTATCCAGAAAAGCACTATTTAAATATAATGCATTGTTATACATCTGAATATGTTGACACTGAAAACTTTGTGAGTTGTGTATCCTGAGTCAAATCGTCTTTTAATCTGATGTTGTATTTTTAGTCCTTGCGGGCGCTTCACTCAGTTTATTTTTCCCATCAATTTCTGTGATCTCTCTTCCAGATGAGTGTTTTCCCTCATTCTCGCTGGGTTGCCAATATACTACAAAGTCACTCACTTGAATTCCCTTCAAGGATTAGGCTCGGGTCGCGTGGCATCATCTGTGCGAGGACAGGGCACGCAACGGTGTCAGGATGTGCAAAGACTCCTGACCTTAACTGAATTGATCAGGCATCCAGGATTCAGAAGTGTTGTTCCCCATGAGAAACTCTCGCTTGGTTGGCCATCTCCAATGGACGTGCCATCATAGACACAGGACACTGTGGCTCCAACCCCACAGTTTTCTCAGCGACCGTGTTGGAGCGGCTCTTTCATCTGTGGGTTCCCCCTGAAGGTGGAGAGATGGGCTCGCAAGCGCTTCAGATATTACGACAAGGCGTGTGGGCCTCGCTCACCGGAGGGTGGTATGTGGACCCCCATCAGAGCACCTTCTCCAACTGCGTCCATCTCTACTTGTGGATATTTCTGCTCGCATTCCCCTTTCTGCTGTACATGGTGAGAAAATTTCAGTTCAAACTCACAACTTTATGAAATTAAGTTTGCAGTTTGTTCACTGTTAAACATTAATTTATCGAGTGCGTGTGTATAATTGTTTCATGTTCTTTCACAGGCTTTCCCCGCCAGCTTGGTGATTGCAGGCTTGTACTCCGCTGCGGTGGCCATCTTTTTCACCACCATCAAAGTGGTTAACTACCGGCTGCACGCCATGTTTGACCTCGGGGAGATTATCGAGAAGAAACAGGCCTCGCTCACGCCTGACGTTCCAAGGACAGAAGATGGGGACGAAGGTTCAGGGGGCCATGATGGGAGTCAGCCCAGGTGCGTGCGTGTGGTTTTTTTTTTTTTTAGAAAAAGGGAGGTGGCGTGAAATCCTTCAACCAAACCCTTTGAATTGACTTCAGGGATGCTGGTGTGGAGATGACTGTGTTTCGGAAGGTCAACTCGACGCCTCCGGTGCGATGCAGCTCCCAGCACTCGCTGTTTGGACTCAACCAAGTGTCGGTAAGGAGCATCAACAATTTAGCTTTGGTCCAAAAGGCTTCTATTTGATATTCATATCATTATTTTTATTATCCAGGAGTTCTTGCCCCAACTTGAGGATTCAGGGGGAACAAAAGGTTAGCATGTGTTTGATTTTTCCATCCAATAAGACCCTTACTGAACTTAACGTGGAAATTCTGGTGATATCAACCATTCTTTGTTTACCTCAGATATCAAGGAGTTAATGCGAGAACAGGGAAGCAATAATGTGATTGTGACTTCTGCTCATCGTGAAATGCTGCGTCAAGGCTCTCAGGACACCATCAGTAAGTCTGCTCATGCATCAGACAGCACCGTGTTTATGCTCCTCACGCAAGACCCAGCAGGAGCAATGTTTCTATCTAATTTTCACCGCTGTCCCTGTACAGGGGGTCCGAGCATGGTCCAGTCCTGCATTGCTGCTGCTCTGGGAGGTAATTTCCCAGGTCTCATTGGACTCTCCGGGGTGGCGTCTGGATTTGGAGAACCGGGAGAATATCTGTCCGTACCCCCTTCACCTTCCAGTCAAGAAGATGGAGGAGAGAAAGAGCCATTGCAGCAAGTAGAGGTGGCTCAAAAGATCCCGGAGGACAATGGGTTAGCTTATTCTCCGCTCGGGCCGTCTGCTGAGTCTGGGAGTCTTGGAGAGACCCCGCTGAGTCCCCTTATAAAGAGTAGCTTGAGTGAAGAGCTGAGCGAAAATCTCTTAGGGTTGGGCCTGGACCCGGTGGTGTTTGTACCTGGGACCGAGTACCCCGGTTGTCGTAGCGGGGTGGCATTAGCTGCCGGATCTACGGACAGCTGTTTCAGCGGCGGCGGTGGCGCCACCGATCGCGAGACGCTGAGCACCGTTAGCAGCTACCGCAGCGAAAAGACGGACTCCACTCAGCTTGAAAGTCCATCTTTCAGCCAACCCAAGCTCGCAGATGGACCGGCGTCTACTACGATGCCAACGACGGGCGCCAAGGTCACCGCAACCGCAGGCGTCCCAGCAGGACAGGATGGCAGCGATACGGATAACCTGTCGGACAGCGTGTTATTGCGTTCCCCCTGCAAAGATATCTCCCCCAGTCAGGCGCTGGACCGGACACTCGTCGAAGGAGACGATTTACCGTCTGATATGATCGCACAAGCCCCCGCGTTCCACAACTCTTCCCCCTCAAGTAGCGGCCACTCTGACATTTGCGATTTGGACAGAGCCGCCCCAGTCCCCCCCCTCCCTCCGCCTCGGCAGGCCACTTCAGTGCCCTCAGGGCTGGCCCTGGGTTCAGTGTGCTCCGAGCCCTCTCTGCCCATATCGTCAACCCCGTTCCTGCTGTCCGATCAAGCCGCCCAGCAGGTCGTGCGACCCAAAGACTTGAAGCTGCTGCGGGCCAGCGGCAGTAGTGTGGGCCACAAGCCGGGCCGGCGGAAAGCTCCGCGAAGGCGAGCCGGGGCGGGAAGTAACAGTTTTGACTGCGGCTCGTACAGGCGTCATCACAATCATAGGCAACACAGAGATTACATCCCGGTGCGCAACAAGCTCGGTGCCAAGGCCTACAGCGAAAGTCTCTTTGAGGATTCCAGCGATGAGGACGACGGCAGCGACATGAGCGCGGCATCCAGTCTGGGTTCTCAGCGGCGCTACAGCTCAGATGAAGACTCCAGTTCCTCTACCTCCTGCTACTCCCCAGAACTCACTGGCGCCGCGTTACAGCTCCCCCCGGCTGCTCAGCCTCCTACTCCGCGGGAAGGGGATTTGGCCGAACCGGCCGGCCCCTCGCATTCACGTGCCGCTCAGCGCTCTTCGAGCACAGCCAGCGCTAAGACGCACGCCAGGGTTCTGAGTATGGATGGGGCGGGTTCAAGTCAGAACAGCACAGCGGCTCCGCCTGCTGCTCTGCAGACCATGCCCTCAACTTCCACCCCTGCACCTCGCACCCTCACCGTCTCCAAGTCGGACTTGGAAGCTCGAACCATCCACATCGATTGCTTTCCGGTGTCTCATCCTCATCGGCTGGATTCTCTCGGAGGATCTTGGACCGGCAACCAGATGGGCTGGCGAGCAGGAGAGTTGACCGAAGAGGGGGCGGTAGGGGGAGGTGAGCTCATGTTTGTGCCCCTTGTTTGTTTTCAGGAGAGACATATATAGTTTCAAAATGTCTAAGACATCTTTCTTAGTTTGCACCAAACTGTTTTGTGGTTTGTTTGTTTTGGAACATCCGAGCCCGCATCAGCGCCTGCGTTTTGGTACCATACAACTTCAGCATGAGTTCTTTTGGAGGAATCACGTCACATTTTCTGTGTAGACGTTGACAAAGTGAAACTTTTAAGCTCTGTCTCCAGATAATGGCAAGAACGACTCAGTGAGCAGTGTGAAGAGGACCCAAGCCATCCGCAGGAGACACAATGCAGGAACCAACCCGACACCTCCACCCTCCACCATGGGATCACCTCCTAGGTCAGTCCCACTCGGCAAACCCAGGGGGGGGGGGCTAATTTATTTGCAAGATGTTACTGATGCTTAGCAAAGTCTTATCATTGAAGGCTGCTTATGTCTGTCTTTAAACCGTTAGTCTCCAGGACCTCCAAAGGGCTCGGACCTCCTCCCACTCGCGGACCCGCACCCTCCCGTCCGCCTTACAGTTTGCTTCGTCATTTCTGCACTCTCGCAGCGGCATCCACGAGGCCTCCACCTTCGACGACACATCAGAGGGAGCCGTGCACTACTTTTTTGACGAGAGCGGTGAGTCGGTGGCTTTCGAGCAACGAGACGTTTTCGGCACCAACCGCTTTGTTCCTGTCGTGTGTGTGGAGATGAATGCGAAGATCAATGCAACTTTCGTGTCTGTCGGTTAAATTGGAAGATAGAAGCCATTTCAGAATCAAAGCAGCGGGAAATTGCCTTTTTTTTTTTCCCTCATCATTCTTTCTGATGTGTGCCAGGAGTGAAAAGGTCCTACACATTTGGACCTGCTGGAGGAGGTTATGAAGATCCAGTTCAGTGAGTTACAAGGCTTATTATCATTTATTTGTATTCAAGCTTTACTTACTGTGAAGGAACAGCGCAAATAATAATTAAAATAATACAATTTCATGTTTTGCTTGCAGAGAAAGGGAGAGGCAGTCCCAGTCCTCAAGCTTCACCTCCACTGAGGTCCAAGAAGGAGCACCAGTCCTTTCCATGCTGCAGCCCAGACCAGTGGTCCTACAGGGCATGCAGGTGCGCAGGGTTCCATTGGAAATGCCTGAGGTGAACTTTTTTTTCTTTTCTTGATTTTCCTTCAGTATAAGCGTCCCCTAGAACTCATGATCTGCTTCTCAACCTGTCTCCAGTTCGACCTGGATCACGAGTCTCTGCAGGAGTCCCAAGAGAACACGCTGATGATCGAGGAGAAGGCTAAACCCAAACAGTATTATCGCTTTTGGGTTCTGCCTGGGAAGTGGCTCAGGGTCCGTTATGATCGCTTAGCGCTTCTGGCCTTGTTGGACAGGTAAGGCTTTGCACGTGAATCGACGTGATGCAATATTTCAAAATGAAACCCCATCCTGTCATCAGGAACCGCCGTGTGGGAGAAAACGTGTTTGCTGTGGTGCTGGCCAGTCTGGTGGCCTTCCTGGGCTTCCAACTGTTGCTCCAGGGCTTTTTCAGGGACATCTGGGTCTTCCAGTTCTGCCTGGTCATTGCAAGTTGCCAATACTCCTTATTGAAGGTATGCGAATCTCTGTGAAATAAATGTACCGGGATCTTATTTTCTGTATGCAAGCCAGTCATTTTCTTCAAACTATTTTTTCAGAGTGTGCAACCAGACGCAGCCTCTCCCATGCATGTGAGTAATTGGGTTTCAGATTTTTTCCGTGTCACCTGGTTGTGATGATTTATTTACTTCCCTATTTGTTGTGAAACAGGGTCATAACTGGATCATCGTGTACAGTCGGCCTGTTTACTTCTGCTTGTGCTGCGTGATGATCTGGATCTTTGATTTATCCGGCCGTTCTGGCAGCCTGCAACCATTCTCCCTCTATGGCGTCACGTTCTTTTCCGCACATTTCCTGCTTTGTGTCCGAGATATGCTCCTGGGTAAATCTTAACACTTTACTTTGAAATTTAAAAAAGAAGCACCGTTGAATCCTTTTTTTACCCCCCTACAGTCTTGGCCCTGTGTTTTCCGGTCATCTTCCTGTTTGGCTTGCTACCTCAGGTCAATACTTTTATCATGTGTCTGTTGGAGCAGATCGACATGCACATTTTTGGTGGAACAGGTAAGACCGTGGCTCTTTAGCATTCACCGTGTATTCGTTTTGCTTTATTAGATGGGTCGCTTGAACCGCATGTTTGGGCTGCATTGATCCACTCACTCCTCTTTTCTCCTCAGCCACCACCAGCCCACTCTCGTCTCTGTTCAGCCTCATACGCAGCGTGCTGGTGGCCGCTCTGCTGTATGGATTTTGTCTGGGTGCCATAAATGTAAGCGCAACATGAATACTTTTTCAATACCATGTCTAAACGTTGACACCTGATGCAGCAGAGGTCGATTCTGTGTTTTCTTCCCACTAAAAGGCACCGTGGGGGGACGCCCATGTGCCAGTACTCTTCTCTGTATTTTGCGGCCTGCTGCTCGCCTTGTCCTACCACCTGAGTCGCCAAAGTAGCGATCCCACCATCCTCTGGTCGGTATTTTGCTTCAGAGAGTCATTATTTAGACTTTGATTTAGACTTTACTACTGTGCATCTAAATTCTGTATCCATCTCTCACCTTTCCCCCCCCCCCGGCTCAGGTCATTGGTCCGATCCAAATTACTCCCCGAGCTGGAGAATCGCACACCAGAAGATCCCCTTGTGGAGATCAAGGATCCTCTTCCAGAGAAGCTCCGCAACTCTGTGGTACAAATCTTCCTAAACGCCACACGTCTGATTTCAGAATGTCCTTCACTTAAAAGCGTTTTGCCTTTCCCCTCCGCAGAAAGAAATTCTCCATTCAGACCTTGTCATGTGTCCCCTCATGGCTGTGATCACTTTTGCCATCAGTGCCAGCACGGTTTTCATTGCACTACAGGTTAGTAGAAGTTAAGGCCATTATCCGGCCACTTTTCTTCACGCCATTTGCCGACAAGTGCTCACTTATTCTTCTCTGTGCTTTTTGCCCCCACAGCCTGCGCTCAGCTTTGTCTTATATATCCTGGCGGGAGTTGTCGGCTTTATTACTCACTATCTCTTGCCTCAGCTGCGCAAACAGCTTCCATGGTTCTGCCTGGCTCACCCTGTGCTCCGATCCAAAGAGTACAGTCAGTTCGAAGTCCGAGGTGAGCGTCTCATTGCTCTTCATCCGCTCGAGCTCATGTCACTGTAAAATGAAAGAGCCATTATCAGCTTCTCCCTCCAGAGGCATCACTGAGGATTAAATAAAAACCGGCAAGGTCTCAAGTTGAAGTGCTGTCGAGAAATGCATTTAACCTCTCATCAGCTCCCTGGGATTTTCACAGTGCGCCAGTACTAAATTCAGTTATTTTTCTTCTTACTGTTGAACTTGCTTGACATTTTGAGAAGTTGCAGTAGAGCTTGTTAGGTTGGATTTCAGTTCTTTTTTTTTTTTTGTTAGTGTAAAAATAACACCGGCAATTTGAGAGCACCTTGAAATGTCACGAACTGATTTAATCACTCTGAGAAAAATCAACTCTCTGGGTGTCACGCCTTGCATTTATTTCTGTTTGTTCACCAGATGCTGCACAGCTCATGTGGTTCGAGAAGCTTTATGCGTGGCTTCAGTGTGTGGAGAAGTACTTCATCTACCCAGCGGTGGTGCTCAATTCCCTCACGACAGAAGCTCGTGCTGTTGGCCAGAACCATAAAGAGCTGGACATCTAGTAAGTCACGACAAGAGGTCCTTGGCTGTGGTTGCTGGAGCTACTCAACTGCTCTACATTATACTAAGAGGGGCAAAATTAATTTAATGACGTCAGTAATTCTCGACTAGTGTTCTCCTCATTTAATTGGCTTGGAAAAACATGACTGGTTTTAGAAAGAATGTATCCGGAGGATTTTTTTAATGCACAATTTTTCATCATGTACTCTTGACTTGTCTTCCAGTAGCCGAGCGCTCTTCATCTCAGTGGCCGGCATGAAGCTGCTGCGTTCATCCTTCTGCGCCCCGTCGCAGCAGTACGTCACGCTGTGCTTCACCACGCTCTTCTTCCACTTTGACTACCCGCACTTCTCGGAGACCTTCTTGATTGACTACTATTTCATGTCCATTCTTTTCAGCAAGGTCGGTTCGCACGTCATAAAGCCGACAATGTAATGAAGTAATAACGCATCCTTTTGTTTGATTTCTCAGATGTGGGACCTGTTATATAAGTTACGCTTCGTGTTGACTTACATCGCGCCCTGGCAGATCACGTGGGGCTCGGCTTTCCACGCCTTTGCCCAGCCCTTCGCGGTACCACGTATCCTTAAATCCGATCCCACGTAAATGATTGTTGCACTTCCTCACCAGATGCCCCTTAACTCAATTTCTCTGCAGACTCTGCTGTGCTCTTTGTGCAAGCCATCTTTTCAGCCATCTTTTCAACCCCTCTCAATCCAGTCCTGGGCAGCGCTGTGTTTGTCACCTCATACACCAGGCCTGTTAAATTCTGGGAGCGGGATTACAAGTATGTGGTTGAAAACTCTGCAGCTTTATTTCACTCATGTGTGGCACAGAACTCTTGAATTTGGTCCACCTAGCATTTACTTTCTCAAGAGTCCTGTCATATATATATATATATATATATACGTATATTTTTTTAATTCATTGAATAATGCATTGATTGAAAATAAACTTTTGTGCAAATTCTGTCTTGTTAGCACCAAGCGAGTTGACCACTCCAACACCAGACTTGCCACTCAGCTGGACCGTAATCCAGGTATTATCATGTCTCCGCCTCTTTTTTTGTTAACATTATCGAAGTGATATGTAATTATTGCTATGCCGGTGGCCCCTTTTCCTGCCAGGTGCCGACGACAACAACCTGAACTCCATTTTCTACGAGCACCTAACACGTTCGCTGCAGCACAGCCTGTGTGGAGATCTGCTGCTCGGACGCTGGGGCAACTACAACACGGGCGACTGCTTCATTCTCGCCTCAGACTACCTCAACGCATTGGTGCATATTATCGAGATCGGCAATGGCCTGGTCACCTTCCAGCTGAGGGGTCTCGAGTTTAGAGGTCAGCAGTTTAGAAAACGACCTACTTTTGCCCCTCCCACACATTATATGTTTATATAGTTACTCTGAATGATCATCTCAGGATTTTGATTCAGCTCCTAATGCATTTTACATCTACTCCCTGCAGGCACCTACTGTCAGCAGAGAGAAGTCGAAGCCATCACAGAAGGCGTGGAGGAGGACGAGGGCTGCTGCTGCTGCGAGCCGGGTCACCTGCCTCACATGCTGTCGTTCAACGCCGCCTTCGGACAGCGCTGGCTCGCCTGGGAAGTGGCGGCCACCAAGTACGTGCTGGAGGGTTACAGCATCAGTGACAACAAGCCGCCTCCATGCTGCAAGTGTTTGACCTTCGCAAGATTCTCATCACGTACTATGTCAAGGTGAGATGTCCAGAAAGTGTAGGGGAGACCGTGGAGTCTCATTACAATTGAACCAACCGGTTTAGGTTATAATTGGACGCCGCGTTGAAATATGACCAACAAAGGTTGCTGTTTGTTATTGTCAAAGTAGTCCAACCCCAAATTTGGCTTTCCTTTCTTGTTACTTCCTGTTTTGATTTCTACAGGAAGCAAAGTAGTTAGGATTGAATTAATTGCACTCTGTGAGGAGTAAAAGCCCTTATGGTTCCATTGATTTCAAGACCCAAGGTGCAATAAAGTCGGGAACAAATACTTGGATCAAGCAGATTCCACAACTGACAAGATAAATCTTAGATTAGCAAACAATGTATCCATTCCTTATTTAAGTTTGACTTTAATGTGCTAATATTTTATCGATGGATGGTTCATATTTGTTTTCTCCAACAGAGCATCATTTACTACGTGAGCCGATCGCCTAAATTGGAGGAGTGGTTGGCTAACGAGGCGATTCAGGAGGCACTGCGGCCGTGTCTCGGACCCAACTACGTCGACAGCGACCCCACCTTCAACCTGAACATCGACGAGGACTATGACCACAGGGCCTCCGGGATCACACCCTCCTCCTTCTGCATGATTTATGTGGACTGGATTCAATATTGCAACAGCAGGCGGCAAACGGTTTGTCTCTGCACAGGCTTTACGTCCAACCACTTGTATTAGAGATGCTTTAATTTCTACTTTTATGTTGCAGCCTGTGACTAGTGATAGAGATTCTCCTCTGGTCAGTCTATGCTTTGGATTGTGTATCCTTGGAAGAAGAGCCTTGGGCACTGCCTCCCACAGCATGTCTGCAAGGTGAGAGCTCCATCTCGGACTGGACTAAAGTTGCTTTGATGCTTGTCTAGTGCAACTATCCATAACCTGCTCTGCTTTTGCCAGCTTGGAACCATTCCTCTACGGCCTCCACGCGCTCTTCAAGGGAGACTTTCGCATCACGTCTCCGCGGGACGAGTGGGTCTTTGCAGATATGGACCTGTTGAATCGAGTTGTGGCGCCCGGAGTGCGGATGTCCCTCAAGTTGCATCAGGTAGCGCTTCACTGAGCACCAGGCAACATCTTCACAGGCTTACATTTTGTCGTGCTCTACCGCAGGACCACTTCACATCCCCGGATGAGTATGAAGACCCCACGGTGCTATATGACGCCATCACCACCAACGAGGAGAAAATGTTGATATCACACGAGGGCGACCCCGTTTGGCGCAGCGCCATCCTCGCCAACATGCCATCACTTTTGGCGCTGCGTCATATCATGGACGACGGCAGCGATGAGTACAAAATCATCATGTTGAACAAGAGGTTCCTCAGCTTCCGGGTCATCAAGGTTGTACATCCTTCATCTAATCTGTACTTACATTTATGTCCATTGTGGGAGCGCAGCTCAGGCATATTTTCAGACTAACACTACTGACCAGCCTTGTACTCCCCCCTACAGGTAAACAGAGAGTGTGTGCGTGGGCTGTGGGCGGGGCAACAGCAGGAGCTGGTCTTCCTGCGCAACCGCAACCCAGAGCGCGGCAGCATTCAGAACGCCAAACAGGCCCTGAGGAATATGATCAACTCGTCGTGCGACCAACCCATCGGCTACCCCATCTACGTGTCCCCCCTCACCACGTCGTACGCCGGTGGACATGGTCAGCTGCGCTCCGTGTGGGGGGGGCCTGTCAGCCCCCACAACATCTACAACTGGCTCATCAATAGCTGGGACAGGTACCCTAGACGGTTTTGGACCCAAAGACTTCCCATGGTTGTGAGCGTGACAAGTTGGCTTGTCTCCAGGATGCAGAAAGGATGCGGCGCCGGTTGCAACAGCGGCGGAAACATCGAGGACTCGGACTGCGGCGGCGGTTCCACCTCCATCACGACCAACGTCGCCATCCACACCACGCAGAGCACACCAGCCTCTGGCCTTCCCCAGCCTCACATCACCACCATGCAGCCCTCATTGGGTAAAACGCTCTACTTTCTCCAACTCCTCAGTAGCTGAAGCAGAAATAATGAGCACTAGATAAATAAGATGTAAGAAAATACAGAATCAGGAAAGCAATGAAATGATTGATTGGGCTGAATGAATAAAGCGAAAAATTCGAATACATTTTAGTTAAACGATAAAAAGGCACTACTTGGTAGGCTCAGGGTGTAATTGTTGTTTTTGTCCACCAGGTACGGACAATCCTGTCGGCCCAACACAAAACTGGCCTCACCACCCCCAACCACTCCCACTGGCTCTACTCAGCCAATCAGAGGGCAGGATAGAAGCAGGCCTGCTCTCATCCCTCCAACGCACATCCTCCATCCAGGGCCTGCTGGGTCAGCAACTGTCCAACTCGCAACTCTCCTTCAGCGGCTCCGTGGCGCCGCCGTCTCTGCCGATGCCCGAGTGCATCTGCCCTGCCAGCTTCCTGGACAACTCAAGCCACAGGACGGGCCAGCGGGCTGGCCTCGCCCAGGGCAACATGCTCCACTTTGAGAGCCATTTTGGGAAGTGGAGTTTTTCCAGCAGAAAGGGCTTTAACGGTCCGGCGGCAGCGGAGGGTGATGGAGCAAGCATCCACACCATACGCACGCAGGTGAGGAACACTAACAAAATTGCTTATCTTAAATAATTCATTTTGAATTAGGTCACATGCTGATTTGTTGCTCTTTGTGATATAAATCAGCCGCTGCCCCCGGGCCCCCCACAGGAGGCCAGTCCCACACAAGATCCGCTGGGAGCGACGCGGGCGGTGGAATCCTGCCTGCTGCCAGCAGGAGACACCACCACGCCGCCTGACCAATCCACAGAGTTGCCTTTACTTGAGCACCTGCGCTGATTATTGACACACCACCCTCCCCCCTTTTGGGTAACAGCACACTGGACGGCACCCCCCACGCTCCCATCAAGACTCATTATATCAATGTTTATTCCACATGGATTCACAAAACACGATGCGGTCTTAAAGCATGTTCCACGTCAACTCATGACGCTACTCCCAAAGTCATCTTAGTGAGGCTCAGATGCGCTGCGCGTGTGTGTGTGTGTGTGTGTTTGTGTGTGTACGTGAGTGTATGTGTGCTAAAAGGCCAGAAAGGCCAGTGCAATTCCAAGGATCTTTTTTCTTTCCTTTTGGTCAACAATTATTTTTATAAACTGGAACATGGAAGATCAGCTTTGACTGTGTGGAGACCACGAGAAGCCTTGTTCAGTTTTTCCTCCCAACTCAGAAGTTCTCGCCGGTGTTCAGTCCAGAGGCACAAAATTGAAATTTCAGCAGCCGACCGTTTTTATGGTGCATCTCCTCCCCCGGCCGGCGCACGGTGCTCAGGCCGCTTGTTTACAGCCTCTGAGTCCAGCCTGAGAAATTGTGTTGATCACAAACTTTTTTTTTTCTTTTTCTATTTAGGGATTTTTGTTCTTCTTCTTTACTTGAAGATGGAGGCGTCGGTGTCGCGCCAGTCATTTGGAGACACCCGCCAGCCCGCATCGCATCCAATAAGGAGGATGGGAGGGGGCAAAGGGGTCTGCTTCCTTGTCGCTCCTACTCGACTACTGCTTCTGCATCCCCCCGCTACTACTACTAACTAGCTAACAGAGTCACCACTACTACTGCTTGAATCCAGCGTTTTAGTTGGAACTAAAGGATAAAAACTGAAAACAAAGGATACATATTTATTGGAGGTCTTACATATTTGGGATTCATTTGTATCATGTGCTGATGTTAAATTGGCAACTTGCGTTTTTGTTTTGTCATCCCTTCTTCAAACCAGTGTTACAATTTTGTCATCTCAACAGGGGCTCCTGCGTGTGTGTGTGTGTCTAACTGGAAGTACACGAAGAAGTCACTCTATGTTGGGTTTCTTCCCCATCTTGCACTCTGCCTCACTCTGGATTGACCTCAGTGATCAGATAATGCAGTAGAATACAAAATAAGACCCTGCAGGATGATCAAACTGTGGCAAGCCGCCCAAATTCATAGTAGATTGGTGGTGGCCATCATTCTCCCACTGAAATCCCCAAGTAGCCGTCTTAACATTTTTTTCTTTTTATAAAACCGCAGCAGCCAGTTGAACTTTTCTTTCTTCCTTACTTTGCTCAGAGAAAGCAAAGCACAAAACGGTGGTCAGTTGAAATAAAATAAAAAGGGATTTCGTAATCTCTGCAACTATGTACAGCATGTTTCATATATAAATATATATTTAAAAATATAAACCTATTTTATTATGATTGGAAATTCTGGGGTTTTTTCTGTTTAAGACACTAAGTCCGTTTAGCGTCACATTTGAAATGTGCAATTTGGGAAGATTAGGTTCTGTTTTTCCTTTTTTATTTGTACCCCATCTCTCCATCTCTTTTTTAGTTTTTCTCACAGGGGAATCTTTATTTAAGTCAATGTTCAATGTTCTGTACAGTTTTTTAAGTGATTTTTTTCCCTTCTATTTAAATTAAAGATTTTTGTGTCTTTGTTTGCAGCTTGAGTGCTCTAGTTTGTATTTTTTTTTTCCTTCTCCAGAATCAAAGTATAGTTGGAATGTTGGGGCCTCTTGTCTCCCTCGTGTTAGTGACAACTCTCTTAAAATCACAAATGAATGAAATGGCACAGTCATAATTTGGAGAATTTATTTAAAAAGCAGCATGTCATGTTAGCAAAATGTCTTACACAAAGGAGCGCTTCATTAACGATGGAGTATAGCGGATCTCATTGTAGCCCTCCTCATCCTCCTCCTCCTTGGAGAGCCTCCATCGGCCGTCCTGGCCTGTACGATGAAGCCACGTCATGAGCACCACCAAGGCCAGCAGCATCAGGCTCATGGACAAAGTCAGCAGCACCCCCTGCAGGATGCCTGAGGAATTCCCTGCCACCGCTGCCAGTTATCAAAAACATATCAGTGTATATGGATTTTGGATTATGAGAGTGAGAAAAAAAAAAAGTGGTGGTCACCGCTGAAGACGGACAGGTTGACGTAGCAGTTCTCCGTCCCAAGGACGTTGGAAGCGGAGCAACGATACAGGCCGGATGTTTGTGAGGACACATTGACAATCTGGACTGAACCCGACAGCTCGCCTGGGAAATAATCAATAAATTTTCAGTAATGTATTCAATATAGACAACGCCAAAGTTGCGCTTCCAAGACCGCAATTGCGCTTTCTTTCCGCTAGATGGCAATGTTTCCATAGGATTGGACAAATGGCATTGATTTGACCCATTTTCACCTGGGCAACGTTAGGGTGACCAAACATCCTGTTTTGCCCGGATATGTCTTCTTTTTATTTACATCCTATCCGGGCGCGCGGTCGGGTGTAGTAAATTCATGAAAATGTGCGGTATTAATTGTTTTTTTCGCGGGATCAATTAGCATTTGTTTAATTTGACTGAAGTTTTGCATGACATTTGAGAGGACTTTTTTATATCATGCGGGGTACACCACCGTTACAGGTGTGTGTGACGTAGACACTGGGAGGGACCCGGAAAAGAAGTTTATCTGGAAAATTGACTAACGTCCTTTATTCCAGAACACCGGGCACACAGAATGGACAAGAAAACAACGAGGGAAAAATCTAAATATGATATAAATAATGAGGTGAGCTTCTTTATTTGTTAAATTAATATCCTTGCGACACGACTGATTTGTTATTTACATTATTACACTGAAAAGATGGTAAGAAACGTTTTGTGAAAGATGGTGCTATTATTTATAACGTCAGCATGTTGTCTGGGTTTTTAAGGATCATATCTGTATCTCAAAAACGGGTTGAGCAAACATTTAAGTGAAAATCAAAATATGGTCACCCTAGCCTACGCTAGCTTTTAAATGATGCCCATTTTAATTGGCAATTGGTTGGCAAAATATTGAATAAATTTTGTTTGACATTTCCTACTTAGCCATTTTTACTCTCTGGGCTGGACTCACTTTTTTGAAGGTGGTGACTTTGGTGGCCTCAATTTTCCACTAAAGTAAAATGGTGTTTATTTTATTTTAGTTGTACCACCCCCACCTTCAAGGTTAAGGCCTCTCTTCTCTAAAAAAAAATTACCATTCAAGGGTGGCATAAAATTGCTGACACCGACATTAAATAGAAGAACTCATTTTGTATGGAGTAAAGATCAAATTCTAACCCTCCATGTTGATAGGAAGTGAAATTTCCTCTGGGTTGAGTTTATCCCAGTGGATCTCCGGAGTGGGAATGCCCTCGGCAACCGAGCAGGACAACGTGACGCTACCCCCCGCGTCTGTGTTGCCGTCCCACTGGCACGCGGGCAGCGATGGTGCCACTGTTGGCGCAATCAGCAGATTAACATTGTTATTAACATGAGAAGTAAAAATGTGTGTCTAAACATACCTAAAACTGTGAGCTGGAGTTCTCCTATGCCGGGATCTGCCGTTTCTGGAGGGTTGTTGACCATGCAGCGATAAATCCCAGCGTCCGACACGTGAGTATCGTTCACCATGATGTCTGCACTCCATGGGATACCTTCCAAGCAAGTGGGTCACCTTCTTTTAGTTGGTTTGTCTAATCCTTGTTTTAAAAAAACTAAATCATGGCTATACCTGTAAAGCCCACCCTGCCAATGAGGGAGGGGTCTTCTATAATCTGGCCGTGGTCATACACGATCACCTGGAAGGAATTCTTGCTCTTGGAATCATGATGTCACAATTTCTTCCAGGAAAACTAAGAATAAGTGTGTAGACCTGAATGGGGGATTCCGGACTGGAGAAGGGAGCCATGGTCCAGATTATGTTGAGTCGGGAGAGGGGGCTGGAGGTGAAGAAGGAGCAAGGCAGGATGACGTAATCCCCTCGGACCACCTCCACCGTGGATTCTCTCATGGTCACCCTCAAAGCATCTCAGGCAAGAAATGAATGAATGGAGAATTGCTTGTTATGCAAAATGCTTGTTACTATCGCTAGATGTCAGTGATCAACACGGATCATAGTACCCCATTGCCTTCATAATGACGATAACGTAGTGGTGAGTGAGAAACCTTTCTAATTTTTCACTCTCACCCATTTATGTGTGTGAGTACGTGCGTACGTGTGTGTGTGCGTGTGTTTGTGCGTGCGCTTGCGTGCGTAAGTTTTTAATTGAACTCGACAGCACTGACGTGGAGCCAAAACCAATTGCAGGCGGAGTGGAAAAACAACCCACTTGCTCTCGAACATTTGTTTGTGCATGCAGCATATAATATTATCCACTGCTAAGCTAATGCTAAAGTTTGGACTTAATTATGTCACGTGACAACACCACAATAATAGGAACAGGATTTTACAGTGTGTGTGTGCATGTGTTTGAGAAAAATCCACCTGCTGCTGAACCTAACCCTTAATTCATAAATATTACTAATTATTACGTTCTATCATTATTAATATTGTGAAAACTTGATGTGCTCAAAGAAAACATTTGTGCAGATTCGGAATCAGCGTAAAAGCAATCATGAAAAGTTTTCTTGCATCTCTGATTAAATACTGTAGTAAAATTGCAACAAAAAAACCATACAACAAAATACTTAATAAATGCACTCTACAATCAAAAGTGAGCCTATAAAGTTGGATTACAAGAGAAGTGAACTCACTTGTCTGAAGGGCCGCAAAGCATACGCACAGGGTCCAGAGCGTGTGTCGTCCCGTGGCACCCATGGCTGACAGGAGGCAGTGTGAGAAACGAGCGAGTTTCTCTTCACTCCCCCCACCCCCACCCCGTGTGCCAAAAATGAAAACTAGGCATGCATGATTAATGTATTGAGCAACGCTGCTTCATCTCACCTCTAATTGTCAGCTTGGTGGAGAAAACAAAGGCAGCATTATGGCCACTGGCCATCATCAGGGAACATTTTTCTATCTGGAAAAAAAAAAATCCTTACTATGCTTGGTTAAAAAAAAAAGTATGAACAAAAACCCTAAGTTATATTCTGCCCTGCACTGAAGACTGCAGCAGTCTTCCTTGCTGATGATTGAATGCATGTTTATTGCAGAAGAGCTGTCCCGTTGTGAAAAATGACTGCAGCACTTATGTCACAACAATGCACTTGCAAGCTGGATCACGGCGGAGCACAATTTGACCTTTTGAGCATCGGATACATGATCGATACCACACTGCATGTTTATGATGGGGTCCACAAGAGCAAACCCAGACATGCAGCATCAGGGAAATGACGCTCGCCGTGCGGTGTGGATCGACCCTGGGGCCGCATTACACAAGCCCAATCTGCACTGCAGAACTTTTCCCTGCTCATCACAAACACTCTGACAAAAGTGCCCGCATACACACCCCGAGTCAGCAGTGGGGCCGAGGGAGGGAGGGAGGGAGGGAGGGAGGGAAGGCATATGGGGGAAGGTGATGGTGGCACGTGGCCAGCGCAGAGGACAGGCAAAAGTTGCTAGATAGCCTGAGGGGTGAGCAGAAGGAGGAGGAGTCAGCTGCTTTTGGGGGTCTCCACTGGCAGCGTCTCCTCCCGTCCGGCTGCCTCTCCTCTCTAATTGTCTCTCTAGCTCGGCCGCTCCTGCAATGTGGCAGCCGCTGCAGTGAGAATGCGGACTGGCGGATTCTCCTTGAGTGAACCCTGACGGTGCAGCACGGTGAGAGTTGGCCGCTGAGCCGCCGCGCTCCGGGCCACGGAGGAAACACAAGCAGGTAGGTTCATATTTGAAGGACACTTTGAAACTTTTCCGTCCGTATGATGTTTCATTGGTAGTTTCAATTGTTTTGTGTTTTCTTCAGAAGCATCCATTACGCCAAATAAAGTGCTGAGTGTGGCGAAAGGACATTGTCGCAAGTCTGGCTGTTGAAACGCTTCGGAGTGAAATTCTTGTTTGGACATGGACGTCCGTGGGATCTGGGTCGATGCCCTGACGCTGGGCCATCCACACACAACCTTGAACCTGGTCCTCGCACTACTGCTTGGTAATGTCATCAACTGTTTCAACTCCCATATTGTCGTTTTGCTTTGGCGGCTGATGCTTCAAGATGAAATTCTCCGCTAAATCAATTTTTAATGAGTTAAGTTGTGAGGAACGGATGTGGTCAAGACTGACTCAAGCATTTGGAGAGCATCAAAAATCATTCGGCGTTAATGCACAAGAGGCTCTTTTTTTTGTTTTCAATTCGCTTTGCATTATTCATACAGGCACTTAATGCGCTAAAATAAAAAAAAACGTGTGACATCTCTGAAACGTCAGCTCCAAATGTTCTGCTTTACTCGCCATAGTCAGAACAAGGTGACAGCAACTCTGACACCAGATTATGACTTGTGAATTTTGTGTGGCGGATGTAATTGTCACAAACACAGGAGAGGTGTTAGTCGCGCTTCACCCTTACTGTTACTATTTTTGCAAACTCACCATGCACCATAGCACAAGAGGAATTGCGATAGCGAGGGCGCGAAGTGAAGGAATCAATACCAGTCTCTCACACATGTGACCTCCTTCACTCCCCCCCCCCCCCCATTTGCTGCAAAGATGCTCAACCTCATTTTGACCTTGATGTTATTATGAGCAAATTGGGAACTGCATCATAAGACAGCTTGTTTGGATTTCGCATTGTTTCCCCCTCTGTCATTGCACCTGTGCCTTGAGTTGTGCACAACGCTGTGTCAGCATGTAGTTTCCACAATACACACTAGATGGAAGCATTAAACACAAGTGGAGAAGCGCTGGCGGACTCGCATGTGCTGCATTTAGAAAGAAAGTGGGCTAATGCTAACGTGTCGCTCCTCAGTTGTGAAGCCTGCTCAGGCCTTGGAGATGATTGTCGGCAAGATTCCTTTCCTGCAGGCCGTCAATGGCAGCACGGTCATGTTGCCCTGCTCGTACGCCAGCTGCATCGGCATTGAGAACCTTTACTTTAGATGGCAGTTCAATGACAATGGCACCATGCAAACGGTAAGCCCTCCAAAATGGCGGCCAGTTGTGCGTGGGTTGACGGCGTTCCTCTTTTGCCATCAAGGTGTGTGATGCCGTGATACCGTCAGAGGGGGTGGTGCCAAAAGTGAAGATGCATAAAGAGCGCTTTGAATTTGTGGGCAAGAATCAAAACCACAACATTTCCATTTTGTTGTGGAACATCACCTTTGAGGATGGAGGCCAGTACACTTGCTTTGGACGCAACCCCAAAGAAAAGGAGAAGAACCACAGCGCCATCTTCACGCTCATTGTGGTGGACGAGCGTGAGCGACTCAATCTTCTCTGGTCTCGTCGTTGATGTATATTGCGGCCGGTGACTTCTGTGTTTTCCGCAGTGAGGGAGGTGGACAACACGCTGACGATCATCATAGCTTCCGCTGTGGGCGGAGCTATTGCGCTGCTCATGGGCTTCATGCTGCTGAAGAACTTCACTCTCTTTGTTCTATCCAAGCTTGAGGAGAAAAAGTGAGTTCATGTTCTTTCAATATAATGAACACAACTTGGATGAGGTGAGATGGTGCTGTTTGAGATGCTGTTGATGTCTGTTCTTCTTCTCCAACAACCCCCTTCTTCCAACCGTCGAGCAGTAAGGAGTGCCTTGTAACTTCATCAGGGATCGACAACACAGAAAACGGCCTCTCAGGAACGAAAGTAGACTCAAAACCCAAACCTACAAAACAGAAATGAGGACATGCATGCATTTTAAAAACCTTAGGAGTGCTTTTCGTGCCTGCCTGGCTTTGATTTTCAAATGTACATGCTATGCACAGGAGAAAAGATTTTAGATGCTTTTGTCAAACGTGATTTACACGTATGATTCAACCAAAGACACCAAGGTTCAATATTTAGACCTCCTTTATGTCAAATTGAATTAGTTCTCCGCATTTTTCCTTAAATACAAAAGCGCTCTTTTTATTTTTCCAAGCACGTTTGCTGAACAGGGCTTTACTCATCATTAGCGTCAGTGTAAAATGTAGTATAAATGCAAAGTATGGATACATTACATGCAAATATTACAAAAATAGGGATCATCTCACTTGAATTCGACAATCCTCTTAATGTCCTACCAGTGTTGCTGCTTTCATGGAAAACAATTAATGCAATTCATGCATGTGACATGAGTCTGCATTTAGAACGCTTTAAAAAAATAAAATAAAAAAACAACGCGGGTTATATATTCTATTCCACTGACAGTAATAATAGTTTTAGCTCTGCGAGGTCAATTAATAAAACCTCATATACTACAAAATCATATCCTATTTTTATGGCCATGCATTGTCCGTGTCCAGTCCTGGTTCATTTGTACTGTATTAATCCACGCAAATGTTTTACCACAGTTATTTGAATGGCAAAGCGAAAAAGATGTTTTGCCCTGTGAATTGCGAAGTACCTCCGTGACCACGTGACTAGCGCTCATATTGCACGCTGGGTAGTGTAGTACCAGTGTTCTGCCAGTCGACGTGTCAAGATGAGCAACACATCAGGAAATGAATTTACGTTTTATATTTATAGAATTGCACCTTGAAAAGATTACCTCTGGATTGTAAGGCAAACAAATGCTGGAGGAGATCAACTAAAGTGTGAATGGGCAACGGGTGTTACGTCATCATTCTGTAGTGTGATTTTTTTAATTTATTTTAGAATACAAATTATACTGTGCCTCCATTCTTTAACCGCTGGCTATTAGCAAAGCTATAATAAAGGATGGCTCGGTTGATATTATACGCCAGTGGTTGAAGAAGAATTCCCTTTGACGGAAATTGAAATCATTTTTTCTGAAATGATCCCAGATTACTGACTACCATATTTGTTGAATTGTATAATGTGATGAACCTCTGAATGTAATTCAGTTTGTTTATGTATATTCTGATGGAGAGGGCAGTGTGACGATCATCAGTTCTATGCAAGTTACAAAATGAGTGCATGCTCTGGCTGTAAAAAAAAAAAAAAATTGTAACACTGATCCTCTGAGTCACTGTGATGATATCGCAAGCAATACAATTTATTATTATCTGGATTAGGATGTTGGGTTGCAAGGAGAAAGGAGAACATCCAAAAAGAACCATCTCGGACCCCATCATCAGAATCTGCAGTGTGCAGACTTGCCCCATCATTCTCCATCGCTGCACGCAAATATTCGCCTCTAGCTTGCCCACAGATGTTAGGCGTTAACCTCTGAACCTGTTTGGTACTGAAAGAACAAAATAAAGTTTGGAGCAAAATATGCCTTGTCTTGCTCGTTTTATCAGGGTACACTCAAACAAAAGCAACATCGAAAGACTAACTTGCAAATTTAAGTCAAATTCAATCATTTGGGGAACAAACTGCAGCACAATACAAGACACACAACAGGTTGAACCTGTCCCCCTTTGTTGCAAACACTTGGTATATTCCAATTACCTGCAGTAATTCAGTGCGAGTGCAACTTTACCAGCGCTTGTCACAAAATGTAGCAACCTGATGATCCTTCAAGCCAGTGCCGGCTCTACACAGGGGCAAGAGGGGGCAACGCCCCCTCAAACAGTTGTCCTGCCCCCTCGAATCAAACTTTTAGAAGTGAAAAATCCGCTGATACTAAATGCAATAAAAGCTATTGGTGATCACAATTATTTTCCTTGGTACAAAGATTACTGGCCTTTGGAGAAAGTTTCATCAATGTTACATCAGTATTCTCCAAAGGGAGCTCAACTTTGTTTTCAACCCGTCCATCAGCTTTATTCTCCAGGCACTGCTCAACACACGAGGGACTAATTGCCTTCAAGAAGAGTGGAAACAGCAGACTAATAGGTACTAATGAGCATGTTTAAACTGTATCATGTGGGGACAAAACAACACGTCATCTGACACAGTATCACTGTGTGTGTGTGTGTGTGTGTGTGTGTGTGTGTGTGTGTGTGTGTGTGTGTGTGTGTGTGTGTGTGTGTGTGTGTGTGTGTGTGTGTGTGTGTGTGTGTGTGTGTTTCTGTGTGTGTTTCTGTGTGCGTGTGTGTGTTTTAAACCTCATTTGATACTGAAGTTACGTGATTTGGCCATTTAGAAACAACGCAATATTTACTTAAAAAGGAAGTCAAACACAAACTTTTCTTTACGATATGTTTTATACACCCCACTAATGTAAACACAGCATTTGTGATTAATATCACATTTGTGGAACATGATTCAAGTATCAAAATCCATATTTTTATCAGTCTTTAGGGGCAGCTATTTTGCCGCTTGCTGTCGACTGAAAATGACATCACAGCTTCTCAGTGTAACAACCAATCACGGCTCAGCTGTTTTCTGTTTTCTTTAACACTATCTCTTTAATTTTTATTCATTAAAAGCAATTGTGGCTTTAGTATCTTGCTTAAGGACACTTAGTCACAAAACCACAACCTTCAGCTTGGGAGACAACCACTCGAGTGTCCAACAAATGCTGCTGTCAGATTAAACTCAAGGATGTCCATTCATCTGTCCTCCATTCATTCTTCTCTGTACCGTTGAGTTGGGGCCTACCCCATTTTATTTTAGTTGAGAAGCAGGGTACACCCTGAACTGGTCATCAGACAATCATTACGTAGCCTACTGGTTCTTAAAAAATATTTTATTAAATTGCGAATTTTCCTACTGTAGATATTATTGTGTGATCAGAGCGCAGTTTTTTCTACATCATTAATATTTAGTCATGTATATATATATATATATATATATATATATATATATGATTTTATTTATTTATTTAAGTGTCATTTGAGCAGACTATGTTCATGTTAACCAGTAAAACTGTCACATAGGACTTGTCAAGGGAGCCTGAGGGGCGGGGGGGTGACCATAGAAACAAGAATCTGACCAAGGACATCCAAACGAAGCCCATCTGTATGCTTAAAAAGACGCTCGTGCACGGTACGAACTCAGGTGCGTGGAGCGCAAGACCTCATCACAGGTACTATGAAAATATATGAAAGTTACTGCAATCTATTTATGCTGCAATACAATTGTTTGCTTTTCATGTCAATTCCTCATTGATTCCTTTCAGGATGAAGAACACCACGACCCTAACGTTCACCATGACGGCATTCGCGACCCTGGAGAACCACAAACATGTGTTCTTTACTCTCTTCTTCTTCCTCTATATTGTCACTATCTTCCTCAATTTACTCCTGATCAGCACCATCCACCAATGCAAACAGCTGCACCAGCCTATGAATATTTTTGCATCTATGTTATGTTTCAACGAAATCTACGGTAGTAGCGCGTTGCTGCTTCCGGTTATGAGCATCCTTTTGTCGAAGACGCATGCAATCAGCGTCAACGCGTGCCTCGTTCAAGTCTTCTTCTTGCACACATTTGCAGCTTCCGAGTTGTGCATACTCGCTCTCATGGGTTACGACCGCTATGTTGCCATCTGTTTCCCTCTTCACTATCACACCATCATGACTCCTTCCAGGATCTACAAACTGATTGCAGTTGTGGGCCTTTATCCGTTCATTGTATTTGGTTGTTTTTTCAGTCTCACTCTGCGGCTGAGTTTTTGTGGGAAATTCATACCCAAGCTATACTGTGTCAATATGGAATTAGTCAAAAATGCATGTTCAAATGCATCCCTCATAAGTATTGTTGGGCTTGGGCTTGTTGTGTTGTTTTTGTTCCCTCAGCTGATTATGATTATTTTCTCCTATGCACAGATAATCAGAGTTTGTAAAAAATTATCTAAAGACTCCCAGGTTCTTGCACTTAAAACATGCGTGCCACATTTATGTTCTGTTTTAAACTATAGCATTGCGTCCCTGTTTGAAATTGTTCAGACTAGGTTTGATATGAGTTATGTTCCGATTGAAGCGCGGATCTTCTTGTCAATGTATTTCGCCATCATTCCACCTGTCACCAACCCGCTGCTATACGGACTCGGAACGTACCTTGTTCGAGTTCAGATTATAAAACTGTGTGTTAAATATAAACTCCTTCCATTAAAATTTGCAAAAAGGATCATTTCAACCGAGACTTTTACTGTGAGCAAGCAATAAATGTTTTTTTTTATGAATTGTATCATGCCTGATGTGGTTATATAAGATTTTTTTTAATTAGTACTACAATTTGTTGTTATCTTTGTTTGTTTGTGTAGACATCTTTTGAGTCACTAATCAAGTTGTGTTTTAACTCATTGGGATTAAATCAATCTTTATTTCCTTAAACCAGTTTAAAGTAAAAGTGGCCCATCTAAACTGAAATTGATTTTAGATTCAACTCATGCGTTCATACTTATTTTACTTGTTTTATTGATTTTATGCACAAATTTCTTCATGAATAAGACACCGGTCGATATATTCAAAGTTTATGATCAAGAATAAATAAACCTGTGATTAAAATTGCATTTTATCTGTCTTCTTTGTTTTTATAGTTCAAACTGAATGTTCTGCACATCAAGTAAAAATATAAACTTATTTTTTGTGAGTTTCACAACAGAAAACTTTCCAGCTAAAATCCCAAAACACCTCGTTGATTATGAAAGTAAGTTCTGGCGACAGTGAATGTTGCAAACACTTATCGCATTAGATTATACCAAATACAAAACAATATCTCGTGGTTAAAGATTAAAACAAACTAAGTAATAAGTAAGTCCCAACCAATCAAATTGATAGGTAGCAAACACACACTGTACAAAGAAAACATAAACAAAGAACAGTGGAGGAAGGACGCATCGAGGGAGTTTGGGGATAGCAAACTTGTGTGACCATAGCAACAAGAATCCAACTATGTACCCGGAACAACAAAGCAAGCCCACCTCGAGTAAGCTTAAAAAGATGCCCTCGCACGGGATGAGCTCAGGCGCTCGGAGCGGAAGATACCAACTCGCACAGGTACTCTCAACCAATATTTAGAATCGACTGCGGTCGACTGAGCTTCTGCAGTATTTATCATGAAATGTTTACGTGATCAGCATTTCTCATTTTGGTTCCTTTCAGGATGGAGAACACGACGCTAACGTTCACCCTGACTGCATTTGCCTCTCTGCAGAAATACAAGCACGTGTGGTTTCTTTTTTTCTTTACGCTTTATGTTGCTGCCATGTTCCTTAATTTACTCTTGGTCAGCGTTATTCACCAAAACAATCAGTTGCATCAGCCTATGAATATTTTTGCATGTATGTTATGTATCAACGAGCTCTGCGTCTGCACCGCGTTACTGATTCCAGTGATGATCTTCCTCCTGTCAAAGACGCACGAGATCAGCGTCAACTGGTGCATTACTCAGGTTTTCTTCCTGCACTCGTATGCGACTTCTGAGTTTACGATACTCGCTCTTATGGGTTACGACCGCTATGTCGCCATCTGTTACCCGCTCCACTATCACGCCATCATGACCCAGTCAAAGGTCAACAAACTGGTTGCATTTGTGGGGCTCTATCCAGTCATTGCATTTGCATGTTTTTTCTCTACCACTCTGCAGCTGAGTTTTTGTGGCAAAGAGATAGTAAAGATGTACTGTGTCAACATGGAACTTGTCAAAAACGCATGTTCAGTTCCATCCTATCTGAGTATTTTGAGCCTTGCGCTTGTACCCGTGATGAACGGCCCTCAGCTGATCATGATTTTTTACTCCTATGTTCAAATATTAAGAGTTACAAATAAAGTATCAAAACATTGTCAAGTTAGTGCTCTTAAGACGTGCTTACCGCATTTATGTTCCATTTGCAATTTTAGCATAGCCGCCTTCTTTGAAATTGCCCAGAACAGGTTCGATATGAGTCATGTTGCGATCGAGGCACGGATCTTCTTGTCAATGTATTTTGCTGTCATTCCGCCTGTCGCCAACCCACTGCTATACGGACTCGGGACATCTCTTGTTCGAGTTCAGATTATAAAACTGTGCATTAAATACAAGATCCTGCCATCAAAGAAAGCAAAGAAGGTAATTCCAACTGAGACTTTGACTTCTAACAAGCACTGTGTGTGTTAACTTCAATGATTCAACATTTATGTCCACAATCCGGAATAAACGTAAAAGTACACTATCAAAATGGAAATAATGATTTTCAGATGCAACTCACGCATTCTTTTTTTATTTACTTTTACTTCTTGTAATAAACAGCGTGTAAATCTCATAAAGCGAAAACTTCTTTGTGATTAATTGTGGTATATAGCACATATAACACCTGTCACTATATCTTTGATGTTTATGATCCAGAGTAATTAAATAAATATTTGATTAAAACTGTCTTCTTCATTTGTAATTTTCAAACTGAATATGCGCACAATTTAATAACTTTCCATGTATGTGGTGCTGCAAAGGAAGAATCATATAAAAGAAATTGGAATATATATAAATATTAATATGGAACCCTTCTGACAGAAACTGATCCACATTTTACTTATCAGGACAAAAACTTATTATAGCTAACATACGAGAAATACCTCATTTATTATGATGATTATCTGTTATTTAAGAAAGCATAACATACATTATGCTCATTAGTAGACTGTCAATGCCTTTGGGAGCAATTAGGAACCTTTTAATTAGGACGATGAGACCCGATCTAGTGAACGGACAACACTTGGAGGAAATGTTTGTGTAATGGTGATGTAACAAATGATAAATTATGTTAGCATTGAATTAATCTCAGGGCAAGAAGGAAATGAAAAAGAACTAATGTCTTTTAGTTGCATTGATGCTGAGCTACATTGTTGGTTTTAAATGAATTTTAAGCAAGATTATCTTAGATTTGCACAACAGACTACCATTCTTCGACTCATATGACAATATGAAATATGTAAAGCAACATTAATATATTCTGAGAGCAAGAGTAATGAATCAGAATCAGCTTTATTAACCAAGTTTGTGCATGCCAAACAGGGAATTTGACTCCGGTTGATCTCGGTCTCTGTACAACATTTAAGTGACTAACAACATTCAGGTAAGATCCGTGTAAAGGTGGGTGCCAGCTGTTCAGCGCAGACTTTAAGACAGGAGGGGGACACGCCGTCTGGGCCTTGTGCCTTCCTGACCTTCTGTCTCCGGAACATCTGACACACGTCTTCCTCACGGATCTGAAGTGCAAAAGAAAGAGAGTAGGTGTTAACAGTGATGGATGTGTGAACAGGGTGTGGATGTTGATTGTGATGCAGGAGGTCCTATTGTGTGGTTGGACCGTTCAAACTTGCAGTAAAATCTGTTTAGCTGGTTTGCAAGCCTGGGGTTCTCCACAGGATGGGGGGGATGATCTTCTGAAGCCCGTGACGCTCTGCAGGCCTTTCCACACTGATGAGGGATCAGGGTTGGCAGAGAGGTGTCTCTCCAACCTCTGCCCATAGCTCCTCTTAGCTTTCCTGATCTCTCTGCTCAGTGTGTCGCGATCTATGTTTTTACAGTAAACAAATCCTGTTTTTCCAAAGTGACAAACTTTTCATGTCACAATCTATATCAGTAATCAGGCCCAAATATGTACATTATAAAAGACAACTGCGTCTTCTTTCTGTAGGCAAAAAACACAAAACCGTTTAAATACTCCCGGGTTTTCTTCTTCTTTTTAATTTACAATGTTAATTACTATCATGTGCCGCCACCTAGTGGAATAAGTGGAACTGCCATCTAAAATAAAGAACAAAATTATAGAATTTAATAATCTGCACAATAGCAGGGAAAAATATACCTAGAATTAAACCCAACATGTAATCAGTAATCCCATTTTTGTAAAACAAAAACAATATTTGCCACATTCACTCGACAAATTATTTCTTTGAGTGTAGTATCATTCACTTGAGCGTCTATAGTTACTATAGTAACATGCATTTATTCTAAGAGAGTTCCCTAGTTGTTCCATTACTATTTACCCCCCACAACAACCTTAAGAGAAATGTTTGACTTTGTAGGCTCCTAATCATGCAAACCATCAAACCAAGACCATTAACCAGTAAAACTGTCACGCAGGACCTGTCAAGGGAGCTTGGGTGGGCGGGACCATAGTAACAAAAATTTGACCATGCAAGAACAGCAAACCAAGCCCATTTTGTGTCAGCATAAAAAGACGCTCGTGCACGGCACAAGCTCAGGAGCGTGGAGCGGAGTCTCAGGTATTCCAAACTATGACGAAACATGATCATATATAACAATCTTTTTAATGCCTTTCAGGATGAAGAACACCACGACGCTAACCTTCACCCTGACGTCATTCGCGACCCTGGAGAACCACAAACACGTGTTTTTTACTCTCTTCTTCTTCCTCTATATTGTCACCATCTTCCTCAATTTACTCCTGATCAGCGTCATCCACCGATGCAATCAGCTGCACCAGCCTATGAATATTTTTGCATGTATGTTATGTTTCAACGAAATCTACGGGAGTAGCGTGTTGCTGCTTCCCGTTATGAGCATCCTCTTGTCGAAGACACACGCAATCAGCGCCAACATGTGCTTCGCTCAGGTCTACTTCATGCACACATTTGGAGCTTCCGAGTTGTGCATACTCGCTCTCATGGGTTACGACCGCTATGCTGCCATCTGTTCCCCGCTCCACTATCACGCCATCATGACTCCTTCCAAGATCTACAAACTGATTGCAGTTGTGGGCCTTTATCCGTTCATTGTATTTGGTTGTTTTTTCAGTCTCACTCTGCGGCTGAGTTTTTGTGGGACGGTCATACCGAAGCTTTACTGTGTCAACATGGAATTGGTCAAAAACGCATGTTCAAGCACAACCCTCATAAGTATTGTTGGGCTTCTGCTTATTGGGTTGCTGGTCTTCCCTCAATTAATCATGATTGTTTTCTCCTATGTACAGATATTCCGAGTTTGTAAAAAATTATCTAAAGACTCCCAGGTTCTTGCGCTTAAAACATGCGTGCCACATTTATGTTCCGTTTTAAACTATAGCATTGCAGCCCTGTTTGAAATTGTTCAGACTAGGTTCGATATGAGTCATGTTGCGATCGAGGCGCGGATCTTCTTGTCAATGTATTTCGTCATCATTCCACCTGTCGTCAACCCGCTGCTATACGGACTCGGAACGCATCTTGTTCGAGTTCAGATTATAAAGCTGTGTATTATATACAAGATCATACCATCAAACATAGCAAAGAGGATCATTCCAAATGAGACTTTTACTACTAACTAGCAAAAGTGTTTTATTTTTGTGTACACATAATTTAAGCAGCAAATCGACGTGTGTTAATTCATTTTGATTAAATCAATATTTATTTCCTAAAACCCGTAACATAATAAATAAACAGTGTGTAAATATCATATTTAGCCCACGTGAAAAAGTATGAGTAAGCAAATGTGTAATTAAAATTACATTATATCTGTCTTTATCATTTGTATCTATCGAACTGAATATCATTTGCATGAATTAATGATGTCAACTGTGCCAGTTCTATTTTTTTGAGTGTATTGAAATAATTTCCTCCTACTTTGAATATAAGCACTTTTGTTTTGAAATGATTTTTAAGAGAGATTCTAATAAATCTGCAGAAACGACTGATTCAAATATTAAAGTATCACCCAAATACCTTTTTATAGATGTCCGTAATCCTTTCTCTTTGAAAAGGACGTGTTGGGAGCTCCTCGCCGTCTATAAAATAAAAAAATACTGTGATTTTCACTCTGATATTTTTCAGAGTATGTAAGCACAAAATTGTGGTAAGGACCCATTACAGTTTTTCATACAATCTGCAAAATTCTTTCTGTACATTATTGCGACCTATCTTATTCTGAACTTCTGTGTCTAGCTAGTGTTTAAGAATAGCAACTTGACATATAATCATGAGAAAAACACATCTTTTGTGTGCCCACGCCATACTTTATTTCCATCGTTAAATAAAAGTATTGCAGCTACAATACGGCAATATGGCACACGTGCGCAGTTAAATGGCATGGTCACGTGTTTTAGTACAATATTACAAAACATGCGTGTACATTAAACACTGAATAAATACGGGTTACTCCTCATCTCTTTTGTAGTGAAATTAGCTTTTTAAAATAAGTCTTGAGGTCGAGGCAGTCGAGACGAGCAGTATTCTTCAAATGAAACACACTTAGAAAAAAAAAAATCTCTTTAGTTTGCCACAACTGGAAAGACTGCATGCATACAAAAATAGACAATTATTGTGAGCATCCCGATAATATTTTACAATACACTTTCCTTATTGCCAAATGTGATATTTTGACCCCTATCCAATCCTCTTTGCTTATTCTTGGAAAAGTACAACGTACATTCACAATCACTGAGGCACAGCACTTGATTGACTATTTGTATTCCAGCACATGACCTCAAGAAGTTGTGTAGCATATCGATTCATAATTAGACACAAAACAAAATGAGTGTACATCCAAAATAGTCAACCTGATCTGATCGACTGTGCAGAATTCCAGCAAAAGTGATGGGAAACAGCCATGCATGTGAGTGAACAAGCTCTCCATCAAGTCCATGACAGGGACACAAAGTGCTTTTTTTTTTTTTTCCAAACCCGTTCAAACCACCAGTGCTCAAATATTCTCCTCATTTAAACTACAGAAAGCAAGTGAAGGAGCAACACTCAGAAGAATTGGTTGAAACGGAAGAAGGGGGGGGGAAGGAAAATGAAGCTTTCTGTTGCCTTTTCATCTCCAGCAGCGAGACAGGGCCCGAGGAGAGCGGTTCCACGTATTAGCCTAAAAAGCCCATCGAGCGGTTTGTGTCTTGAAGAGGGACATTCTGAAAGAAAATGAAAGACATTCATGAAGCATTATGGAGCGCAATTGTCACTTATGCCTGAGCTTTGTGCCAGTACGTTGAGAGAGCTGTGAAGGATGCGGAGGCGGTGAAGCTTGTCGTTCAGCAAGGGGTCGTTAACCCTGCGTACAAACGAGCGCTTGTATTCCAAGCGGCTGGTCGACCGGTGCTCGGCCGAGGCCGACAGACTGGTGTGCTCCAGAGCTCGGTACAAATCCCCCACCGAATCCGACTGCAGCCTCAAGTCTCGTCCCCGTCCTTCAAAGGAGAAATATTGTTAGTTCAAATGTTTTATTGTCCTCCGGTGACCATATCGATTAATAGCCAAAAAAGGAGATTAAACCAATATTACCGATGTTTACTTAAAAAAATATATCTTTATAATCATAAAATTTGGAATAACACAAACTCCAACACTTACTATTGCGTTTAAATGCGCTTGAGTATGTTTATTAATCGGTAGATTGATCATGTAAATGCTCAGTCACATTCACAAGATTTACAATCTGGTGTCTGCTCATTAGCGCTACAGTACTGTCCTGTTACCACACTGCCCTCTGACGGCAAGACGCAGGTACTACACTTATCATCGAAGTACTAATAAATACTTTACAATTTGCTTTGTTTTGTCATCTCCAAAAAAGTGAACTTAAGAGCAAAAGATAAATGAGGACAAGCATTGTAAAGGTCTTGAGGTAGCTAACCTATTTCTCTAGGCCGCTCCAGCTGGTAGTGCCGAGGTGTTCTCTCATCTGACGCGGCGGCGTTGGCCGCCAGGATGGCGTGGAGACCGCTGTCTCGGGGAAGCGTGAAGCTGCGAGGTTTCCCTCCCGCCTCCATATCCATACTTGACCTGACGGGCAGGGGTAAGGCTCGGTATTGTTCCTGCAGAAGGCTGCGTTGCGCAGGCAGTGTGGACTGCCTGCGATACTCCATGGCCATTTGTTCCCTGTCATCAGCTAGCAGGGGCTCGTCCACGGGATACGCCTGAAGGAAGTGCATCCTGGCGTTACTCTCCATCTGGTCCTGCCAGGAGTTTCGGTGGTTGCTGGTCGTCTGTCCGGGGGAGATTCCGCCATTATTGCTGCCGCCGCCACCTTCCTGGAGCTCCGAGCGGTAATCCTCATGAGAGGAACGTGACTGGAATGTGTCGGATGAGGAGAGATGACCGTGTTTGGGCTCCAGGAAGGGGCTCACCTAAACACCGTTAAATGTTAACGTGAATTCTGCCGTGGTTTCGAGATGAAATCCCCACTGATGGTACTTACTGACGATGCTCTCGGGTAGGTGTCGTAGGGTGGTGGTGGACTGTCCTGTTTGCTCATGGAGGTCATGTCCATGTCTTCATGCTCACTCTCACTCCAGTAATCTAATTAGGAACAAACACAGCACAATCAAACCAGGCTTTTGAAATGCTGTCAGAATGAGCGGCAGTTGTAGGTGTGATTTTGAGGTCGAATAGCTTCGAAAAATGTGAGAATGTCCCGTGATGTCCTCTGCGGGCGTTATGAGTCTTCATTTTAAGATCCCTCTCTCTTAAAAAATTCAAATGACAGACCAGTTCACCCACACACCACCATTGCTTGGCTCCTACACGGCTTTCTCAAAATAGAACCGTGATAAGGTAGAGGATTTCCGGCCCATTTATTAAAAAAAAAATTATGACGTTCTCTGCCCCTAAAATGAGCAATTGTGTGCAACATAAAGCAGGGACTCTGCATGTAATTTGATTTGGAATGTGAGAAGATTGTGTTAAAAAAAAAAAAAAAGAAATATCCTGTTGACTATCCTGCATGAGTCAGATCCGTTTAACTGCAATAATATGGATTTTTTTGGGGGGGCGTGGGGGCTATTTCCATAATGTAGAGTCATTGCATATTATTTGTTAAGTAATGTGGGCGGGTGTGGGATTTATGTTCAATTCTGTTGACTTTCCATGTGCGTCACTAAGGGTATAGTTACGGCCACTAGATGGTGCCCTTGCACTCTCTTTTCCTTGAGTTTTTGGTCCCCATACTGTTTACGCAAAGTAAGTCAATGCAAAGTAAAGAAATAAAAAGTCGCTTACTAAAAGAGGTTACAGATCAAGATTTTGAAAAACATCATTTGAAAAATGCTTTGAAAGAGTTTATGGGGAAAGCAAAGTGCGACTCGCCTTGATCCTGAATTTTGTCCTGCTCGCAGTAGCCTGCCAGAGCCACGCTGAGACGACTCAGCCACCTGCGGGATGGAGAAGGGTGGGCGGACAAGCAAGTTATGACGCAAGCCGACAAAGCAGTTCAATTTCAACATCGGGGTCGCGCTCATTAACTCACCGGGACATGTCGTCTACATTTTCTGCTGCAAAGTAGAAGGTCTTTATCTTGGGATGGCAAGCCTTGAACGCGCTGAAATAAAGCCAGATGCACATTTTCAAAATGTGAGCGTAAAAACAGGAGCATATAAGAGACATTAGCATATGAATGAGATGAGAAACCTGGCACATGATCTCAGATAGAAAAGCAAAAGGGCTTTTGTCACAAGTGTGTGCCAAAGTGTCAGTGAATATTTTTGGCTCAATTAGAACTGAGCATTGCATTTCTGCGCCCATTCCTGCACCCAAGAATAGAAAAAGTATGCCTCATTCCTACTCAAGCAAACCATGCAGCACATAACTAATAATAGAGATGCACCGATACCAATAAAAGTGCTCCGATACTACAACTCCGATATCGTTTTGCCAGCCTGATATATATTTTAAAGTAATGCAAAGTGAAATGCAAATGAAAGAAAAACATGACTCACAACTTTCTCCTGCATTCGGTAGCACGATCGATCTTAAACTCCGGAAGATTGACAAAGCCTTCTGCTTTCTCATCCTGTGGTGAAGAAAATTAAAAATATGTTTTACACTTTAAAAAGCATGTACATAGTTAGACATCTTTAGGAAAATCTTCCTATTCACCTCCTCGTTCATGTACCAGTACAAACACGCGTCTTTCAGAATGAACCAGTACTTCTTCCACTTTTGAGAAAAATACGTTTTGGCATCCTTCTTCTTCCATAGCCAGCCTTCACAGTCACCCTGACCCAAGTCCCTGCAGGAGATCCGTCGCTTGCTGATGGAGGCCATGGGGCTTCCGGCTGCACGGGAGGAAAACATATGAAAGCCAGCAGAGAAAAACAATTTGGGCACGTCTTACCTTTACTCTTTTTCTTTGACCTTGACAGCAGCGAGGATCGCTCAAACACCTGCAAAGTCAAAGAGGAGCGTGACCCCCTTTGTGAAGTCACTGAGATGATCATAGGCGAGAGAGGCACTAACATGGTAGAGGGAGGCGGAGTCGGAGTTGGATGTCGAGAGGGAAACTTCCATCTGGAGCGCCGGGATGAGCGTGTAGTGAGTCGGGCTGCTTCCCCTCTCCATCTTTCGCCGACTGTGACTCAGACTCCGGCCCAGCAGGAACTCTCCCCCATGGCCTTTGTCTTCACTTGCAAAACGCAGCAGGGAATTTTCTGTAAAAAAAAAAAAAAAAAATGCTGGCTTCAGATTTGTAATACAACTTGGATGAGAATTTTTTTCAACCCTTGCATTGATTCTTAGGAGACTGTATTTGATGCCACAACAATGTTGTGAAGGATAGCTGTTGCCGGGCAGAAAATGTGCAAAGCTAGTAATAGTGTCACTTGTAGATAAAAATAAGACTCACTTTTTATAAAAAGCACAAAAGAAAAAGAAAAAAAGACATCAGTGGCATCCCCCTGAAGAAACCAACTTTGCCTTTGAGACCAAAATAAAACACCACAGTCTCATCCCGCTGTTTATCACCTCATCTCCCGTGAAAAACTAGTGAGAATATGGAACAGTTGCCGCAGCAACCGCCGCACACTTTTGACATCCAATCACCAACAAGCAACACTGAGAGTGAGGAAGATAGCGAGCAAGTGTGTGTGTGTGTGTTGGCTGATGAACATATGGAAAGGACGGAGGCAGGATGCGATATCCGGAATGTTTGCGCTTGTGACAGGCCAGCTCATCCTTCCACTGTGAGATGTGAAAAGAAGTGAGGATATTAGGAGATCTCCTCCCACTCACATCAGCTCCCTCTGCTCCTCTGTCAGCCCCCTCCCCTTTTCTTTCTCATTCGCCCACCCACCTCGCCTGCTCTCTCTCTTCTGCTTGGCCAGGTTCTCCTCCTCATCTCCCGCCCAGTTGTATTCCAGCGGCATGGAGATGGGCCTGAGCCTGCCTGCGATCACGAGGCAAAGGAAACTTCAATGCCACGCGGCCGACACCCCGCAAAACACACATTGGTAAAGTCGTACTGTAGGTGGGCGTGCTCCCCCTGCGGACGGACGGCACTTCCTGGTTCTGCTCGTACTCGTAACAGTATAGGATGGAGTCGTCCTCCACCAGAGGAAATTGACGCCGACACTCTTGGTCCAGGTAGGAATTTGGGGAGTCGGAGCGCTTGCTGGGATGGACGTGGTCGGACTGAGAGTCGTCTCGCTGCGCGCTGACTTTGTCATCTCTACGGAAAAAAGTTACATTGGAACCGGATTAATTCAATTGAAATATGTTTTTTATATATTTTTGCAGAGCATAAAAAAGGAGAAATTCAATTGCTGCACATGAACAACCATCTATTTGCATCTGTATGGAAATCTCAGCTACATTGGATGGGTAAATGCTTCACAAAATTAGCTGGAAAATAAATCAATTCTAAATAATAAATACTTTTTTTTTTTAAAATGTTAAAATTATTTTCCATTTCTAATTTTGTGGACCACATGCAATACCACCACAGACCACACGAAGGCCGCGGACCACAGGTTACTGTACCTGGGGGTGTAGGGCTCCGCCGGAGGAGGTGGGATGTAGAGGTCCTGCAGAGCGCAGCTTCCCCTCCTCGATGGAGTGCTTAAAGTGCTGGTGGGTGTGGCAACGCTGCTGCCGGGGCTCTGAGGGAACAGCGGCTGCGTGTGAATGAGTGAATGAATGCTCGGAGGTGAACGCATGAATGTAAGAAAGGCCGGACAACAAAAAGAGAAAAGTCACAGTTACACGGAGTGAGTGACTGAGCAGTCGGCGGCATCATTTGAATGCAGCGCTCCATATTTTAGCTCTAACTGACTAAGCAACAAGAAATTTTGTTAGCGGACATTAAAACATTTCCCATCCAAATTTGATATTCTGTTTGTAATTTTGCACCGGCCGGATTAAGAAGAAAAGGGTCATGTGATGCAGGGAAACGAAATGTAGCTCAAGGGCCTCTGGGGGGGGGGGGGGGGGTGCTTTTTCTTTGCTCTGTGCTTCAAAGACTGACTGGACTACACAAGCAGCCATCGCTCTCGTTTGTGCTCATTGTGGCGTTGGCGCATTTTCCTAATAAAGCAACATTCGTCGACAAAAGTAGGACAACAGATGCCATTTATATCCTTGTGAATCCATTTTGCTTGCACCTGCAACCAATTAGAACAACTCTAACTCTCCAGTAGATATATTTTGAACACTCATATTCATACCCAAGGGACGCGAGCCAGTGCATTTGATTTGCGCGGGTCGAGTAGTCATACTTGCAGAGCCAGTGGTTTCCATCTCATGTTCTTGAGAAGAGCGGGAGTGGAGGTGAGTGTGCTCTGTGGGCGTTTCTTCAACGTCAGGGTCACGCCTGCCGGGTCCCCACGCAGGAGGTTCACCAAGTTTTTCAGTTGCCAGCCCACCTAGTGGACAAAAATAGGACAATCCAAACATCATGCTAGAATATAAAAACTTCAATATTTTGATTTGCTGGTTGAGTAAAAAAAAAAAAAATTCTTCTATGCTTCTTATGACAATATTGCACAAGCCTTATGATTTGTTTGCAATGCTTGTTCATATCGATGAGGATCTTCATATTAAATGCAACACCGGAGGCCGTGGAGCAGCTTACAAGCCTCCCGTGTCATCGTTCTGTCAAGTCGCGCTAAGCCTCGAGGTTACGAGCAGCCACGCGCCTTGTAAATACAATTTAACCCAGTTTGGTGATGTTCAGTGTTTTTTTTAAAAGTGAAATACTCTTTTGTGCTGTTCCAAATGTTTGCGAATATGAGAGGCAGCGCACTCCGGATACAAAGTGTCTATCGGGTCTATTGTGTATTTTGAGCAGCCTGGGAAAGAGTGCGCTAAGCAAGCAATTACTTTGTCACATTCCGAGTCATTTTTCATCTTGACAGTCACTGCGGAGAAGTTCTCACACCGCAAGAAAAGAGACAAATAAAGTACACAAAGCTTGCCGTAATATTTGGCAGTGGTGGCCCACAACACTTTTTTTTTTTTTTTTTTAAATCAATAAAAATATCCAAATTGGCAACATGCATTAAAATATGTCACATCATTGCGATTATGATTGATTTTACACCAAAGTGTTTAAGGAAACACACATTAGCTTATTTTGGAGCCTTTAAAAATGTGGAGCACTCCATTGCTATTTTTATGAGCGGGATGGGGAATGTTTTTTGACGACCTTCCAAACAGTCATCCAAATACAAGCAAAGAGACTTTGGCAATCACAAACATAAAACGCCGTGGCTCAGACTCCAGTTCCATATCGAAAGAAAACAATAATTGCACCTGCAATTTCCTACCACTTTAACTGCTATGAATAGGCTGGTTGCTATGACTATGTTGTTTCTTCATTTTTTTTGTCATTTTCTAAGAGGAGTGGGCCTCGCATTCTTTTCTGCCACGTGAAAAAAACAAATCCTGACAACAAAGGATGTGGATTTCGGAAAAAAATAAATAAAGAATTTAAATAAACATGCTGCATTGAGTGGGAGAATTAATTTGCCCTCTGGCGCACAATAACACTCAATTCTGTTGCATACATACGCACAAGTATCAATTATTTAACAATAGGTATAATGCATTAAAAAAAAAAATAAAAAAAGGTGCACTGTTCGGTTGCTCAGATTGAATTACAGATCCGGATTGTTTTTTCTTTTTAGTGTACAAAAAAAATGGTTTTGTTGCTCATGAGTTAAAGCCAATACCTACCACAGTCTGATGATTGACTTGAATGACTTCATCTCCAGCGTGAATTTTCTTACAGCGGTCAGCCGGAGACTAAAAACACAAAGAGCGATAATTAGAGCTATCCAACAACACCGCACTTTTCCTAGTAGCACAAAAACGAAATCCCACTCACTCCCTCTGTTGTCCCGGTGATGACATGCAAACCGTCATATGTTGACTTGATATACATCCCCTACAAGGAAAAAAAAAAAAGATCAGCGTTAAACCACATTGTTTCATTTACTTTGGGAAAACATTTCAGCACGTCAAATATTCAGATCATCTTCAAGACGGCAGATGTGAAATTGATTCCGTGTTCATGGCGGATTGACTCAAACATAGCAGATGATTTAGAAACAGCTCAAAACTGAAAGCTTTCCACTAAAAGGGGTCACAAGTGCATGGCAAACACCCAAACACTCAATTTATCGCCCCGCAGATGTGCATGGCCGCACGTGGACACTCATAAACAGTAGCAATACCCGTCTTCAAGACGACTCTAAGAGGTTTATTTTTAGGCCAATGGGCCCAGTGTTCTGTGAAAGGATGAAAGAACTTCTTGCTACCATTTCTGTGAGGGGAGGGGGGGGGGCACTTTGCAGAGCGGGTTAACGCCACAGCGCTGTCCCACTAACCGTTGACGGTCCGAGTGCGTTTCCTTCGCCCAATAACCCGATTTCTGTGTCGCAAAGGAGATCCACTTACTAATACGTGTTGAAGCGGAACATTTTTTGCCCCCAATATTACCATGAGTGAGGCTTTCCTTGAATCGTATTAGCTGACTCATATGCCCACGAGCGCAGCAAAACCTCGTTTTTTGGGATGACTGCGAGGTCGGCCAGCAGTGCGCACGGGCTCGCTGGCCAAAGTCATTTTGAAAACTGGGCGGCAACTCATATTTTCAGAAGCAATGAAAATGATCTGCTCGTTCTGAACCAAATGCTTCAAAAGTTTTGGGACGGAGTTTCACAGTGCAGAGGTTGCAAAGCCAAAGAAATCGAGTGTTATTGCCCAAAGACAATCTCCCAAAATATATTTACCAATCCCTCGGTGGATTTGATGTTAGCCAGCTGCACCACCTCCAGATGCGCAGCCTGCGACACGACGGGATCCGACGACAGGGAAATAATGTGGTCGCACACGTCCGATAGAGTCTTGCACTGCCGAGGACAAAATGGCCTTTAAAAAGTCATCGGGTTGCTTTGATTGAAGATGTGAAATCAACTCACCACATGAAGGATCTTGTTCTCCGTTTCATACACGGCGCAATCCTAGGGGGGGGGGGGCATGAAGAGAGCGGCGTTACCACTAGAGAATGTGTCCAAATGGTTTATTATTGGCATTTGGGGCTGTAGGAGGATATAAGCAGAAAAGCAAGCAGCTTGGCACCTCTAACCTCCACCACGCCCACGCAGACGATCACCGACACAAAAACTAATGAATCACTGCCAGTGCGGAGGCATTTCTCAAAGCGCTCTCTCGCTTCTTTCGCTAAAGATTCTCCAACTGCGGCAAACGATTAAGAACGCCATTAGCTAATTAGCTACCTGCTGTACGATTGTAGTGAGTTCCAGACAGAGCTGGATCACGTTGTTCCTGGTGACGCCGTAATCGGCCACAGATGCAAACGGTGACCTGGAGAAGAAGGAGCACCTGCAATTAACCGTGAGATGGTTTCTCCTTTGAGATTGTGTTTTGAATGCCATCGTACACGGGAAACAATCACGAGCTCACCTGTCGAGCCACGCCAGAAGGCTTTTGGCAGCGGCGATGAGGTCCACCACGGATGTAAGGAAGTCGTTGGGGAGCTTACGAGTGGCTCGGCCGTCGTAGTGGCCGCTGCGCCGCCTCCCCGCGATGAAGTTCTGCAGGTTCTTGGCTGATGCGTTGAGTTTATGAGAGAGAGTCTTGAGATTCTCCGTCTCCAGTCCGTAATTCTAGACGGGGAAGCAGACGTCGATATCTGAAGTCAGGTGAGGTTTTTGTGCAGCGTGAAGATGGAGCACCCTGAGGCCAAAGCGGCCTCGGGGGGGACAGTCGCATCCTCCCCGGGCGAGGAGACCGCGGCAGGAGGGACACTAATCATATCTAATACAGCAATGCCGGAGAGACTTAAAAGTAAATCCTAGTTATGTAAGAAGCTTTGCAGCTGAAGCGAGGCCCCTGTGCGGGGATGTCGGATGAGAGGATTTTACATTCAGATTGCATCTGCGACCTCAGTCCACTAAATCTTCATTCTGTCTCTCCGTGTGTCTCCGTGAGGGGAGGGGGGATGTATATATGGAGTCACCATCTTTCCTCCACTTCTCTAAACTTCTGTCTATCGACAGCCTTTTCATGCCGCCGCCATTGGCGCATTGCTTTGTGTTTTTGAAAATCCGAATCAAGAAATGAAACCCTCACTGTCCAGCAACTCAATTAAGATTCAAAGGATGTTTTTATAGCAGGACACTCACTCGCCAGAACTTCATCTTCATTTGGAACTGCATCAAATGTAAGACACACTTATGCATACGCATGACTTATGATTGATGCATTTTTTTTGTGTCGATGCTTGGCAACATGTCAAAATATGAGACCTCAGAGCAGAAACACACCCAGCGGAAAAAAATTCTGCTAACAACCCAGGCTAAACTTTGTGACACTGCACGCCATAATTCCTTGACACCAATTACTACTCTCAGCAAATTTCCTTTTGAAAGCTCCCAAATGCCCAATTTGCATTCAACTAGCATCAGTTGACCTCATCAATAAAATATGGCCAGTAAATAATCCTCAGTGCAAGTTTATGGAAAACAACAACAGCTCGGCGAATCTTCCAACTCCAAAAAAGTATTGGAGGGGCCGCGTGGGAGGTTTGGACTTACCAGCGCGCATAACAAGTCCACCGCCTCCAGAATGAGTTCCTGATGGCCGATCCTGGACACTCCCAAGTCCTCCAGCTCCTGGTGGGTGATGCGCAGCAGCTGGTCCCCCCCGACTTTCTCTCTCTCGAACGTCTTGATGTACTGCTGCAGGCAGTCGTCCAGTCCTGCGGGAAGCAAACAAGTCTCGAGTCACGCGCTTGCCAACTGTTTGTTGCCTGGCAATGGCAAATTTTTGCAATCTATAAATCGGGCGAACATTTGTGCATTTTTTTGCATTCAGTCTGTAATATCTTTTTATGAACGCGACAAATTCTTGTCGTCGACCAACCTGGGGAACATTTTCAGCATGGCTTAAAAAAAAAAAAAAAGGAGCGGCATGTTTGCACTCTGCTTATTTTTCTTTTCACTGAGGCAGCAGGTGTTAAATCCATTGCTGCAGTTGTTCATATGCGCCGTCTGTCTGCCTCCATAATTATAAAAGCGTATTATACAAGGTATGGACACAAAAGTCCCTGAAAGTAAGAAATGATCCTTTCTTGTTTGAGAGTATCTCTTTAAGGACAGCGTGCTGATGACACTAAATAATCCAAATGCCCATTTTCATGAGCTGCTCAGATTATCAGTCACGAGTCGTAGAAATTAAAAGGCGCCCCGTGATGTAGCTGCTCTAAACCTCTAGAAGGGGAACGGCGATGGATTCGGGCCGTCATTGATCAGCAAGAAATGTAGACAAGTAACAGAAATAAACATGTTTGAAAAAAAAAACACATTGAAAAATGCATGTGGCACACTTTCATCAAACGCGCTTGCACACTATTCCAAGGAGTCAAAGCTGGAATTCTTTTCTCTTCTCCTAATGAGAATCTTTCCTTTAAAGCGTCTTTGTCACAGCTGGGAAGAAAGCGTCTTGCGCGCACAAAGGTTGGGGGTGGAGAGTGGAATTGTGGGAAGGTCACAGAGGCGCCCCTGTTTGGCCTCCAGTGACATCACCGACCCTTATGCTAATAATGAAGGCGCTGAATGGTAAGCGCAAAACATAGCCAAGCCTCAGAAGCTGGGACAAGACTGAAGGCCCTCCCCCTTCCCCCTCGCTCTCCCCCTCACTTTACATCACCATTATTGGGCCCCGGGCACTGGAACCGTCACTGCTCCACTTGTCACATGTGGGAAACTAAACATTCCCATTCTCTCCCCTCCTTCATTTCTTTACACATCATCTAAACTGCTCCAGTCTCTGCTTAATCCAATGTATGGCATCATCGGAATACATGTGAGTATTTGAATCGGAGTCACCGCACAGAAGCAAAAAGCATCTGTTTGTAGCATTATTACCGCCGCGACATCTGAACCTATAAAAAAGAAAATCCGTCATCTTTAGAGTTATGAGGGTGTGTGTGCGCCTGTGAAGGTATACACTTTATCATTTGAAGGATCCCTGAGGCTGTGCGGTCAAACACGTGAGCACGTGGCACAGCAAAACAACACGGCTCACACATTTAGCATTGTAATCTGATGGTAATGTTAACATGCAAGCGGAATAATACCAGAAAAAAAGACCTTGCTGGCTAAACAATTACTCACACATATGGACAATTTGGATTTGATCAAACATGTAGGTTGTGGTCAAGAAATATGGGAAGAGTAACCTGTGAAAAATTCATGCAAGTAAAAACAGGGAGAACATAAATTCCAAACTGAGATTTTTAAAACACTATTTGCAACAACAACAACAAAACAGTATTTGCATGTGATTTGAAGCGTTACAACTATTTAAATTGTCTCTAACCATCAAAATATTTAAGACGATACATTATTATCCGCTTTGTTGAGACCAAATTCAAGTCAAAGGTTAATTCTCCCCTGTACAAAACTAAATCGATTTCCCTTCTGGCTCTCCTCCTGTGAGACGCCAGTAACAAAAGGAACACAATAGAGGTTTGTTTACATCGTTAAGAGACACTTGTATAGGATTTGTTAGGCTGAGAAGAAGCTGGCTAAAAGGGCGAATGCTTCCCACTGTGGGAAAAAAAAATCGATTAGATCATTAAACCTAGTAATTAAAATCTGAGGCTCATCAAGTGTTTTGAGTCTTTTGTGCACGAGATATGCCGTGCACATTCCCTCAATGCTACTCCGCCTTGCACACTAGTGTAGAATTGATGTTCGAATTTTACCTTTCATCCAGTCCACCACTTGACTGGAGCTCCACTTGCTGACGGGCTCCATGACGAGAGCCATGCACAAGTTTGTCTCGTCCACGCGTGACAAAAGCAAAGAAAAACAACCCTCCGCCAAGCTGCAACGACGCTAGCAATAAAACACGAAAAAATAAAAGAGGTACAAAAATCACGGGGGTGAGCTGCAGCGTGGAGATGATTGTTAAGAAAAGAAAAAGAGGTAGGTTCCTCAATGTGGCTTGAAAAGCACACTTGGGCGCATTCCTGTGCTGCTGGCGGCCGTCAAAGAGCTCGTTCACTTGTCATGCGTGTCAGGCTCCGTGGATGGTGTGGGATGCTGCACGACCTCGCTTCTTCCAGCAGCAGCGGCGGCGGTAGTGGCGGCGGCGGCAGCATCGGGGAGAGGAGGAGGTGGAGGAGGAGAAAAAGAAGCCACTGGCTACTTTGAGTAGGACTCCTGAGAGCAAAGGAAGCCTCCGGCGAGCATCCTCCCTCACATCGCACAGACATGGAGGAGGCACAGCCCCAACGCGCGCAAAGTGCGTGGGTATGAGGGGCCGGCTGATTCATGCCACCAAGCTGTGGGAAGGGGCCAAGGCGAGGAGGGGCTTCCTGAAGGAATTGCAGAGATGACTATAAGAGCTTGGAAAGAGAAAAGAAATTGAATATGCGAACTTGAGTTTTCATTATAAGCAAGAGAAGAGCTTTAATTGGACTAAAGTGTGTTTACAAAAATATTTTTCCCCTGATTAAGAACATATGTGTATTAACAAATTATTTTTGTTTATTTGGTTAATTTAGTGGTTAAAAAAATGAATAAAAGTTAAGCAATATCACACAAGGAAGATTGATGGTTGTTGTTTTCCAAAGTAAAAGCAGATGTTTGCATGCATTTTATCAATCTTGAGAAACCAAAGATTAATAGGCCTGCTGACATGCAGGAAATCAGAGAATTCTTACTTTTGAGAGCCGGAAATCAGAAGATTTGGACAATCTTTAGTTTAAAAAAATGGATCCAAACAATTATTTGACTATTAAAATACAATTCATTTGATGATGGGTTTGTTTTCGATTAATCGTTGTTTTGGATCTCGGTTGTTCCTTTTACTTCCACCACCGTGTTTTGCTCGTGTAGCATTCATGCAGTATCTTGTTTTTCCTCCATACAACCTTGTTCTGTCATAAATCATAATTACTGCAGAGGTTAGATGTGTTTAATTAGTAGCACAATATAATCGCAGAGCAGGGAAAAAAAAACATAGCGTGATCAGAGGTGACCGTGCTTGAGGGAAAATGACGTCACAAAGGTCCTTTCAGCATGTATGCTCCTGATCACCTGTAAACTGGGCAATAGAGGATAGCTGGATATTTTTAGTTGACATTCAGCATGTATTTTTTTGACATAAAATATCAAGCCATTAACCTTTCTCCTAATCTACCCACATGCCATTTCAGCTCTGACTTGTGTGCCTCTCGTAGTCCTTTGGGCACCAAGATGCCCCCATAAACACAATGTTTCCTCCTGCCTCCTTTGTGGCTGCTCAGCTTGCATCGTGCAAAGGGCAGTGGAGTGGAAAGACGGTCACCAATGAGACAAGGATGCTGCTTTTCCTACTGCTCTACCGGAAACAGCTCCAGGCTGGGACTCGACTAGATATTCAGCGCACAGTCTACACTAGCATATAAATAAAATGATGTTTTGATGAGTAATTTCACAGATGTTTTTTGTTTGCTTTAAATGAATACGCCTGCTGTGTTTTACCATACTAGTTCAGTCTGCCATGTTATATTCATTGGACTACGGACAAATTGTTGTCACGAACAGTAAACATTTTACAAGTAATAATTTTAGATTTTCTACATTGCTGGTGGTTTGATTCTCTGCAGTTGCAGACAATGGAGAATCCAACCCTGGGGAAAACCTAAAAAAAAGAAAATGTCACGTTCAATGCTTGACTGACAACTGTGAAAGAGCCGCCACGACCGAGGCTTCACTTAGGGATGCAGTGTCTGCTGGAGGTCAAAGTGCATCTAATAAAGATGACAGGCGCTGTCTGCTACAGCAGTCCAGGGAGATGACTATCGATGGACTCTACTGTCAGACTCGTACCACTCCTGGCACAAACCTTATTAGTAGCTAGATTAAAAAGCGCAAACACAGGACTCAAGCTGTGTACAAATTTATTTCTTATTGGATTGCACATTTCATTGCTGGCAATACAAACATCAGACCATAAAGCCAAACTAATCCTTAGCTCCAGTTCAATGACATGTGAGGACGACTTAGGTCAAATTTATAGAAGACGCTTCAAGGTGGAAGAGAAAATGAATCTTAAGTCAGTTACTATTATCCTGAGGAAGTAGGCAGCTCTTTTGTTTCTTAACAGTAGGATGGGCTCCGCCTCTTTCTCACAATACACTGCCCCCTGCTGGAGTGAATACGGAAATACAGTACTAGTGGCAAAAACAGAATCTTAACAGTACTTAAACATACATTCTGTTAAATATTGAAAATGCTGGCTTGAATTGGAGCATTCTAGGTATTTAGACAAATATCAAACAGCGCTCTGTATTTTCTCTTTCCCCCAACATTTAGTGCCTTTTTCTGTTAGCGTTACATTCTTATGAGCCATTCCAACACTGCTGCTAACCACACAGGTGAAAGTGCCGTTGAGGTCCTCTGACGTGACATTCTTCAGCAGCAAACTCCCGAGAAGAATTTTACCATCCTCTAAGGTGGATCTGAAATCAGACACAGATACGCTCGATAACACATAAAATGTTTTGGGGTTATTCAGGGCAATACTCACGTCTCTAACTCGGTTATTCTGTTATCGTTGTGAATATCTTCAGGGAATGAGCCATTGATGAGCCAGTAGAGGAGGGTCATATCATGGCCACAGTTGGACAAAGCTTCACAATGGAGAATCAATGGATGCCCTGAAGGAAAACATACACTTAAGTCCAGAATTCTTCAGATCAAGGCTCATGTCTTACCTGGTTGAGCTTTGACTTGCATGTCGTCAGGTCCAATGATGACTGGCACCCCATAATGAGACACTGTCGCACACAAATCGAAAATGAACCACTAAACAACAAAAGCCGATTTAGACGGGCAAAAAAAGGAGAGCGTACCTGGAGCGGAATCCGCTAGCAATAGACTTAAAGAGCCCAGAGCTGTGGAGGGAAATAATTTCTTTACAACCGTGAACCAGTGAATGAAATGGGCTGGCAAAAAATAAATAAGGATTACCTTTGATGACAGATGACAGTGTCATAGTGACTCTTCTGGTGTTAAATATTGACTGCTCGCTCTACACATGCCTGTGATGCGTTTATATACAGCTCGGAGGACCTACTTCATGTTTTTAAAGTTCAGTTCCAAGGGGAACTCCAATACGAGTCACGTACTGGGTCAAGTAATGTTTTGTACGCAAGTCTGACTAGAGCCACATTTCCCGATGATCTCATCTTATTAAATATGGCCTCATCCTGAAAAACACACACGGTCAATCCCAGGTATTTATATTTTTTAAGAGATAGGGCAAAAAGGAAAATGGCTGGTACCGAATCTGTTCAATAGTCACTAAAGTAAGTAAAATGCAGTCAGCTAATGATTATGAACATCTTTACTGGGGCGTTAGTTACAAAAACCAATTAGGGTGTGACCCCAAAAAGAAAAATCATATCAGAGAATTGACAAGATATTGAGATCATGATTCAACCCAAACATTAGTACTGGTGATGTGCGCCTAAAAATATATACAAAAAGTACAGATACTTTTTAAAACAGATGTTTCAGTTCATTGCTAGGCTCCCAGTCATTAGAATTGGAGCGTTTTCTTCTCCGTGTAGTCCGTTTGTCCATTTCCCCACACTTGCGGGTCACTCCAGACCGAGGACGTAGTTGATGCCTTGCACAAAGCCGATAATAACAGGCTGCCAGGCCACCAAGTAGCGAAGCCAGTCTAAAAGTTGGCCATACATGACATGTGGCCTTTCCCAGCTACAAAATGTTAAATTAAGGACAAAAATGAATACATTGTCAATATTCTAGCGGTTTTAGATACTTAAAGGCATTCTGTATCTGCAATTGTGATTCTAAAAGGCTGCCTTGCCTTGGTTAATTATCAGATGTATCCACAAACTCAAATGCCTTCACTGAAATAAACCAAATTTTGACGTCTCAGTCTAAGCTATCAACCAAAATTGAATTTTAAAAAACTGTATACAGTATAAGAAAAGCAGAAATTGCATTTGTTATTTTCCTGTAATGCGGGTAGCTGGGCGATCCCTTTCATAGGTTAAAAAAAAAAGAAATTACAATCTGTGCCTCAAAAAGGGAAGAGGAACTTTGCATGCATCCACGTTAGAAGTTTACTCGCAACGCTTCCGATAAATGACGAGAAGATTAAATCCTCCTGTGTTCCCCTTGCAAAGTATTCAAATGAGAACTATACGAGTTTCAACTCATTTTAGTGCATCGTGGTGTATAACAAAATGATCACTTTCACCCTGAACTCATTTTGAGTATATTTGACCAAAGGATACGGGTTGCTGAACATCCTCTTGAGATCCACCTTCTCTTTGCAATACGGGCACATCTGCTTCTTTCCCACGATGCACCAACCTCTTATGCAGAACTCATGGAACCTGGATGTGACGTCAAGGCAGATCAAACCTGATTATGAGTGTATTCTTTTGAGCTCTTTGCGCAATTTCAGACACTCGTGTGAATGACTCAATCTCACGGGGTTTCGAGAGACACAAACGAGGAACTCTGCTGTTATGTCAGCTATGTGAAGGATACACATGGTTGCAGGATAATCTGTACGTGTTCTCAATGATGCCCTCCTCACTGACATCAACGAGGATGGCTTGTCCACATACGGCGCAGATATTATCAGACAAATGCTTAGTCGGCATTCCGGATGCGCTGTAATACTGCAAAAAGGAGAGACAAAAGAGTTGGCGTTACTTTTGGAGCAGCGACAGCCACATCCACCATGAGCATTTGTTACCCCAACAGTCGATGCCATGAAGTCGGCACACATCTCGGCGAAGTCTCTTCCGAGCACACCGTAGTACAGTCCGTAAAAAAGCAGGGACACGCCAAAGTCCATCGCATCTTCGGGCTTTATCCTGCATGGAGGTATCACCGTGTGATTAGCATTGTATGAGCATTATTATAATTATGTTTTTTTGTTTTTTTAAATCAAATGTGGCCTTTTACCCAAATCCAGTATAAAAAAACATTTCAAATACATTCAGGTGCACTGTTACAGTAATTGTAGAACAATCAAAATTGTGGCAAACAGCACCATCTAGTGGCCAGTCATTTGCGCACATTGTCAGAAATGTCTTTTTAACGTTATGTTTACACCCTTAAAAAAAAAAAAATAGACCCATGGCCTACCTGAAAATAAGATTGATGCCAAAAAGCGTAAACATAACAACAGTGTAGCCGACTATTCCGGTACCATAGCTGATCTTGTAAAGGAGCAGGAACCACTTGTACACCAACCTGCAGCACAGCGAGCAGACGACAAAGTTCTTTAGGGACCGACGTATTTTTGAACCGATGCGGCACTAAGTTGCATTTTACCTCGGTGTGGTGCAGGCCAGAGGCTTGCGAGTGGCACGGTAGCTAATATATGCTGTGATGACAGAGAAGATAAACCAGGTGGTCAGGAACCTCCACCAGTGAAGTTTGGTAGTAAAGTAGAGAGGAACTACCCACATCTGGAACAGAGTCACCAGCTACAAGACAGCAGCATGACACACGTAAACCAGGGACAAAAAGTTAGCAATGGACACTTTGTTTGTTTAATTACACACGGCAGCAACATGTGTTGTTTCTTACGTTGTAAGACTTTGGGTGCCGCTGCTTCCACTGCACGAGGACGAGCTGGGCGATGACAAGTGTGACGATGAGGATCAGGACCATCTCGGCGTGCATGGCCTCGTGGCCTTTGTGTTTGGCATGCATCTTGGCATGCTCCACCCTGTTGAACAAAACAAAAAAAGGGTGTTTATTAATAGCTAGTAAGAAAAATATTTGCTTTTACAACGGCACTAATTCTGAGCCTCTGGCTGGCTATACAACATTTGAATACACAAAGAATTACAGTTGTTATTTGGATTGCGAGACTTGGCGTTGACAAAACACTAACCTCCACTTCTCCTCCGGTGAGAGCTTAGACGCATCAAACTGTAGACAAGAGACAAAATTATCTTTGTGGCCACTTGATAAATGCAGGGGAGAAATATAAGCGCGACCTTGGAAACGACAAAAAAGAACAATGTCATCATTTTACAATCGAGTGGTATATTTGCTAGCAAAAAAAGTTATAAAATTGAGTTACAAAGTTATACTGTTGTTTCAAAATGTTATGGAAATGGCTGACTTAGCTTTGCAGCATTTCAAGCTATTCATTGCACATAAATGAGTCACTTTCCATGCAGCCATGCCTTACCTTTGTGCGACTTAATCATGACAGTCGTCATACTGATATTAAACCCAACTTAATTGACTTATTGCCGTTTTAGGTATGACAAAAAAATGGCCACGCCTTTACGGCATTAAACAGGTTACCTTTGACCCCCGCCCACCACGTCACGCTGTATACTTTAAATTAGGCAGTTTGGCTATTTTATTCTGCATTGACTGCTATTAATTATTCACTAACAGAGTTTAAACGCAGACACGACCTATTTAAATGACTGCTGCTTGCAAGGGTGGGTAGCCTTGGAGCTGGCCTTGAAGCTGCACATTTTACTTGTGATGTTGCTTGTCTCGCAAAATGATTTGCTGACTGAAAGCCAACAGGTTAAGGAGAGAAATGAAATAAAGAATATTACCTGTGGTAAACAGAGAGCTTAACATAGAGAACAAGTGCTGACGATGGGCTAAACCTGAGCGGAGAAGCTAACGCGGTGTTTTACGTGTTAGCAACTAGCGTTCTGAAACGAAACCCACTCCACCTGTTTGTAGTGTCACGACTACGCGTATGAGACGTTGCACTCACCTGGATCGGTTCATTATGATGCTCTAGTCCGTGGTCGTGCTCCACACCATCCACCTCTACCTCAAACATCCCGGCCATCTTCAGAGGGCTGCTTTATCTTTCGGGAGCCATTAGCAACTAACATGTCATACGGCCACTTCCGGTTTTGTCTCTCCCGATTTGAGCTTCAAAATAAAACTTCCCAAATGACCTTTGACCCCATTTTCAAAATGAAATTCTCCTTGTTGATTGAAACTTTTCATTGGATTGTTATGAAATGTTGCGTCAACATTTTATTTGCAACTGTCTATAATTTCGAAGCTCTTCTCTTAGTTCTGAGAATAAATTCCCTTTTTTGTCGAATGAGATTTCCGATTATATGCGTTGCCATGTAATATGTAATCATGTAATCTGCCCAGGGCCTTGGAGGATTGCTAAAGCGTCACTATAGATATAATTATTGTTTCAAGTTAAAACCTGCATTTTGAGTACTCCCGCCACATTTAGACCGGAAAAGGAAAGCCAAAGTAGCGAAATCATGCACAATGGGGATACCGATTGGTTGAAATGACAACCAAAGTCTCATCTGATTGGCCAAGAACCAAGACAATGCGGGTTTATTGGTCGGGGACTGGTGAGCGCTCTCATCGTGACATTAAGCTGACGACCGATCGTTAACGCAGTGTGAATAAAAACTTAACTAAGTTTAAATATTTCCGAGTTGACTGTTAAGACAATTCCAGTAGGTGCTGCCCGACAAATCTGTCATGCGTGTGATCAAACGAGGTATCAGTCCCCCCCCCCCCCCCTTTTTGTTTTGTAAATCATGCAATGCACATGAAAATCATTGCATGGTTGCTATAGTTACTAGAAGCGCCAGCGAGATAAGGGAAAGCAATATCCAAAACATTAGCGGCATGTTTTCCAGATGAGGCGTTTGGAGGCAATGTGCTGCAGGGACACGCTTCAGGTGATGAATTAATGAAGAGGACCTCTTGGGAGCAAATTGTGTGAAGCAAGCTGAGACCTGCACTGTGACACAAACACTGCAGCCGCATTCACGAAACTAACACAATTTGTTTCCATTTTAATTGTTGTGAAAATTGTCATTCATAATGCATCATATAGCTAGCTATATAATTTTTTTCCCCTCAAGAAACACAAAATTGAAACGTCAAGCTTGCTTAATTTTACTGAGCGGAATTATTGTACTAACACAAATATTTGCCAGAGTCAAAGCTTGTTTTATTCAGAATGTGAAAACGGGTTTTTCTGGATCTGAAAGATTAACTAAGAAGGAAAACAACTTTGTGGACTGGAATGAAGTGTTTTCTCAAACTAACAATGTTACTCAGCTAGCGTCTTGCTTTCTGTGTCATCAATGGATGCCTCGCCTTCTTCAGAACCAAATCCCGTGTCCCGAGAACTGCTGCTGCCTGATGGTGAAGCTATTTTTGTCTGGCTCTCTAAATTTTCACCCTCATCATCACATCTTCCGCAAATATCTGGCTCACGCTGTCGCCCGTTCACCCACCCGGCCTCCACTTTGTTTTCTTGTAATTCTATCTCTTCAAATGTATTGCGCATATTTTCTTTGTCTTCACTGATTCTTTTTTTGGGGCTTTCAGAAAGTATCTTCTTTTCTTCTTCTATATTGAAATGTTTAGCTGGAGCGATCTCATTTGCGTTGTCACTTTTGTTAGCGTCTATCTGCTCTTTTTCTGCCTGAACTCGCCCTTCCTCCATCTTGACCAAATCCCCGTGTGACGAAAGCCTGGAGCTCGTGTCTTCGCCCTCGCAACGCTCCTTTTCATCTGTTTGGCCTTTTGTTTTCTCCTCCTCCTCCTCTCCGTGATGCACCATTACGTCACGTGACGTGCTTTTCTGATCCAGCTGGCTGTTAAAGCCTCTGAAATTATTTTTGGCGCCCAAGATGTATTTGCCGAGGAATGACGAGCCTTCTTTCGACAGCTCGTCGGCCGTACGGTGACTTTCATCGACCAAGTGGTGATGGACCATTTTCAAGTCATTGTGCATCCTCAAGACGCCTTTGCTCAGCTCGGTGATGCGATTACCGATATCTGATCGGAAAAACGCGTCAATTGAATTGGGTGACTTTTGTTGCCATGACGACGGCCCCACAGCGACATCCGTGTCTCACCTTTCCTCTTGGTCTCCTTAAACTCCCTCCGAGCCGATTCGATGTATCGTTGCACCAGAGCTCTGATCACCTGCTGACGGTACGGAACCTGGTTGTCCTCGGAGCCCTTTTTGTCACACTTCACACAACACAACAAATGCACTTTTAGAATTTATTTTATGAAAGTTTTGTCACACTTAATCTTACCAAAGAAGCTATTGGTGGATATTTTGCAGAATTACAGTTCATGCAGCAGCAGATGCGCCTAAAGATGCCCCTGTTGGAAGATGACAAACATTAAAAATGAAGGCTAAAAAAAAAAAAAAAGTGCAAGCTGCTCGCCTTAATATGTAAAACAAAGCTTTTGGGGAAGGGATGATGTTGAATGGGACGGGCATGGTGAGGCCCTCTCGGAAGTAACTGAGATATAGCTTGGATCTGGCAAATTTCCACTCCACATCTGCATCGTCCTAAAAACACACGTGCTTCAAATTTCCTGCATTGTATGGAATTCGAAGAAAAAAAAAACTTTACCTCAATTTTCTGAAAGGAGTTGGTGATCATAGCAATAAGCATGTTGAGTAAGACAATGACTATGACAAGCGTGAAGATTCCGTACAGAATCCGTCCGACAACTTCGGCCAAGACAAACTGCGGCATGTCCACGTATTCCTGGTTGGCCACACCGAACATGGTCCAGAAAAGAAAGTGAAACGTCTCGTTAAACCTGCAATGAAGAAGCCAAACAATCTAATGTTTGTCTCGATTGGATGATGTCACTTTTTTTCCCCTCACCTGCCGAGACGCGGTGAGATGACATAAGGGACGTAGACATTATTGATCCCGCATAGGAAGGCTGTTCCGATGATCATCAGGATGAACATGAATCTGAAAACCCACGTGGACAAAGATGAAGACAAAACAATGACGACGCAGCCAAATAGCGCCTCGCCGTCACCTCATCATGTCGTCAATCATCTTGCCGATGGAGATCTGGAGCGTTCCTAGTGACTCGTGCGCCGGGAGAATGTAAGCGAGCCTTGTGAAGCTCATCATACTCGTCACGGCGAACAGAACCTCCGCAATCAACTGAGGGTCCTCCTGACGCCAGTCGTCGCGCACTGCCGGCAAGAAAGATTAACAAGAGTCGCTTTGAAGCGACAACCGTGTTGGTTTCCTACCCGTCTGGGTGAAGTAGACGCACTCCTCCGCCGAGCTGTTTGTGTCGAGACACAAATGACCCTTGAGCATGATGAGCACACGTAAGGCGAAGGAGGCCAAGTACATGCTGAGCACCACCATGTCCAAGCAGTTCCACCAATCCAGGAAGTAACTCCTCAGACCTTCGATCCACACTTCCTTGCACTCATACCAGAAGAAACCTAGCGAGACATCGCACGTCTTGGTTCGAGCCTACAGCGCCATGAGCGAGCGAGCGGGAACTCACCGACCACCCAAACCATGTGGAAGGAGCTGTGCAAGATGTTCTGCTGCCTCGCCGCAAACGTATCCCGGTACATCTCCATGGTGATGGATTCCCCGAGTAATGTGATGAGGAACCACAAATAGGAAGCGGAATGAAGAAGGAACTTGATGACGGGAGTCTTTAGGATCTTTCCCACCTAAATCAGCGAGTCAACATTTGAATGAGCACAGCTGGCAACGACAGAGACGAGATTTTGGTTTACTTTTGACTTTGGTGCGATCCAGTAGGCGAGGCAGAGGAAGGGCATTGTGAAAAAGATCCCGACGGAGACAAAGAGCTTCCACGCAGTCCTGCTACCTCTCCAACCTGCCAGGTTGCCGCACCAGATTGAGGATAGAACTTGTTGGCAGATGGGGTGGGCGACAAACTGCACAAAAACACAAATGATGATGAATGTGCGCACGATTGAGTCGTCCTGATATGACATCACAGCCACCTGCTTCTGGTTGTAGTTGACAGCCAGGCGTAGCCTTGACAGGTTCGGTATGCCCTCCTCGAAGGCCTGCTCGTCCAAAGCCTCCTGGCTCTCGTCTCCGCAGCTGTTGAGAATGGTGGTCACCTCGCTCTGGTTGCGGCACATACCCAACAACTCCACGGCAAATTCTTGACAAAGCTCCTCCAGGCTCAGGTACTGAGGCTGCATGAGAAACATAGACTGAGTGGATAAAAAAAAAAAAAGACGAGGAGGCAAAAAGGCAAGCACTGACCTTGAACTCTGGTTCATTCCGAGAAAGTTTACGGAGTTCTCTGCTGAGGCTGAAAGCGCTGAGCATGGCATCGTCGGATGTGATGGAGAGGTAAGCGCGGCTGGCGATGCCGCGGTAGGTGTTGATGCGGGACAAGGAGAACTTGAGCAGGTCGTACTGACGCCCGTTGCGGCACTCCAGGCAGGCGCAGGAGATCTTGTGCGGCCACGGGATGACGTGACCCTTTCGGGTCAGCATGGTGACGATGTCGTAAAGATCTTTCTGGCACGCCAAGGTCAGCGGGGTCACACCGGGGGCAAACTGCGAGTTGTCAATGGAGTGGTCAAAGATGGCTTGAGAGAAGGAGCGCACGTCCATCTTGTTGCCTTTTTCCTGATCCAGGCGGTCCAGCAGGAGCTTGACCACTCTCGGCTGGTTGGTGTCCACGGCAACGAGAAGGGCCTCGTGAATCTGACGGAAGTCGAATTTGACCCCCTGGAGGAGGGCGTCCATGATGCAGTCGCTCCCCAGGCGGATGGACAGGTTGAGGGCCTCCCTCCAAAGGCGATCTTCAGAGTCGTCCAGCTGGCGGATGATGCCGTCGCCCGTCTTGAGCAGGCTGCAAACCAGCTCCATTTTCCCTTCCTGGATGGCGCCGATGAGCTCTGGAGGGAACTGCATTTTTTTGTTCATGATCTCGCGCCATTGATCTGGCTGACAGACAGCACAGGCACATTAATACTACTTTCACTCGTTCGTTCGTGATGTTGGTTGATATCACAAACAACTAAGCCAGTGTCTTTTAGTGCAAAAAAACAACTACTCACCGTGAGGTTTTGCATCTCTGGTGGAAATAAAAGAAAAAGAAACACGGACAAATTTGGAGCAATTATCCTGTTCCACACAATGAAAACAGATGGAGGCGATAGACAAGCGAGGTAAGCGCTTTGACAGTCTGTGGTCATGTGAAGCTCTCTGTAAGGAACCTAAACTTCCACGCGCTCCCCCGTGGGGATCCCAGCCAATTAAAATGTAACCTGGCTCAAAGTGTTTCTGCTAGACTGTGGCCTCCTCTGCTGAAAACAGAGCAACGGTATCAATTAGGGGGGTTGGTTACTGTACACACAGGTGTCACCATTCCCTGCGGAAATGGAAGGAAAGGAAAAAAAAAAGGGAAGCTACATTTATAAAAATCGTTGCAGTTCACATCTGGAATTAAAAATGTTCACATAGTTTTGTTCGCTTGCTTTGATTCATAATATTTGATTAGTAAGCCTGCTGGCCACAGTGTTTTCATGTTATAAACAAACCGCCAATTTGCGTCTATTATTCTACCCATTCAACTAGGCTGCGTCTTTGAAACACTAGAGGGCGCTAAAAGACTGCTAAAAACAAAATATACGTCGAGAATGTCAGCCGAGAAGTTCGTTTACAGTTACCAATTTTAGTTTTTATTTATTTAAAAGTGGTACAAACTACCTAAACAAATAACTACTTTAAAGGGGAATATTTAGAACAATTTAGAAAGGTTGCTTGATAAAAGCAAAAAATAAAAGCAATTTGATTTTTAAAACTCTGTTAAATAACAATTCTAGAACATTTTTTTTCTAACAATGATAGGACTTTTTTAAAAAACAACTTTGACTCTCAATCAATGAACACTATTTTTTAGTTCAAAAGGAGCTTCCATCCTACGACAATTGAAATGCAGGAGAACACTTGGATGATGAGCAAACCTGACGTTTTGTATTGGAGCCCAAATATATTTGATAAAAAAAAAAAGTCACTGAATAAAAACAAAAAACAAAAAAAAAACACTCATCAGCCTGCAAATTCTCAATTAAAATTGGATTTAAATACAACAAAAATCATCTACTAAATAAACACAAAGGAAATAAAAAGTCTAATCAAAGTTAAATAGTGGCAGATGCTGCATCATGACTGAACCATTTAAATGACGGTGAAAAATCCACACTTTGCCAAGAAAAGGGTTGGTCAAAAAATAAGTCAGCATCGTGTCTCAGTGATGGGAGTCAAGCTCAAATAAAACAAGTACCTATTCTCATCTAAAACTACAAAAAACTGCAAAACAATAACAACAACTCTGGTTTCACATAAAACGAGAGTTCACATTACGAGCAACAGCGCAGGGACAGCTCAGTAGATTTTAGTGATGGTCTTTTCGGGATTCCGCATCCTCCTTCATTTTCTGCTCCTGCATGCGACTGCGGGCGGAGGCTGCGGAGAAAAGCAGTCGTGTGTTAGAGGGTTAGGGTTAGCTATTGGCCTCATTCCAAGTTCAATTTGACAACATGAATGCAAACAGTGCAGATGTGAACTCACTCAAATCATTGAGCTTCTGGAACAGTGTTGAATCTCCATCAGATTTGCTGTTTCAAAAATAACAACCATTATGCACTCCCAAAATTATTATTGATGTAACTACGTCCCATGCCACAAGAGGGCGCTTTTCACCCACCTTCCATCTGTCTCATCTGTCCCATCAGCATCAAATCGTAACCTCTTGAGAATTTTCGGGGTGCCTCCGTGATCTGAGATTCTCTTCAAGGAGCGCTCGCCGCTGCTGACCATCTGGTTAATCTTTTGGAAGCAATTAGGTGTCTACACATGAGGAAAAAAATGAAATTATGCATGAATACAAAGCCTTAAAGTGGTTAAAAAAAAACAACAAGGAAAGGAGCATACCCCAAATGATTCACCGATGGAGACCAGCATTCTGCAAACAGACAAACAAGATCAGCCAATCGGTCAAGACATCGATGCGGTGCCACTGTGAGGCGCTGACCTGCTGCGGGGAGTCATGATGCTGGGGGAGCGCGAGTTCTTCATCGGCGAGATGTACACATTGCAGCTTCCGGGCACGCGCAGAGGTGAACTGGGAAATTTATAAGGACTGCGTGGAATTTGCGGGATCGGCGAGAGGGTGGGCGGCTGGAGGGAAAGATTCCGGTCGCTCATGAATCAGGTGTGTAGGAGAAGGGGAACATTTAAAATACACAGGAGTAGAGGAAGCCTTACTCTTGTTGACGCATATTGCAGGATGTTGGTTTTCAGCTCCTGCATGAAAACGTCGTTGTAGAAGATGATGATGGAGTCGTAGCTGCCCTCCGCGATCAACACATGCTTGAAAGTCTGCACAAGAACAGATGTCAAGTTGAGAAGCCTGGGAGGGAGGGGCTTGAGAAACGAGGCTTGTCCAAAGACGGCGTCACCTCCTGGTTGGTATTTGGCATGTTCTTGTACGACGACACGATGGCCTTGAAGCGCAGATCCAAGCCCTTAACTTTGCATATGGCGTACATGGCTGACATCATCAACTAGAAGGGAACACCAGCGTGATGTCGAGTGGACCAAAATATGAGCATATAAGACGGAAAATTTCACAGGGCTACCTGGTCCAGATGCCGATCTCTCATCAGCTCGTACTTGTGCTGCAGCGTGTACTGGAAGAGCGTCCAGATGATGGGCTCCAACTCCGGGTGGGAGGACAGCAGATAGGAGCAAAGCATCTTCAGTCTGGTGTAGGCCAGGCGGTACACTACAAGGAGGGACATCTGACATTTCTTACAAGTAATTTTGCTCATATTTTTTTTTTTTGTAGTGAATCCTACATTTCTTATAGAAGAGGCTGAGTGAGTTGGACTTCAGTTGCCGAAGGTTCTGACCCACAGCTTGGGTTGCAGGGTGACTCCGCGCCGGAGCGGCGGCTGGAGTGCCCGGCGTGGTGGCGGGCGAGTCGGGCGGCAAGATGCGAAGGCACGGGCGAATGGGGGACAGATACCTGACGCAGAGAAAATCATGATTCTGAATCATGGCGCATCATTGAAGCTGACGGACTCACAGGTCGGCCGCTGTGTGGTTGTGCTGCAACTGCTGGCTGAAACTTGCAAGTGTTTCTGCTTGTTCCACTGCGCCGCCTTCATGCTCCTGCTTCAACAGCTCCAACAGAGGCGAACCCTGGAAGAAGCAATAAAAAAATCATTTCTAATGCCTTGAGTTTCTCGTGAGACATGATATGAGCGAACTCATGTGGCACTTGGGTGCGGTTTCGACAACAGATGCAGGTACAGACCCGCAACTAGTGTCTTCTTTTGGAGTCTAGCCACATACTGCTCATATTTGACAGCTCTTCACTGACATATGGTTCGCGTGCAAAGTCCACTGGTGCCTTTTTATTAGCTCAAAGTGCAAACACTGCTTTATATTTATATATAATAAAAAAAAAGACTGTAAACAAAAAATGATATTGAAATTGAAGGCAAGCGCAAAAACATAAGTAGGAAGGCTTTAACCCGGGGTGGAAGCTCCTCCCTTTTCTTTTGTCCTAGATTGACTGAGGCAGCTTGTAAAAGACCTTCAGACCGAGCAGGCTGGCTCCAGGAAACACAGAAGCTATAAGAGACACACCAAAAAAAAAAAGAAGAATCGCTTCGTGTTTACACGGCTGAATGCGACTTTTAAGGAAGTGAAAGAACTAAAGTGCCTCCCATCGTCGCCGATTATCCAAAGAGGTACAAGGCAGGACGCTTAGATAGAGCAAAAACAAGTATCGAGTTGAGCTGCGGAAGCTTCTTGGAGCCATTTTTCTCTCCCAATGCAAATGCAAACACCGGCGCGGATGAACAGGTTTGACACGCGCCACAATTCCACTCTGTAAATGTTGCAGCTTGCTTGAAAAATGCTCAACGGTACGCTGGGTGCCGCTCACACGTCTGTGTGCAACAAGAGCGACGACTTCAAGTACCCGCTGTACAGCGCCGCTTTCAGCCTGGTCTTCGTCTTTGGATTCCTCTTCAACCTGTTGGCCGTCTACATTTTTGGCTGCACGTTAAAGACGAGGAACGAAACCACCACGTACATGATCAACCTGGTGGTGTCCGACTCGCTCTTCGTCCTCAGCCTGCCGTTTCGGATTGTCTACTTCATCAAGCGGGAATGGATGTTCGGCAGCGAGCTGTGCAAGATTTCCGTGGCGCTTTTCTACACCAACATGTACGGCAGCATCCTCTTCCTCACCTGCATCAGCATCGACCGCTTTCTGGCCATCGTGCACCCGTTTCGATCGCAAAGAATTCGGACCAAGCGCAACGCCAAACTGGCCTGCGTCACGGTGTGGGTGCTGGTTCTTTCCGGAAGCATCCCAACCGGGTTCCTCCTGGACACCACCTCGGACAAAAACCTCAACGCTTCATCAAACTACTGCTTTGAAAACTACTCCAGTCAGCAGTGGAAGTCGGAGCTGTCCAAGGTGGTGATGTTTATCGAGACGGTGGGCTTCGTCATCCCGCTGATGGTCAACCTTTTCTGCTCCGGCATGGTTCTACAGACTTTGAAGAAACCTCAGACCATCAGCCGCGGCGGCAGCATCAATAAGACCAAAGTTCTGAGGATGATCGTGGTGCATCTACTCATCTTCTGCTTCTGTTTCATCCCCTACAACGTAAATCTCATGTTCTACTCTCTAGTCCGGACCAAAGTCCTCAAAGGATGCTACGCCGAACACGTGGTTCGAACCATCTACCCCATTTCTCTGTGCATCGCCGTGACCAACTGCTGCTTCGATCCCGTCATTTATTACTTCACTTCGGAGACCATCCAGAGCTCCATCAAACGCAAGTCCACCGTGTGGCACAACGGCGTCAAGCTTCTCGACAGGTTGCAGGGAGACAGCCCCAGATCGACACACAGAACTCTGCCCTTGAGGCCTCTGAAAAACAACCTGACGGATACAGAAGCTTTACAGTCTAAAAAGAATGTCACGATGTGAAGACTTGTGTTGGAGAGAGGAAAAAAAAAAAAAAAAGGACTCACAACTGAAAACGTGAACAGGAACCAAAGAGTGTTTGAATGGACACAAATGTGTGGGAACTTGACACAATACAGTCCCCGCCTTGTGCCATTACGTATTAGCGACTCTTCTTCAAATGTCAAACTTTTCCTGCATGCTATTTTGTGTGTGTGCTGAAAGCAGTATTAGAGCGCTTTCAATGTACTTCCTTTCAACAGCTCTCAGGCACTTTACTGAGAAGTACGCGCCCAGAAAGATTCATTCTGAAAGTAAATAAAGCAGTTAAGGGTTGATTTTATGACCAAACTCTCGGTTCTCCCAAGTGAGTCACACCATTGCTTTCGTCACGACTAAGTAGCATGAGCAGCTGATGCCGCAAATGTGCGATGACTCAAAGAGCAGTCAGGTGTGGTCAATGAGTAACAAAAGCCAAGGGGGCAACTATCCGACTCTTTCATAATACTACAACTGATATGAAACAACAGAAGTGAACCAAAATCCGCCCTCGTGTTGAAAAAGTGGACACGGTGCGGCTTGATTGCACACTGACTAGTTGTCCTTTCTTGCAAATGCTGAGAGCTACAACATTCCTGCCAGGAAGCTTTGCCCGAGGGGTTCTGCTCTGACACGGGGAAATGCCTCACCGCCTTTACAACATCAGCATGCGAGCAACAACACGCTTTGAGAGACGTGTCGGATTCCAGACTAAATTGCGTCACACCCGCAGGATTGTGAGCGAGAACCGTGATGAAGCAGCAATAGCAATAGCAGCAATTCACAACAAAAAGTTCTTTGTCATGAAATCAAAAATAACACGGTCAAAGGTCAAATAATTTTTGTTGTTGTGTGACTAGAAAAAAAAAAGAATTGCTGAACCGAATGGATTTGATCTTGTTATTGAGTTGCGAAAAATATCACTGACCGTCTCCCATGCGATGCGCTCCATAATGAGGTTCTCACAGGTCTCCAGATGCTTGACGATGTCTTTGCTGAGAGTCGGGTCGGCTTTGATGAAACTCTCAATAACTTTGTAGAAGTCAAAGGCGCTGAGGTTCAAAACATGCAGTATCCACGGAAAGCACTGGTTCGCTTCGTCTGGGTCGCCGCCACTACGGCCATTGTTGTGACCGCCAGTCTTAAAACTGCTCTCTAATAATGAGAAAAACCAAAAACAATGGAAGGGTATATCCAGATTCCAGACTGACTAGAGTTCAAACTTTCAATATTGAAAAATGCACCTTCGTATGTTGCCATGACAACCTCCAGAGCACAGGCCAAGAGTGAAGTGTGGAACGTAGCGTCATTGAGGAGTTTGCTAAAATGGAATGTAAGTAAATTAAAACCAAGAATACCCAACGGTCAACTGAAGTAAAAATGAATACATGAATCGAAAAAAAGCATTTATACCTGAAATTTTGCACAGAGAGTCGTTTCTCTTCCTAAAGCAAACCAAAACAAAAGCGCAAAAAAAAACATTTTTTTGTTATAAGTAACACATTTGATTTCCTGTCTCAGATTCATCTTCTGACTTTTTTTGAGAACAGATTTTTTTTTGCTCAATGCCACTTGAAAAACGTTTGAATCAAATACAGTACCGATTTCAGCATCGCCTCCATGACTTTGTAGTAGAGTTTGACAGCAAGTGTAAATCTCTGGTAAAAAAAATAAAAAATAACATCAAGCACAATACGTAGCAGAAATATTGTTCCGCATCTCGGAGCGTTCCTTGAATACCTGCTTCCCGAGAGTGGCCCAACTCGGGCCAACTGCCTCAGCAAACCTCTGGCTGAATTTTGATCCCATTGTCTCCAAACGCTTCAGCACATCCCGAGTTGGATCCACAGTACAGTTCTGAAAACACAAGAGTCGGGAAGTCACACATGGGGCCTGAACTTATCATTTGGGGAAAAAAAAATTGTGGAGACGTGCCTTGAAGTAGGTCTCTAAATTGACGGACGGAGAGTCGCCGCGAGAGGTAAGATCTCCTCTCAAATGTTGGATGGAGGTCATGGCGGCTCTGACGAGAAAAAAAACAAGCCAGCAATTATATGTCACGTTGGAATAAATTCCATTTATCAGCTGGGGACGCAAATGACAATAATTTAAAAAAATATTTGATACCTACCTGATTGGAGTCTGAGGGACGGGCACGGCATCTTCTTCCGGCATGTTCTTTTTAGGTGTTCTCTCCACTGGAACCCTTGGAAAGAGGATGTATGAATAAAGCTTTTTTTTTTATTTTTTTATTTCCATTTCAACAGACAGTTTTGAGTTTAAAATCCTTACGGGTCCACTTTAGGCAAAAGTAGCGTCTCATCGCTGTCCAAAAATAGTCGTGCATCAACGTCTCTACTCTTGAGGTAGTGCTCTTCGTACTGCTGGTTGATGCTGCTGGCCTGTGGTTACAAATAAAATGTCATTTGAATGATAGCTTTTTAGATAGATGTTTGTTGCAATAAACAATCCATGTTGTGAGAACATTCACAAGGCGCACCTGAGGTAGTCCAGAAGATTTGAGAAGATCCAGAGACACCAGGAAGGCAGAGAAACTGGTCTGATAGACATTTTTGACCTGCGAATTCAATTAGCATGAAGGCGCATTCAAATTCAAGATGATGCTCATCAAGACGGAGGGAGACGGACCTCGTCTAAATTGCACTGATTCTCCTTGCACAAGGTTTCAAGAAGCAGCATGTCCACCTCTGGCTCGGCGGCTCGTGCTTTGGCGTTGTTCTGGTTGCGGCGTGACGTACGCGTGACGGGGATCTGGACTTTGCTGATGGATGATTCTGACAACAACAATAATAAACACTTGGTTTTCTCCACTGGCTGCATACTGGAAAAGATTCACAGATTGACAAAAGAACTGACAAAAAAAGCTAGTAAACGAATTTTAAAAAATTAAACAAAAAAAAAAAAAACAAGAAATAATAAATACAAATAAATTTAAATAAATAAATATTCTGGCTTTAAAAGCTACAAGGAAGTAAACGCTTATCCATGGGCAGAATTTCCTCTGGGTAAAAGGAAAGCGAACAAAATGTGATAAGAACATACACAACAATTTACAAGCTGATAACAGCATCTTAAAACGTCATGCTTCTCCACGTTCACGGAAGTTTGTAATCTGCAACCAATGATGCTTGTCGTGTCTTACGGTAAAGAGGCTGCAGTAGTTCAGGAGGGCATCGCTTGATGAATAACTCGAGAGTGCACAGCAGCAGCTGAAATGATATGACCAGGTCATCCTCCATCTGCAAGGCCTTTCCTGCACGAGAAACACCATTGCGGTATCAAAATCCATTGTTGGGCAACAGAAACACAAGTATCGGGACCAAAACATTCCAATCCAGTAAGACTTAACTAACCCTTGGCCAAAAGGAACATCGTCCAGCAGCTCCGCATGACCTCACGCTCTCTGGAAAAAAAAAACAGACAGTGAACAATTAAAAATCAGCATGCAACCATTAAACCAAGCAGGAAAATATTCAACTTACTTGGCTTTGGTGACCTCGACAAAGATTTTTTTGCATGTCCTGAAACAACAAGTATTACATTGTAAAAACAGGTTAGCCATTTTGTGTGTGTGTGTGTGTGTGTTAACTCACTTCTCAAATCTCTGGTAAAGAGCCAGGGTCACATCGTATTTGTTCTCCAAGCGCGTCAGTGCTGAATTCACCTTGGAACTTATTGCGTCCAAATTGACGTCCAACTTCCGAACCAGAGTCACAAACCGCTTTAGACTAATAAGAACACAAAACATTGTCATATACAATATTTAGCTTCAAAATTTAAACAGACAAGACCATTTATTACATACATTATTATGAATACTTACTTCATAGCGACTGCTTTTAAGACCTGAGTTATGGTGAAGGAAGCAGCATCCATGTCGATCACAACTGCGTACAGACAAGCTCCCCACAAACTTTTCTGATCTTCCTAAAGTGAGATGATTGAAAATTGCGCAGTTCAAAATTTTGGAGTCATTGAGAAAGTATTTAAATAACATTTTGTATAGAAGCTATACTACTAAACTAGCCTAAACTTTGTGCAGCTATCAAACAAATTCTAACAATTTGTAACCCTACTAAAATTGGTTTGAACTCACAAAACTACTTAGTTGTTCAAAAGGGGGAATGATAAAAGCATTAACGTACAGCAAATTCATCCAGGGACTCCTGACGACTTTTGTACATCTTCCAGGAACGGCCACAAACCGGATCAGACACATGGAGGCTCTTGCACAGAGCAACAAAATCAGCATCCTTGTCTCCGTGCCTAGAAAGTGGGGACAAATCACAACTTATTTGCCAACCATTTTTCGTACTGATCTTGTGCTAACGTACCAAATGTTGTCAACGAAACATTCGATTTAAAAACGACGCAGCTACCTGAAGTGGTTCGTTTGTCAATGACGGTTTTAACGTAACTTAAAACAAGCGAGCCCATGTATTGGTTGAATTGTAAATTTGTTGAAAGGTAGGTGGCTTACTTTTTGACCGCTAACTCGGGGCTCGTTTTGATGCCCGGGGAGGAAGTTTCAGGTCTCTTTTTCGTCTCTTTGTTTAGGGTCGTCACGGCACTTCGCCTCTTAGGTGGCATCTTTGTAACCCGCTAACAAACAAGCAGACGAGGCAATTTTGGAAGTATGTCAAATTAAAAAAATACTGAATTTAAAACCTAGTCCGCCGAGTGTGTTTCGACAACACAAAACATAGAAGACTTCCGGAAACCGAAGGTGGTAGGGTTCGATTTTAGTCACGAGAATGCACGCTGTGTAGGAGACACGGTTTCAGGCGACTAATACGTGCACCCACGTAGTCGGATATAAACTGTTTTCATCTTTTTGTATGAGTAAAGTCATTTTATATTATTTATTCGGTACCGGTAATGGACGTTTGGTTGACCGTTTTGCAGAGCGAACCGCAGTTCTGAATCGGGTGACCGGAAAAGTGTAAGAAACGAGCGAACCCAAACTCATGAGACAAAACCGCGGGAAAACGTGTACGCAACATCCGCTATTTTGCATATATCCCGCAGCCATACGTCACGTTTGTCTCGTTATTATGAATAAAAGAATCAATTATTTGCCATATAATATGCCGTTTATAAGCTTTATTTAAGTTATGATTGCCCCGAGTTTCTTTATTTTACAATAAAATGTCTACATCAAAGTGTTTGTCAGTGGATTCGCTTCAGTACTTTGATTCATCACTGCCCTCTTCTGGTAGCATAGCGTACGTGCTTGTAGAAAAGTAATGATACTGAAAAAGGAAATTACAAGTAATTACAAATAAAATTATGAAGAATTAACCTTTCAGGAAAACGCTTTAAAAAGTAAATTTTATTCAACTTACCTCATACCAGATAAGGTGTCTTTACAGGGATATTAAATGAAAACAAATGAAAAAAAACAGCACACAATAAAAACAGCACAAATTTCCATCCTTATATTAAAAACAATTTAAATACACAGTATACAGCTATGTTTAAATGACTGACTGAATACACTTTCCAATAAGAAGTCAAGAACCTTTACTGACAATTGGCCCTGTGAAATGTGTAAGTCTGCAATAAACTAGATACTATTGTAAAATAAACATCATTTGGCATTTTATTTAAGCTATTCATACACATTTATTCTATACCTATTATTGGGTAGTATATTTTGCATCGGGGGTAGATTTGTGGCAATAGTTCCATAAGAGACTGTTCTTACAGTATTCATATACGTATAATATGATCATCAGAACCTATGTACAGTTTAAATTTGAGGTGTTAACAGTCCACTTTGAGAAAACATTGAAACAATTTAAAAAGATAAGTCATAAATAAAGCAGCATTATCTAGCAATAATTTTGCGTGATGAAATATGGTAACGGGTTTTATCCCAACCTAAAGAAAATTAAGTCATAATATTTTAAGTTCATTATAAAAAAAAAAAAAAAAATCTGCTCCCCTCTGTGTGGTTCCTCATGTCGTCAAAACGGTCTCTCTTCCTCCCATGTCATCGCAGTAAAGTCCATGTCAGTGAGAGTGACTGAGAAAAGATCCTCCACCCTTTCAGCAGCCACATTCCCCCCCACTCCCCCTGCGACGTTTGACCGCCAGGAGTTCAGTGGTTGAATTGATTTGTGGAAACGCTGCAGAAAATAAGCACGTGACACAATGTAAAGCTTCAAAGTTAGATTCATCCTGGAACAGGTCATGATACTGACTTCTTTCAGTGTTCCAGTTTCCTTGCAGATGGCTACAATGGCCCAAATGAGGATCTGCAGACAGCAGGTCGTAGCCATGCACACCCCCAACGCTTTCCCCCAGCGAGGATACACGTAGCTGCCGTAATGGAGAGAAGTGCTGTACATCTCAATGAAGATGTAGGTCAGGATAAACTACAACCACAAACAGAAACCGAATGAGTCAGGGGGGAGGACAATGTCGACTACTAAGGAAGCTCATGTGTTCAGTGTTCACTCACCAAAAGAAGAAACGGCGTGAAGAATACCCAGCATGCTTTGAAGTACAACAAAACTTTAGTGCACCAGGGAGGGCAATAACGGATCATGTCGATGATGTCCTGGCAAAACTGGTTGACTCCTGATAAACCAAAATGACAGTTATCACCCAGAATAAAAATGAAGGAAACATGGATGACGGGCTTCGGTGAAGCGAGATGGACTACCATAGACGAAGGAGATGCCAATGCACATGAAGAGGGTGAGGATGATGAGACCAAAACTAGTGCTGAAGGAGTCAATGAGAGTGAACCAGTAAATTCCCCCCTATGACGACAAAATGGAGGATGGTGGTTGCAGTGTATATTTATAATTAAAAAAGAAAAAAAACAACCTACATCAGTTACTAAGAGAAGACCCATCAGGTAGAGGCAACTGCAAAGTACGGCAAGAAACAACGACTTGTGCTTGGCGTTCCTTCGCAGTTGTGGAAACTCATCCAGTACCGCAGTGGTTATGCCCTCGATGTTGCCAAACTGTGACGTGGTAGAGCACAAAGGATCAACAAGTGTGCAGGTCAAGACAGAAACGCCAATATGTCTTACAAGCGTGTCAATCCCCAGCATGAAAAGCATCAGGAAGAAGAGCACGGACCAGAACGCTGAGCCTGGCAGAAGAGCGAGGGCCTCCGGGTAAGCAACAAATGCTAATCCAGGACCTGTGACCCAGAGAAAAAAACAAAAAAAAACATCATTTGAGCAGAGAAAACACAGACATGTGAAGTTATAATGTACCGGAAACTGCCACGTTTTCAACCGGCACCCCTCTCCTCCACGCCATGTGGCCCAGAACTGAAAATATAGCAAAGCCTGCAAAAAAGCTTGTGAGGCAGTTTCCAGTGGTGATAATGATCGTGTCTCTGAAATTAAAAAAAATAAAATAATTAAGGGGACAACGTCATTTCCCATGTTGCTCATGTAAGTGAACTCACCTGATGACATTGTTGTCAAACTTATTATAGGAGGCCATGGAAAGCACTCCTCCAATCCCGATACCCAACGAGTAGAAGATCTGTGAAGCTGCATCATTCCAAACCTTTTAAATATGTGAGCGGGAATAGTTCAGGTCAAGGAAAAATAATCTGCGGTGGCTTGTGAAGCCATCAAGAACATTACTGCTCATTACCTGCGCGCTGGTTAATCGTCTCCAGTCGGGCGTGAGGTAAAAAGCGATGCCCTGAAGAGAGCCTTCGAGAGTAGCACCTCTTATGATCAAAACTAGCAGGACCAAGTACGGGAATGTAGCCGTGACATAAACCACCTAAAAACACAAAGCGACTGTGAGCACAACTCACACAAATCACGCGAAGATGACTTTGGAAGCGGGTGACCTTGCCAGCGCTGTGGATGCCCTTCAGCATACACAAGAAGACGATGACCCAGGCAGCCAGGAGGCACAGGGCCAGAGGCCAGCGGACTGGACCCGGGTCATGAAGGCCCGCGCTGTTCACCACACCCAGCACACGCTCACTTACCAAAAATCAAATAAAAGCATTGGTGAGTCTCATGAAAATGAAATGTCTGCTGTCATGTATTTGCGCACTTACTTCCAGAAGATCTCCGAGGGGCTGAGACTTTCCCCACTGGAGCCGTTGCAGATGGCAGCGTTGGCGACGGCGTCACATGACCAAGGCAAAGGATATTGGAATGAGCTGCCCAGGTAATAAAACGTCCACGCCATAATGACGTTGTAGTAAAGAGACACCAGCACAGCCACGCACAGCATGCCAATGCCGATACCTGCAACATTGAAAATCAGCAGCCTTTCAGCCCTTACAATTCATTTTGTGTGTTGGCACCAGTCCCATTTAAGTGCTCGCTGAGCGTAAAGATATGTATCTTGAAATGTTGGGCATTATTCAAATCTCCAGAAACGCAGTTTTTTATCAGTATATCACATGTCCCGGCAAGTGGCCACAAGGAGACGCAAACCCACCCGCAAAATCTCCATGGTCTCATGACCGGGTAGGTGGCCACAAGGTGGCGCAAATTCCCTGTATGTTGGCAGATATCTAATAAATGTTCTGTGGTACCTTTAAGCAGAGGGCAGCATTTCCATACGGTGACCGGGCCGGCTGCTCCGTACTGGCCGAGACACAGCTCCATGAGGAAGAGCGGAACGCCCGTAAAAAAGAGCATGATGAAATAGGGGATAAGAAAAACACCTGGGAAAGTAGAAAGACAGGTCTCGAATTTGAATACATTGGTGTATTGGTTAAGATGTGGTCAAAGAAGGGGAAATAATGTCCAGTTTGTTGTTAAGGGGTTTTGGCATTACATTTACTCGAGTACATTGGACGTGAAGCTGCATAGCAGAGAGAGTGGGACTAACGAATAATAAAAACAAAGGATTAGTGGAGTGTTTAAGTTCGATCGAATGAATGGCGAGCCAAAAATGATTACAAAGGCAGATCACACCCAGATTTGCTCAAATAGGTGTGACAAAAGTGCAAAGGCAAACACAAAAGGCATGCAAATATGCTTGATATCTGCACCCCTCCCTTACCTCCTCCATTGCGATAGCAAAGGTAAGGGAACCGCCACACATTCCCTAAACCCACGCAGTATCCGAGGCAAGAAAGCAGGAACTCGTACTTCCCGCCCCAATGACCCCTGGAGATGGCCGCGTTCAATACGGGTTCTGGACTCGGAGTTGGAGACTCGAGCTGTGATCCAGCGGTTGTGTGGTTCAGGCTGTTTGCCGTATGCCCATTCAAATTGATCGAATTCTACAAGACAAAAAACACTAAATGTAATTGAATAACTGAGGTGAGATAATATCTCAACTTGGCATGTTAAACGCATATTTCGAGCCCATTGTTCCGCCTCGCTGTCAAAGTTAAAAGGAACAATTTTCACACGTTACCGCCAAGGGAGGAAGTTAAGATAATGTCAGTTAAAGGGAAATGTACTTTTGGCAGTTTGCAAACATATTTGATTAAGGCTGCGCTAGACTTATAATCATATCAACATAATTATCAGTAGTAGTGTACTCGTGTGGTGATTAATAAGTGGAAAGGAATGTGCAGGCTACAATGAATTTGTTCTCTACAAAGTATTGTGGAATAGGATGTCCAGACAGGGAGGATATCTCAAGGCCGGTGAGGAACAACTCGTGTTTGTGGTCCAGACACCTGTGCTGAGCAGGGGAAAAACCCAAACGAGGAGGAGACGACCATCGACCAATCACCACAAAATATTTTGCATGCTTGAATATTCATATTGTGTTTCTTTCAAACTGGGCAACCCGGAAGAATGTGTTGTCTTTGAAGGTCACGACGGCACACAAGTTTTTTGTGTTAAGGACCCGAGACCCAGGCGCCTGTATTAGCTTGCTTTGTCAGGATTAAACAATTGGTAAATTCGGCCTAATTGATCTACTGGTCTTCTCTTTGACAGAACGAACTCGCAAAATTGTTAGGTGTACCAGTGTGTGGATTGGGACGTAACAACTCTTGTGTTAAGTGTTGATCACAATTTGGAGTCAGATCAATAACTAAAATCCGTAGCCTAACACAGTTATTCTACTTTAGGTGCTGTCAAGTTGTGAGGTATGATTGGCATATTTATGAAGCGCAAATTACACAGGCTGTCAGTCACACACACATCTTCAAAGGTTTTATTAGACCTCATCAAAGCTTGACTTCCTGAAGCATCAACTCAGCGAGCATCTAAACTTTAGATGAATAACAATCAAGAATAGTAAAATGATACTTAAATCATTGCTTATGTTCCTCATACAGGTTTTAAGGTGATGACAATTTGATTTTAGAGCAGATTATTTCTACAGCATTCCCATCAATTCTTGTTTTTCCTAACAAATCTGAAATTATCCTGGAATGGATCGTGGGGGCTTCTGAGTTTTGGGTTATGCTGCGAAAAGTCTTCCTCAATGCAATATAATATTGCCAGTTTTTTTTTTTTTTAATGAAAAAAAGTCTTCTCTAATTTCATCACTCTCCATTGGCATATTTCTTTTCAATATATATTATGTTGGTGTCAAATTATTATTTTTTTCCAAAGAAAATTGACTTTTCTAACGAGGACATCATACAAATCTCTCAAGGCACATCGATTATAGATCGTTTGATTTAATTGTGTAATTATTCCCAATGAATCAATTCAACAAACGCATTTTTTTTGTAGCTAGAAATCCGATCCTGTGTACAAACGGGACAACATGGAAAAACAGCTTAGCATCTCCATGAAACGAGGCTAAACTTTCTCTCAATTCAGTATAACGGCTCATTAAGATTACAGATACAAACAACGCGAGGCGTAGGTTGAAAATGGTCACAAATTGCTACGGTTTTTGTCGACAGTAATGAGTAAAACAAATATGTGGACGGACAGGTTTGACAACTTCATCTCTGCTTTGTCTTCGAGCAAGCGAGGGAACTTTACCACTACAAATTAAACAGCATTTTAGAAAAAAAAATTCTAACTATATTTATTGGTAGAATACGAAGCTTTAACACTACCTGGGTGATGCTGGGCCTGACCAGAGAGGGGCTGACGAGTTCACCTTTGCGGCCGTCGTCCCTCATCTCCAATTCCACCCACTGGCACAGGTGGTTATTTAAGTATTGGATCCACATGCTGCATATTACCGCTTTACGGTTCTGGATTAAAAAAAAAAAAGTACTTCGCCGTTTGCGAGCTGTTCGTAAGGCGGATACAAGTAAGCAGGGGCGTGGAGTTTGGGGGGGGGGGGGGCAGGTGCCCCAGGAAAAACACCTCCCACTTTCTGTGCTATGACGTCACGGAGGTGAAGCCAGTTTGAATTTAGCCTGATTTGACTTTTTTTTTAATCTATTCCAGGACATATTTAGTTTTCATCTGCAACATCTGCACATACAGTTCCTGTTCTAAGTGCAGTTATGTGGTATTTAACTTTAAAGGGTTAAGGTTAGTCTTTATGATCTGTGTTTTTAAACATTTAATTCTTATTCACCTATGTGCAATACATTTTAATTGCATTTTTTATTTTATTTTATACATTTAAAGCATGTGTCAAACTCAAGGCCCGGGGGCAAGATGCGGCCCGCCACATCATTTTATGTGGCCCGCGAAGACAAATTGTGCATCAAATTTGTGTGTCATTACTAGAATGGCAAATTGTCTTCACTTTTAATGTCTTTTTTTAAAATATTTGACCAATTTTTACTCGTCTGATTTGAAAACGAATTATTTGTCAGTTTGTTTTGTAGCTTTTACTGTATATAATATGAGGTGCTCATACATTTATTTGGGTTGACAGTCATAATGGCCCTCCGAAAGAAGCTAAGACTACAATGCGGCCCGTGAAAAAAAATGAGTTTGACACCCTTGATTTAAAGGGATAGTGTGTGTTTTTTTCCACCTAGTGGTCACTAATAGAATTAAATGACATGAATTTGAAGCCCATGCATTATTGTAATACTGTACACGTTTGTATCTGCATAAATGAGGTATAGTGTTAGCGTAATTGTCAAATGTATGAAATAATTGCTGCAGGTTATCATGGCCAAAGTGTCAGCTGACATTTCTTTTGGCAAAAAATCACATTTTTAACACAGCTTGTATTCCGGAAGATCAAAGTGTTCCTTGATAGTGTGCTGCTAATTGACTTTTTTTTTCTTAGCAGGAACTTGCCAACACTTTAATCCACATAATCTTGTGATGCTTTTCTAAATCCATCCAATCTGTTGCGGCTCTATAATTAACAGCCCTGCTCTAGAAATCTGGGTCAGTAGATCGAAGCCCGAGTGCTGCATCGTGTGCTGAGCAAGTTTTTAACCGAAACTCAGGATTGAGAAACGTGTCCCCGCTGAGGATACCCAAATGGATACCCAAAACCTGGCCATACAAAACTGGAGTTTGGATTTTAACGATGACCTCCGCTCAAACCATCCTATTTTCCAAAGCGAGGGAAAGTCAGATCCACGTCCCAGCGTGTGGGCCGAACCAACGGGAATGCAGAGTTGCACTTCTCGGTCTTTCGCCAGGGATGCTAGGATGAGACTAGATTTTTTAAAGTTTGGATCTAATTCTCAAGTGTCCTCCGCTGCCAAGGATGATGATGAAAAAGAAAAAGACCCAGGAACACATACTGTTTTTGACTTAGTGGATCTTCTTGAATTTAAGGATGATAAAGAGGATCACGAAAGCTGGTAGGTACCATCAAAATATATCACAAATTAAACCAAAATGGTAATTTTTTTTTTTACTGAATTAACTGGATCCCACACAGGTTATATGAATCTCCAAAAAAGCAGATATCAGAGGACAACCAGTCACCTCTGAGATGGTGTCGACACGTCTTGGATAATCCGAGTCCTGAAATGGAGGCCGCATCTCGTTTACTTCGCAATAAACTAAATCAAAGTAAGCTACACAAAAGCACCACTTCCCCTTCAAACATGTCGTGACTGATCTCATTGCACTTTTATTTCCATACAGAAACAAGCAGTTCCTACAGGAGTATCTTTTACAAACAGCCTGCAGGGCAAGATCACACCGACAGTGCATGTGTGGATCCTCACAATGACAAAATATCTACAAATACGACACACGACACCTCTTTGGGTATTAGCGCCTGAAATAAACCTGAAGTAAATCTAACATTGACAGTAAACACGTCATTCATATCCCAAATTTTTTGTATTTAAACAGATGATCTGGCTATGCCCTGTGAGTCCATAACTACCAGCTACAAATTGCAGGACATCACAGATGTTCACCTAATGGCCCGTATACAAGAAGACAGTAAGTCGAACACAATTCTATTGTTGTCTCGATGTAACCTGGTGTCCATATTGTAGGTTTACGACAGGACTACATCTCCACGCCCGCCGGTGTTTCAGACCGAAGAAGTCCTGAGCCACAAGTAATGCTTGATACGTTTAACATAGATGCAATGGGAAGGAAATACATCTTGTGTCGTCACAGGTTCGACTTCGTCAGCAAGTCACTCAGTTCAAGTTGCTCAAAAGGGCTCAAAATCGAGGTATATAAAGAATTCAGATTACCTTCTCTGATGATATCCTTTTTTAATATATTTGCGTGTGTTGACCTCGGAATAAAACAGCCAGGACAGAATCCCCCCTTCGGACCAGCCTTCGTTCACTCCAGGCTCTGAGAAACAGTCGGAGTTTGGACACCGATGACTGCCTGCCTGATCATCAAACACCAAACACAGCTTTGCCATCAGGTAAGGAGAAATTGTTGTGGATGGACAGAAAATTGGACTAACGTAAAATATCTTTTGTCTCTTATGTGGAAGCATCCACTAAGTCTAGCGACTGGTCACAATTGGTGAGCGGCTCTTCAGTCCACAAGACGGCCACGAGGGAAGTGCAGAGGTCTCAGTCTCTCAGCCCCCGTCGGATCTCTCATCGCGCTAAGAGATATCTGTCTGTTAATGCGTGTGTTTATGCTTCACCTGAGAGGTCAACCACTGCAGCTTGGGGCGGCACTTCGCCATCAACGCGAAGGTGAATCACCTCAGCCGACACTATTCGGCGGAAACATAAGGGCACATTGTTTGACTGTGTTCATTTGTTTATAAAGTCGCTGATTGGATGAGAGCAGGACGCTTGCAACGACATTGTCTTGCATTTATCCGGTTGAATTATTTCTTTTTATAGCTGAGTTACCATAGCGGACGTAATGGTGTTATGTAAGGTATCCTCGACGAGGGGAGCATTTACTAAACATTCGATTAGAAAGCACCGATTGTCTCTCGCAGCCTCCATTTTTTTGTAATGTACTTTACAGCTACCTTGTATGTGACAATGAAGAAATTATTCTTGTTTATTTTTCCATTGCAAGAATGTAGTTTGTGGTTACAGAATGAAATCAAATGTCTCACATAAATATAATGGGTAAAATAAACGCAGAAATTTACAATGGGAAGCGCTGACGTTACAAGCATTTGTGAAAAATGGCTCACAGAAAACTGTACTACATATTTACATGATAAATGTATTAAAAAAATAGTTTCAAACTTTCTGTCTTGATATTGGTAGCAAAAAAAGGAATCTAGTCCGAGTCCATGTCGCTGTCTCCTCCGATGGATCTGAATTCTTCGCTCTCCTCATCCTCGCTGAGCTGGACCTGCGAAAGTACGGCTGGACCTCTCCGCCGTGCGTCGTCCTCTTCGTCTTCTTCCTCCTCCTCACTGTTGCCTTCATCGTGTGTGTTTCCTCGTAGCTGCCATGGCTGAAAGGCAAGAAGGGAAAAGTAGGGGCATTAGAAGAGGCGATGTGACTCAACTATTTTCTGAAGCACTTGTGCAAATTCAGCCCGGCGTGCACCGTGGACTGTTTGCAGCATATAGCAGGTATAATTAAGAGTATCGCAAAACAAAAAAAGACAAATCCTTGCTATCCTACCTGCTGTGCGTACGGTGCAGGTGTTGTGTTGTGCCTTTCCAAGTCCATGAATGACCATTTGCCCTCCTTCTCATCATACTGGAGGCACAAAAAACATTTTGTTTCTACCTTGTAACATTTCTCTGTTTGGACGTGTTGCTACTTTGTGTACCTGGGAATGTGGAGCTGGGCCTCTCCCGCGTGTGTCATCCTCTTCATCTTCCTCTTCCTCCTCGCTGATGCCATCGTCTTCTACGTTCCCCCTGGCTGACGGTTGCATTCGACTGCGGCTCTCCTCAAAGCTGCCATAGCTGAGATGCAAGAGAGGGACAGCGCAAACTTTGAGCGGCACAGAAATCTGCATTCAAACCTCCAAAATTGCTAAAGAATCCTTGCTTTGCAAATATTTGGCTGTGAGTTGATTGTAAGGCTCCTGGTACCTGACGTTGCTGTCTTCCATGTGAGGCCCATCATCGGCCCCGTCTGCTTCATATGACATCATGCTCTCGTCCTCCATGCCCATGCGCGCCGTCTCCTGCGCTCGCCTCGGAGGCGGTCTCACATCGACCTCTCGATCCGAATCACTGCCACTCTCCGATAAATGGATGGCTATAGAAGTGGTGAGGAAACAAAGCGGAACAATGTAAAATGGTTATCTTAGGAGACTCCTTGAAGCCTTAACTTACTTGAGAATGGATTGTCGCCCTCCTCCTCACTGGCGTCATCCTCCCCGTCGGACATGAGCAAGTCCTGATACAGCACGCTGGCATGAGTGTGGGGGTTGGATCTGCGTTCATTTTCTTCCTCCTGCCGGTTGTGCATGCGTCTGCGCGGAGGCAGCAACATCTCGTCGTCGTCATCGTCATCCTCGAGATCACCTTCGGCATCCTCGGCCTGCTCAGATGAGCACGGGCGTTTGATGAAAACTACCATCCTTGATGGGGCTAATGTGAATAGTGCAGTACTCACAGGAGCGGGTGTTTTCGGTTTGCCGTCTTCTTCCTCAAAGCCTTCAATATCCACATCCGATTCTTCTTCCCTGAGCCGTCTGCCGTGGCGAGCCTGAGATCCCAAAATAGAGTTCAAAAGCACAGACTAAAAAGACCGAGCCGCTCTTACAACCTCTCAGTGAGAATGCCCAATGACTCTACAAACTCGACAAGCATGATAATCAGAGGATGGACTGGCGAGAGGTGGAACAAGCCTGATTACTGACTCTCGCTCCATACCTGCCCCCCTCTCTTCTCAGAAGCAACCACTAGAGGTCCATCAGAGAAAAGGCTGCTGGGTGCCCTTGATGGGCCTGAAGCACCGCTGTCAAACAGATCAGCAGGCTGGCCAAACACATGGCAGAGAAGTTGCACAAAGTGACAAGAGTGAAGGAAAAGACAAAAGGAGACACTACACATGACTGTAAAAGATGAAAGACACAAAGAGCCTTTGGAAGGATTGTTAGTAAGGAGGAAATACTGAAGGCGAGAGGAACATTACAGGGTGTGGCAAAAAAGAGACAAGGGTGCTGGATAAAGTTCCAGTGTGTTTCACATGGAAGCACCATTTTCGGAACTACTTCAGCAAAATGGCGGCCCGGCTGCCGTCATACCTGGGCTATGTAGGGCGAAGCTGAGGCCAGCCTCTCTAAGTCCATGAACGACCCTTTGGCTGTGGAGATGTCTTTATCGTCCTCGTCGTACTGGTCGCGCAAACAAGAGAGGTGTTGATGTTAGGAAAACCAAAAGAATGTTCGAACTGTTTCGGAGGAGCTTCCTCAAATCGCCGTCCGTCTACCTGTCCCATGTATGATCCGTGAGCCATCTCCAGACTCTCAAAGTCAGCGGCATCCAGAGCTGCCTCTTTGGCCGTGGAGATGTCCTTTTCCAGCTGTGTCAAGTGTTCATCATACTGCAGGCACAAGAGACGGAAATGATTACGACATTCCTGCTCAAAAGAATCCAACGTGATTGCTACTTGTAGTGCTTAGACCAGCAGAGTTATGTCTCAGCATACCTCATCTAAGGTCTGCCTGCACACACTGATGATATCCAGTGCTGTCTTGGTGTACGGACTGTCGCGCCCTGTGAAAAACACACAAAAGAGATGATTAAACCATTTTGTGCTCAAAGTCCCATGGCGAGAAATTCTCTCACCGTTGTACTTAATGCTGTTCGTGTGGATGAGAGTGACATCGGAGAGGAAGGCGTCTCTGTTTTGGTACTTGTGCTTGGAGATGTTCTGATGATTTAGAAAAGTGGACATGTTTTGAAATGTTATATTACATCTCTTTTTATAACTCAAGTTTCCCCCAGAAAGTCCTTTTGCGTGTTTCGAGATCGTATATTTGTGGTCCTCACCTTGCGGATACTCTCCAGGTCCATCGGGTCTATAATCACCTTGTAATAATCAGGCACAAACTTTTTGTTGACGGGATGGTGGAACGGCCATGACTAGAGCAGAGGAAAGCGCAAATGAGCTGATAGTTGATTCGATTATCTTAAGGAACAATTTTGCTGGGGAAGGAAAACCTACATCTGGTACGACCATCATCTTCTGGGTTACGATGTTGTCAAGGATGAAGGAGAAGGCCACCTGATCGTCGTCATCGAGCAAAGGATTGATGGCTTTTTCGAGCCTAACCAGTCTGTCCTCTTTCTGTGGATGCAAAGGTCAACGTCTGAATACGTTTTTCAAGATTTAAGAAACTTGACACAGAAGAAAATCAGCGCAGTCACGCTTACCTCTTTCAGCTTCGTATCACACAGATCCAACATTGATTGCGCAACTTGCGTGATCGGATGTTTTGCTCCTAAAAAGCAAAAACACAACCTGATGTAAATGATAATAGTTAAAAAACAAAATCATAAAGGTGTCACTTAAGTACCATTGTATGTGGCGCTGTTCTTGAATATAAGCTCAACGGCTTCTCTGAACTCCTCCCTGGACGGATACATTCGTTTGCGGACATTCTCCCGGAGTGTCTGCAGGTCCATCGGCCGCGTGATAATTTTGTAGTAGTCCTTCACAACCTTGGCGTTTACTGGCGTGTGAAACGGATATGTCTGTTTGGAGGATAGGGAGACATTTTTTTCAAAATGCAAATTACAAGTTGACTGAGAAGAAGTTTGTCGACCACGCTTACGTTCGGGTGGTCGCGCATGTCGTTAATGATGCTCTCCAGCACAGAGGACAAGGTCACCATGGGGTCGGTGCGCCTGCGGTGGATCGCCTTGTGCGGTTTCTATAAGTATGAAATTTTTTTTTTTTTAAATCATCTCTTCCTTTTTTTATGTTCAAACAATCTGTCAACATTACTGCTACTTGCATTCAGATAGTCGCAGTGCACGGCATTGCCAACTCGTCTCTTCTTTTTCGGAGGAAGCTGCTGCTTGGGGAACTTGAGCACCAGAGATTTTCTGCGCACCTCATCAGCACTGTTGATCCCAAAACAAAAGTGAAGTAATGCATGCTTTAAAAAAAGAAATCATTTCAGGAAAAAAACCAACAACATACCTTTCAATGAGTTGCTTGCCAAGCACGATCTTTGTGCCTTCCACCTTAATCAATTCTTCGTTGTCATTGTGGATGACTGTCTTTTCTAGCTCCTCCTCCTGCTCTTCTGTCATGGCGACCGGGTTCGAAGGGGGTGCGTTGGTTTGATAGTAGAGCGGGCAGAACTTGTTTGTCCTCATGTGCCCGATGGCACCACATGCGCCGCACTTTAACTAGGGAAGAGAGGCAAAGGTTGAAGAAAAACCTGCCATGGTCAAAAAATTGGAAAGACCTATTCAATGTCATTTCAATGAGATAAGAGAGGGAAAAAAAATAGAGGACTTAATCAGCAAGCTTACTTTTACCTTGAGGTCTGGTCTCTCTTTCATCTTCTTGGACTTCTTTTCAGGAGGTCCCTTGAACTTGTCTTTCTCTTGATTTCGCTTTAGTCTCCTCAGCTGCTCCTGGATCCGCCGACGCTCCTTCCTCATCTCTTCTCTGTGCTGCTCATCGAAGAGGGCAAACTTTCGTCTGAAGACACACAGACATAAGGAAAAGTTTATTTTTTTAAATGAGGGGGAAAAAATAGCACTCTTGAAATATTTCATCAATGTAAAAACATTGGAACATAATTTCTTATGACAAAAGTTACGAGAAGGTTTGAATGGAATTACTGACATGAATTCATCATCTTTGGTCGTTCGGATCCTGGTGTAGGCATCGATGACGGCGGATTTGCGCACAGTCTCGCAGCGAACATATTCCTTGCCGTCCTCGTCCCTGAAGGTTCTGTAGATCTTAAGACGGCGTCCTGTGGCTGCGGAGTTCAAGCTGGTGACTGACGATGTGTCATCATCTTTGTGGGAGCTGATGGACAACGAACTCGCTAAAAAGAGACACAGGCACAATTTGCATTCCGCCGGTACGATCACGATGCCGCGGGCAACCGGTGAACGAGGAACCGCGACTCACACAAGATTTTGCGGCGCTCCTTCCGCCCCTTGTTGTCACGATCGCTCTCCTCCCCCATCAGCATCCTCTGCAGCTCCCGCCGCTCTTGTTCTTCCCTCTCGCGTGACAGCTGTGAACTGGTCTTCTTGTTCTGCAGCATGTTCTCAATATTCTTTCCCATTTCCTCAAAGTCGCTATCCTCGGCTGAGCTGCTATCTGTGTCTGTGGAGAGAACTTCCGTCGACTCCAGCACCCTGTGGCAAAGGACATGGCCGCAAGGTGAGTTGAAAAGTCCACAGAAAGCAATCAACTCAAGTGGATCTTACTTATTCTGCAAGTCAAAGATCCGCTGACATTCCTCTTTGTACCGCTCCTGGTGCTCAGCGACAGAGAAACGTGAACCTCTGGCAAACTTGCTCATGGGGCCTTCTCCTGAACGAGCCTGCTCGGTGGACATGGTTCTCACCACGTCAATCACTTCCCAGCGTGAGAGCTTTTTGATCTAATCGACCAGGAGTACAAACCAGCACAATTACCTTCAAATGATTTAAAAGTACAAACAGAAAGCATAGGGAAAGCATTGGCCTGTGGAGCTAAAAAATATATATAAAATATCTAAAATGGCTGATAAACATCCTCAAAAGTCTTTTTGGAGCTCACAACCTCTTCTGTCAAACTTACCTCTTCTTCTGGAACACCAAACTTGCGGAGCAGCTGCTTGGCATTTTTCAGTGACAGTCTCCTCAAATCGGCATCTGTCCCAGTCACGGTCTTCTTAGCAGGGGTTGGCTCTTTGTCATCCTGAGAAAAATAATCATACGGCCCAAAACCTCAACATCCAAGCAACATTCACCCGGGGGGAGGGAACGACCACGGATCACCCACACGCCCAGTACAACAGTCACCCATTACACCTAAAGAAAGTTAAAAGTGAAGAGAAAATCTGTCCAAAATGTAAAAGTTGGCTGTCAGCAGGAGTTTATGATTATCGAATTCCACTTTTGGGTGATGAGAAAAGACAAGGATGGTCATATTCAGTATTGCCTATAAGACATTCCCACCTTATGTTGTGAAAAAAAGTCACCTGACCAAAACCTCCAATCAGTGTTGCCTCAACACTTTAACTGGGAAGACTTTCGAAAAGACGACTTTTTTTTGTTTGGCATTGAGGTCACTATTGCTAGCTCGAAATTTCTGCGCTTAGTCAGTCTCCAAATTGTGTGATTGGGTTGAGGTCAGGGCCCTTAAGTACTTCCATATCAAACTCACCAGCATCAAGGCTTTATGGACATAAGTTGCATGCTGGAAGAGAAGACAACCTTTCTTATTTTTCCATATGAAATGACGATTCAGGGGGAAATGAATACCCGACCCCTCATTGACTGCCCAATGAGTTTCTAGTAAGCAGCCACATCACGCAAGCATTTCACACCTTCTGTTGAGTGGGCTTGTTGGGCACTTTGACGTAAGAGAAACCTTCTCCACAGCCCGTGGGGTCGGCCACACCCGTAACCTCCAAAAGGCATTTCCCCTTCATGGCGGAGATGAAGGCTCTTGTTGTGTTCCAGGGAGCTGTTCGCACCTTACATGAGAATAACAATGGATTAGTCCAAATTGCATCGTATAGTGATGGATGAGACTGGAAGGTGGAAGGAAAAAAAAAAAAAAAAAAACCTCGTCATCAATCTTCATTTGAAAGTCCTCTTCGTTCTCCTCCTCTGGTGCAAAGAATGATTTTTCGCCATATCCGGCGTCCTGATGTAGAGCGAAGGTACGGTTAAAAAAATTTGCCGTTGCAGCTGTCGACAGAACATGACAAACTTTGAGTTGCGTCACCTTGAGTCGTTGCTCGGCCACTTGCATGCTATAGTAAGAGCAGCATTGCTCCGGAGACACCATGGCTCGGATCTCTTCCTCTGTGGGCAATCTGAAATCAGGTTTCAGCACCCACCAGTTGGAATCCATCCCTGGAACAAAGATGAACGAAAAAGCTCCCTCCATGAATGAACACAGAGCATCAGGGTGTAAAGATGCTGATTTTTCTTGAGCAGCATGTCAACACTTGAAATTCAAGTTTACTGGTGTAAACACTAAATATTCAATACAAACTGTACCGGTGCGTTTGAAGTCGGCACAAAGTTTCAGCCTTTTCCTGATGCTGCTCTCGGAATGCACCGGAAATGCTTTCTTGATATCCTCCATGCGAATTCTCCGCGGGCGATCCTTGCTCTTCCAGAACAAGCGGTAAATGAACACCTGCAAAAAAAGATTTGGCAGTTGAGATATGGCGGATGTGCACAGCCTAAAATTGTTCAAATGGAGTCAGGCGAGTGGACATACTTGAAGGAAGTCTCTTATGTGGGTATTTGCTCGTTTGGAGTTGGGCCCGGGAACCTCGTACAAAGGGCAGGCTTGACCGACTACCATAATGTCCACAATTTCTCGGATGTAGTAGCCGTGGCGTGTTCTGATGACCAGAAAATCTGTCTCGGGCATTTTGTGCAAGTAAATGGGGGAGCGGAAAAGGTTGTTTTCAAAAGCCTAGAAGGGGGCCAAAAAAAAATAACACGTGGATTAGTAAAAAGATTATGATTACAAATCCTCAACGGAATAGTGAGTGCTTTAATGCTGACTTGGAGCAGCTGTCCAGGATGCAGAGAACCCAGAAAAGGCGACGTGTGACAGTAGACAGTTTCTCCATATTTGCAATCTGGCGCTCCAGGATCCTTTCCAGGTTTCTGCATAATGGAGATTCCAATTAATAGTGTTTGACAATTGTAATCATCCAAAGCCACCGAACACGACACCCACTCTTTTGTAGTAGTTTTTAATTTTGGTGGCCATGCCGACTTGCATGATGAGAGGGGGGTATTCTTCGCTGTACTCTGCCAGGATCAGATCTCCGTCTTTGCCCGTCAAATCCTGCGGGGTGCGCATGAAGAACATGTCTCCTCCTCCCGAAGCCTGCCGCTCCTGCTCTCGCATCTGTTTGGACATTCACACCATCCGTTGCTTATACGCGGCGGAGGTACGAGAGAAAATTTTGAGCCTTGTCTCACCTTCGCCTTTTTCTTAATGTGCTTGAGCAGAGGTTGGGCAGGATGTGGACCGGGCTGAGCCAAAGGTCCAAAAGAGTACTTCTTCAATGTGGACCTGTGGAACTGCCGCAACTTCATGGGCCCCATGTGGGTGGGGAAGAAGGGCTGCCTCAGCTCCAAGGCTGGGATGGAATGCTGCTCAAGAAACGTGTTGCTTATTAAAATCTCTCACACATTTACATACATGTTACTTCATGTAACTTTAGCTCACCTGAATGATGTTACCGCCAAACGTCCCCCTCAGACCTTGCTGTTTGGGGTAGTAGAATTCGTCATTGGAGAGGTTCCAGGGGTCCTTGACCTCAGGTTGCGACATGTTCTGAGTGGAGAGAAAACATTGAATGCACTGCAGCTTTGTAGGAACTGAACGGTGGGAATGACTTACCTGTTGCGGCTCGTCTTTTATCACCCCAGTTTTCCCAAGCAGGATGCGACTCTTTTTGATTGCCGTTTCCTTCTTGTTCTCTTTTGACGGGGAGTGAGATGTCGACGCTTCCTTTTCATCGGGAATTTCTAAATTTCAAAGAAATCATTCGAGAAAATTTGAATTTATATTTTAAAAATAGGACAAGATAGAAGAAAAACAGTAGTTGTACTGGATTGGATTTTTTCATTATGACATACTGCTGCGGAGGAAAAATACCTCACATCTGACGTGAACATACCAAGAATGATATTCTCATCATTGGGATCCAGTGTGAGAACCGGAGGAGTGAGTAAGTGATCCATTTCCTGATCATCCCAGATAATGTTGTCTTCCCAGCGCCCATAAACTAACTCCTCGCTGTCAATGGGGAAAATTGAGAACCAAGGAGTATCATCGTCTTGATTGGCTGCAGAGGAATACATACACAGGTAAGAAGAAAATTAAGAAAAAAACATCTTTGTAGTTTTGGTGTCATTTCTAGCAAACTCACAGTGATGATCTTGGCTGTTTTTGTCCCGCTTCAAGCCGGTTATGGACAAGGTTTTGGGCATAAGAGGAGGGGTAGATGGGACCAATTGCGAATTACTTCTTGTCAGACCTGAAAAATTGAACAGATTCGCATGAAACACATCTATGCACAGCTCATTTTTCAACTTGACATCTCACCTTGTTGTGCGTTATAAGCATTAGCATTGCGGGTCATGCTAGTGGGTAACCACCCTGCAAGACTGGCACGTTGAGTCTTGGTGCCCTTGTGCTTCACATCCTCCCCGTTCCAGATAATGTCATCCTCCCACTGCAGTTGCGTCACCATCAAGAAGACCTCGTTCTCCAGGGCCAATTTGTCCTCCTCTGTCTCGTTATCGTGGCCGTCGTGACCCTGCAAATGCAGTGATGATAAAATCGCAAGTGCAAGCTAATTCTGCAGTATAACTACAAGTGGCCGCCAACCAACCTCCTTAGCGGTCCTTGTCGTTTCTTCATGTGCGCTTTGCTCCTGAGGATCGCTGGACTCCATTTCCTTCAGCTTCAGCCCGTAATTGAAATTACTCCCATCCTCGGGGACTCCCATCATGTCATACCAGAGCTGGGCGGGCCCATATCGCCATTCGGCAACTTTAGGCCGTGATTCTGTCTCCTTGTCGCCGTCACAACAGGTTTGTGAGAACTTGGACTCCACGGGTGCCATCATGGTTATCTGATATCATAGAAGATCAGCAATAAATTACACAATGGTACAAATAAAGCTGATATTTTGGGGATACTATTGGATACCTTTAAATCGAATATTTACCTCATCGTCCGAGAGACACTGCTCAGGGGGCGGAGGGGTAGCGTACTCGTAAACCCACCCAGACTTCTTTTCCTGCCCTTCCTCTGCAAGCTCTCCCTCGGGCGGAGGAGTCCCAGACTGGACATCCCGGTGCTTCCGCTTCTTCTTCCTTCGGGCACTCCTCCATACAGACGGCATGTTTTTCCCTGGGCCAAATAGCCGTAAGAACCTCAGAACCTGACAGGAAATCCAAAAGACTCGCTGTTAGTGCTTAGTATGTGTGAGACGGTGTCAAGGGAAAGGATATATTACTTTTCCAGGTCTAAATTCCGGGAAGAGTTCTGTGACACCAGGTAGCGCTTTGGCAGCATCTTTCTGCATGATGCCAGCAAGCGGGAGGGTGAGGCTGTCCGGTTCGCCTCCGGGCCCGGAGGCCAGGCCGGGGCGGTCCGATTCCGACTCTGAGTCGGAGGAACTGCTGAAATCAACCTTTTCGGCAGTAGATGATGGTGCGATGATAGAGGGCAGGATGATACCATCACCCTCTTCCCCGACTGTGAGGAGAGACAGGGGCAAAATTTAATTGTTCTGAAGCAGGATTCCTTGCCTTAGAATATTTTTCTTTATATTCAATCATACAATTTGACTACACTCTGACAGACCTAGGTCAAAAACAATCATTCGTACCATTTGCATTCTGAGATGCGGGCTCTTCTTTTTTAGCGGGTGTTGAAAAGCTTGGAGGTGGGGGAGGAGGCATGAGCTTGGAATCAATATCCTCGCAGTCTGCATCGTAGTCATCTTCATCATCTGCAATTATTGAATTTGATAAAAACATCAATATCATTTCATGAAAGGTTTCTGCTTCTACCGATACAGAAACTCTACTATACATAATGGGAAGGATATTGTAATATAACCTGCTTTCCTGCAGGGCTGCAAAGATCCCATGGCTTGTCGATACTTCCGTGTTTCATCCTCAGCAACCTCGCTGATGTCAGAATAATCAACTGCATCTTCAGTGCTTTTCACCCAACCTTGATGAAGTAAACACAGAATTAAAAAAATGACATTCCACTAGTATTAATGCAATGGTGCTCTGATCCACTCACCTTCAGCATCCACATTGGTGGGTGTTTTACTTTCCTCTTGCTCATCATCCTCATTGGAGGTGATCTCTGTGATGAGGGAGCTCAGACCCAGATTACCCAAGCCGGCCAGATGCTTTTTGGACTCCTGGGTTTAAGAACCGACACCATTAAAACAAGCAGCCGTGGAAAAGTGGTTAAGATGGTCTCTTACTGTTACTGTAACTTTATGTTTGTGTTTGAAACACTAACGTTGTCCAGGACACTGTCGTCCTCGAGTTGGCCATCTTCATTTATGTTCCCAAACAAGAAGCCAGTAATGGAGAAAGGGCGATCTTGGTCCTCATCACTGTCGGAGTCGGACATTCTGAGAAAACAATGTTATCATTGGAAACATTACACAAGTACTAATATAGCTTAAACTTATGTAAAACATATTTCTGATGATTATGCAGGTTTAACTTTTGCTGACGGTAACAGGTTAGCTGCGATTAAAACAGCAGTTTCCTCTTACCTTACGGGATTTCTATCCAATTTGTTCCCAAGGGGCTTAATAATAAACCTGTTCAGTATTTTACAGACGCTGTGCTAGCCAGCAATATTACGGTTCAATGTGTCAATAAAACATTGACACATTTGCTAACAACATCGCGCCGAGGCGATGTATTTCTTCGGCCCCGGTTTTGAAAGGTTTTACGAAACACTAAATAAATTGTAAATTACGTTGCAGTCCTTAGTAACTTAAGAGTGTATTTGTTGCTATTTAAAAAGCGTCCGCTTAAAGATTGCGGCAGCTCGTCATTTAGCAACACTCATGTAAACCGGAAGCTGGACAATTATTTCCGGTGTAACCAAACCAAAATTCCAACCCATAGGGGGCGATGCGGCTCATGTCTCGCGTTTGAAAATAGGACGACAGACGAGAAGAAGACTACCGATACGTGATCTTATATTGCCCCTATGTGGCCAAATCCGGGACATCAGAAGGAGCAACTGTCTAATTGCATTCGATTATCATGGATGTATGTTTTTGTTTTTATAATGTATGTGAAGTATTTGTGTGTGTTTTTTTTTTTAAATCCAAACTCACTTGGATAGGCTGAGCTGTCCCATGACTGTCAACCATTATTTTGTGTTTCTAATATTAAAATCATGTCAACAGTAATTGGAAAATAAAACGCTTAGAGATTAAAACAGATAAGAGAGAGGGCAGTTTAGCCAGTTTTAATTGCTTTTAAAACACTTGGTCTGGGGGGAAAAAAATACAAAAGTGTTCTGTGACAGTACAGTATGAAACCAGCCCGATGAAACGTGAAGGGAGTGTTTTCTTTAAAAAGCATCCAATATAAATCATAATTACAACTGGCCTCACCATACACAAACTGTACTCGCTAAAACAGATACAAGCAAGAGTTAAAATATACAACGGCTGGTCACACTCCATGTTTGCATACATTGTAAAGTTGCACAGTCTCTCCATTCAGGAGAACTTATCCCCTGCAATCATTTAGAAAAATATAATGTCCCAAATGTGGGATATTCTTGTAGTATGTTGTGTGCGGAAATCCAGACCAAAAAAGGTAAGAAATACAGTTGAATAAATAAAAAAAGTAGAGCGTAACACCCATTAAAAAAATCCGGCGGATTTTGTTTGATCTCTTTTGTTTCACCTGGCAGTGGTAGTGAATGAAGGTTCCGTCCCTCATCCAAGATGCATTCTACAGTCCAAAAAAAAGGTCACCTAAAAATATCTAAAATATGTTGGTGTTTTGGAGAGAGATTTTGTTTGTTCTTTGTTTCCACGTGATGACACGTTTTCTGGTTCGACCAACAAAGAAGCGTTTGTTGTTGATGGCGAAGAGGAAACATGGACTTTCACAGTTTTGAAAGTGAAGTTACTCTTGCGTTGGCAACCGAGGGTCAGCAAATTGTTAGGGCAGCAGCAGTGAACTTCCTGTCCGATCAAACTTTTTACCTTTGGACAGCGCGGCCACTTGTTTCATCAGCTCTCGGTTCTTTGCCTGAAGAAACCAATGGAATATTTACATTTAAAATGACCTTTGAAAAATCGCATTCAATACATTTTACCTGTCAAAATATGGTCAATAAACTACTTCTTTCAACATAGAAGTTGTTTGATACAACATCAAAAGACTATTTTTGCTTTATGACACTTAAAGCGACACTTGTTGCTTGATACACTGATGTCAGTGTATGCTGCTGTATTGATGCCACAAGCAGCGGCTTTGTTGAAGAAAAACCTGCACATCTACAATTAGTGTCCTGGTGAGTTGTGCTTTTAATCATTTCTTTTCATGCTTGTCCGATGGAATCATCGATTAATCGACTTCACTTCATATTATCAGTCACCATTTGTCCGCTGTAGTCGCTGACAATATGACCATTACCTGCTGCTGTTCCATCGACTCCTTGTGTGCTTTCTCCATTTGGTTCATCTTGACTCTCATGTTGGACTCTTGGTACTGAAAGTCGGCTTTCAGCTCCGTTAGCTGAAGCCAAAATTGACAGGCAGTTATGTAAACATACAAGCGGGCAACAAAGAGTGCTACTGCTTCCACTGCTAGCCAACCTTTCGTTCCTTGTCGAGGATGGTCTGGTCCCGTTGTTGTAGGAGTCTCTTTAGCGACATCACCTCTTCTTTCAGTTGGCTGATAAGAATGAAGTTGTCAGTTCCTCCTGAATCCATGGACTGGGTGATGGAACTGCTGTTTAAGGGACAGAGCGGTTAGAAGAGCCGTCGGACACGAGGGGGAAATTTTGCACACACAAAAAAAACAAATCATACCTGTCACCATTTGATGGCTTCAACTCCAGTTTTGGTTTCTTCTTTGGAGTCTCTTTTTGGATTGAAGATGATTTATGGCTGTGGAAAGTAAATGATGATCAAAAAAAGTGTAGGGCCTGTGTGTCCATTAATGTAGCGTTGGCTTGATACTCTTGGGACCTTCAAAAAACTGGAAAGCTTTACCTCTGCTTCCACAATCCTTGCTCCTGCTCAGGACTCAAGCTCCCACTCAGTCTGCCAAAACACAAACGGGTTTAGGACTGCAGGGAGAAAAAAAAAAATCTAGCATAATCGGGGTGACACTTTCCGTGTACGTACTTGTGGTGAGAGCCGCTGTGTCTTTGTTGGTGATGTTGCTGCCTTGAGTCTTTCTCGTTCAGGGATGAAGAGTTAGAGGAGCCAAAACCTTTCCTCTGCTCCTTGGTTTTCTGCAGAACACGCCGATAGGACAGTGTGCAGAGCCAGCACAGCAGTTTTCCATCCACCTTCGGGACAAGATGGACTCATAAGACACAATCACTTTAATCCGGAACATTTATTCTGGCGCGTGTGCTCGGTTGACACCTTTCTCCTGCCTTCCTCCTTGCGGTCAAAGGCACACTGCTGTTTGCACTGCTCGCAGGTTTGAGGCGGCCCGTATTTTTTTTCTGAGTTTGTACAACGCTGGCACTTTGTCCCAATAAACGCTGCAATAATGTTACAGTATTGACATGGTTTGGGCTGCAATGAGAAAGATGATGGAAAAAGTCTGAACTTATGATACACGGAATTGAATATTCATAAAGTGCAATTGGAGAGTGGAATAAAGGTTGAAACTTACTGTTCCAAACTGTTTGACGTTCTGGGCACATTTCTTGCAAATAGTGTTGGTTTTACTGTGGGGGGGAAAAAACCATTCAAAAAAGCACAGTATAATTGCATTATGAAGCCTGTGAATCGATGCGTTACCTTTCCTGCTGAAACTCGGATCTGCAGTAGGTGCACTTCACTATTGGGTGTGCGATGCGACACTCCTAAGAAAAAACAACCGTGAAAATATTTTCACATGTTCAGACACTTGGAATGAAATTTTACAGCAACGCTCTTTACTGGTAGCCCTTAGTTTTGCTCAGAAGCCAAGAAATAGCTCTTTGTTTAAAAAAAAAAAAAAAAAAAAAAGTGACTCATGGATTGGTGGGTGCAGAGGAAAACTATTTTGTAACTTTTTCTTTTAGACCAGAGAAGTGTTTCTTTTTACATAAGAAAAATCTCTCACCAGCGAACAAGAATATCACAAAATAAGTCATTTGTAGTAAAATAATTTTCGGACCGTTTAAATGAATTTGAATGTCTCGGAAAGACTATG